>NC_088644.1:35755705-35780705 GCF_964019385.1 Sycon ciliatum
TCCGTGAATTCTTCTCCTCTTTCTTATGCATACACCGAACGTGTATCGTGCATGACACTCGCCCGAAAACGTCTCTAAATCTGCTGAGTTTCCTACCGGCATTGTCCGCCACAGGCTGCAAACAGCCCTGCTTTCCTTGCACGATCACACTGCTCTTCTTTCCAGTATTCAAGTATGTTCTGTGGTTGAAGACGTCAATCACATCGACCTGGCACTGAGGTGCTCTTCCCCACTGCAGTCAAGGGAGAGAGCTAGCTTGGGATCAACAGGACAGCTACTGGTTTCTGTAGGGCTATGCCTGGATTACAGTTCTTTTTTAAGATATTTTTCATTAAAATAATCCATTTTCGCGGGTTAGAAGTCTTTGAGCCAGGGCGAACGGCAAGGTGTAAATGTCATTTTGGGTCATACATGTCCAAAGGGCTAAGCTGGGCCTATCGTCAATTCTGACCCACTCATCCTACCCATCCTATGACGTATAGCTATAGGAGGTGGCAAGACTTGAAGTCACATAACACTACTTGACAGAAATGTACCAATGAATGTGAACCAGCAAAGATAGCGAATGGGAAAGGGACCGGTGCAAAGAGGAACAACAGAGAAAGAAGAAAAGAGAGAGAGACAGACAGACAGACAGACAGACAGACAGACAGACAGACAGACAGACAGACAGACAGACAGACAGACAGAAACAGACAGACAGACAGACAGACAGAAACGGAGACACAGATATACATGTACAGAGAGACAAGGACAGAGAGACAGAGACGGGCAGACAGACAGACAGACAGACAGTTCGGCAAAGGCTTGATGTCCATACGTTGACATACCATCACAGGTTCAGCCAAGGGGTTCACAAGATACAATGATGGATAGGTAACGGTGGATAGGAGCAGATCTAGACTGATTGATACTGATAATGTCTCGACGGTTTCTTGTCTTCAGATTGGTAATGATGAGAAATGAGGGAGAGGGCGACTGTTATAAGGGTGGGGGAATGAGCGGCCAGAGCATGTTTGAAAACGGTTCAAAATAGTGACAAACTTCACACCAATTGCTACACGACATACGAATACAGTGGAGCCACAACATTCAAAATAATTGACAAGATGAGAAACAGCAAACGCAGCGGAACTGCAAGAGGTGACAAACAAACACAAAACATTCAAAAGAGTATTTTACATCTATGAAGTGAAAGTAAAAAGAGTCAAGTTCACCGGATTCGCGGCCGCATCACCTGACTTGTTGATGAACACATCACGCAAAGACGTTCGCATCGGCGGGCCACCGCTTCGCCCATATATCCTAGCAACCAAAGAGTTGACAGACGTTGTACACCAAGACCGGATACAATCTACGATGTCACATAGAATAACACAATATTAATTTTAATATTGTGTTTGAAAAGCCTCTTTCGAATACTAGTATACTCTTACGGAAACTTCCGGGCATGATACATGTCATGTACATGTAAAGAAGTCATGCATATTGTTAGATTGACAGCATGAAACAAGGTGGAGGACACTGTGTTCGGAAACAGTGACCTTACTACAACCTTCCGCGGTTGGCAGAGCCCCGGTCCCTGTGGACCATTTGAACCATAATGGGTGTTGAACCCGGTTCTGACCCTCATTATGCTAGGGGGTTGGAGACTACTTCGTACGTCCGTCGTGTATTCTTTGATGCTCTGCCCATGGCGTCCTTCTCTCAGCTCGTCAGCTGTCAACAGTTACTGCCACCACCATGAGGCATGACACTGTCGCGAGAAGGTGCTCTCTAGACTATAGTATACTATAGTCTATAGACCAGATAGACGGGGTTGGTGATGTCCCGACGGTCGACGCGGCGATGGGTAGATCTACGGGTAATATACATGTACATGTGATACATGACTATACCCATGGGGTAGGCCTTCATTTCACCACGTCGGAATACGGCGGCTACACGTTGGTCACGTCAACTACCGGTTATTTATTACTTGTACTTCTGTTTGTAAAAATAACTAAGTATATGCATCACTGACACTGGCCTGGCACAACATATTTTTTTATAAATACATTGCACTGGTACATATGTATACAGTACTACTACTACTACAACTAATAATATTATTATTAGAAAAGTCTTTACAAGGTGCAAGGTACATGTACACGTCACTGTAGCATTTGATGCTCTAGCCGAGAGTCTGCAAAATTTGATTATTTTCTCCGTGATCACCTTCAAGATCGAGTGGACCTCTGAATGTCTGATGCCGTGATCAGGTGATGGCTGTTGTATTCTGATAGCGTGAAGTCATGGGTGAGCCGATTTGCCTCAGCACTCACTGTGACTCAGCGATCAGTGCAGCACTTTAAAGGGGAAGTTAAGGCAAAAATTAAAATTTCACCAGTTGTAGTCTTCGGGGTGCTGAGTCGAATGGTCGTGGTCCGAGGAAGCTGAGACGCTCCCTTCCTACTTGAATCCCAATCGAACTCGCGCACTTCCACCGAAACTGGGTGACTATGGAACAAACTTCCAGAACACATCCGCTGCGTTCAGTCCTCTGTCAATTTTCGCATTGCTCTAAAGGCTCATTACTCTCAGCATAGATATTCTCTGACTGGAATTCCGAACTTTTCCGTTTGAGAAATTTTTTTTCCTTGAAATTAATCCTTGCTGGTTTTTTTTCATCTAAATGTCCCGCTATTATCTGCAGAGGTGATTTCTTCCCTCGTCGATTTCTTTCCTGCTTTTATACCTCGATATTTAGGTACTTGTTTCCCTTCTTCCCATGCTTCATCTTCCACTCTCCTCTCCCCATTTCCCCATTTTTCTTGCGATATTTATGTGGGAGACTTCCGTGATAAGCATCCATTTGCTTTTGGAGAATCCTTTTAAATAAATACAATAAATAAATAAATAAAATACTGCGCCCTACTACAGTCCATTCAGAAAAAAATGAACTTCTAGCTTTTGGCCATAAATGGGTCAAACTTTGAGTTTTTTTAGAATTTTTTTTGGCAATCCCCTATGGAATCCTCTTCCAATTATGTTTCTGAAGTTTTTTTGGCCAAAAAGCAAGCCATAGCAAGAATAGGATTTCGGCCAGGTTTTGCCCCAAAAGCACAGAATTGGGAAAACCATCAAAATCCAGGCCGTTTGACCCCGCCTGGCAACAGTGCATTCTGCGGTTCGAACCCCAGTTCAGGCACCCTTTTTGGACCCTTTTTCAAATTTCAAAGTTCACAGCACTGCACTGTGTACGATGAAATCACGAAAAACCGCCAAATACGGGAGCTCGCCAGAGCCAGAGCCCATCTTTTTATGAATGGACTGTAGATGGGGATTTGTATGCAAAATGTCACTAAAAGCGCCATTTCGTTCTTATAAAAGCACGGATGACCGCGATTGGCCCATATGTTGTAGTCTTTTGGACGCTGAGTCGACTGGTTTTGGTCCGAAAAGGCTGCGATGCGGCGTTCCTCCTTTATTCCCAATCGAACAGGGTTGAACAAGCGGTCACGTGCTCCTGCGTACACCAGTCACCTGGTCACCGTCGCTGCAGGGTACAACTTACTAGCCTGTTTGACCTTTTTTGGGTGCAGTCCTGTCACTCGAGTTGAACTCGAGTTGAACCTTGGTGTGAAAGTTGTCACCTGCTGGCGTGGTGACCAGGTGATTTGGGCACCCAGGAGCACGTGACCGCTTGTTCAACCATGTTCGATTGGGAATAAAGGAGGAACGCTGCATCGCAGCCTTTTCGGACCAAAACCAGTCGACTCAGCGTCTAAAAGACTACAACATATGGGCCAATCGCGGTCATCCGTGCTTTTATAAGAACGAAATGGCGCTTTTAGTGACATTTTGCATACAACTCCCCATCTAGTAGGGCGCAGTCACCCAGTTTCGGTGGAAGTGCGCGAGTTCGATTGGGATTCAAGTAGGAAGGGAGCGTCTCAGCTTCCTCGGACCAAGACCATTCGACTCAGCACCCCGAAGACTACAACTGGTGAAATTTTAATTTTTGCCTTAACTTCCCCTTTAAAATATTAGTTATAATAACAACCGCTCCATTAGCATTATTTTTATCGAGCTCCCTAAACGTGATGTGAGTGTAGAACCTGTTCCTGTGTGTGATGTTAGCGCGTGTACGTGTGCACCCTGGTGATGAGGGGCATTCAGAGGTTGTCACCTCGCCCTGTGCCACTCAGAGTCACATGGGGGATATATGGACAGCGTCCTGTCCTAAACAGTTTCACTTAGTCTTTGCTGTGCAGGCTCTGCTAAGTACTAGCTACATACTCGAGCAGTCGATGCCAGTGGCGGTGGGTGAAACTGAAGGAAGAATGGTACGGAATGACTCATTATTATCGTGTACTCTGCAGTCTTGGCAAGAGAGTACTGTATGTACTTGTACAGTACAGTACAATCATGCACATTCTTTCAGACTTTTCCCATTTCCGATACCCTCAACCTCATGAACATGTACATGACTGTACATGAACATTGTATACATGTGTATTCGCTGTTTGTAGCCTGTAGCCTAGTGTAGGCTGTAGGTCAAGGTTCAGATACATGAGCATGTTGAGCAATCCCAGATTTACGATAAATACGCAGTTTGCATGATTTCACCAAAAAGTCATCATTTTTTTATATTACCGTAAAGTACCGCCAGAGCGCCCCACCATCTCATCCTTTCGTGGTCGTATTGTGGAGGTGGTCTGCTGTCTGTAGGTCATACGACATGAACCTTGTACACATATTGCACGTTTTGCAGTCAATCCGTACCTTCAAGAGGACACAAGCTCCACACAAAAACCTGCCAAGTGTGACCTTAGTACACTGAGATTCTCACATTGTACACACTTCGTTGCACTCTGCCATACGATTTTCCTTTCTCTGGCTGTACAATCAAGGTGGGGCGCTCTCGCGAGACGGGGCGCTCTGGCGGTACTTTACGGTAATAGCAGCAATATATGCTTGTTCAAGGACGGAGCGGGAGCGTTGTGCCCGCCAGCGGCGCTCACCCCGAGATTGTGGTGAACAGGTCACATGTCCAAATGCACTGAAAAGTGTAGGAAATGTGACAGATTCAAGTGGAGCCCCATTCTAGTGCTTCTGTCACCTCCGTGAATCCATTCCGGGGGGATTTCCCGTACAAAGTGAACGTGAACTGGGCTTCGCCTGTTCACCAGCCGTTCAAAAATTCCGCGCACGTGATCCCAAAAAGTGACGGTTGGTCTCACGAACTCTCTGATAATCTCTGATAATTGGCATGTCATGCTGCATGCTGATGTGACATTCTCTGCATGAGCGTGCCCCTCCCCCAGGTCCCAGCCACGTCACTACCAGCAGATGTGTAAACCCTCTTCGTCATTTTCAAATTGCTGATGACTTTCACAGGGGCGTAGCAGCCGGTCCGGCTTCAAAGCCGGATCACTTTTTTGGAAAAAGTAACGCAAAGGCAAAAGTGCCCAGAATGCAGGATTTTTCACCCTAGTTTCAATTTTTTTCCCGGGGGGACCCCCACACCCCCCCCCCCCTCCAGCCGGACCACCTCCAACGGCAGTGCCGTGTATGTGCCTGTTTTACCGGCAGGCTGTGACATAGCACTGTCAAGTACCAAGAAGGCAACGACTTGCTCATTTTGTCAGGAACGAGAGAGTGTGGGTTTCTGTCAGGCTTCAAGTTTCTGTTACACGTTGTTACGCCTTCAAACTGTCAGGCCGCACACTTTTGTATAATGATATGAACCTCATGACCGAAGCTGGAAACTGTGGTTTTCAGGGCTCCTGGTTATAGCAACTGCAGAGCTGCTGACATTGCTAGTTGATAAGGTGTGTATCCTTTCAACTGGCAGTGTGGGGTGATACATAATTCACGTCAGAATCAGCCAGTGACACTGACTAGATGGTGAACATGCAGTATGTAATAAGTATGGCAATGCATTGCTGTGCATGTGAATTTGCCGCCACCGCCAGGAATGGTACCCATGCCACAGCGCCACCGCCAGGGATGGTACCCATGCCACAGCGCCACCGCCAGGGATGGTACCCATGCCACAGCGCCACGGCGCCACTGACTGAGTGATGATCTCACACTCGAATGCAGATGCCCTACTGAATGGTGATAGCATTTACGGGCTTGCCTAGTCGGCCCGCGTGCGTGCATAGCCCTTTCACTGTGAAGTTCTTCGCGGCTCGCTTGTGTGGTAGTCAAGCAAGTTTAGCTCAGTTGATTTTGACAGTCCAAAGACCTTCCCATGCTGTGGAGCATTCAGCACTATTCTTGACAGAAGTGGCAGCTGCACATGCCTCTACAAGGGAGTGAAATTGCCGCCCGAACATGCGCTAAATAATGCACAACCCTGTATAGCATACAAAGTAGGATGTCAAAGTGATGTAGCTTATTACATGGCAAAGGTTAAGTCGGGCTCAACTGCATGTCTATGTACTGTCGTCTCACTGTTGTACAAACTGTAGTCAGCACATGTTGTAGACTGTCCATTGGTTCTGTGCTGGGCACGAAATTCATAAGTGTGTCGCTTGTGTGTTGTGTCCTGTGCTAGGTATTTGTTAACCCATGAGTTCCGTGGCAAGCTCCCTTGAGCTTGCTCCTGGAGGACAGGGCAATGTCAACTGCAATGCTGATAGTCGGGCAGGACTATCACACGAGAGGCGGAAGGATGTGATCATAGAAGATGCGGAAGTGGTCCAGAGACTCATCGATCGTAACCTGGAGAGCAGGAACGTGCGCGTGTTCCTCTCGTCGACGTTCCGCGACTGCCAGGCGGAGCGCAACATACTGCAGCGCAATGTCGTGCCCCTGCTGCAGAGCTGGTGTGCGTCGTTGCGTCCCGAGCCGCTCGGCTTCAACGTGCTGGATCTGCGGTGGGGAGTGACTGACGAACAGGTGCAAGGTGGAGGCGTGGTGGGAATCTGTCTGGACGGAATAGACCAGTGCCGTCCGTTCTTCATCGGCATTCTGACCAACCGATACGGCTGGCATAATACAAGTAAACTAGCTGGGACAGGCAATGGCGAGGATGATGAGAACTCACTGCTTGTACAGACTATAGCAAGAGCTTCCTCGCGTCACCCATGGGTGCTACGCTATGACGAGAGAAGCGTCACCGAGCTGGAGATCATGCACGGAGCGCTGCGCCACGCACAGACCATGAAGAAGCGGGCGTTCTTCTACTTCCGTGATGCCAACTTCGTCCCGGATGGCTCTGCCGAGGGCGACCCACCGGAGAGCGATCTAGCTCTGCAACAGTTGGGTCTGCTGAAAGAAGAAATAGAACATGATGGGTTTCCTGTCCAGGCCTACAATGACCTATCTGACTTTGCTGCTTATGTGGAGAGAGACATGAAGTCTATGATTAGCACGGAGTTCGAGGAGTGCAGCAAAGAGATGAACATGGAAGAGTACGATGACATGGAGCCGATGGCATTATCAGCGTCTGAACTCGGTCGCCTTTTCCAAGAGGCCTACTGTCGCATGCAAACAAGACTGTTCGTAGAGTGTCCGGAGAACATAAGCGTGCCCCTGCACTATGCGCTCGACACTCAACTCGAGTCTGCCGAGATGTCCTCGCCGATCGTTGTAACCGGCGACGTGGGTCAAGGCAAATCCACCCTGCTGGCCTACGTGGCGCAGGAGGCGCGGAAAAAGGGCAAGACAGTGTGCATACACTTCTGCGGCTGCGACTCCGGCTCGGTGAACACCGAGGCTGTGATTACAAGTATCGTTGACCAGGCTCGACTGCACGGCATCCAACTGCCCGGGGACACTGACATGAACACGGGCAGTAAAGCCGCCTCTTTCTACCAGCTGCTAAGTGGCAACATCACTCTGGAGGATCCGGTGGATGACGGCAGGGATAACAGCGCCAGCGAAGCAGTGACATCACCGGAGATGGTGGTTATTCTTGACGCGCTCAACCTGATGGACGGTGGTGAGGGTGCAAGCCAGCTTGTCCCCAACCTGGCCTGGCTGCCGTCGACAGTGGGCAAGAATGTTCGCCTGATAGTGTCAACTAAGCCCGGTGTTCTTCTCGATAAGATTGTGATTGAGCGGCAGTGGAGAGTGGTGCGCGTCGAGGGTATGGGCGAGAATGCCAAACGCATTCTTATCAGCAAGATACTGAAGGACCTCGGCAAGTGCATCGACGAAGAGAAGTTGGAAACCATAACACACGCACCGCAGACGTCCAATCCGCTGTTCATGGCGTGTCTTCTGAAAGAACTCTGTGTGTGTGGCACGTACACGTCCATTGGGGATCTTCTACAGCGCTACTTAGAGGCAGGGAATGTCGTTGACCTATTCAAAAAGGTCCTGGAGCGCTGGGAGAGAGACTATGAGCTGAACAACCCAGACAAGAACTTCCGAAAGAACCTGGTGCGGGATGTAATGATGTCGCTGTGCCTGTCCAACTGCGGCATGACCGAGACTGAGCTTGTTCAAGCGCACAAGTCCAACCGAGCGGCACTCTCCCTGGTGCTGTCCTCTGCACATGATTCCCTCTTCTACAATACAGTCGGCGTCATCAGCATCAACAACTTTGCACTGCTACAAGCATGCAGAGAGCGATACCTGACCGACGGCGAGACCAAGCGTGAAAATGGACTGGAGAGGAGAGTGCACCTTTTCCTGTCCAAATACTTTGAAACTGCCGACATCTCCTTGGACCGGCGCGCACAGGAGCTGCCGTACCATTTGATGAAGACCCGGGACGATGATCGTCTGCTTCAGTACCTGACACTGCTGTCCACTCTGTCCATCCACTGGGTCTCCGGCCTCAAGTTCCGTCTGATGCAGTTCTGGCGCCACCTCGGTGGCTACGACCGGGCTGGAAAGGCGTACCTGAAGGAGCTGCAGTATAAGTACTGCGACGAGCTGTCTGCTCCTCTGACGCCTGGCCCAATACCTCACGACGAAGGCTCGTTGTTCTTGCCTGATGGCGAAGACGGACACGCTGGCGATGAAACCGCAGTGGTGGTGGCCGACGATGACATGTCTGATGACAAGGAGGCCGACCTGGCGTGCGATATGGACATGGTTGCCGAGTTCCTATCGCAAGTGGGCGAGTACGAGAAGGCGTTGCCACTGTACAAACAACATCTCGGTATCATGGTCAAGCATGGCGGTGACTGCCACCCGCTGGCCGTGCGCGCTTTGCTCAACGCCGCCCAGTGCCAGCTGAAGGTCGGCCTGGTGGCGGAGCGCGGCAACTTCCAGCGCGCCATTCGCTACTGCCAGCGCGCCATGGTCGGCGCCAACGCGTGCTCGGCGCACGACATGTTCGGCATAGAGGGCGATGACGTTCGCAGCCGGGTCCTACACACTCTCGGACATCTGCATCTCTGTGTGGCTCAGAGCATGGAAGAGGGGCCAGAAAAGGTAACTTCATTTACATGCTACATAAGGCATTTCTTTTTTCTAAAGGTGCTAGACAAGCCGGGTATTTTAAACCAGTAGAGAATGATGTGAATGCATGCACACATAGACTGTGAATGCATGCACACATAGACTGTGAATGCATGCACACATAGACGTGCACATGATGTGAATGCATGCACACATAGACGTGCACATAAGACCAGCATTCCTGGGTGGACTTCACACAAAACACATTACGTTGTTGATCTAGTACATGTACACTGTGTGTTGAAAAGGGGAAGCCCCGGCAGACCAGCGGTACAGAGTCAAGTACTTGTATTATTATAATATGAATGGCACATTCACACACACACACGTCGCCACGCCAACATGGGCTGAATTTGTGCCGAGGGGTCAAGTTCTACTACTTGGAGTACACATACATCTGCAGCAATAACACGGCCCTCAAAGCCAATACACATTGTGTGAACTAAGTGCTATTGTAATGCAGCATTGCTGCCATACACTGTTGAGGAAGAAAATTCCGTCGGTCAATAATTTCGTCCAACTCCAAAGAAAGGGAGTTCGTCCGGTTGAAAATTTCGTCCATGGATCATAAGAGTGTATAGAAAAGCTGGACATAATCGACATTAGTCCGGCATTTAATTTAGTCCAAAAGCTCCTTGGACGAAAAAGACGAAATGAAATTCCAGACGAATATTTCTGCTTATACAGTAGACTACTTGAAGCTGCGAGTACTTCTGTACCCAGGCATTGGCCATGGGGTCTTTACGATGTGTGTCACTAGTGACTACGGTCAGAGTTTCTGCTGTACATCACTGAGCAACACGGCCAATCATCAACTACCCTAGAGCACAGTAATCTGAAAGTGGATTTAAACATGTACAGCCTGTCGTGCATTGCTTTTTATCGCTCTGTTGCAGGATGTTCAGCTGCGCGACGCAGAGGCACAACTTGTGCGATCCATCAAAACGTGCAAGAAGTGCTCAACATCACGCAATCGCCTGATCAGCTACGGATCCCTCATTCTGGTCAGAAAGTGAGTTTAACGGTTACTCATAATTATGATGATGTGCCGGACTCGATGGAATGTTACTACTTATTAGTAACTTATTTCTGCGCCGGACTGCCATTGTTGCTCCTGCAGCCGGTTCAAACTACATGTACTAGCTTTGCTTTGCGGGCTGGACTGCCCGGAACGGGGTGGCAAGTGCTAAGTGTATCCAATGGTACGTGCATCCGTGCCTACCAAACCTGTTGTGCATATCCTCTTGACTTTGCGTATAGGATGCCCGCCGCGTTCTCTTGCTTTGCGATACCACACATGCTGATCACTAGTGCTCGCTGTTATAATATTGTTATGTTGGTGTGAGTATAGGGAGAGCGGTGCGGACCTGGAAAGACTGGCAGAGACGGCCGTCGGAGTGCTAGAGTCGTGCTGCAAAGAGTTCGGCGAGCAGCACATCGAGACCGCCAAGCTACACAACATCTACGCTGATCTTCTCCGCGAACTGGGCAACAACACCCAAGCGCAGTGTCACTATCGACTCTCGCTCAAGATCACAAGCGAGCTATTGGGCAAGGAACACGCGGAGACCAAAGCACTGAAAGAGAAACTGGCGAGGATTCACGAGAATCTCACAAAGACGCCCGCTGCTGATGAGCTGCGCCACCAAATGCCGTGGAGTTTTGACTGCTCGACGACAATGTCCATCGACACTGGTGCGAGCGCAAGAAGCTGCAGGAGTTCGATTGACGAAGACAGCTCAGCCACAAAGGAGATAAGTAAACAGATGGCTAGCCCCGCACGCAGGCAGAGTGCACCACCAGTCCCCAGCGCATCCGCCACGGGCTTACCGAACCACAGTACCGATGACAACCGCAAGAAACGAAAACATCTTGAATTCCTAGTCCAAGGGATTGTCTCTGAGAACGTCAGTGACGCGGAGATTGAGCTGGAATCAGCTGCGACGTCCCGATCAGCCCAGTCGAGTCCGAAGGCTGAACGCAGTGACCTAAAGAGATCCGATTCCAAGCATAACTCGAGCCAGGGTGATCTCAGGAAGCCCACGACCATACGCAGGGAGCTGTCACTTAGCTATGCCGTATCTCTTCCGAGTCTTGATTCGCCACAGGTGGTGGCATCGACAGCCGCGTCGCACGATTATCCTTTTCCTGCAATGGCGGACTGCAAGCCTCTCACGCAGTCATCGCCAGCTCTGGACCTCTATGTCAATGGGCGCTGCAGGTACTGCAAGAAAGGTAAATGCGGCCCGCTCAGTCGGTGCCGACTGTTATCCTTCACGCAGCAATTGAAGAATGATTTCTACTCAAGCTCAGAGCTGACGTAAAACAAATGGGTCCCGTGCACGCCGGGATGCAGGGTGCGTTCAATTGTCACACATTAGTGAATTGGTTAGCTTCTCATGTGTGTGTGTGTGTGTGTGTGTGTGTGTGTGTGTGTGTGTGTGTGTGTGTGTGTGTGTGTGTGTGTGTGTGTGTGTGTGTGTGTGTGTGTGTGTCTGTCTGTGTGCGCCATGTGCGCATAAATGTATACAGGCGTGTATGTGCTTCATACGGGACAAATCTATTCGACGATGCTCTTGACTTCTGAAATGAGTAAGAAAATAGGATTGGATAGTAAAGATTCAAGATAGAACATGCGCTGTGAACTTGTTTTCTGCTGACTTTAGTGACATTTTTAAAGTGCTAATTTCACACTGTAGTGCCTTGTGTCAAACTCAAGTTCCTGGAAATTTTGCAATTTCTGCACATTACCACACTTAGCCCTCGTTTTTCTCTACTTTCCCCCAAATTCTTCGGCAGATTTTTCATGGCTTTCAATAGCGACAGACAAGACACTTTGTGGTAGCTGTGTGTGTGTGTGTGTGCAGGCGTGTGTGGGAGGGGCATGTGTGTTGTGAGTGTGTGTGCACGTGCGTGTGCTTGTATTTACAAGAAAGTACTTTTCGTTACGATCTTAATAATTACAGTACAGCTCGATGAAATCCAGTAGAGTTTCTCGAGCACGCGCCGGGCGTTGCGCAGCCCTTGACCTGCGAACATTGGGCTGCGAAAAGGTGCACAGCGCCAGCTTGACTCTCGCCACTGGATTTCATTGAGCAGCGCTGTACTATCATGTAAGCACATGCGGTTGCTCAAGAGTTGCTCAAGAGAGCGGTTCCTTGCCTCTAGCACGTGATGCATGCTACTGTTGCACAAACGAGTTAGCAGTTACCATACCTAAGTACAGTGCGTTCACAGTGGTGCAGAACCAGGGAGTAGTACAATACCATTGTACTACTCCCTGTGCAGAACAACGGAAACGGCCTGACAGCAAGCGTAACAGTGTAAAAAAAAAAGAGAGTAAAAAGGAAATAATCGTGTCCATTCCCGAAGGGACCTCGCGATGGCTGCTAACACCCGATAAGCCCGTAACAGTAGCCTAAAAGGCAGTGAAAGGCAAACAACTAGAAAGGAGTAGAAACACTCACAGGACAGGAGCACTGGGCTAGCAGAAGGACCCGGATGAAGCCCCAGATGTCACCTGCTAGGTACTACGTTAACCGCCAAGCAGTCCGTGCCTACACCACTAAGTACAATCCGGTCGGTGTACCCTCTGAGCACACAACACCATGCAGTGACTAGTATGCCATTGTCAGTCGTTGCTTCAAATATCAAGCATGAAAGATGGAGTGGTGGAAATAAAAGAAAGCGGAATTTCCCGTATCAACTTCCTCGACCTTGTGGATGCTCTAGAAATAAAACCAGAATATAGAATATAGCGGATAGGGCTGGTATAGAGAGAACCGGATGAGACCAGCCGGGTGAAATAATATATAACTGGGTGTGATCAAAGCAGCACTGGGAATAATCATGAAGGAAATTGAGAAAATTGAGATTGGCCTGGCAAACGCCATCATAGTGAAGCGTAATTGCCTGCAAATAATATAATAATATCATCAAACCAGGAAACGGTCTATGGAAATATTAACCCCCCAGGGTTGCAGATATCATACTTTCTAGAGTTCCTAGATAAAGCCAGCTGTGGCACATGTGTGCACGGGGGAAGGCAGACATAATCCAGAAAACGCATGTCTCTAAGATGATGGTCCAGCCCTGCGCACGTGCGTGTGCGCGCGCGCGCGCACACACACACACACATGCGTAAACACGCACGCACACACACGCACACACACAAACGTGCACTGGAACGCGTGCATGCCTCGACGTGAGCACAAACATGTGCATGCATGGATACATACGGTATGAATCAAAGCAGTATGGTGGAAATAAAGCGATTTTTCGTGAAGACACTCAGTGACACTCAGCAACTCCCATAAGCCGCTTCGTATCGGTGAGGATGAGGCACTTGGAAAGCATTTCAAAGCCACATCTAGAGGACAGAAATAGAACACAGCACGGTTTACGGGGTAAATACTAAATACGTTACTATTATCCACAGCCCAGACAAAGCACAGCGTACAAGAACAGAAGAGCCAGAGATCAGCCGTGATGAGCACTCTACTGCAATCGGACAGCCGAGTCAGGTCAAAGGCCCCACAAAGACCGACAGCAGCGACGTTCCCCGACTTACCAGTGCCGGGAGCGGAAGGTGGTGGCCGTCAAGCCCAGCAGTGCCAGCGTTGCCATCACCAGCGCTTTCAAGTAGAGCAGAATGCCCTCGTCAGGCGTCCGGTACAAGGAGTGGCGCAGAAGATTGCTACCAGCATCCGAGTATGGCGGGTAGCGCAGGCTGGATTACACGCAAATACCGTACAAATCAAAAATCCACTTTTAAAGCAAAAACAAAACCTGCAGCTCATTCTATATCCACTCTACGTTGTAAGCATTGACCGAGGTAAGATGAGCCACATACAGTAAAACCTGTGACTAACGACCACCCCTTGGGGCCAGAGAAAGTGGTCTTTAGTGGCAGGTGGTCCTTAGTTAGAGGTTTGCACCGCACAGCCATATATGAATGTGAGACCGTCCATGCCTGGCAAAGTGGTCCGTAGTACCAGGCTGGTCGCTAGTCACGGTAGTCTTATACAGGTTTTACTGTAGTCGTCTTGTCCAACGGTAGCGTTCATAGGAGATTGCCGCATACGTCGGGTGGGTACATTGTACAGGATGATCATTGCCGGCAGGTCGGAGTGCTCAATGGGAGTACTGACAGACCAGCACTCCAGAGCTCCACACTCCACACATACAATGTCCAGTGGAATTCGTCTCTACTCCAAGAGTCGTGCTCTACACAATCATCAGGAGACGGATTATAAAGGAATATACATCGGGCAATATCGCAGAGAAAAAGTGATACCCCTTGACACATCAGTGGGGAAGTGGTGCATGAAGAGTCTGCAGCGCAATAGTTTGGCGGAAGGCACGGATGCTGCAGCGATTAGAATGATGAGTGGTGGTATCGTGTGTTGCACAGGGGATGCAGGTAAGATGTCGTTTTCAACCTGTGCAAAAGTACATGGATGGGGTGAATGACTTGTGATAAGTTTACTAATTCTTCCGCAGTATGTTGTATGTATCCTAAAACTCGGTGTAGAATTCAGGCTCTAAAGTTCGAGCGGTAGAATCTTGGCGCACGGCTACATTCGGACACGAGCTCAGAGCGTTTGTTTAATTAATGTTTAGCGACTTGGCCTTGTCTGCATTGCTGATGAATAGTTTCGGTGAGGCACAAATAACATCAGATTCTCTTGGTGGCGGTGGATGTAGAAAAGAAGGACTCAGATGCCTGTGCATGTGCATGCGGAGGAGCACTATTACACTAGTTTCACATTACGTAGCAGGTTTCTAGGCACGTAAAAATAGTACCGGGGGGGGGGGGGGGGGAACAGTTACCCCGTAGCCTATTTTTTCCATTTTCCAAAATTGTTTTGCCACCCAAAATGCAATGTACCCCAACTTTACCCCAGACAAGTGTACCTTTTTAACCCTCTGCTAGTGGCTTTCAACTGTATTTTCGTTGAACGGCATGAAAAATACAAAAATCGGAAAATGAGTAAGGGGCGGCACTTTTTCACAGGGGGGAGGGGGGGGGGCTGCGCCCCCTACCCCCCTTTGCCTAGAACCCTGCGTAGCACAAATTGTGTGTGTGCGTGTGTGTGTGTGTGTGTGTGTGTGTGTGTGTGTGTGTGTGTGTGTGTGTGCACGTGTTTCTACTCACAGCTTGTTCAGAAACTCCATGTTCTGGTGGCGGACGAGGATGGACTTGTGGTGCGAGAACGTGTCGAACGAGGCCTTGCCATGATAGGAACCGATGCCACTTTGACCAACACCACCGAACGGCAGTGATGCCACTACGCACACCAAGCATGGCCAACACAAACACAAGAACAGACATTGATGTTGTTACCCATGAGTAGGGATCTCAGCGCGTGAACTGCGCAGCCAGTCTGCGCAGGTGAGATTTTCGATCCCAAATGCGTCCAGTGCAGAAATCGTGGAAAAGAACATTTTTTTCGAAATAAATCAAGTTGAAGAAGACAGTAGAAATGGCTGAATATTGCGTCCAGGAAAGCACGTTCTACGGCCATCTCCAAGCTACCTATCTCCCAGACACTCTCTCAGAGGAACTATGGAGGGTCAAAGAGCACAATCTTTCACTCTTGGACGCAGCGTGAACACCTCTTCTACTGAGCGCGATGTCTTCTCTCCGAGTGATAATTGCGGCTGATGCACTGAAAATCGAAGTTAGGACAATCTAACCGGAGAAAACGTCTGAATTTTTGACTGAATCCTCTCTGAAGTGGGTTCTTGCCGCATGGAAAATTATAGGAAAATCGACTGGGGCAATATCGCCTTGGCCACGCTGTCCTTCGGCGGGAATTACAAAGTATGTTCGAACGACGATGAAGATGACGATTCCGCTAGTGTCCACCGCGTCCCCAAGTGTCGAAAATCGACCGTCGCCATTTTTCTGCTGTGTCCGCGAGCTGCACACAAAACTCGATGACGCAATGTATGCGCAAACACCCTGCGCACTGCACGCGCTGAGATCCCCACCATGAGGAAGTAAACAATAATTGGTACACAACCAACCCCCCCCCCCCCCCACACACACACACAGACACAGACACACACAGACACACACACATATACACAAACACACACACACATACACACACAACGGTACACAGCGGAAAGAGGAGAGAGATATGTCATGCACACACACACACACACACACACACACACACACACACACACACACACACACACACACACACACACACACACACACACACACACACACACACACACACACACACACACACACACACACACACACACACACACACACACACACACACACACACACACGGGCACACAGCGGAAAGAGGAGAGAGATATGTCGTGCATGAAGCAGTAAAAACACAACAATAACAAAACAGAAAACACAAAACAGCTACTTGAAGTACTCACGTGGCAAATGTGCCATTGCATCGTTGGCAACAAGAGCACCGGATGAAGTGAATTCTGCAAACTTCTCCACAGTGGCGGTGTCCGGAGAATATACATACGCTGCGAGTGGCTTCTCCCTGGTCCCGAGCACGCAAGCACGCACGCAAGCACGCACACACACACGCACACACACACACACACACACACACACACACACACACACAAGGCCAAACCAACAGAGCACTCCATAAGTGATGGTTCTTCTTCTTTCTTCCTCCCCGCCCCCCACTGCAAACTGCAACAGCCTGCTTGAATCACACGTGTGGTCCCGCGGTAACTGATAGTTGAATGGCATGACAATGAAACATCAATGTCTAACATGCCCTACATTTGAGAATAGTCATAGGTGACGACTTGGCAACGGGAGCACACCGCATAGGAAGCTTGATTTCAAGAGACTACGGCTCGCTCAGGAAACGAGTGTGTCGGTCCCCGTTACCGTATTTTTCGGAGTATAGTGCGCACCTTTGTATAACGCGCACCCCCAATCTTCATTGGGGGTGCGCACTTCAATCTTCATTGAAGTACATGCATTTCATATTCGGAGCATAGTGCGCACCTGCGATTTAGGGCCTAAAATAGCACATCTAAAGTGCGCACTATACTCCGGAAAATACGGTACTCGTAGCTTCTTTCTTGCACGGGGTGGGCAGGAGTGCAAATGAGTACGAGGAACGACATGTATGGCGGGGCTTATTCAGGAGGAGTTCCAGCGGTTCCGCGGAACCCCATACACTTCGTAAATGTACTACTGTGTCCTTGTACATGTACCAGCTATTCAGTTTTGACTACTAGTATACTCAAACCTCCCCTGTAGAGATCGCTGGATCCGCCGCTGGCTACCTATGATGATCACTTGGTATAATGATGTTGTCACTATGCAGCAACTGTCCTACTCACCACAGCACCAAGGGTTGACTTCATCAATGCAACAAAGTACAGTCAGACCTCGCATAACCGCACACATCCGTTTTCCACAAAAACATTCGGATAGGCGAGGGAACCGGATAATCGAACACACATACTGTACGTATGCATGCCATATGCTGTAAAACGGTAACCAACGATTTTTCTTCCGGATGGCGAGGGATCCGGATAAGCGAGGACCGGATAAGCGAGGTCTGACTGTATCCAGATTTATAGTGAACATGATCAGAAACAACAACTTACTTGGACCTGATGAACTGGATGGCCTCGTCCGCATCTCTGATAGGCACGATGGGTAGGATTGGCCCGAAGATCTATTGGAGCACAAGACCAGAGCGGGAAAATGGCTACTTCAATATCAAGCCAAGGCTAGCCAATAATACCACCAATGAATGCAATCTAGTGGAGCGATCATAATCAGGGATGCCATGAAAGCACGCATGCATGCATGCATGCACACACACGCGCACACACACACATGTGCACGTGCACGTGCACACACACACACACACACGCGCGCGCGCGCGCAAGCACGCTCTCCCATCACCTCCAGCAGAGACAGCAGCAGCACCCATGCCGGTGGCCAGCGTACCTCATCCTTCATGACGGAATCATCTGCGGAAACATCGGACAGAACCTTCAGACCCATGAAGCGGTCAGCTCGGTCTGACCCCATGTCAATGGCCACTGTGCCATTACTGCTATCAAGCATGCTGGTCAAGCGCCTGCACACAACAACAACGCCAACAACAACAGCAACAACAACAACAACAACGACGACGACGACAACAACAACAACAATTATAAAAAATAATCCTAGCTTATACAGTCATGACTTTTACAGGCACTGCAGAACACGTTACTTTCTGTGTAACTTTCATGTCGGTAATTTCGATAGAGAAGCCAGGCACTGGAGTATGCACTGTAGATTGCATATGAAAGGAATGCGGCTCACCTAATTCTACTCGCAAATTACACTTGAAAACCGTCAGGTCCTTGACACCGAAATTGTTACAGATCTAAAATGGCACAATGTGATACAGTAACTGCAGCCGGATGTGCCTGCTACATCATATTATACTCGTGGTATTTCAGCACAGGTAGGCACAGTGGCACTGCAATTGCCGTATTCTCTGGAGTATATTAAAGATGGAGCATTTGACCATCGTAGTATAAGGTGCATCGACTTCTTTTGGGGTAAAAAATTACAAGTGTTTACAGTCCATTCATCGGAAACAGTCCTGCTGGCTTCTGAAAGCCGGATTTGGGCCGAATTGAGGATCAAAAACCCACTTTAAATCTCAAAAATCTGGGTTTTGGATCTGCTTCTCAATACATTTTTCCATGGCATACCCGTCCTAATTTTGTAAAACCTGGCTGAATTTCTATTTCCCTGTTCTTGGACTTTTTTGGCCTCAAATGTGGCAAGGAGTAATTGCACGGGTCACACAATGCAGGATGCACTGTTATTTTCACGAAATCTGCAACTATGTGTGGGAGACGCCTAAAAGTTAGGGTGCCAGTTTCCAATGAATGGACTGTAGGTGCAGCTTATACACCGGAAAACACGTACGTACATGACATTGTATTTGTAATGTTGCTTTCTGTGCACTTACTGGAAATGTCTGTCGTTGACAATACGGCCGTAACAGCTTGATTTCTGCATGTTCTGTGAGGGAGGGGGGGGGGGGGGAGAGGGAGAAAGAGGAGACCAAGCAGGCAATAGTATCAGCTATATACAGTACAGGGTGTACTCCCCCCCCCCCCCCCCCCCCGCGCACACACACACAGAGTATGACAAGAAATTCCCTTGCATACACAAATAAATGTCACAGTTTGTGTCAGAGTCCACCGCCACACGGACAACTCCGTATCCACAGGAACGTCGTCACCGCTTCGATGATCAAGGAGCGGATGCAGTTGCTAAAGCGGTGGGAGGTGAGCAGACCAGACACGCCACTACACGGTTAATTTTTTAACTCTTTCACCGCGGATGACGTACATGTACGTCATCCTAGATGACGTCCAGGCTCTGATGACGTACATGTGCGTCATGGTATAAATACCCGGTTTTAGTCTTCTCCTCACGTGTGTTGTCACTGCTGGTCAGTTGGTACAGTTCCTGCCTCATGTACGAGAGGTTGCGGGTACGGATCCCGCTTAGTTACGTTCTGCGTCTCTTTTTTCCCTTTTTTCGTCCGGTTTTCCAACTGCAATTGCCGACTTTGCCGTATTTTATGCAAATTCAGCAAACTTACGTGTCCTATACAGCTTTATACCTCTTTTTGGGGAACCTATCGAGTTTGTCAGTGTGATGTTGGTAGCTTTGGCCTTCATTTCCCAAAAGTTCACCGACCCAGTTGCCTGAACCATAACGTAGTGGAGTTGGCCATCGGCCCTATTTTTCGGATTTTTTCCAGAGCCTGTGTGCACAACCCTGCAGCAGTGAAAGGGTTAAATGCCGAAATCAGATTTGTTGTATCCGGGGGGGGGGGTATTCCTTTCCATGTGCAAACTAAACTCTGCCGTGCTGCACTGCTCCACTGTCACGTTACAATAGCAAAAAAAGCAACTTACGTCACCAAAGAATTTATGTAATGCTTTCTTCATGGCGGCAATGAGTCGGTCCTGAACCTCGCGAGTACACAAGATGTAATCAATGCACACACAGATCTGCAAACAAACAACACCAAAGGTGGAGGAGAGAATAGACTTAAAACAAAAACAAAAAAACGGGTGACCACTACCAAGAGTACATAACCCCCAAGAGTGTGCAACTGCCTGCACAACCTCTATGCAGTGTTGCGATGGCAGAACTTCACATCACGTGACATGGTTCAAAAGGTTACACTGGAAAACAGTGCAAAGTGATCACAAGAGAGT
This sequence comes from Sycon ciliatum, assembly GCF_964019385.1. NCBI lineage: Eukaryota > Metazoa > Porifera > Calcarea > Leucosolenida > Sycettidae > Sycon > Sycon ciliatum. The sequence goes on from NC_088644.1 coordinate 35,776,376, forward strand.
TGTACCCAAAGCTGAGTTTCGTACAACCCTGTATCAATCATGCACAGAGTGCAAATAATGTGTACGGGTGCATCACGTGATGTGAAGTTCTGCCGTCGCAGACCCCATAGCTGGAGTTGCACACTCTTGGAGGTTATGTACTCTTGCCACTACTAAGATACAAACAGAATGATGCACACTGTAGGTAAACAAAGGAACGTATGGGCTTCTTCGTCGGAACTCTGGCGATTGATTGCCAAACCCTGAAACTCTGAGCTACAACGCTTGAGCCCTTACTTTTTTCCTGTGTGTAGCTCTTGTGTACTGCACTCTACCCACCATAGGCATTGAGCACACTAGCAAGTTAAGGTGCAGTTACTGCCTCTGTGAAGCATTGATGTACTTACTACTTAGCCTTACCAGACCATCAACATTCAATTCAGCACCCAGAAGACAACAGGCTTTGAAATTTTCACCTTTGCCCGTGCTTCTCTATGAAGGAAGTGACCGCTACGGTGAAGTGGCCATACAAATCCCTATCTAGGAGTGCACACTCTACCCATTTAGGTGAGGTGGGCAAATTCAATTGGAAATAGACGAACGGAGCGTGGCAGCTTATTCGGTCCAACTAAAATCGACTCAGTGCCAGAAGAGTACAAGTAATGAGTTGTGGGATTGGGCCTCCCCTCTACTGCTCTAGCACACACACACACACACACACACACACACACACACACACACACACACACACACACACACACACACACACACACACACACACTCTCTCTCTCTCTCTCTCTCTCACACACAAACACACACACACACGTTCACCTGGGACGAGCACGCTTACCTGGCCGGCATTCATACACTTTGCTGAAACTACTCTGTCCGCCATCATCTCAATGTCGGAGCGCTCATCCAAATAGACAGGGCTAGACATAGAGAAATAAATAAAATAGGCCAAAATAAAACGTCACAATCATCATAGCACAGTCATAGATATAAAAATATAAAATAGAAGAGAACGCATGGGTACAAGTTGTGAAGTAACTGTCCACGACTGTAAGAGGGCACTTCCTGACTGCATAGTATCTTGTTACAGTCGAGGACAGTTACTTCATAACCCGTACCCATGTGTTCTCTTCTATTTTACATTTATGAAATCATCGAGGACATTGCACCGAGTCACACAAGACCATTCGAATTGGATTCAGAGTTGTGGGCTCTTATTAGTATCAATCTTTGAGCTCAAGATTACCGCCACACCCAAGAGAAAGTGAATAGGAGCGGGAGCGAGAACTAGCTGCAACCCTTCTTTGACAAAATAACAATATTTGAGGTGTTTCGCATTGAATGACGACAGAACACGCAACAAGTAGCTTGCCACTCACTACATCGTACACACTGCACTACCCTACAGCATAAAGTCCCAGAACAGGACCCCCCCCCCCCCACACACACACGCATGCATGCACCCCCCCCCCCCCCCTCCCCACTCACATGCATGCATACACACAAGAAAATAATATTATTCCCGTAGCTAACGTTATGCAGAAGTTGTGTGTTTGTTTGTTTGTTTGTGTCACGCCTGGCGCTATCCGTATCTGACGGCAAAAAGCATAGGATGTTATAAATTTCTTCAATTCTCTTTTTTTTCAGGCATATCCTGGGATTCGAACCCGCACTATCGCCCTACATGCATTCCCCCCATACACTTCGCATTCATAACCATTCTTCCAAGTTGCTTCACGTTATTAGGGAGGTTTAGTTCCCACGTAACGGAAACGCGTACGTGGGTGATCCACGTAAAGTGGATGAAGGGCACCCACGTTGCAATGTTGTGTTTAGTCACACGGAACAAACAAAAGCATGAAGCTAAAGGCCAAAACCTGGTCAAAGACGAAGCTACCCCGGCCTAAGAAGCTCATCCAATATTTTGATTTCGTGCTTCGGAAACTTCTTCAGCTGAGCACCCTCACAGCTCGCACAATGCGCTCCATTCTGATTTTCACCCACGTTCTGGCGGAACGTGGGTGAGCCTCCATACACGGTATGTCGTGAATCAGAAAACGTCTGTACGTGGGTCACTGAGTATCACGTGGTACACCCACGTAAAGTACCCACGGATTACGTGGGACTAAACCTCCCTATTATCTTGCGTTTGAAAGCCCTATTTGAATATTGCGGGCAGCTGTATGTGGCCAGCTGTGTTTGATGGTACGGTACGGTAGGGAGACGGTGTCGTATTACCCTCGATCGTACCTGTCCCGTACCTATCCCCTACCGTGCCGTGCCATCAAAGATGGCTGGCCACAATGCATATTCAAATAGGGCTTTCAAACGCAAGATCACAATGTGAAACAACTTGGAAGAATGGGTATAAATGCGAAGTGTATGGGGGAATGCATGTAGGGCGATAGTGCGGGTTCGAATCCCAGGACATGCCTGAAAAAATAGGAGTATTGAAAAATTTCTAACATCCTATGCTTTTTTCCCGTCAGATCACAATGTGAAACAACTTGGAAGAATTAGTACGAGGTGAATTGCTATTTCTGGACATTGGACATTTCTGGACATTTCGAGTAAAATAATTTTTCGTCGCGTGTACAGTCAAGTCAGTCAGGTTGATGAAGTTTTTTCTTGTTGTAGTTGACAGCTGGGCTGTTGTAGTTTCTCCTCGTGTCAGTGCCTTGTTGATAGCCTTTTCGTGGGAGGCATTTCAACGAGTTTTGTGGTACTATGTCGCATGAGAATTTTGAATTTTGAGTAAAATAAGAAGTAATGGACGAATCGTTGGCTTCCCCATGTGCACTCCACTTCAGACGCTGTATAGTCTTGGACCTGTTGGCTGGAAGTGTGAAGAGGCCAACTGCAGTCCACCAATAGAAAAAATTACAAAAATGGTGCAGTATAGGATGCCTATTGACGCTATTTTACTTTCATGTCCAGAATTCCATACACTGGAATTTAGGCCAAAAAATTGGCCTGTCGAAAACATCCTGCTATAAAGTCTCTGGGATCACAGCATGAGCAATTGTCACATATTTGGAAAGATGAAGGATTAGGCCATACAATAGATACAAATGGATATGAAAAATGTAAAACACACAGCCAGTGGGCCTCTATTTTATTTTCATGTCCAGAAATTGCTATTCACCTCGTATGTATGCGAAATGTATCGGGCGATGCATGCAGGGCGCGCGATAGTGCGGGTTCGAATCCCAGGTTATGTCTTAAAAAAAGAGGATTTTTTAAAAGAATTTATAACATCCCTATGCTTTTTTTTTGTCTAGGTCATCAAGGCAAAAAAGCATAGCGTAGGGCCCTGAGCTTCCAAGCTCTCTCGTTAGAAACACTGAAGGAGAAGGAGAAAAAAACTGACCATTTACCACCGAGCTCCAGGGTAACTGGAGTCAGATGCTCAGCTGCCGCTTTCATGACCACACGACCGACAAACGTGCTTCCGGTGTAGAAGATGTAGTCGACGCGCTGGCGCAACAAAGCAGTGGTCTCCGGAATGCCACCAGTTACAACCGGGAAACAGTCCTAGCAGGAAAAACAACCACAGAAATTACCGTAAACCCATCCACGGCCAACAAGCACTAATTCGTTTTGACAGAAATATTTTTCTTCAGAACGCATCAGTGACTACTTCTGTAAGGAGAGTAAAAGAGAGTAAAGCGACTCACTGTAGTCTAAGAAAAACTATGCAAGTTGCCAAGGTAGACACAACCAGAGAAAAGTGAAGAACTAAAAACGACGCTATGCAATGACGAAGTGACGTGTGAAGTGAACAGCAACCAGAGAAAAGGTGTAAAGAACTAAAGAGAACTTGACAACGAAGTTAAGTGTGAAGGGAATAATGGCCTTCACTGTGTGAAGTGTCATGCGAATAGTCTTCCCATTGTGAAGTGTCATGCGAATAGTCTTCCCATTGTGAAGTAGTCATGCGAATAGTCTTCCCATTGTGAAGTAGTCATGTGACTAGTCTTCCCATTGTGAAGCAGTCATGTGACTAGTCTTCCCATTGTGAAGTGTCATGTGACTAGTCTTCCCATTGTGAAGTACCATGTGACTAGTCTTCCCATTGTGAAGTGTCATGTGACTAGTCTTCCCATTGTGAAGTAGTCATGTGACTAGTCTTCCCATTGTGAAGTATCATGTGACTAGTCTTCCCATTGTGAAGTATCATGTGACTAGTCTTCCCATTGTAAAGACTAGTCTTCCCATTGTGAAGTGTCATGTGACTAGTCTTCCCATTGTGAAGTATCATGTGACTAGTCTTCCCATTGTGAAGTAGTCATGTGACTAGTCTTCCCATTGTGAAGTGTCATGTGACTAGTCTTCAACT
>NC_088644.1:35783205-35983205 GCF_964019385.1 Sycon ciliatum
AGACCTGCCCATCGCGAAAGCAATGATAGCGAACAGCTATATTAGACAAAGCAACTTGTGCTGGGATTGCACCATTCAACAGCTTGCAAGGCTGATGAATTGACCGCCACTAATTTTAGCTTGGTCTACACCACACAGCTGATTGAAGTGGCTTTTTTCTGGCCAGTGAATCCCAATTTTTTCATTTTTTTCATTCTTTCTTCATTTTTTGGACACACCCACCACATTCCACGCACACACACGTACACACACGCACACACACTGGTACAGCAATATAGTCACGGAAAGCTTACGTAAACAAAAGTCCTTGAAGCAGGCTTGGTAGCCATCCACGAGCGTAAGTTATTCTGAGCTAGAGCAATTTCTGACCGGCAGATTTGCACTTCCCACAGAAGTGATTCTGTAGTGGGCTGAACAGTGAACATAGTAATCAAACAAACAAAGAGCAGTGGTCGAATGGGTACACAACTTCATGATATTCCCTTAGAGTCAGCTCGTCACAATGTTGTGTGTGCGTGTGTGTGTGTGTGTGTGTGTGTGCGTGCATACGTGTGTGTTGCTACGCATTGTGTATTGTGACCACAATAACAGAAAAGCTGACAGGATCGTTTTTCTAAATTATTTTAACATATTGCATCATCTTTAATACACGCACGGTGTACAGTCTTGTGTCGCAGCACAATCTCCAGTACAGTATAAGCACACTCAGCACGCCCTTCCAAGAGTTATACACGCAGTCTCCACTAGAAGCACATTCTCCAATAAAAAGCACAGCGTCCAAAAAAGCGCGGTCCCTAATATAAGCACAGCCTCCAATAAAAGCGCAGCCTCCAATAGAAGCGCAGTCTCCAATAGAAGCGCAGTCTCCAATAAAAGCACAGTCTCCAATAAAAGCACAGTCTCCAATAGAAGCATAGTAAAGCGTAGTGCTAGTATAGAACAGCGTGCAGCATGCGGACACGCGCCTGGCGCCATGTGAGATATCACGTGCAGTGTGCAGCATGCTCTGCAAGCACCCGCTGGTACAGTGCATTCTGCACACGCGCGAGGCCGGATCCAAGGAGAAAAAAAAAAGAGCTCATGGACCCTTGTCAGTGTGTATATAGGTAGCACAGTGCATGATGGCTCACCGTCTAAAACCGTACCGGTGCAATCGATTAGTTGAAAACGCGGAAGACGTTTTTTTTGTCTGCGACCCGTATTTCACTCTCATTGGCGAATGATACTTTGACAAATATGGGTAAATTTAAGCCCTCTCGAAACCTGGATCAGGGCTGTTTTTTAAAGATATACCGGTAAGCTGGGAGTTTGTACTGGAGATACTACGGTACATCGGGCACACCAACAGCAAGGCAGGAATAGGCGCAGTGTGGTCAACTACGGGGTGAGCATGTACCAGGTCACTACGGGTCTAGATACAAGCACAGTGTACAAACTACAATGCGATGCAGCCGAAGATCACAACGACAGCAGGCAGATACAAGCATCAACGGCAGGCATTGTCAGCACACACACACACACACACACACACACACACACACACACACACACACACACACACACACACACCGCCCAGCACCGGCACGGCCAGATCGAGAAGAGCATTACAGCGAAGTGTTCAGCGTGAATGTGCGTTACCTTTCCCAGGTCTGCGTGCAGCGCGTCCACAATAGCTTGCTCCTGCTCAACGAGGAACGTATCGATGCTTTTCAGGTACTGCATGCGCTGCTCGTATGTATGGAGTTTTCCAGTGTTAAACGCCTCTCGCGCTCTACTCACCACCTGCAGTAAAAAAATACAATCGACACCTCGTCTCCACGACAACCACCTTATTCCCAATACAGGACAAAAGAAGAAGAAAATGATAAACATGCCATGCACTGGACAATGTCATACGTGCTAGGGATCTTTGGGGTTTGCCCTTTGCATGCATGACATAACAATGGCATACATGTGACAGATGCATAGCCACTGCTAGGGCCCTTGTACGCAGGTACGATGTGAAGCGCTTTGCAGCGCTTTCACCACAAGACGGGATATGCGTGCCAGCTAGCTGCCGTGAAGAGTAAGTGGAGCCATGGTGAACGGCACAGGTTTGACAGCTCGTTGCGCTCCGGCATACATGTACTGTACGTGTACACTTGCACTCCCAGAGCTATGCCATGCACAGTTAGCAGCGCAGTACGGTGCTACATATCTCCCAGCGTATCAACAGACGGACACCCCGAGGCAGAGAATGCTATTGTCAAAACAAGTAGCTACAATTCAGCAATAAGACTATGGTGGTTGTGGTAGCAATAAAGATCTCAACTCACTGCATGAGAATACACAACGATTCTTCAGGACTAGTCGACTCCTATTTAAAATCCATGGCAGCGTGTTCTATACACGTCAAAAACCTCCATCTTATGTACTCCACCACAGGCTCTCAGCTGCACTGAGCACAACATGGTGTAGGCTTTTTTATTCGGTGCAGGTGAGATACTGTGGTGCTGTGCGTAGGATGGGGTGTTTCCAGTGTAAAGAATACAGAAGTACTGAGTAAGTAACACATAAGATAGAATTGTACAGTGAGCGGTAAGCCAACGTACACTTTCCATTTGCGAGTCGAGGGACGACATGACAGGAAGAACAACTACAACTATACCCCAACCAGCACGGACAAGTTCTTTTTCTACGTTGTAGCCTCAAAGACACAGATGAAGTCCAAAATTGAAAACCTAAAATTAACTGCAACACGACTTCAACATCACAAGTACATGTACAAGGAGAGCTTCATTCATTTTTCGAAAACGTTCATTGTTTGTGTAATGTGCTGTGTTTTTGTTTCTGTGTGCGTGTTTCTGGAAATTTCTCCTTTTCGCTTCCAGTAATCCAGTTCCCGCTGGCATGATTGCGTCACGATGACATAAGAACATGACTCATGCATGAGAGACACATGCACAATAATTGAATAAAAATATTGGCTTTCTCTCTTGCTAGGTCTGCGATCCGGTGCGTTCGAGGATCTCGCTCCGTTCGCCGCCGTCACATCAACCTTGTGCCTGTCGACCTCGTCCAGGCTGAGGCTCGCCTTGCTACGCATTAGACTGTCTTCACAGCCATTTTAGCTTCCTCCTTATTGGACTGTTTTCACAGCCATTGTAGCTTCCTCCGTATAAGACTGTTTTCACAGCCATTTCAGCTCATTTTCTCTCGGTACTAAGCTGTTGACCTTGCACTTGTGTTTATTTTGCCCGTACAAGAGGCTTGGAACCACGATAAAAATAATAATACCGGTACGCTCGTACACGCGGTACGACTACGCGGATACGAGTAGATATATCTACGTGCAAGACTTCACTGCGCAGCATGCTAGCAGTAACCATGGTAACTGAGTTGCAAGCAGGGAGTACTAAAGTTGTAGTTGTACTACTCCCTGGTTGCAAGTCGTGCACGCGCACGCGCGCGACTACGGGTTTTGCCATGACGATGATTATGAATAAAATTATTTTATGATGGGATATGGGAAACGTAAAATCCGAAAACATCTTCGCAGTTTGAAAATCCTGATCTTGAAACATAGTGTTTTGGCAACCAATTGCATGGATACAACTGTATGTGCTATCCAAAAAAAACAGTTGACTGGTGAAGCTGTTTATCGTTATGCTGGTGGTATTTATCAGATCACGCTGATTGCGTAGTTTCGCTTCGATGTTGCAGCGTCAATGTCGACATTTTGGGCGACATGCTCGAAATTTCCACTTGAATTATTTCAATGCACGTCGAAATATCCCAATAAGGCATGGGTTGGCAATTGACCACGGGTGCCGAGCACTTTCTTTGACAGCAAGGAGAGATAATTCCAGATCTAAGGTTAATAGTGCTAAAAGAAATACGCCCATTGAACTGACGGCGTCTGGATTGGCTGGGTGTTTATACATCGATGGTGTTTTGGATGGTGTCAAACACCACCAGAAAGAGAATGGCGACATCTCCGATGATTCCCTTTTCTTGACGCTGAGGAGGCTCTCTCAGCTAAAGGAGTTTCATTCCAAAGCTTCGTGGAAGGCAACTTGTGAAGGGAAGAATGAGGAAGAGGTTATTGTTCTCAAGCAAGGTGTTCGAACAGCACTTGGAGAATGTGACGCGGGGAGACTGCACAGCTTATTTTCACTTTGCCAAGAGCTGGAATGGCTTGAAAGAAGCGATCAAGACTTGATCGCGCCTCTCACCAAGGCGTTTTCGCGCTTGTTCTTGACTGAAGCCAAATCTACAGAGGAGCTCAAGTCTAAACGGCAGCAGTTGCATCTATGCATGTCCTGGCCAAAGGAGATCCTATCAGAGCTGTGTGCGAGTGTTGACGTGCGCTCGCTCAGCCATGCATCGCTTTGCTCCCTGGTGGATGTGTTTGCCCCAGTGCGCGCCGACGCCGATATCAAAACGCTCAAGGCCATCTCCGAGGCGGTGGTCAAAGCGAGCCAGACTGCTACTGGTCCAGATCAGATGGCCATGTTGGAGTGTCTGTGCAAGCTAGAGCTCTGGGATCAAGCTGAAAAGTGCCTCACGGCACTCCAGCGCACTATGAAACAGCAACAGGTGGACGGCGACACAATCAAGTTGGTGCAACATCTTATGCCACACCGCAAGCGCCCTGCCGTCAATGCCGCTGTCAATTACCTGTTACACCAGACCACGGACTCGAAGTTGTCAATAGCCGACTTCTATGATTTCCGAGCGTGTCAAGTGGAATACGGACTTGCTGACTTTAAACACGTCCATACTGAATTTTATCATGCAGCGCAGGGCCTGATTCACTCTCCATCAACTGCTACCGAGGAAAACATCGCCGCATTGCTAAGATTGGTATTCGTTCCTTTTCAGTTTGCGGGGAATCAACCAAATAGTGACCACCTGGCAACTGAAATTCATAAGCTGCTGTCATCTCCAGAAGCGGACACAAAGTATAGCGTTCACACGCGACTCGCTATGTTTATTTCTACAATACATCTGCAGCGCGGCAGGCTGGGCACACAGAAACTCGACCAGGCCATGTACAACAAGCTACTGCCAGAAATTCGCGAGCATCTCGTTGATTTGACGAACGCTCAGCTGGCTTTGTTTGCGTACAAGGTTCTTCCCGTCTTGCACAAACATAACAACTTGGTTGCAGAGCGTTGGCAGTGTGTTGCCATTGCGCAGAATCGCATCGACGGACTCAGCCTCAGCCAGCTGACGAACATTCTCTTTGGCTTGCTCAGAGTCGAGACCAACTTGAGCCAGGAAACCTTGCGTGCATTCCTCCGCCGTGCCGCTGAAGCATGCAAAGAAGAGCCATTTGAGTCCACAGTACAAAGCCTCTGCACTCTTGTTGATGTTCTCGGTTGGATCAGTCGCAAGGGCCAGTCAGCATTACCGATTGTAGAGTTTTGCGCCTCCGCTCGTGATGCCGTGCTGCACGTGGTGAGGTCGACAATGGCTCAGCACAAAACGAGGCGTTACATCAGCCTTTCTATACTGAACCAAGGCCTCCGTAACCTGCAAGTCCTGGACCCAGAGCTGCTGGAAGGTGCTGTCGTAGCTATGACACCAGTGCCCAAACTGCTTTTCGAAAGCGACGACGTGCATCTTCTGGTGAACTTGTATGGTATATTTAGTCACTTCGGCATCTTCACCGAGTTCGTTCAGGATGTCTTTTCACTGATGGAAGGAGATTTGCAACTATTCCTTCGAAAAGCATCTTTGGAGGATCAAGTGTGCCTTGCTTATGACTGCCTGTTATTCAACCTTGTGCCGAAGGAGTTACTCAGGACATTACTGATGGACATGAATCTTACACAGCGTGAGTAATTCTTGCTCTCTCTCTCTCTCTCTCTCTCTCTCTCTCTCTCTCTCTCTCTCTCTCTCTCTCTCTCTCTCTCTCTCTCTCTCTCTCTCTCTCTCTCTCTCTCTCTCTCTCTCTCTCTCTCTCTCCACCCCCACCCCCTTTTCACTGTATTTCATATTTCATACTGAGATGGTGAAGGTATTGGATGTATTGTCATTCTGCATGTTTCCATATGTAGCACACCTGTTTGCACCAGTCTCTATGGGGAGAGGGCAAAGAGAATTTAGACTGAAGACAGAGCTCCTAAGACATGCTCAGCGTGTCGCTGAAGTCCGCTCACGCACAGCACCAGCCGATTCTTCATGTTTGACGGACAAGTGTGTCTACGTCGTTGGAGTAGAGTGTTGAAACGTGATGTGTGCTTACATTGACGAAGTTGCTGCTGTGACGTGTGCACACGCTGAAGAAATAAAGTGTGCTCTTTTTGTTCCATGTCATGGCAATGCATCTATAAAATTGTGAGGACAGGAGAAGGAGAGATTGTTGAATCATAGCAGTGCAGTGTGGATTTGGTATTATCAACTGGTCCCATAGCTCAGATGGTTAGAGCATTGCTCATAACAAGCAAGGTCCGGGTTAGAGTCCTGGTGGGGTTGGCATTCTTTTTCTCTTTTCAGGCAGTTCGCTTCCCCGACTGATCCTTTGAAACTGACTTTACTTCTCTATTTGTACCATTCTGAATTCTGTGTTGGTACAGTTCTCAAGCTGAGCAGTCTCGCTCAGTTAAAGGTGCTGTACTTCAGCCTGTACCTGTCATCTTTCTACCCGCATGTGGAGGTTAACAAGAAACTCCTGAAGCTGGTGAGAGCGCTTACTTTCAGCCGGTATCTGGATCAGCTGCGAATTGCCCATTTCCACGGCTGGCTGTCCGAGGTCGGGCCGCGCAAGGTCATTGCTGCCGCCCGCAGCCTAGTCCCTGATAAGTGCGTGCTGAGCTACGTTGCCCTGGAGACGGGCGTGGTGGAGCTGCTGGGACTGGTGCTGAGGCCGGACACGCTGGATGCAGTGCCCTGGGATCATCCCGAGATCATTCAACACTGCAGTATGGTTATCACCGGCCACACTGGCGGCGGTGGCAAAGGAGAGAAGGCCAACGAGCCAGCTGCCGCTGACATGTCGGCAAGCCAGCACCGAGACGACTTTGTCTCCGTCTGCCTGCAGTCGCCGTTCGACTCGCGCTCTACGCATTGCGTGCGCGTGAACGCCGCGACGCTGCGGGAGCGAGGACTGCGTCCGGTCTTGTTCGGCTTGGTGCCGGCTCACAACAGTGCCGCTAACAGCAACCTCGTTATCGGGCCCGGAGTGATGCTGCAAAATGCTGCGCGCGTCGAAGGGTGGGAGACTGCGATTGTAAGTGTAATTTCTCTCTGTATGGTGTATATGCTCACCCTCAAAGGCACCCTGTCCTTGTTATGTGTACTGAACGACATGGTGATGGATTAGCTCCCTGGCAGTTTGTAAGCTGAGGCTGCGTTTGTTCGGTGTCGTTCCAAGTCATTCCAAAGTCATTCCCCAAAGTTGTTTTTTGTTCTGGCGCGTTTGTTTGGCACGATTCCAATTCCGGTCTCGATAAGAATGGGGTAGGATCAATTCTGGCGATTCCAAAGAAAAACTGCAATAAGTACTCATTCCGCGCGGAATGAAAATGTGTGGTAGGCAGCTGCAGCACTTTCCAATCTCAGGGTTGACAGTCTACCTATTATTTTTTATAAATTGGAAACAGGGAGTCCGTTGGTGATGACTGGTGGTTAAGATTCAGAGTAATGATGTCTCCGGTGTCCATGATGCTGGCAAAGGGTTTTTTGGCCATCTACAGCACTCTAAACGCAGTTCCCCTCATGCGAAAATGTTGGGTCGAGCCTTCGTATGCACTGGTGCTGTAGTTGTTCATGGTATTTTGTCCCCCTGCTGCCTGAGAAAGTGTTGGCCGACGATATAAACTGAACAGGTGCCCTCCCTATTCTCGTCATTGCAATGGAAGGCTGGCTTGGACGGTCTACGGAGAGAAGTCAGAACTGTATATCTGGTGCGAAGATCCATAGCATAATTTGAACGTGCACCACTCCTGAAACTTCTTAGAACTGCAGTGCCTTTTCTCTTTGGATCTCTTCAATTTTGTAGTCTGTAGGCGAGGTCGAATGTTTCGTTTTCTGAGTTCTCTTGGCTTGAACAGTGTAGCTACTACTCACTTCACCGCGCTCTTTGCGTTTCCGTATGCGATATGGGCGCACCTACTTCTTTGTGCAGGTACGAGCGTCTGCGGCAGTTTCACTTCTAGAGTTCCGCAAATTTTTCCCAGAATCCCTAGTGCACGCGGCCACCATTTGCCGACAGTGCAGTGTCCATAGAGCTGTTGGTGCGGAGGGAAATGATCTCGGTGTGGCAACTGTGTTGCATTGTTCATCCCAACTGTACTGGTGTGTTCTGCAAAGGATTTCTCGAGCATTTTAGTTTTTGCCGTGCAACATGCCTCCCACTGGGTTATTCCCTGTGTTAGCGGCCGCCGTGAGTTCCCTCTTGAACGGAGACGAAAATGTACTCTCTCTTTTTTTTACGTGCCCCGTCCTGGTCCCATAACTGAGATGTTTAGTATTGTTAATAGGGGTGAAACGAAGGTCTCAATTTTCCAAACCAACCTTCTTCATCAAAACGAACAAAGGTGTCGAAGGATTCTTTTACCAGTTCACAGTTCCCATTGAAGCTCACTCTGTGCATGTGCCCTACAAAGTACATGACTGTACTTGAGTACACATATTTGCTGTGCAGTCACCACAAGTGGCACGACCATAGCTTCCGCACTGCGCAGTTTGCAACCCCAACTGCCCAAGACTACTTCTGCACGCCGTGGCTGTGAATAGTGTGCGTTCAAGCGCAGTCCGTGGCCTGCTATGCACTTGCAGTGGCACTTACCGAAAGCTGACTGGAACAGGACTAGTTGACTGTACAGACTACAGTACAGTACACGTACACATGCAAGATCAGTGCATATGTGCATGAAGAAATCGTGTGTTGACCTTTGTTCGCCTTGGTGTGAATGAAAACGAAGGATCTTCGAACCTTTGACACCTCCGTTTCACCCCTAATTGCTTATGGCAAACAAGGCCCCAAGTTGGAGTCCTGGAGGGTTTGGCATTTTCTCGCCTTTCTGGCAATTCACTAACTGTTTGCCTTGGATTTGAAGTTTCGATATATTTTAACAAGAATTCCCCTTTAAATCCTTTCGACATCTGCCTGTCACTTCTGTATTTACCTGGACTCGTAATTCTTTTTTGCCTCAATGGTTTTCTCCGTTTGTACTTCTTTGCTTGTTTGTATGTGTACAGGTGTTCACCGAGGAACTTTCTGGCCGTCCGATCGAAGACATGGCTAAAATAATGAAAAAGAAACTGGACCTCGCTCTTGAGTGGGAGACGGACCGCAAGGTGTGGCAGCGTGATGGTCTTCTCTTCGTTGGCTGAGTTAGTTTGTCGGTCAGTCATCGCTTCTGTTTTCCCCGTTTAATGGCTCGCGGGACGGCACATGTGCCCTGTGACCGTACCGTCTACCCGAGTGATGAATCAAGCCTGAGGAGACTTGGTCAGTTTTTGCCAACGTCCATCCCGGCCTCTACTATACATGTACACACTGTGGGTAGTAGTGGTGATGTAGAGACTGCGCTGCCGTGCATGTCTTAGCGCTCTTGGAGTTTCACTATTTCCGCAGCGGCAAGCAGTTAGTTTCCTTTGTCCTGCGACAGTGACCGTCCGTGCATGTGCGCGTGTGCGAGTCGCTCTCATAGCGATGTGATTGTTGTGTCACGCTGTGTCATGAATCACAACCTCGGTACTCGCCCTGTTTCCCGGATCACAGTGTTCCGCAGTGCCTCTAGCATTGTCTGGACATTGCCTCTGGACAAGACTGCCAGATTTCCAATTTACACTTTCTTGTACCTTATACTAGGGGCTAGTAGCTCTTCCAGATTTCTTATGTCTTAGGCCGTTCACTGCGATGTTGTTGAAGGACATGTCAGATACTAAAATATAATTGTATTTGTTCAGTCTGCAAGGCTGTTGTTCTGATTACTCTTGTTGAGCTATACTTGACTAGTCCTCATGAGTTGTCGACTCACTACTCTCATGCAGCATGTTGCTATTGTGAGTCGTGCCTGTCTTGGGAGCTGGATCTCTGTTTCGAACCACTGCCAACAGTTTGAAACGAAGACGTGCGCACACGTGTTTGTGTGTGTGTGTGTGTGTGTGTGTGTGTGTGCGCGTGCGTGCGTGTGCGTGTGTATGTACATGTATGACCTGGTATCAGCAATTGCCCATGGGGTCGCCATGTAAAACATGACCTTTGAGTTTGTGCGCTGCTGGAGATGTCACTGATATCATTTTGTAGCAGAGTACCGTTATGACCAGTCACCAGGGATTAGTAAAATACCGATATTTTACTACTCCTGATGGTGACTTGTCTGACACACAAGATGACCACCCGAACAGGTTTTATCTGGATTTTGGAAGTACATGCTCATCAATGAGTTGTAGCAGTGGGGGAGACAGTGCGGTGTATGTTTGTATGCATTGCACCTCTGCCCAGCGGGCTTTGCGAAATTTGGCTTTCGATTTCTGTTGGGAGATGTAAAAATGGGCCCAAGGAGTAATAGCAGAAGTATGTACTCTTCCTAGCAAGAGTTCATATGAACTCTTGTTGCTAGTAGGAGTAATAACTGTTGTAAAAAGCTGACTGTTTTCTCGCACATCTGGCAAGAGCAAGATCTCTTCGCTTCCTTTGGCGGGGCCCGGGGGGGGGGGAGAGATCCCGCACAGCCCGGTAGATCCGGAGGGCGGTAGGCCGGCCAGAGTCTACAAGTCCGGAGATCACCGCGCCAAGCGTTTTTTGCTTTGCGATTTCAGAAACCGCGCAACGCGATACACACACACACACGATCCGGCGTGGCCAGCTTCTTTTTTGCGGTACGAGCTCGTAGGTCTACGAGAAATGTTGTGCGCTAGCACATTGCGTACAAAGTACGCGCATACGATGCTTCCGAAAAAGAAGGAAAAATAGACCTGAATTTCAGGTTGCAGAATGTAGAGTGAATGCCCAAACTGCCAAGGACAGAGAGAAAGATTAGGAACAGAGTGAGTGTAAAGTCGATGGACGGATCTGGAAGGGCCCTTCTGTAACTTGTGAGAAGTTTATGACAGAAATGGTTTTCGGCAAGATTGGAATGTGATTGTGTTGATGTTGACACCATGGCGCAAAGCATCACTTTAGAAGTTGCCTTGAGCAACGTTGAGCGTCTGAGTAATCTGATTCTTGCTGACGAACAGCCGAATATTGAACCACAGCCTGCCTCGGTTGTGTATGATGTTTCCTTCGATACTAACTTCGAGGATCGAAATGCCTTTGTTTCGGGAAATGCGAAGTTCATGGAGGAAGCCACGGCCCACTGCGGTCTGGTAAGAAGCTTACGAAGTACCTTTCCAGAAAATTATTTGACAGAAATGTCAAGATACTGAGGAATCATTTTCCTGGTACATTTGCTATGTTGGCTGCAGAGCAAAGTGCTGAAGAAGGGTGACGAGTATGCGTCAATGCTGTACACGTGGAGAAGCTGTTCCAGAGCTGTTCCTGCTGTAAGTATAGTGCCCCACAGCATACAATGTACACAATGATTATAATTATTTTTGTTTTGAAAGGCAGTGAAACTGAATTTTTCAACATTTCGTCACAGATTTGCTTTGCTGTAGTATGCCTACGAGATAGAAGTCACCGGAAATGAACCGTTCGCCCACTGGATTTCGAGACTGCACCGTTCCTTTCATGCACCAAGATCACACTGCAGCACTGGCTCACATGCATTTGAAACCTGAGAATCCGCAGCAGCGGTGTGCCGCTAGATCACAACGTGTATCACCATGGGAACCGCAAATAGCAGAACTCCCGCAGTGGCGGAACATTCAGATCCACTGCCTCCAAATATTTGGGAGCGGACACTACAGTGGTGTCCACTGAAATGTGACCCCTTGATTTTTACATTCAAGTGCTGCAGAGCTGAAACAAATAATTGATTTTTACATTCAAGTGCTGCAGAGCTGAAACAAATTGATTTTTACATTCAAGTGCTGCAGAGCTGAAACAAATTGATTTTTACATTTAAGTGCTGCAGAGCTGAAACAAATTGATTTTTACATTCAAGTGCTGCAGAGCTGAAACAAATTGATTTTTACATTCAAGTGCTGCAGAGCTGAAATAAATTGATTTTTACATTCAAGTGCTGCAGAGCTGAAACAAATTGATTTTTACATTCAAGTGCTGCAGAGCTGAAACAAATTGATTTTTACATTCAAGTGCTGCAGAGCTGAAACAAATTGATTTTTACATTCAAGTGCTGCAGAGCTGAAACAAATTGATTTTTACATTCAAGTGCTGCAGAGCTGAAACAAATTGGTTTTTACATTCAAGTGCTGCAGAGCTGAAACAAATTGATTTTTACATTCAAGTGCTGCAGAGCTGAAACAAATTGATTTTTACATTCAAGTGCTGCAGAGCTGAAACAAATTGATTTTTACATTCAAGTGCTGCAGCGCTGAAACAAATTGATTTTACATTCAAGTGCTGCAGAGCTGAAACAAATTGATTTTTACATTCAAGTGCTGCAGAGCTGAAACAAATTGATTTTTACATTCAAGTGCTGCAGAGCTGAAACAAATTGATTTTTACATTCAAGTGCTGCAGAGCTGAAACAAATTGATTTTTACATTCAAGTGCTGCAGAGCTGAAACAAATCGAAGCGAGTAGTGTGCATGCTCCTGGTATGCAAGCAAAGCATGAAGATCACTTCTGACGTGCATTCTCTGGTTTTGCATATATACATCGTACTGCACTTGACAGCCTTGATCTAATTCCCGCCCCCTGCCGAAAACCCAGTTGGAAAGCGACATGGCTGGGGAGGGGGGGGGGGGGGGATCAACAGTACTTTACGCCAACTGCAAAGCACAGCTGTCAGTATGAACATAACATACAATGTAGTGCAACAGTTCAGATATGCATGCACGCCCAGCCAATCCTGTGAGGCTGGCATGGTCGCATGCTGTGTTGGTACACAGCAGCGCGAGCTCCAGGGGTCGGATTTCAGTTCCCAGCACTGTAGCACTTTCCTACGGAAGCCCCGCTGCTGTGACAGTTTGCAATTTGTGTTTTTTTTTTGTGCGCTTTTGCGGTGTGTTTCCTTTCCACACCTTGTAAAAAGATTTCAAACTAGAATGCCATCATAAAGCCAAGACTCTAGGTTTGAGAATTTTATAATCCACTCGTGTGTTTTGCATCAACCACAATACCACAACTGCGCTCTCCGACCGATCTCGGTAGCGTGCTGTGGCCGCATGTTGGGGTGGGCCGGAGAGCGCAGCTGTGGTGTGGTGGTGGATGCAAAATAATCTGTTCAAGGCTTAATGCTGCTGCTTGCCCTTTGTGACTACGTGCTGCACTTGTTGGTAGAAGAAGAAAAAAAACTTTGTAGCAGTGGTGAGGCTTCCTGCAGCTTCATTCCCAAGATCGGGTATAAGAAAACTATGAAGAGGGATACACCGCGGTACTGGTGCGTATCGGAGAAGTCGTGAGTGGAGGCCACCTGAAAGCCTGCGAAAGACAACATGGCCTTTGCTACGAAGCCAGGGAGCAAGACATCGAAGGAGGTTGTGCGGCGTTGACGAGCAAGAAGGTCAAGCATGCGCGCGTGCGAGCGTGCCCGCATTATTGATGTGGGTAAATGTGTGGTTCGTAGTACTTCGTACCTGTTACGACAAAAAGTCCGTTCTTCCAGAAGGATGCTGAAGCATTCTCAACCAAACTCACCTGCTTGATAACCCGAGGCGAAAGGAACCAACCAGCAATCTCAAGAACGACTTTGGGTTGCACCCCGCCAACATGTGCATGTAGTTAGTACATGTGTATGCATGTGGCTGGTTGTGCAAGTGAATTAACTATGCATGTGAGACCCTGCTTGTATTTTGTCGCAGATTGGTGTGATACCATAAAGGTACTCCCAAAATCTTGTCACCACTGGATCTGTTTTAGTTGATGCGACCCTAGCCTTACAAAGTCTCAAGTAGTTTACAATGAGTTTTAGTCCCATTGCGCACGTCAGACCTTGTGGATCACCCATGCTGATCCGTGCGTATTACCTATGCAATAAAACACCCATACAATCATGTTGTTACAATCGACCCCTTGCATTCATGTACATGTAGGACAGAGAGTTGTGATGACTTACACATGGAAACAACACTGGCAGTGAGCTCTCTCTCTCTCTCTCTCTCTCTCTCTCTCTCTCTCTCTCTCTCTCTCTCTCTCTCTCTCTCTCTCTCTCTCTCTCTCTCTCTCTCTCTCTCTCTCTCTCTCTCTCTCTCTCTCTCTCTCTCCCTCTCTCTCCCTCTCTCTCTCTCTCTCTCTCTCTCTCTCTCTCTCTCTCTCTCTCTCTCTCTCTCTCTCTCTCTCTCTTCTCTCTCTCTCCCTCCCTCCCTCCCTCCCTCCCTCCCTCCCTCCCTCCCTCCTCCTCTCTCTCTCTCTCTCTCTCTCTCTCTCTCCTCTCTCTCTCTCTCTCTCTCTCTCTCTCTCTCTCTCTCTCTCTCTCTCTCTCTCTCTCTCTCTCTCTCTCTCTCTCTCTCTCTCTCTCTCTCCCTCTCTCTCCCTCTCTCTCCTCTCTCTCTCTCTCTCTCTCTCTCTCTCTCTCTCTCTCTCTCTCTCTCCTCTCCCTCTCCCTCTCCTCTCTCTCTCTCTCACCCTCTCTCTGTTTTGGGCCCTGGGTCAATACATGTATACCGGTGATATAGTTCTGTTTTGTTTTGCTTACTGTCTTGATGAGGTACAGCTACTACCCTGCACTTCAGGCAGAAGTGATCTATTGAATTTATATTCCCCGTAATCTGACTACCCATCCATGTGTATGCAGGTGAAGAGCAATGAGCAGGAGAATCGACTGGAGATCTACAAAGCAATTATCGAAGTCCTCCAGCCGGAGGTCGACAAGCTGAAGGCGTTCTTCCGCTTCCAGTCGGAGGCCATTGGTATCTTCTGTGGCGAAGTGAAGAAGCTTGCCCATGAGAACCGCCGGAAGGATTTCATTTCCGAGACGTATCTCATGCGCCTGGCCCAGTTCATCGATATGTTCTCCGTCCTGGATGCTTTGAAGAACATGAAGGCATCCTTGAACAATGACTTGGCAGCATTTAAAAGGTTCGGGCTCTATTCGTTATGACTAGGCTGCTTTTTTCATTACCCTCCGATCTTGTCTTGCATTTTGGGTTAATTTTCTTGTTTCCTGCATCTCCCCACGCATGTGAATGAAAAGTCACTACGTCTTTGTAGAGTACCGTTTGGCCTGACCACTGTGTCGATTTGTGGACCCTGTGATCTCTTGCAGAAAAGTGAAAAAGTGAGGTGGGGTGATGACTGCAACCGGCAATCAGATCAATATCGGGAAATTACGAACAGAACTCTGTCTTATTGCAGTGCTCTGTATCAATGTTTGCATGTGTTTTGGTGCAGAGCCGAGGGCTTTGTGAAGCAACAGCAAGGCGGTGGTGACCAGTCGTCCATCATGGAGCTGCAGACACTCTCCATGTTCTTGGCTACCAACAACAAGCTCACGATGAACTTGAAGGAAGCACTGGACGAGGTATGTGTAGTAGGTGGAGGCAAACTCATCCGTGAATCTGAGCAGGACCGAGCAAGGTTTGAGCATGCTCAGTATAAAGAGTGTTCGACTGATGGGTCCAATATCTAAATATCAAGAAAATGCATGTTTGGGGTGGCAGGTGGTCAATGTGAATAAAATAAACGTCTACATGTATGCGTGGGTGATTTGTTGCCAAAATATATTTACGCCACAGGGTTCACACGCTGCACCTATCTTGAGCTGTGATGGACTCAAGGCACAACGGAACCTCTTCATTGCACCTTTTTGGCATGAGTATGATCTTTGATCAAGCGTAGGCCTTTCCGGACTGGTCATGTACGATACAATGTCCGTTCATGTTGGTTCAGTATGCATGGATTCACCACCCGTTGTTCTGCCACAAGTACCATAGCTGCGATGTAGAAGTTCTTTTCAGTTGTGATTTGGCCACACTTGATGACAGGACTGGTCAAGCCAAAGCTTGTTTGTTGCATCCTGGCGAGCTTTTGTACAGATACTTCTCGTGTGGAAGTGTCATATTGTGTTTGCCCACAGAAAACACAGGGGCGCCACTGTTTCCATGTACGTTTCTGACTGTGTGTGTGTGTGTGTGTGTATGTGTGTGTGTGTGTGTGTGTGTGTGTGTGTGTGTGTGTGTGTGTGTGTGTGTGTGTGTGTGTGTGTGTGTGTGTGTGTGTGTGTGTGTGTGTGTGTGCATGCATGTGCGTGTGCGTATATGTGTGTGTGTGTGTGCACTTGGAATTTTTTTATGCTTATAATAGATTCCTTCCTATGAAGATATCCTTATTGAGGTGGTCAGCCTGTGTTGTAATCTGTACGAAACCAAGCGCTACATCGTGCCGAGTGCAAAGCACACGATCCTCAAGGTCATTGGCTTCAGTGTGGTGCTCATTGATGGCAAGACCAGTATCTACAAGCTGGCCAGCAAGGGCAGGATCAATCTGCAACGTATCGACAAAATCTTCAAAGTACGATGACTTCTAAACTCATAAGTGTGGTGATTTTTTCGTACTCCATTTGAACTGTTTGTGCTCAAATCATGAGGTCTGGTGTGCTTTTCATGCGATGCTGTGAAGATAGCAGAACAGCGTCTGCTGCACAAGCAGTCATCTCTTAGCACTGTTGAAACTTCAGGTTTTTGCAAGCGAATGCTCTTCTTCTTCTTGTTGACCGAAGTGTGTACACTGTGTGACATTGGCGTTGTCCTGTTCATCCTGCTCTGCAGCAAACGCCGGTCGTTCCGCTGTTTGGAGACATGCAGATCGCGCTCGTGTCGTACATCAAGCAGACTCCGAACTTCAACGCCTCCCACTGGACATGCTTGACGGAGCATGCCGAAGAGAAGGCGGCGTTTGTGTCCTACAACATCCTGGCCAAGATCGACACCATTCGAGCAGAGCATCTTAAGTACATCTCCGGACTCACACGCACGATAAACAATGTAAGTTTCACCCTACCCTGCCATGTTTTTTTCTCCTGCTTGTCAGCACATGCAATGCACTGTTTTCGATTCTTTGTTCTGAAGCATGCGCCGAGTCATTTGCAAGCCGTAGTGCCTTCAAGACATGGTGTTTGGGCGCCTTGAAGACATTGTGTGTGTTCTTTGCCTTCGTTGCTGCTCCATTGCAGATTGGCACAGCAGACAAGTGGACAGACAGACAAGTACGGGAGCTGACTGACTTGGCTTTGCTCGGTCTAAAACACATTGGCAGTTGGACAACTCATATTATCGAATTGGTAAGCCAAAACCTCCTAGAAGCTCAACATAGATGCCATAGTGGCCAACATGCAGTGTGGGATGTTGTTGCTGCTGCTGCTGTTGTTGTTGTTGTTGTTGTTGTTGTTGTTGTTGTTGTTGTTGTTGTTGTTGTTGTTGTTGTTGTCACCCATGCTTCGGTGGCTCCTTCTTTAGTCACTTTCTTTTCGTGGAGTTAGTTTTCTGTCCGGCAATACATAAGGAGCTATGCACTCAACTAGCTCTTATCCAGGCAACTTGAGGCCAAAGGGCATCTGTTACTCAGGACACTTTTGTTACGTCGTATTGAAGTTTGCTACTTGTAGACTGATGTAGACTGATGGTGCATGCATGTGGTAGTAAGAATACAACTCAACTGACTCAGAATGCTGCCCAGTTGAGAGAGATGCCAGGGCATGGTGGATCAAGATAGGGAGAGTTTAACACATCTGTGGTAAGCCATGTTTTCCGCTTGGCACTCTTTGCTGTGCTAACTAGAATGCGTGGAAGCTTCTCCATCCGGTTGACAAAGGAACAAACGACTGTCCAGAGACTGCAGAGGAGTATGAGAGGGTAAGTGCTGCCCGTTGGTACACGCCATGTTCATTAATCGTTCAAGCCTGATGCCCTGCGCTACTCTGTAGGATGCACACTGGCACAAGTTGCACAGCTTACGTGGATGTGTGCATAACTACCAGTAGTATGTGTGATAAACTGATGATGGCATCTGACAGTCGCGTGTCAATTAGCACTGCGTGGCGAGCTGTGCCTTGAACTACATTATACTTGATGAAGCACTTTCCATCCTTCAGTATAGTGTTGACTGCATTGTTAACCGGTATGTGCTTGTCATGTTCGTGTGTAGGCCACCCGTTACAACTACTCCAGCGAGGAGAAGTTTGCACTGATTGAGGTGATAGCCATGATCAAGGGGTTGACCATGTTGCTGACGCGTCATCAAGTCATCTTCATCGACGCCATCAACCGATACGTACACAAAACGTTCCAGACGTTCATCCTGCACTCTATGCGTGATCCTATTCGCTTTGCCACGAAAAAGAAGAAGCATCACGTGAAGATGTAAGTGAGCGAGAGCTACCCGGGTCAACGTGGATCAGTTGTGCTGCTTCCAAGTTTCGTGTGTGTGGGGTGGGGTATGAATGGGTGGGTGGGTTTGTTTGCACGCATATGAGCTGTCGGTACGTTGTATTGAATTACACCTCATTGCCTACTTGCGTTGTTGGTTTGCAACACCCAGGATGTTGATTGCGCTGAGAGAAATGTGCGCTGACTGGCCCAGTGGTGTTGAGAATGACCAGGACCCTTGTCTGCGCGGTGAAAAGGATCCCAAGGGAGGCTTCCAGATCGAACTGTCGCGCAGATCTGTGGCACCTTCATCAACTCAGGTTAGTCTAAGCGTGGACTACACGCGCTCTCCTCTGACACGATTTGCTAGTGTTTGTTTTCTGGCCCATACTCTATTGATTCCATATTCTTCAGGCTTGAGTACAGCAATGATGTTACAGTACAAGTTTAATCACCTTTGGAGGAGCCCACTTCACCTCAGTTCACATCTACAGTTTGCTCCCGATAAATCACACACTTGCGATACGTCACACACTCGCGAGAAGTCGCACGCTTTTGCAAACTAGAGGGCACATGCTTATGAATAATTTTGCAGACAGTATACATGTACCGTCACACCCTCCCGACAATAATTCACCCTTTTTGTCACCGGGATCGAGCGCGTGACTTATCAAGAGTAGACTGTATAAAATCTGGTACTCTGACTTTGTTCTGGCTGTTTGTGTTGTTGCTTTGGTAGATACACTGGCTGTATAACAGTAGGGTAGCTCTGGCTGGACTAGCAGCAATTTCAGCCATCTGCATTTCAGTGTTCTCCGACTCTCTTTCTCTCTCTCTCTCTCTCTCTCTCTCCCTGTCACTCTCTCCCTGTCACTCTCTCCCTGTCACTCTCTCCCTGTCACTCTCTCCCCCTCCCTGTCACTCTCTCCCTCTCTCTCTCTCTCTCTCTCTCTCTCTCTCTCTCTCTCTCTCTCTCTCTCTCTCTCTCCTTTTGTGGGTTCCTATGTATCTCTAACAAGACATTGCTACCCCTGCCTCTCTCTGCAGCTGTACATGTGCAGAACATTTGCGGAGCACTTGCTATCAGACAAAGGTGGCAAGAAGTCTCTTCGCGCTGAATTGGACGGCCATGGGATTGGTGATCTGGAAGAGTTCCTCAAAGTGTCTTTCTTCTTCCCGCACCTGATCAATTTCAGCCGTAAGTTAACACGGATCTTGCAGGACAGTGGCGTTGTGTGATTCTCATTATACCGGTAGATAAAGGTGCTGCCAATGCTGCAATGCCGGTGTGCATGGACGTTTTCTCCAGGGATTGCAACTCTGGGCGCTATTCCTCATTTTGCGTATCTGTAATCAATCAACATCAAGCTCTGCAGTATGGCTCATGCCTGTCCTGATTGGTTCTTTCCATTACCTGCTTCATCTTGTTTGCGTCTAGACGTGCTGCAAGAAGCGTCAGATCTCTCCC
Source organism: Sycon ciliatum (assembly GCF_964019385.1). Classification (NCBI taxonomy): domain Eukaryota; kingdom Metazoa; phylum Porifera; class Calcarea; order Leucosolenida; family Sycettidae; genus Sycon; species Sycon ciliatum. The sequence goes on from NC_088644.1 coordinate 35,803,043, forward strand.
AGCTTTGGTACAGGGAGTTCTTCCTGGAGTTGACGATGGGAAAGAGAGTGCAGGTGGGTCAGGTGTTGTCTATTCACATGCTTGTACAGTATCCGTGTGTGATGTGCTGCCCAGCCTGTCCTGGAAAGCATGCTACGTACAGTGGAAGATCATTACTCTACAGTGCTGGCCAGTGACATCCGGTCGAGTGAGTTAGCTTTGCGCCCAGCACCAGTGAACGCCCCAGTGTTCGCAGGTCTAGGGCCGCACAATGCCCGGCGTGTACAGTCCGTATCGCCTATAAGGTTGGCGGCTATAGTAATATACCGGATATAGTGATCAATTTCTCAAATTCATTTTCACTTGCCATAACTAAGTATACACAGTTATCGCGTATAGTAATAATCGTCTATAGTAATATATCGCCTATAGTGATCAAATTCTTATTTCAAAAGACCTTTATTACATTATGTTTGCATTGGTTATAGTGATTGATGTAAAATCAAGCGATGTTAGAGGAAAACAGGGTGTTACTTCTTCGTGAAGAACTTGTCCAGTGAGTGTTGTTTGGTGAGTTTTGCTCGCACAAGTTGCCAAAATATGCCTCCATTGTGAGGAAATGCTGATTTTCTGTGTCAGGAGCTACAGCCAGCTACATGACATTGTACATGTATGTAGTGCGTATGTTCACGGCGCGCTGAGTCGTTTGACACCCCACTCGCATACATTGCATGCAGTATCGGTCATAGTAATATATCGCTCTAATAGGGGTCGTCCGTAATTTTCGAAAAATTAAAAAATCCGTCCTCGTGCAAAATTGTCTCTGACCCACCCACCCACCCCCCAATTTTTCCCATTAATTTTTTGATTTTTACCGATGTCCAGCTCGAAAATAAGAACTCCTGACCCCACGTTTTCTGACTGCACCTGTGTCAAGTACTAGTAGCTAAGTCCAGTGAGTAGTAGGTCTACCGGCGTCACGGCCATGCACCGTCCTACAACTACATGAAAAGTCATGTATATCATAGTAGATACTGGTGTTTGCGACAATCGATCCTACACTACGTCTACAGTACAGTACACAGTCAGCAATAATAAACTGGAGCGAAAAAAGAAAAAAAAATGTATACTTGTATCAGTGCAACAAGTGTATGAGTCACTGGAGTCACTATGAGTCACTGGAGCGAAAAAAAAATACGAAAAATCAAAAAATTAAATTCCGCCAGCACTCTTGACCACCCACCCCCTTTTTGCCTGAGGACGGATTTTTTAATTTTTCGAAAAATACGGACGACCCCTTATAGTGATAAAATGCTCAAAATCAAACACCAACGCTATAGGCGATACTGACTGTACTTGACTCACACGATCGGATTTCATGGAGCAGGACTGTGCATGTACACATGCTCAGTATGATAGGAGCAGAGAATCGCATGCATGCCGTATACAGAAGCACAGTGCACTATATCCATCCGACCATACATGGCCGTTGTCTGGTGGAACATGGAGGATCATTGTCAAACGACCCTTTTCTGCCTTCAGGCACATGCATGTACTTGCTGTCGATAGTGTTGTTCTGTGGGCAGTACAGCCCCTACTTGGTGTTATTAGTTACCTCTTCTCACAGAGCCAATTGAGGAACAAGGATCGAAATTTTCAACTCATTCATACTTGTATTGTCTACATTGGAATCCTAACATATTTCTTGTGTTGTTGTTGTTGTGTCTGTCTACTGTAGTTCCCCATCGAGATGTCCCTGCCCTGGATCTTGACTGATCACATTCTCGAAACAAAGGATGCCTCCATGATGGAGTAAGTTGAGTGCAGTGCGTGCCAGGCAGCCAATGCCGATGCACAACTTTCACTGCTTTATTTGCCGCTCTTCACCCCAGGGGATTGTGGACGCACTGCACAATGTAGTGCTGCTGCCTTTGCATAGTCATGCCGGACTCCTTCTGTAGTTCATTACCCATGACAACTACAGTGTCTGCACATTCACAGCAATGTGCTGTAGTAGTGAGCCAGGTGCCAGCACCGTCTTTTATTGCAGTTGTGTTCGAATGGTCCCGTTTTCAGACTAGTAGCTACAGTGCTGCTGTGCAAAGAAATCCGGTTGTGTGAGTCGCGTTTTCGCCCTGCACCAGTTCACACCCCAGTGTTCGCAGGTATAGCGCCTGCACACAGACTGTTGATATATGTTTGATATATTTACTGTACATGTGGTACAAAGTACTTCGAAGTAAGCCATAAGCACAGCTGCTTTCATCAGGGTTGAAGCCGTGCCAATCTTGCCTTTCTCCCATCCGCTTACTTGAAAGTTGAGAAACGACATGATCGTGAAATGGTACACATGCCCCTATCATGTTGCATTCCCTGATGCACAGGTGCTGGTGTTTAGTATGGCATGACTGTGCTTATTGCTGTTGTCTTTTGCCATGGCTTTGCCTAATATTACTGCTGACGTCTGTGTGTTGTGTGTTAGGTATCTGCTGTACCCACTGGACTTGTACAGCGATGCAGGGTCGTACGCTCTGCACGACTTCAAGCAGCAGTACCTCTACAATGAAGTCGAGGCTGAGGTGAGTGCTATTACAGGAACGTGCGGTCAGCATCGCAAACAGCGGTACCCGGTCCACGTGTGCTCCTTTGCTGTACTGAATACCCACAATTACTACAGACAACCTCGCGAGTAATAGCCCTTGGTCGGCCCCGAGACAAGCGCTGTTATTCATGAGTTGTCGCTGCTTGCAAAGTTGAAAGTATGAAATGAAATGATTACTAGGTCTGAAGATAGGGTTGGTTCCTTGTTTGCGAGTTGTTATCCATTTTGACTGTACGAGAAAATGTGTCCACACGTGTCTGCTGCTGCTGTGATGCATGTACAACATTTAACCAGAATTGGACTTGGTACTGTATTGATGACTTTCTGGCTGATTTGGTTCAATTGCTTAGCTTGCAGTGTCATTCTATTTGACGTTGTGCCTGATGCCCATGTGTGTGTTATCTCTGACCTCCAGGTCAACCTGGTTTTCGATCAGCTCATCTACAAGCTCAGCGAGCAAATCTTCATCTACTACAAATCCTTGGCATGCAGGTGAGTAACGTTACATGTAGCGAAGGCGCTGTTGCTGCACACTGGGCCGTTTGATACGTTGACATTTTTGGCACGTGCACCAATTTGGGCACATGCTCGCATATCCATTCTCCCGTTTCCCATCCTTTTTGGGGAAGTTTTTCACGGCCAGTCCACTTTTCAGTTTGTAAATTGAGAAGATGGTGTGCAGCACTACACCCTGTTCTTGAATTTACTCAATTGTTCCTTATAAAACAATGCCAAGTATTGCGCTCACTGCCGGTCTGAATTGCTTGCGTGTCTCTCTCTATTACAAACCAAGTTTTATCCAGGGCCACTTAGCCTTGATAAGTGCCTGTTTGTGATCGAGAAGTCCAGTGTGGCAAGGACGGCAGTGGCCAGATCATGCCAATTGCCCTGAACATGGGTGCTGCTAAGTGCCTGTCCCCTCTGCCATGTTATAGGCATGGAGCCTATCATTATTTGTAACCTTTGTTTGGAGTGCTTGATGGTTTTCTTACAAGTAATTTGCCATGTATTTGACTGTGCTCGTCGTTCCCATCCAGCATTCTCCTGGACAAGAAGTACCGAGCAGAGCTGGGCTCAAGTATCCCGTACCCACCCGCTGCACATTACGAGACCATCATGTTGCAACGTCACGTCCAGGTCAGCAGCAAACATGTCTCGTCTGTACACTATGATAGTGCTTTTTGCTAGGCTGTAAGCACAAGTAGTGTGCTTGTCAGTGTGCAATACCTTGTGTGCATGTCAACCATACCTTCAGTACTGCTCAATGAAATTTGATGAAGTGAGTTGCACGCCGCGGGGTCTGGCCAGCCCTTAACCTGCGAACACTGGACTGCGAAATGGTGCAGGGCGTAGGCTTGACTCCGGCGATCAGATTTCATTTATCAGCACTGTACTCTGTCTGAGTACAGCATGGAGTTGTACAATCTGGTGAAGCACAGGCTATAAGTTCTCTGCGAGATGTGACTGCTGCTCTCCTCGTTATTCCTTGTGTTCAATAATTTATGATAGCATTCAAGAAAACAGTTTGCCATTGGCGCCTGCTCCCGCAGAATCTTTCAGAGCTCTTCAATCTGCTTCATTACGCTCCATTATGAACACCGTAACTTTCTTGCTGGATCCTTGCATTGTGTGTGGCGCAGACTAGAGTACTTTGCCTGTGCTTACGACTTAACTGTGTGCTGTTGCATGTCTTGCTTTTGTAGATTCTGGGACGGTCCATTGACATCAATCGTCTCATCCAGCAGCGTCTTCACGAACACTTGCTCAAGGCCAATCAGCTGGCCATTGCAAGATTCGAAAGTACTGACCTGACTGGCATTGTCGTAAGTCCTTGACCGGAGTGCGTGTGTGTGTGTGTGTGTGTGTGTTGGGGGGGGGGGGGGGGAGTTACACAGGCTTTGCTAAATGCACCACCATGATAATTGGAACTAAGTTCTGGGGCTGGGTAATTGTGGATGTTGCCTTGTATCATGCCACCTTCTCACTCATTGATGGTTTTTTTGTCCTTTTGGCATCATTCAGGAACTGGAAATGCTGATCGAGACCAACCGCCTGACACACGACATGTTGCAGGAGTTCTTCGTCCTGGACTCGTTCGAGGCTATCTATCGTGAGGCCAACGAGTGTGTCAACTTGCCGCATGGCCGTGCAGCGCTGCATTGCTTCTGGGAGATCAACACCGACTTCATGCCTAGCTATTGCTATAACTCCACAACCAACCGGTGAGGCCCCGGCCGAAAAGAGAGATCTGCTCTCATCTTTCACAACTGCTAATTAAACTAGTTTAATACTTGATAGCAAGTATGCTAGTTGACGTTGGACCTTGCCGGACAAACCAGAATGGGCTGCTACGGGCCTGTGTACTATAATTTCCCTGTGTGATCTATATCCATTCTGCATTCCGTGAGTGTGTGCTCATGTTGTGTTTCTACTGTGATTGTCTTCTCTTGCCACACCTTGGTGTAGAAGACATGATAACTATGTCACAAGCATGGTAAACAAAAAGGGAGGCTTTTAGACAGCAAGACAGAAGGACATTTTGGGTCTTCAATATCGTGTTTATGCCGTTCTCGTTTTGCACTCTCTTTGTGTAGATTTGTGAGAACCAAGGGTGATAACGAAGCAGGTGTGGATCGTGCAGCAGCGCCTAAAGCAGCCGGTTACTATTTCTATGGAACTAAGGTGAGGGCGGTATATAATAGAGGGAATGTGTTTCAAGTATGGTGCTGGGGTGCGCAATATACCTTGTTGTGTGTTAGACACCGGGTGATATGATTGTGATGTGCGTTCTCAACGCTTTCGTACAGTAAAACCAATCACCCCAATGAGCCACGATAGCCTGTTTGTCCAAACCACGTTATTGCGTACATGTTTGTCTCTCCCCCCCCCCCCCCCCGGTGATGGGGCATTGCATTCTAGTTGAGCTTTGTATACTATTCTTTTCCTTCATGTTGCAAGATACACCTCACAAACGTTCTACATTATGCTTTCATATTGCAGGCTCTTACAACAGCGTACAACGCCATCCAGCGCCTGTACATTGGTTTTGTCGGACAAGAGCACTTTGCCGCCATGATCCGTCTCCTTGGCTACCAGGGAATTGCTATGGTTATGAATGAGTTGTTGAAGCAGATAGAAATTATTGTAAGTTCTGCTTTGTTGTACAGCTGTGTTTTCGTATCGGGGATGTCATTTTCCCTGGACTGAAATGCAAGTCCTCTGTGTACTTCGGAGGCCCTGTCCGCTAACAGAAGCAACCCTTCATTTACAATTGTACTTTTGTATAGTTCATGGAGTGGCAGATGTGTAGTGCTGTGCATGCGATCGTCTCATACCTTCTTTGTATGTGTGTGTGCACATGGGTGCGTGTGTACGTGCGTGCATGTGTGTCTGTGTGTGCGTGTACGTGCGTGCATGTGTGTGTGTGTGTCTGTGTGTCTGTGTATACGTGTGTGTGACTGTGTGTTGTGTCTGTGTGCGCGCGCGCGCGTGTGTCTCTGTGCGTGTGTGTCTGTGTGCATGTGTGTGTGTGTGTGTGTCTGTGTCTGTGTGTGGGTGTGCAGGGCATGCACTAAGGATTAAAATGTGCTCTGACACAATGTCCTGCCACTTGCAAAAATGGCCGGACATGTCCGGACATGCAAATTTTCACATCAAATAAAATCTCGTTTATGTACACTGCCTAAATCAACGCCATGACGCGCCTCAAGCTGGCAGAGCGATTCCATACTCGCGAAAGCCATAATGCTCTTTACATATCAGGTAAGCAATTTCAAACTAACGTCCGACCTTGGCTACTGCTGCGTCGTCAAGTTTGCACAAGGCTCGAGTGATTGGCGCATACTCCATTGGGTTTCCGCTTGACTGCTCCTTGCCAAACAATGCCATGGCACGGCGATGCATTTCAGAAGCAGCATGATCTTTGAAGGATGACGTTTTCAGGTTCCTTGAGCCAACGACGAAGGAGTCAGAAAAATTCTGTGAATTTTATCAACAAAACGGGAACACATCTTACACTTCAAATTATCGACAGCGCTTCAATCTGAGGGACTGCGCTCGTAGCTCAGCCAAACAGAAGTTGAAAGCTCCCTATCATACTTAGCGACCCACTTGTCACAAATGGTCGTCTTGACTCCTCTGGGCTTCTTTCCAAGAGGAGCACCCGCATCAGCGGTGCTTGGCTTTCTCTTGCCAGACGACATCACTAATGACTATGAGACAAAGGATTGACGCGCCTTTTCTTTTTTGTACTTTGCAAAAAAGTGCGCGGACACTTTGTCCGGATGTGTACAAAACATCCGGAAACTGACCGTAAACGGTCGGAAATTGTCCGATGTCCGACCGTTATTTCGCGCCCTGGTGTGTCATGTACATGTGAGTGAATATGGCTCCAGCTTTTTATGCCTAAACCTATCTTTAGAATCATCACCAACATTTATATACATTACATTACAAGGAGCTGTGCCAACACACATGGTGAAAATGAACGCTGGCATGATCGGCGGGTCGGCAACAAGGGCGCATTCCCAGCTGGTTGAGTTGTGCTACTCCCCTTTGACTCACATGTATTGAGGCCTGCACCTACTACTGCTACAAAAGGCTATGGCTGCGCAGAAAGACCTTGCCTTTGATACGTTACTATTTATTTATTGAAGACTTGAGAACAGAAACAAAGCATGTCATGAGAAAACCAACAGGAAGAAGAAGCACACTCAACTAATACGTGTGTGTGCGTGGATGCAATACAACTAGGACGTAATGAATATAGATACACATCAGCCTTCAGTGTCTCTGAGAGCCTAGCACAAACTGATGTGGATAAGGCTGACCTGTACTTGGTTATTCTACTGCCCTTCTTGCCTGTCTGCCACCTACTTTAGGTAAAGAGCAAAGTTGTACCTTACGTTAAAGCCATGTCCGAGGGTTTACCAAAGAACTGTCGGCGACCGCTTGCCTCGTATGGAGTTGGAGGTAAGCAAGTCTCCTTTATGACACTAGCCCTTTCTATCTCAGGATAACAACAGTCACTTCTTTTCTTTAGAACGGATGAACATTCAGTTTTTCTCCAGTATATACGCGTGTCTGAGGTGGACTTGGAAAAATAAGTGTGTGCCCTTCCAAGTCCTTTCCACCCTCTAACGGGTCAGTGTTTCCCTAGCCATTGCCAATACACTGTTGGCAGAGGTTTTTGAGACCCCCATGGTGGCACCGAGCCCTCTTTAGCCATCCTTTTTTTTTCTACAAAATCCACATATCTCCAGACACTGGGGTGAATGATGGAGTGTGGTGGTGGGGCCCATTAAGCTCCGCCGACCAGAGGTCTCGGCTTCATAGCTCCATTTGCCACCCTCTGAGCAGACTTTGGCACACACATGCACCAGCGGGTACAACAGGTAACTTCAGCAACGGCCCAAGCTTAGCATTTTTAATTCGTTGTGGAAAAACGTGTTTGCTAAAACTTTGGACTCGTCAAAGCAGGATTTGATTTCCTCTGTTCTGCATGCCCTGTTTTCTGACTTGAAGTCCTGTCGCTAAATTTTTCTGTCGATGCACGTGTGTGTGCGCGTGTGTGTGCGCGCGTGTGTGTGTGTGTGTGTGTGTGTGTGTGTGCATGTGTGTACTCTCCCCCCCTTGTTTTGCTGCACAGGTGTGCTGCAGTTCTATGCTGCAAAGCTGGAGCCCCTGTTGCAGTACCCGCTGCTGCGTACTGATGTTGCACAGGCCTTTGCAGAGATTGGCAATGCTCTGCTCTTCTGTCTGATGATGGAACACAGTCTGGTAAGTGAAGTTGTTTTCTCTTTTTTTTTTTACTTCTTTACATTCATACCGGCAAGAGTACATATCCCCAAGAGTGTGCAACTGCCTGCACATTCTCTATCCAGTGCTGCGATGGCAGAACTTTACATCAAGTGACATGGCTCGATAGGCTGGCAAACAGTGACGTCAAGAGACTTGAACCCGAAGCAGGGTAGCGTGCAACTCCGTATCTATCATGCACAGAGTGCAAATAATGTGTACATGGTTTTCATGTGGTGTAAAGTTCTGCCACTGCAGACCCCACTCTTGGGGGTTATGTATGAGACCAGTATGCGTGACTTCTGGATGGTTGAGAATCAATCACAAAGCCTTTCACTCCTGCAACACACATACCAACATTGACAGCCGTAAGAGGCAAACCACTCGCGTTATATGGTGCGAGATGCTGCCCTATTCTTCGAATAACTACATTTATCACATGGTACGTGATTGTTGCCCGTACTCCAGCGAATCAGCACCTTTCGCGCCGCGGGCAATAATATGCGATATTGCCCGCAAAAAATAGTTTATTTGCCCGCAAAAAAATAGTTTATTTCAGTGATCGCGTGACTACGACGACTCTATAGACTGTACGACTCTACGACGAGTCGCAGTGTAGCATTGAGACGAAGATGGAATTCTTTTTGGAGATGGACATCCCGGCAATGGACATGGCCTCGGACGTCTGCCGTGTGGTGCTTGCAGGGATCATTTGTTCAGTCAAAGACTCATGTTGGCAGCCTGACCGTCGGTAAGCTTGTGGATAAGATTCAGTTCTGCTCGAAGTGGTACTGTGATCACAAACAATTATTTGAAATAACACAAATTCAACTCAGCGTCGTGCGTTTTCAAATCCTCGCAAAGTCACTGCCTGTGTGTGGTCTTCATGTGCCACGCAAAACTCTTACCAGGCTCATCTGTCCTCTGCCTTCACCTTTGCTTGAACACCAAACACAACAATTCAGGAATGTTTTGCAATGAAAAATACAGCTATCTGGAGCTGAAAAAAAGAAGAAAAATTGTCCTCAGAATTACACACCAGGGAGTCGTCAAATACTTGCACTTGTTGCAGTACTGTATTTGACAACTTCCTGATACACATGTAAACATGAAGAAACTCTTTGTGGTAGCACTCTTAATTTTTCAACTGAAATTATGATTCTGCTGTATTTTATTGTCGTTGCCATGTCATGTCTATTGCTATGACGATGCGGTGCCGGCACTTTTTTCTGTCTCCGTCTTTCAGTACTGTATACTCTCTGATGGCCTGTAGCAGACTTTTTGTTAGGGTGTAGGAGAAATATCTTCATTTTTCCTGTTTTGATAATGATAGCACATCAATATACATTGTGGTCATAATGTGTTGGCATTTGGGCTAATTTCAACAGCAGCCCAATGGTCTGCTCTGTGGGCCATGTGATAAATTTGTTATCGCATGGTTGCTGCGGGCCTTATGGCATATTATTGCCCCTCGAGGTTAGCCCTCGGGCTAACCTCTCGGGGCAATAATATGCCATAAGGCCCTTGCAACCATGCGATAACATATACGTATCAAACCTTGGGTATACTGTTCCGTGTTCATGTCTATGTCTAGTCTCTGGAGGAAGCATTGGACTTGATTGAAGCCGCACCTTTCCAGGGCGTTCCACTGCCCCTCACAACACAGGAAGGTAAGTAGAGATACTTTCTCCGAGGAATTTCTTTCGCCTGCTACCGTATTTTTCGGAGTATAGTGCGCACCTTTGTATAACGCACACCCCCAATCTTCATTGGGGTTGCGCACTTCAATCTTCATTGAAGTACATGCATTTCATATTCGGAGCATAGTGCGCACCTGCGATTTAGGGCCTAAAATAGCACATCTAAAGTGCGCACTATACTCCGGAAAATACGGTATCTTCCCCGCTATACTTCTTCAAAGAGTCCATGACGCAGGAGTATCCATGTGTGACATGGGTCAGCTTTGTGCTCCCTTTATTACGTAACTTGCCTGAATCACGCATGGGAGCAATGCATTCATAATCCAACCCACAATATTCAGGCCTGTTTTAGCATGCCGGCTCGAGTCCTTCGACTCCATGAAGTTTGAGTGTGCAACCAATGTTGTGTCTGAGAGTGAGAGAGTTTTTAAAACTTCCCTACATGCACTCTCAAATCATAGGGAACTTTCCGTCCTATGTACTGTACTATGTATAGCTGTGTGTGCGGTGTAATGTGAGCAGCGTGTCATACATCTGGCTTCGAGAACACTAGAGTGTAAGCACTGAGATCAAAGTTGTGTTTTATAGCCACATGCTATGCTGTAAGGGTTCTAGCCTAGCCCGTTCTTATTTTTAGCGAACACAGCAGTTTCGTTCTTATTCGATGGTACAGTCTTACATGCAGAGTTATACGTCTGAGTGTACAATAGTGTACATTACCGTTTCCGTTCTTATCTGCACAAATCCAGCCTAGACCGTTCTTAAAAATTAGTGAAATTCTAGCCTGGCCGTTCTTCGGCGCCCTACAGTACTGTACTATTGTGTGATGTCTGTGCTCACACCTGTACTCTTGCTCACTTTACTGCACAGAGCAACACCCGCTTGCCGAATTTTTCAAGGAGCAAGCCAAGCTGCTACATATGCTGCCCCTCATTCAGTTGCAGGGAACAAAGCAGGTGAGTGCAAAGAAGAAGAACAATAATCAGCACAGATACATGTATCATGTTTGGTTAGGTGTCCTATAGAGTAGCTCAGACCTGCTCAAGAATGGACAGTATCATTTAAAAACGTCACGGTTTGCGCGGTTCCCGTCAGCATCATTAGCTTGCATGCTATTGATAACTGTTGATAATTCTGAAAGCTTTCGACGGAATGTTGTGCTAATTGGCAACATGTGAAGACAATCGTCATTGCTTGGTGTACAGTAAACCTGCATGCATTCCTCTCACTATTCCTCTTTACCACGCACCAGGTCTGCTCTCTTTCCCTTCCACTCCCCGTCATGTACGGATCAAAGGAATTGCTGTTTACATGTGCGTGTGTATGCATGTGTGTGTGTGTGTGTGCGTGTGCGCGTGTGTGCCCTTCACAGCAAGCACAAACTGCAACGGACTGTGACCTGCTGACGCGAGAGCGTCTTTGCCGTAGTCTCTCAATGTTCGAAGTGGTCTTGGAGAAGGTGAGGGCGATCCTTACCGTTCCCCAGCTTGACCCTATCTTCCATGGGACAGCGCCTGGAAATGGAGTCATGCATGTGGAGGACTGCGTGGAATTCTATCGCATCTGGAGCGTGATCCAGTTCAGCGTCTCCCTGCCGCTCACCGGAAATGAACTTTCACCCGAGTAAGTCTTCATGTGTATGTGTTTATTAGTTTGAGGGAAAATATGCAAACGGGAAAAGTCTGAAGAAAAAATTGACTATCACCACCAGTTTATGTATTCGCTCGGATTTGGGGTAGCTCCAGTGCGGTGGAAAGAGTTTTCACCCGAGTATGTCTTCATGTTTATGCGTTTGCTCGGATTTGTGGTAGCCCCAGTGCGGTTGACAGATATTTAGGGTTGATACGATCATGGTGTGTCTCCACTTGAGCTGTTTCTGGAAAGGCTTGTGGCCAAAGATCATGCTCTTGTGGCCAAGTAAAATGAATAAAGTAAACAGTAACTAACTGTAAATTATTTACTGTTACCGGCCTGAGCCTGAATCATTCTTAGTTTTAGTGCGCCACAATTACTCTGGGACGATGAACGGTTAGGATTGGTAAAAATCACCTTGTGAATTGATTGACATCAGATGAAGCCATGCTGACTCCCAACATGAGCCAAGTTGAATGCACCAAGCGTTCTACTAATCCTTGTCTGAACTCTATCTCCTTTGTATTTAATCTCTCTCTCATACACACACACACTCTCTCTCTCTCTCTCTCTCTCTCTCTCTCTCTCCTGCAGGGATACATTTGGAGACGGTCTGCACTGGGGTGGTTTAACATTCGTGTACCTCCTTGGTCAATTGCACCGATTTGAAGCCCTGGATTTCACTTATCATCTACTGAGCTGCTACACCGGCAAGACGGATGCTAAGAATGCTCCGACAGTCAGTGGCATAGTAAGTACTTCCTCCGCGTCATTAAAATTGTCGCTTCCCAGAGAGATTTTCGAATTTATTTTGTCCACTCGAAGGGCAAAGAAATCAGCTAGAAATTGAGGCAGAGCATTGTCGACGGACCAAGCTTTAGTTTGTGGCCTCCCGCTTCGCTGCACTTGCAGCTAAGGTCGACGTCTTCATCAGACTTTGAGGCAGGCCCTTCAGCACTCAACAATACGCTGAAGAAGACGCGCGTTCAAATTCAGGTCAAGAAACTTCGTTTTCAAGCGATCCATGCCTCCAGGTGGCAGGCGATGAAGGCAAGCTAGCATTTTATTCAAGTACACTGTAACGACCTTCCAGCGGGATAGGGTAAGCACTTCCGCACCTTCTTTCCTTGGCAAGCGCTTCGCTGATTTTGTCGGTGTTTTCAGACCTGCTCGCAGCAACATGCGCCACAAGTAGCGCATTTTAGGAATTTGAGACCACTTTGTTCTTGCCATCGTCAACTTCAGCATTTCGTATTCAGGAGAGATACCAGGGTTCTTATACGCGAGCTTTCAGTCTTGATAAAAGCCCACTCGAACGTTGTGGGACGGCACGAACTCCAGAAAACGAAATGCGCTCTGGGGCGGAATAGTGCGGAGCGCGATGAATTTGCTTGGTGCGGAAGAGAGCTCCGACAAAGGCCGAGACCACCACGGCTTCAGTAATAAGTAGACATTGCGCAGGAAGGGTCGCACCAGTGTTTGAACACAGAAAACAGCGATCCCGACAGTCTGACTAAGACGAGCCAAGTCACAAATATTGCGATGTGCGAAGCGACAATTTTATTGACGCGGAGGAAGTACACGACTGTTCTACTTACAGGGCTGCTCAATGAAATCCGATCGCGTGAATCCAGTTTGCACCCTGTGCCAGTTCACATCCCAACTGTTCGCAGGTCTAGGGCTGCACAGCGCCCGGCGTGGCATTCACGCGCTTGGTCGGATTTCATCGAGCAACACTGTACATGTGCACACTCTACACTATGCAGAGAAACCTGTCTAAGCCAACTGCTCAACGGACCTTACAAATGTGCTGCCAGTGTTCAGGCGGTCGTCTTATCTGGGGTCACTTGACTGGAAATATCATGCATTGTTCCTGGTTGTAGTAGTCCCCTGCTATGTAGGACAGGCGGTATCCCTATCAGAGTGGTCGCCTACGCAGGTGTTACTGTAGCTTCCAAGCACAGTTCTGCTCAATGAGTTACAATCGTGCTGCTCTCGTGCTGCTCAATGAGTTACAATCGTGCTGCTCAATGAGATACACTCGTGCTGCTCAATGAGTTACACTCGTGCTGGCCAATGAGATACAATCGTGCGACTCCATGTCGCACCGAGTACTGTGCAGCGCCAGACCTGTAAACTCTGGGCTCTGCACTGATGGAGGGTGCAAACTTGACTCACACAATCGAATTTTATTGAGCAGCACTGTAACTTACTAACTTAGGCCAGGTTTATCTGTTGAAGATGGGCGCTGGCCCAACGCAACGTTGCTAGTGTGGCATGTGTGTGCGTGTAGGAATAACAACTGGCGACTGTTCATTGGCAAACCCCACCATTCTTTGCAAGAATCACGCATCTGCATAGAGTCCATAAACTTGGTCTTGATCACAGCACATGCTTTGAAAAAATGTTGTATCAAACGTTAGATACCCACTGGTGAGAACGCCTACTCTGCTGTTGTTCAGAGGCATCCAGCATGCTTGATTGTTACGGTGTGCACATGCTCGACCTATCATCGCAGTAGACAGTGGACATAGGTGCTGTATAACATGTTATTTTCGGGTAACTTAAATTTCGGTAATTTCAGCAGAGAAACCAGGTACCTAAATTTAGATTACACCAACATGGCACTGGAGTGTGCACTGTATGTGCAGGGAACGCTGATCACCTAATTCTACATTACACCTGAAACCTGGCAGGTCCCTGGCACCGAAAGTTTGCTACACCTAAAATGACGTGTTTGCAGTAGTAGCACTTCAGCTTGCATGCTAGCTTTCCTGGCTACTACTTGGACTCACAATCTGTTGTTGTGTGTTTCTTGCAACGTTTTGCAGAACATTGACTTATTTGCCGAGCGCATCAAGGCAGTAGCCAAGCTCAATACCAACATCATATCCGTCCTGGATACTTATATCAAGCCGGAAGCACGTATCAAGAGAGTGCCCGAGTACTATGCGCCACCCAGCTTCGAGAGTGCCGAGGGAGTGGGCAGTGAACCAACCTTTGTCATGACGACGAAGCCCGTTGCCTAAGGCACTGTGTGTCGTTGCCACTCTCCTTGTCTTCTCATCTCACTCTCCCTCTTGCGTATAAACACATCACTGATAATTGTTCCTGTCGATATGTTGTCTCGGTATGGATTTGTCCTGTTGTGCTTTTTTCCCCCGCACGCAGTGTCTTGGTGATCGTCCCTATCACGGTGCCTTGGCTGATGTTGTAATGATTTCATAGTGATGTCATGGGCTGATATCATACCTGATATTATAGTGTGCTAGTGGTCTGGCTCGTTGTTGTAGTTGTGTTCCTTGCCAAGTCTTCCGTGAGTACATCATGCTTTTTTAAAGATTTTCCACCGGAGGAGTTGTTCAGCTAAATGTACGCTTTCCTGTATGTAGCCGTGAGATGTACGATGACTGTCGCCATTATAATTTTATCCCACTTAACTTGCTGTTCTTGAGTAGCACCCCATCGTGCACTTAGTAGACCCTCCTCCACTGTTTAGTGTAAGAATTTTGATTGCTGATCATATTGCGCACTTGCTGACCAGCTCATGTAAAACATTAATTCCGTGTGAGCACTTGCTAGCCATTTTTTCTATGAGAGCGTGGTTAAAACTTGATTTGTTTGCCGTACACCGGCTCTTGATCCTCATTTGATGATGCTCATTGATTAACTTACCTTTTTTGTGTGTTGTTTGGGTGTGCTGCATGAGTGGTAGTAAGAAGCGTTTTGTTTGCCCCACCTTCATTTTGCTACCGATACCGGCAGTATTTCAAATTCTAGCTTTGGAGTGCATGGATAATGTAGGTTTGCAGCGTACGGCAAACCGTAGTTATCGCTGACAACCGAGCAGCAGGCAAAAGCCACGCGCGTGGCTAGGCGCGCAACAATGGGGGTGTCTGGCATGCAATGGCGGGCAGCCGTACTGGGGAAAGCCCAGGCCGCAGTACGAGTACGCCCATATGCGCGGGCGAGACTACCCCATATTTGCATAAAGGTATCAGCGCTACTAATGCAATGTTTACTACAAGCAGGGCTCATGGCACCTAATCTCTATATTAGGAAGCAGTTCCTTTTATGGCACGAAAGGACTCCAGCGCGCGTACTAAGCCTCAGCCAAGGTACAGTACTAACCGAGTACGCAAGATAGAACAGGCGGTGTACCGGTGTGGCGGAGCAAACATACCACGTATGGAAGAGGCGAAGTCCCCGGATGCCGCCCGGCCCACAATGACAGACACCACCATGCTTATATGGGAAATAAGGCGCGAGAGCCCACCAGGTAAGGCGGGCCACATAAGCACGTGGCAAGCGCAAATAGCGTAAGACGTACCCACGAGGCCACAACGCGAGAGTACGGCAGCATGAGCAGAGTACGAGAGTACGAGGCCGGATCAACGCATGGCGGACCAAGGTGTGGTAGTGCCACAGCACGAGGCACCTCAGCAGTTGGAGGTGGCGAACGCAGGGACAGCATCAATATTGGCAGCTAGCAGCAGCAGCAGATGGGCGTGATTTTTTTTGTTTCAGAGCGTAAAGTAAATTAAAGTACAGTGTAGCAGCAATTATTATAGTGTGTGGCAGTCGTCGGCATGCCGGCAATGGAGCTGTCCCCAGCACAGCTGAGAGCCATCAGCGAGGCTGCTTCCTCCGCTGTCTGGGCCGCGTGGAACCAGCTAGCGGGCCCCAGTCAGGCAACCGATACCTCTGCGGCGGAAGTCCAAGGTATGGAACATTAGCCAGTGGCGATAAAAGAATGCCCTCGTGTGTAGCACATGTATCTGCGGATTCCATTAGAAAGATCATGAACATTGAGTATGTAGAGCTGGCAACACTATGGCCAAGCCGCAGTGTAGGAATGGAGCCATCCGCTAAACGCTTCCGAGTTGACGAAAACGCTGCTGACGCTTCAGTACTAATTTCTACCGTGTCGACACCCAGGCATAAAATTGAAAATGTCACCGACTGGATCGAAGCCTGGTCGATCTTTAGGCTCATTGCTAGCGAGGGCGCACCAGGGCATGTGCTGGTCTCATGGAGCGCCAGCTAAGGGTAGTACAAGCGGCGAAAAAATATCGTTTTGCTGCGGTGCAAGTATACGACACTCGGTTGGTAATCTACACATGGAACTCTTCACGCAGTCCTTCACCGGCCAAGCTCTGCCCGTGTGCGCTAAATGTAAGAGGACAGGCCACTCCACCGTGGCATGTGTAGCGAAGCCTTCACTGAACGCGCCTTTTCGTGCCTCCACCTCTGGGCCCAGCGGAAAGCCGATCTGCAAAATGTTTAACAAAGGGAACTGCACCTTTTCAAATTGCAGCTACCAGCTCAGGTGCATGTTCTGCAAGGGAACACACCAAGCAAGGGAGTGTCCCACCCGCGCTTCGGCCTGAAAAGCCTCATCACACGCCTGTACAGCCGTCATTAGTTCGCGAGAACGCTATGTCCACATCTGCTAATTCTTTAAGTTAAAACTCAGTCTCCGCACCAATGAATTTTGATGCAGTTAGTGTAGAGCTTGCTGGCCACCCTGATCGGGTCTTAGTGGAAACTATCTGGTTCAATCTGCGTTTTTGCTGCCGCATCGAGTTTGCAGGCGATCGCGCACTTCAGTTGCTTCTAGTAATCTTGCCTCTGCATTCACAGATCTAGCTATTGTAGATGCCTATTTAGCTAAGGAATGCAAACTTTTAAGCACACTAGAGACGCTTTTGACACGCCACCTTTCTTACCTTTGCGCACGTCTGGTACGGGTGTAGTACCAAAAAAAGACGGCAGCCACCGATTAATTATGCATGGTCTGCCCCTTGCTGGGAATAACGTTAATGACTTTATCGACCAAGATTTGGCACGTGTTGGCGAGACAAATAATTATTCTGACCTTTTGGCTTGCGGTCGTCACCCTTATTTTTTTAATCGTTTTGCTGATGCACTGGTGCGGATCTGACGCGAAACCCACGCTGTTGAGAACTTTGAGCATTATTTAGACGATTTCATCAATGAATAACACGCACGCAAAACCGCACCTCCAGGGTTCCCTGGCAAGCGCATGCCAGGGCTGGCAGACTGTCTTCATTCCGCTTTTTGCATGTACCAGCTTGCATGTATATTGCGTCACCACTGGTTCAGCATAGGCTGACACACAGGCAATGCGGGCATCCGGGCTAACACTTAGCGCGAGGGTCAGCCTCAGGGCGGCGGGTAAAGCCCAGCTATAAATTATCATCACGGCCGTGGCAGGAGGTTGGCAAAGGGCACGGGCGTTGCCTTGATGATTATGTGCAATTTTATAAGCAGAGATAACCTAACATGCTAGGCGTTGGGGGACTCTCCCAATAATACATAAGCATAATTATATTATGGAAGGCTACTTCGACGCCGCAGCGCGTGCACTGTATTTTAAAAAGCTTATATTCATCCCGCGCGGGACTAGCATGGCGTACAGCGGACTTGGCGCGTGCCACAGACCGCTTGACAAACTTTAGCAGCTCAGCCAGGCACGGCATCTCGGGTCCCATAAGGCGCATAGCAATAATTATGTATACCCATGCGGGGCAGCATTGCGGCGCGCAGGGCATATGCGGCGTTGCCTTATGCGCTTGGCAAAGGGCACGGGCGTTGCTAGAAATTTAATAATACATAAAGCATACATCATAGAAGGCTATTTAGATGCCGCAGCGCGCGCAATGTATTCTAAAAATGCCTATATTCATCCTGCGCGGGACTAGCATGGTATACAGCGGACCTGGCGCGCGCCACAGACCACTTGACAAACTAGCAGCTCAGCCAAGCACGGCTTCTCAGGTAGACCGCATGCGCGGATCTCATAAGGTGCATAGCAATAATTATGTATACCCATGCGGGGCAGCATTGTGGCGCGCAGGGCATATGCGGCGTTGCCTTATATGATTGGCAAATGGCACGGGCGTTGCCAGAAATTTAATAATACATAAAGCATACATTATAGAAGGCTATTTAGATGCCGCAGTGCGCGCAATGCATTCTAAAAAGTATATATTCATCCCGCGCGGGACTAGCATGGCATACAGCAGACCTGGCGCGCGCCACAGACCGCTTGACAAACTTAAGCAGCTCAGCCAAGCACGGCTTCTCAGGTAGACCGCGCGCGCGGGTCCCATAAGGCGTATAGCAATATGTATACCCATGCGGGGCAGCATTGCGGCGCGCAGGGCATATGCGGCGTTGCCTTATGCGCTTTGCAAAGGGCACGGGCGTTGCCAGAAATTAAAACAATACATGCTTTAAGCATATATTATAGAAGGCTATTTATATGCCGCAGTGCGCGCAATGTATTTAAAAAGTCTATAATTGTTTATCCCGCGCGGGACTAGCATGGCATACAGCAGACCTGGCGCGCGCCACAGACCGCTTGACAAACTTAAGCAGCTCAGCCAAGCACGGCTTCTAAGGTAGACCGCGCGCGCGGGTCCCATAAGGCGCATAGCAATAGGTATACCCATGCGGGGCAGCATTGCGGCGCGCAGGGCGTATGCGGCGTTGCCTTATGCAGTTGGCAAAGGGCACGGGCGTTGCCAGTAATTATAATAATACATAAGCATACATTATAGAAGGCCAATTAGACGCCGCTGTGCGTACAGTATATTAAAGTCTATAATCATCCCGTGCGGGACTAGCATGGCGTACAGCGGAGTTGGTGCATGCCACAGACCGCTTGACAAACCTCAACAGCGCAGCCAAGCATGGCATGTCGCGCAGCCTGCACGCGCGGGTCCCATAAGGCTCATGGCAATGCGACTGTATACCCAAGCGGGGCAGAATTGCGACGCACAGAGCCTATGCGGCATCCCATGTCGGTCAAGCAAACCAAGGAACATATGGTCAAGGCATAGCATTAGCTCTCCTAAGGGAGATCCCCACTACTATTTTTGGAGGTTGCTTGGCCTAGAGTAAGGGCATGTCCGAGCAGGATGAGAGGTCAAGAAAAGGCAGGACACACGTACAACATCCACTTTTTCGCAGATGCGTTTGGTCTGCACAGGCGATGTTGGGAAGCCCGAGTTGTCTCGTGATGCCAACACCTTGGTAGCATTGTCGGTCGCGCCCAGCACACGTAAGACATACCAGCCAGGCATTAAAGCATACTTGAAATCCGCGTCAGCGGTCGGCTTCAACCCGGCTCAGCCGAACAACGAAGAGATTGTGCGCTTTGTTACCTCACTTTCAGAGTTAGTGCCTGCAGGCAACACTTTTAAAGGTATACTTGGCTGCGATAAGGTTTCAGCTGCTATCACAAGGCATGTCCGTAGAGGGACTCCGCTCACAACGCCTCCTTGCCGTATTGAAAGGCATCGAGCGAACGCAATTTGACACACGGAGGTCGGAGGCAGGCAACCATGCGGGCCGGCAGCGCCTACCAGTTTCACCGTCAGATCTGCTAACCATAAAAGCGCAAGTGGGTACGTCCGCCCACTCGGCAAGCGATAAAGCAATGATATGGGCAGTACTGTTGACGGCATTTTACGGGCTGCTGTGCGTAGGTGTATATGCCTCAATGTCAACGGACGAAGGACGCAATTTCAACACCCTGACCGTGGCTTAGGTCCAGATAGCGCAGACAAAGGTGGTAATCAAGCTTGGTCCCACCAACACCTCGCAGTTCGGCGGAGGCGGCACAGCGTTGCTTTAAGCCAACAGCCAACAAAGAGCTGTGTCCCGTAGAGGCCGTCATGGCATACAGATCCAGGCGACGGTGGCCAAACGCCGGGGCACCCTTCTTTGTCCACGGCAATGGCAAGCAGCTCACACAGAAGGACATCAACCTACTGCTGAGAGCTTTGCGCCCCGAGGTCGGTAGCCACTCCCTGCGCAAGGGCGGTGCCACCGAGTTGGCAGCACAACGGGCACCAGAGCGGCAGCGGCAGGCAGCCGGACGTTGGCGCAGCTCAGCGTACAAGCGGTACATCCACACATCTGCAGGCTTGCCCTCCCACTAGCTGGGTGGCATGGAAACACGGCACCCAGGACCGATGCAAAAACCTATTTTTGGAGGAGCAGCAGGCAACCCTCGTTTCACTCGTGATTGCTTAATCACATGGCAAAAACAACAAAAATGCAACCCCATTCTATGGTGCTATGATGTGTGTGTCTCGGGGGGAGGGGCGATAAATGTAGGTTTGCAGCGTACGGCAAACCGTAGTTATCGCTGACAACCGAGCAGCAGGCAAAAGCCACGCGCGTGGCTAGGCACGCAACAATGGGGGTGTCTGGCATGCAATGGCGGGCAGCCGTACTGGGGAAAGCCCAGGCCGCAGTACGAGTACGCCCATATGCGCGGGCGAGACTACCCCATATTTGCATAAAGGTATCAGCGCTACTAATGCAATGTTTACTACAAGCAGGGCTCATGGCACCTAATCTCTATATTAGGAAGCAGTTCCTTTTATGGCACGAAAGGACTCCAGCGCGCGTACTAAGCCTCAGCCAAGGTACAGTACTAACCGAGTACGCAAGATAGAACAGGCGGTGTGGCGGAGCAAACATACCACGTATGGAAGAGGCGAAGTCCCCGGATGCCGCCCGGCCCACAATGACAGACACCACCATGCTTATATGGGAAATAAGGCGCGAGAGCCCACCAGGTAAGGCGGGCCACATAAGCACGTGGCAAGCGCAAATAGCGTAAGACGTACCCACGAGGCCACAACGCGAGAGTACGGCAGCATGAGCAGAGTACGAGAGTACGAGGCCGGATCAACGCATGGCGGACCAAGGTGTGGTAGTGCCACAGCACGAGGCACCTCGGCAGTTGGAGGTGGCGAACGCAGGGACAGCATCAATATTGGCAGCTAGCAGCAGCAGCAGATGGGCGTGATTTTTTTTTTCTTCAAGACTAGCAACGAGGAGCAGCAGGCAACCCTCGTTTCACTCGTGATTGCTTAATCACATGGCAAAAACAACAAAAATGCAACCCCATTCTATGGTGCTATGATGTGTGTGTCTCGGGGGGAGGGGCGATAACAGGGGCATTAAGCTGCATAAGAGCACGCCAGACGCGTACGCAAATGGATACATTGGCATGCTACCATATAGGCCATGATGCACTGGCATCTAAAAAAAACCAGAGCAGGTTAAAGTCAGAAACAAAAATCCCCAACCTGGCTGAAATCCTTTTTTTTTTACTTTTTAGTGAATAAGGTGCAGAGTCGTCAACTATTCAACTATTGACAACTCCCTGATAAGATATACATGTATGTACAAGCAGAGAAGCCCCCGGTGGCGCCAAGAGAACTGTCAGTTTTTCAGCCCTAGGCTTTCCCCACATCGGCCGGCCGAAAACGAGACATCAAAAAGCTTTAGCTAAGCTTTACGCCGATCTTGATGGGTTCCTTTGAAAATGGCCAAAAACCTACCAAATGTTGTTGCAAAGTGCGTTTACGAACGAATGATGTTGCTGCAAACAGGACTGCTCGAGCTCTCTACTTCAGTATTTGTGGTACTAGTGTGTTGAGGTCGTGTGACTCGTGTCCCTTGACCTCCTCTCAAACAAACATCAGGCATTAGGAAGATTGTTACTAGTGAAATCCCCAAATCGGCATGCCGAAAGCGAGGCTTACCGAAAAATCACTAAGCTTTTCGCCGATTTTGGAGGGTTCCTTTGAGAATCGCCGGAAATCTACCAAATCTTCCAATATCTCACCAATTTTGAAGCCAATATGCCAACAATGATTTTAGCCCATTTTCCAATATACATGTACATGTAGTCCAATTTTGCAGCCGATTTTCGAACAATCCAATCGTGAGCTGATTTTACAGCCGAATCTGAAGTATTTTTGAGCCGAGCAAAAAGTCGAATAGGCGAGAAAAAACGAGCCGATTTGGGGAAAGCCTACTGGTACTCAGCTCTGCACTACTGCAACCCCCAAACTTTAGAGGTATTTGGCATTTTCATGGTGTCACCGCATGAGCGGCGGCGATATACAATCACGTGTGTTTTAGATATCAGCAATCCTTTGTGCATGCAGCTGCATTCAACGATTTGAGAATAGTGATTTACGGATCCTAGCTTTTAATTAATCCGTAAGGAACCTCTCTGTTTTAATCCGTAAGTAAAACAAACAAACATGCTAAAGACTACTGAATTCTGAAATCAGCAGCATTATACTGGTGTGGTCTCCACACGGCATTTTAGAACTCCCTGCAGACTCCAGGGATTTTCATAGACCCAAGTCCCAAACTCTAGCTGTGCCCGGCTGTAACCAAACACTCCACAATGCATCAAAATGATAATCCTCCTTCATGATATTACAGAGCTGTCTCATGAAGGAGGTTGCAGTTATTGCATGTGCTGCATGCATGGCTACTGGAGACAGGTGCCCTTTACTTGCCGAGATGAAAGGGAATATAAAAATAAGTGTGAACAAGGTTAAAGCTGTAGAATGTGCATGGTCATAGATGAATACAATCATGCAAAAGGCTTGGCCAAAGATGAATGCAGAGAGCCATAAAAAATCAAAGACTGAACATAGTGCATGGAAGTGGTAACTAGTGTACCAGAAATCAACTAATTACTTGGCGAATTTAGATGATAGTGACATGGAAGTAGGCGTCCACTTCCCATAGGTTCTAGGTTCACTGCACTGGTGAATAAGCAAGTCTCTCCATGATTATGTAACCCAGTCCAGGGGACTGCAGTCACTGCATAGGTCACCCGTAATCATGGTAATCAATCATGGTAATCCTACAGTCTACAATCATGGTAATCCTACAGTCATTGTGGTAGCATTGTGGACCCACGCATGCAAAAAAAACACGCATCAAACGTGGGTCCACCCATACAGAAGTGCGACCCAGGTGCAGCCCAGAGTCAAAACTAGAGTGCATTCTAGGGGTCGTGCCGAGCTAAGTTCCAGCTGCATTTGTCCATTGACCTTCTGCCAGTAGCCGAGCGTGGAGTCACGCTTGTAACCGGTCGGCCCGCCGTTGTGAATCCTGGCTATGTCTTCCAAGGTGGGCTGGCGACCCAGACGCTCCGAAGTAGCATAGTGATCCATGTAGCTTTGCACAACCCTCTTGGAATATGCATAGCTTCCCTGGCCCTTGACATCATCGTAGGACATACCATTTTCCATCAAACTCGGGTCAGACTCCACAGCATCGTTGTAGTAGGCTCTTTTAATCTGTAGAGGTCCCTGGGAAGCGCCATCATCACCTACAGCATTGTCATCACCCGTACTTTCCACATGGCGCAGGGCCCTGAAGAATGTTTCAGGAATTTCTAGACCTCTGCATTCAGGGCTCGTCATAGGCATAATCACAAAGAAAAAAGCCACTGGAAGGTACCTAAAAACAGCCATCATGTTGACCTGGCAGAACAGACTCTAGGATGCACAGTGATAATAATTATTATGTTGCTGCTAGCTCTCAATGCAAAACTTTTAATGTGCTACTGAAACGTAACAGTTCAAACGTTTCTGTATTTGTCCACGACCAGAGCAGTATTTCTTCTGATGCCATCTTCATTCGATGATCCCCCTTCTCTAGCTATGTCTAATGACCTTCGTATCCTGTTGACCAACAGATGGTTCAAGGTGCAGGCCACCAGGTCATCATTCTACATGATCGTAGTTGCAGAGCTGATCTGCATCCGAGTGACCATGATTACATGCAGGCTGAGACCTACATGTACATGCATGGCTGTATGGCCGCATGAAAGCAATGTCTTTCCAGTTCCCACTTTCCAATGTACTTATTCCCAACCAGGCCGACATGCAGGGATTCGTACTGGCCAACTACATGTACATGTACCCGAGTGTCACAACCAGGTACTCAGTTCCATGGCCAACAAAGGCAAATCTGCACCTGGCTCTTGTCTTATTCTTTACCAGGGAGTAGTAAAATACCGGGTGTTTTACTACTAAATAGTGGTAGCGACTTCTTCGACGACATTTTTGTAGGAAGGTTAGTTGGCGGCCTCTCCACACCGGAGCTCGCGTTTTTCCTCCGACTGTATTGACAGTTGACTGATTCACGACTGTCTTCCGGTGCACACGAAAATTCGTTGAACCTCGGACTCCGCGAACCTACCACAAAGCGGCACCACTCCCTGCTCAATCCACAGTGTGTCGGGCACTCCTCATCAGTTGAGCTTGAGTAGGCTGAGCAAGAGCACACCACTTACCACCTGCACCAGGTCCCAATCACCAAGTCCAGATCCTAATAAATTTAATTACGAGGAGACCTTCCCGGAATTGGGACCTTGACCTGACGATTGGGACAGGGACCTGGTGATTGGGACATCGGACCTCTACGTAGTGTACAAGGGGCCTAACTTGTAGCCGAACTGTAGGCCATGCTCATACGTGTACATGTAGGTGAATAGTTATTATACAAATACTTGGCCAAACCGCACATAGGGCATGAAAGAGATTACTAGTGCTTCGAATACTGTATATCAGAAATCAAGATACGTTTAGAAGATAATAGTGACGTGGAAGTAGGCACCACATTTTACCCTAGGTTCTAGGTTCGTACATAAAGTCATTGCACTGGTGGATAAGTGGAACACGGTGCCTATGTAGATGTAGATCGGCTACCACAATACGCACGACATAATTAATCAGCGAGTCTCTCCATGATTTCGTAACCCAGTCCAGGCCAGGACACTGCATGCATGCGTAGGTCACACGCAATACTACAGTCACGTGGCAATATTGTGGACACATGCATGTAACAACCCACACGCATCAAAGGTGGGTCCACCCATACAAAAAGTCCGACCCAGGTGCAGCCCAGAGTCAAGAGTAGAGTGTTTTCAAGCTGGCTGGGGGTCGCACCCGGAGCCAAGTTCTAACTCGCGCCCAGAGCCAAGTTCTAACTCGCGCCCGGAGCCAAGTTCTAACTCGATCCCGGAGCCAGAGTTCTAACCCCATCTGCCCATTCACCTTTTGCCAGTAACCGAGAGTGGAGTCGCGCTTGTAACCGTCCGGCCCGCCGTTGTGAATCCTGGCTATGTCTTCCAAGGTGGGCTGGCGACCCAGACGCTGCGAAGTAGCATAGCGATCCATGTAGCTTTTCACAACCCTCTTGGAGTATGCATAGCTTCCCTGGCCCTTGACATTATCGTAGGACATACCATTTTCCGTCAAACTCGGGTCAGACTCCACAGCATCGTTGTAGTAGGCTCTTTGGATCTGTAGAGGTCCCAGAGAAGCGCCTTTATCACCTACAGCATTGTCGTCACCTTTACTTTCCACATGGCGCAGGGCCCTGAAGAATGTTTCAGGGATTTCTAGACCTGTGCATTGCGGGCTGGCAATCGGCATAATCACACAGATAAAAGCCACTGGAAGGCACCTAAATACAGCTCTAGGTACCATGCTGTTGCCCTCAGGCTCTTACAGAACAGACTCTAGGCTGTAGTGAGTCTAGGATCCACAGTGAAATAATGGCGCCGCTAGCCCTCACTCTCAGTGCCACACTTTTATTATGCTACTGGAACGCAACGGTTCAAACGTTTCTGTATCTGTCCACAACCATAGCGGTATTTCTTCTGATGCCATCTTCATTCTATTCTTCACTAGCTATGTCTAATGACCTTCGTATCCTGGTCACCAACAAATGTGCAGGTGCAAGCCACCAGGTCACATTCTACACGTACAAGTCATGTAGAGGTAGAGCTGATCTGCATCGGATTATCACATCAGCCTGATCGGACGTATGGCTGCATGGCTGCATGTGTCTTTCCGCTTTCCGCTTTCCGATGTAACCAGACCGGCATGCAGGGATTCCTACCCTGGCCAACTACATTGCACATGCACCCGAGTGTCACTGCAAGGTCCGCAGTTCCATGGCCAACAGAGGCAAATGTGCGCCTGGTTCTTATTCTTTACCAGGGACTAAAATAGTGGTAGCGACTTCGTCGGCCACATTTTGTACAAGTAGGAACGTTGGCAGCCTCTCCACACCGGAGCGTGCGGCTTTTCCGCCGACTTGATTTTACAGTCGACTGACTCACGACTTTCATCCGGAGCACACGAGAAGTCCATCGAACCTTCGACTCCGCCAACCTGCCAGAAGCGGCGCCACTCCCTGATCAATGCACATGGTCAGTGGTTCATGGAATTCACCCCTCATCAGTTGAGATTGAGCAGGCCGAGGAACTGATTGACTGATTGTGCCTGAAAAGCACCACTTACATATACATGTACAGTCATGTACCACCTGCACCTGGTCCCAATCACCAAGTCCAGATCCTATTAACATGATTAACGAGAATCCTACACGTACATGTACATGTACTGATGCAGCTGGTGATTGGGAACTGGTGGCGCACTGCATGTGGCTGTGGGTGTCGGAAAGACGTTCGTGATATTCTACTTGGTTTCTGTTGACCTCGGACATCATGGCTGTCGATATCGAAGTAATGCAACCTGGTGATGGAAAGACGAATCCCACGCCACGCCAGACAGTTGTCGTATTTTACACAGCACAAGGCACAGGGCTAGTTTGTAGGGATAACACGCTCTGCCACCACTCTCAGATTCAGTATATTGGTTGCATCTTCTGGTACAAATAATTACGTTATGTACATGTAGCTATGAATAGGATGAAGGCCGCAAACATCACGCAACTACGTTACTTGTTCGACATGTATTTACTGTGTATTTTATAACAAAAATATTATTGAAAACCCATAATCGATTTTCTTGTTCCTATCATCAGTGGGAAAAATACGGAACTAAGGATATAACCAAAGAAACTGAAGTTAGAAAGGTTTGCTCCCCACACCGGAGCTCGCGCTATTCCGCCGACTTTACTTGACACTCGACTGACTCACGACTGCCATCCAGAGCACACGAGAAGTCCATCGAACCTTCGACTCGGCAAACCTGCAAGAAAGCACCACTCCCTGCTCAATACACAGTGTTTCGGGGAATTCACCCCTCATCAGTTGAGCTTGAGTAGGCTGAGGAAGATTGTGCCTGAAGAGCACCACTTATATAGTGCTCTCCAGGCACAAACATCACCAGGGATACAAACTTACAGAGACGCTCCGCTTCCAGCGCGACAAACACCTCGTGAACACCAGATAGCAGCGTGAGTCAGTGTCGCTCCTGGACGGTGAGACAGACGTCGAGGACCCTCGGTCATTCGCAACGCTGTCACCTCCAAACCAACTAGTCGCAAGCCCGCGCTGGGCACAACAGTACGAAGTAGTGGTTGCGACTTCGGCGATGATTTGTAAGAAAGGTTTGCTCCCCACACCGGAGCTCGCGCTATTCCGCCGACTTTACTTGACACTCGACTGACTCACGACTGCCATCCAGAGCACACGAGAAGTCCATCGAACCTTCGACTCGGCAAACCTGCAAGAAAGCACCACTCCCTGCTCAATACACAGTGTTTCGGGGAATTCACCCCTCATCAGTTGAGCTTGAGTAGGCTGAGGAAGATTGTGCCTGAAGAGCACCACTTATATAGTGCTCTCCAGGCACAAACATCACCAGGGATACAAACTTACAGAGACGCTCCGCTTCCAGCGCGACAAACACCTCGTGAACACCAGATAGCAGCGTGAGTCAGTGTCGCTCCTGGACGGTGAGACAGACGTCGAGGACCCTCGGTCATTCGCAACGCTGTCACCTCCAAACCAACTAGTCGCAAGCCCGCGCTGGGCACAACAGTACGAAGTAGTGGTGCCTGGAGAGCACTATATAAGTGGTGCTCTTCAGGCACAATCTTCCTCAGCCTACTCAAGCTCAACTGATGAGGGGTGAATTCCCCGAAACACTGTGTATTGAGCAGGGAGTGGTGCTTTCTTGCAGGTTTGCCGAGTCGAAGGTTCGATGGACTTCTCGTGTGCTCTGGATGGCAGTCGTGAGTCAGTCGAGTGTCAAGTAAAGTCGGCGGAATAGCGCGAGCTCCGGTGTGGGGAGCAAACCTTTCTTACAAATCATCGCCGAAGTCGCAACCACTACTTCAAACTGAAGTTAAGTACTGTAAATAGAAATGTGTTAGAAATAACAACAAAATACAAGTGCAATAAAACCACTAGAGGAAACGCAAAAAGGTAACAAGATTACGTAACCAAAGGCGAGAAGGCGCTAAACGAAGTGTCAACCTACGAATACAACTTCAGTGCAACAACGTGCTCCTTCTGCTTACACAAAATAGGCTTATGAATACGTATACAGACTGCCTCCAGGACTTTTAACTGTTGGACATATCGCGCACGACACAGTACAGAAAAATGAGAGTCATCATACACACTAAGACAGTCAGGACGAGATAACAAGTGTAGATACACAGCTGACTTCTTACGATCAACACATTCATCCGCCTCATCTCGCTCCTTCCCACCCGACTCCTCCTCGTCCATCTCATCATCCTCTTCCTCGTTCCGCTCGTCATCCTCACGATCATTATCACTACCATCATCTGCCTCGTCCTCTGTCTCCTCACCAACCGTTTCGTCATCCAATTGCTCTTCTTGCTCTACTATCCTCTGATCACCTGTCTCATCCTCCGTTTCTGTACAGACCACTTGTCTCCCATTTGC
Source organism: Sycon ciliatum (assembly GCF_964019385.1). Taxonomy (NCBI): domain Eukaryota; kingdom Metazoa; phylum Porifera; class Calcarea; order Leucosolenida; family Sycettidae; genus Sycon; species Sycon ciliatum. The sequence goes on from NC_088644.1 coordinate 35,832,288, forward strand.
TAGCTGCTCGTCCCGTGAGCGGAGTTGTTCCTCCAGCTCCGCTTCACTCACTGACTCATGATCCTGCTCGACCTTCTTTCTGTTGGTATTGTCCACAACGCGCGGTCCTTGGCCGTTTCTGGCATAAATATCTGTGGAGTAGTTTGCTGTTGCCCTCCGAGGTCTCTGGATTAATGTGGGAGCCGTGGCAATTCGTGTGAGAGTTGGTGATGCCAGCGCGGGTGTAGGTGGGTCCACTGCAGCCCCCGCCACAAGAAGAGCCGGTGGCGGTTCTGGTGGTGGCAAGGGCAACGGTGGTGCTGCTGGAGTTGGTAACTTGGGCAGCCTAGCCCTCTCACACGGTACCGCATTTTGTGTTGGCTCAGTCTGTACCACTGGCACAGGGGGTGGGTTCTTGCGCGGTCGGCCACGCTTCGGCCGCTTGGATTTAGCTGCATCCGGCAGAATATGCAGTGGTACATGCTGTTTGATACGTGCGGTCAGGTGTTGAAGGGTCCTACCAACGTACCGGCTACCACAATTCCGGCACTCAAATTGGTAAACCAAATGGCTCAAAAGATGGGATGGTAGGACGTCCTTCCTCACCATGAACGCACGTATCGTCGTGAATACAGGAATGAAGTGTGCTGCGAAGTATGTTTTCAGCACTAGCGTCTTGACTGCGCGGCACATGGTCAGCGATGTGTTTCCTTTCCAAGGCAAACAAAGATAAATTGGGCATCGAGCAGGACCAACGCTCACTTCTTTCGATTTGTATGCTGTCTTCATTAGTTTGTTGAGTACATCTTCAGGGTATCCGTTCTTTAGAAACACAGACTTTATCAGACGTATTTTTCCCACTGATGATAGGAACAAGAAAATCGATTATGGGTTTTCAATAATATTTTTGTTATAAAATACACAGTAAATACATGTCGAACAAGTAACGTAGTTGCGTGATGTCTGCGGCCTTCATCCTATTCATAGCTATATTAAAATTATTATCTCCACGTAGATTATTTATGTACATGTATGTATCTTTAGTCCCTTCACTTGCATTAGCTCTTTTGTGTCACGTTTTTCTCACTCCCTTGGATATTTTGAACCCTTGTTTGATCAATTTGTGGCTCCAGTTCCGTGTTTTTCCACTGACGATTGGAAGTAGAAAATCGATTCTGGAAATAAGAACACATAAAACTCTTACAAGCTGTCATGTTGCATGGTGGTGTCTGCGGAATTCATGCTTCAAGTTTATAGCTCTGATATGCATCTTTTTGTATAATTATGCATGACCTCTTTACACGCATACTCGGGGCAGCTGGAAATGGTGCTCGATGCACTAGAATGGAGAACGGTACGGTTTGAAGGGTACATTCTAGGCACCGGCGGATTATGCCGGCATAATAATTATTATTGGCATAATTTGGTGGTTGAAAATTAGGAGCATAATTAGGCATCTTTTCGGAGGTAGGAGCATAGCTACACGATTGTACCGCAGTTCTAGTATGTAGGCTACACAATTGTGAACAATGCACCTGATCAGTGCTGGTGGTCTGCATGGTAAGTGTTCGGAGGTCATGCAGATAATGTTTTCAATGAAAAGCAGGGTAGAAATCATGGCAGTACATTATTGTATTCTCGAACTCGTCTTATTCAAAGTTCTTTCTCACACTGATACAGTACATGTAGCAGAATATGCGATAGTCCGCAAAACTCCCGTGTGTGACGTATATGTACATTATGCAATGTTACGAAGTCATGGTTTTAGCAGCCATTACCGTGCAGGCTATGGACATTGCTCTAATAATTAAAACAAATTGAGGTATAATTGGTGTTTGGTCATGATGGAAGGAGAGGTGGAGCTACGGGAGAGATGAGTTGATTATTCGCAGGGTGAGGGTGACATAGGTTGGACGAGAATGACGGTTACGAAGACAGTTGGATAATTTTCAAAGGTAACTCAAACCAATTTGGCAATGAAAAATCTTTTTACGAAGTACAAAAGAAGTCGTGTAATGAAGAGAAGAAGTTTTGTTTTCTCTTTTCCATGTTGATCTCTAGCATGCATGGACACCTTGGTATGGGGATACTCATGTAACATTTTGTTGCACTTATGGCAACTTGCAAGTACGAAAAGGCACAGTTTTCCGAACTTTGAGGCTCCACAAGTTGAAAGTGATTTTGTATCCCCGCGTGCCAAAGCATAATTATGAGGATGTTGCGAGCATAATACGAGAATTCATGAAAGCATAATTCCACGACTTCGCGAGCATAATCCGCCGTAGCCTAGCATATTCTGTGGGTTAGTCTACAAAAGGCAAGATCACTGCATTCAATAAGTAGCGGCACATAAATAGAGGGGGGGGCATTTTGCTGCTTGGAAAGGCTGATCAGCGGCATACATAAGATCAAGAATACAACAGCCCCTCCCCCCCCCCCCCCATCCCCTGACCTACAGTATAAACCTCTAATGGTCCCATGTTCTCTTGATGAGATCATTGTATCTTACTGAAACAAGCATGCTGAGCCGCTCGAACAACATAAAATATGTCTATGGTCAAAAATGACACGTGTCCTTGATTATTTTTAAGAATTATACGAGGAGGACAGTGACCATACCATACAGAAGTCAGCTGTCAAGAAACCATCTGAAAACAAGGGGTCTGCATGAGTAAATACATGTAAGTCCGAATTTTGCACAGGGGCCTGGGAAGATGGTATTTCACATGCACCAAATCCTATTCACAATAGAGGAGCCCGGGTCTGTTGATCTCAGTTTACTACATTGTGCATGTAGCTGTACAATCAAGAGTAAACAACCTCCCCTGGGAGCTTGTGTACTCTTGATTGTATGTGTAGACCAGCAGACAGGGTTGTGTTGATTGTCACATATACTCACAGTACTGCACTTACATGTATTTCTCCTGGTCTAGCAGAATGCTCACTTCTGCAAGTGGTCCTGATTCAATGAGACCTCATTTATACATTGTTAATGCACCATCACCAAGGCTTTTTAGCATGCCAAAGTTAACTAGGATAAAATGATGATCGCTTAGGGCGTGAAACTTGGAGTTAAAATACTTTTTTCGTCCTTGTATTGTTGTTTTTCAGCTCCTGTGATATTGATATTCAAACGTTGGTGGCAAAATATGTGAAACACGCTCTCTGGCGACCCATCCTTCGACCCATCTTTAAAACGTTCCATCTCATTAGAGACACCTGGTCATGACAAACAAGATTACTCACAGCCTCAGCCTCATTACAATCGGCCATGCGCTACATGTTCGCCTACAAACCCAAATCATCACCTCGACTGAAAGAGCCAATTCTGTCCCTTATGAGGCTCATGACACCTCACACTTTCTGGCTCAGCGGGAGATCAGAATCCACGGCTCATTGACAACAGTCAAATCGACATAGTCCGAATAGCAAATGGCAAACACTTTTTTTCTATTTCTGGAGAGCAATGTTACATGGGGACTGCACAGAGCTAATCCAATCATGAACAAGTTAGTTCAAACCCTGCATTTATTGCTTTCCGCATCCAAATGAATACATGTGTAATTATAATCAGGGAGTAGTGAAATCGATTTTTCCTTCAACCACGGCACAGGGAAAATCCATACAAGGCGGCCAAATGCTCATGCTTACCCTTGCTTAGTAGTAATAAACTTTGTACTATGCCCTGGTAATTTTCTACTCCCTGATAATAATTATGCGAGAAGTAGTTTCAAGGCATCTTGCAGCTTCATAATAGAATGTAGTGGGGTGGACACACCCATTGCCAAAGCACTGCAAAGGACCGGACCAATTCCACGTAAAACGTTTCGGCAATATTGCCAAGAATAAGAATTGGTTCGGTCCTTTGCAGTGCTTTGGGAATGGGTGTGTCCACCCAACTACTTTCTACAGAATATTCAATTGACTAATATCATGATTCTGATCCCGTAGTCTTCGCTCTTATTTTAAAACCATTTTACTGACAGAACTCTTTTGCAACATGGGAATTCAGAAATACTAGTAGTACTGTGATCATGAAGTATGTACTAGTCTGCACATGCATACAAGCAGGCGCGTGCCCCGGTGCCCTTCAAGGGGAGGGGGTTCCGAGGGCCTCCCCTGGAAATTTTTCAAAAAATGAAGCAAAATCCTGCATTTTGAGCGAAAAAGGGGGGGGGGTTCCGGGCACCCAAGAACCCATACGGGGCACGCGCCTGTACAAGTACCAGTAACTGACACTCCTTACCCAGGATCTAGGACATGAGTGCAGATGACGTCATTAGAGTCTACACACGATTATAATAGCGCTCATGCATATGCGGATATATGGGGCGTCAATGGTCGTGCGAGTTCAGGGGGCCAACTATACGCTTTTGGTCGGATTTCATGGAGCTCAACTGTACATGGGTTATGTACTTTGATAGTGCATGGGAGCACATTCCTGGCACTGCGCTCTACGCTCTACACACGCGCATTCCTATTTTCACTGGCCTAGTAAAGTTTAGGCAGGAACTTTGTCTGTGGACAACCTTTGCTGATTGGAACCCGAGTTGAATTGCTGCTGGGTATACTTCCATACACTATTTCTGGCCTTCTTGTGTGTACTGGCGAATCGGTTTCATTATCATAATTACTGGAGTGAAGCTGGAATGACAATTGCATGCTCAATGCTGAGAGGAGATTTTGGCACAGGATCTCACTTCATGGGACATGTGTTCTGGCCTGGACTGTCCCTGATTAGTGTCCCATTATCATGTAATCAAGTTCATGTCATCCCCATCGTGTGTGCAGTGGAAGAAACATGCACGCTCCATGTGCTACGGAATCATACTGTGTCACTGAAGATTGTGATTCTACAACTGATGGGTTTGTTCCATGGGTTTCTTTGATGTGGTCCTGGTGGCAACAGGCCTTGTGGAGTGTTTACCAAATTCCAGTAATGCGCACACACTCCAGCACCACATGTTGTTGCATACCAGCAATCATCAATACACGCTATAAACATTTGTTTTCTTGTCTTTTAAATAGTTGCCATAGGGTTTTTTCCGTGAGTGCGTCTACCATAGTCTACGAAATGTGCATGCCTGCATGCACATAAAGACACACACACACACACACGCACACACACACACACACACACACACACACACACACACACACACACACACACACAACCATGTGTGTGAGTGCATGTCACATGTCGCTCATGTATTCCGCAACCCGCCCTCTGTTCATACTTTGGCAACAGCAAAGCATAATCTGGACGAGGTTGCCAGACACAACAGTTTGGAAAAAGAGAATCCTTCCCCATGTCCTGAACGTTTCTTATTACTTTGAAGCACTTTGGTCACACTGCCACTGGCAGCAAAAGTAGCAAACAAAACTTGGCGTATACTCATATTTCAGGACTTACCCAATCAGGGCTGATGAAGGCCAGAGGCTGTGTCGCAGCTGATGACGGTCGAGCTGTGTTTGTTGCGGAGCTATTGCTAAACGTAGTAAATTGCGACCAATCACCATCAGAGACTAGACACATAATTATGCAGACGTTACTCGGGGTTCCTGCAGACCTGCCGCATAGTCGCACCTGCTCGTGCAGCATGGCGGCCGCGACTTGTGCCAAGCCTTGTTTCACCTTACACACGTGTGCATGTACAATTTTGCATCAGACAACGCGCAGAGCTAGAGAGAACAATGCAATTAGCAATTAATAGGGAATGTGAGTTCGAAGCAATGACATCATGTCGATATTATAATGTAACTCTGGCTTACAAAGGTGAAGTAGGCAGTCTAGTCTGAATATCAGTTTCAGAGCATTGGAGAACAGTGTATGAAATCTTGGAAATGTCAAGTCCGCTTGACAACATTGATAGCATTACAATAGTCATGCAATACAATCATGTACATGTACATTTGGATTAGTACATGACACATGCCAGCCGAACTTACACTGTGGCCTTTCGTCGCTGAGAAATGCACTCCATGGCCCACGCCTTGTGAAGCAAGCCGCCATACACTGAGTGAAACGGTCTCGAACCTCTTCCATGGACCATGACTCGGAGGCATGAACATGGGCTGACCAAAAAGAAGGCACAGCGTAGCTAGCTAGCGTGCATGCTATCACTAGTATCAGCTCAGGTCTCCTCCGACCAGTGCACTGGAGCTGCTGACGTCCCCAAAGCCTTTGGCCAACGTGGGGGCTGAGTGTCGGCACCACTCTTTCACGTTAGTTCTAGCATCTTTTTCTTACTTTCCTGCACACTGAACTAAGACAACAACAACAATGGCCGTTCTTTCAGGAATAGCTACCGGTACCGACATGTTCCCTGATATCGCTTTAGACGCCTAGTTGTTGCCTGGGCGAATGGTGTACTGCACGGAAAGAGAATGGTCGTGCTTATAGTCATAGGTTCGCGTTTTCAGAAAATAGAACAGGAGCGGTGCAGGTGCCGATGAAAGTGCTACGGAAATGTGTGAAAAATCATACGCCGTTGCGACAGTCGTTGTTATTGCCATGGCATTGGTGCTAATTGTATGCATGTAGCAAAAGAGTAGATCTACGAGTAGCCTGTGTGACATAGTGTCACTGTGGCAGTGTGGGGTTTCATGACCATGATGACTCTCTAACTTAAGTCTTGGTATGTACATGTGACAGGACAGATTCGTGGTCTTCCCTCCTCGAATCACACCCTTGGTCTGGCCTGGGCGAGGAGCTCGTCACTAGTACTCCGCTCCCTAGATCCCTAGTAGGCCTAGACTAGTAATGGGCCCCACCACCACACTCCATCATTCACCCCAGTGTCTGGAGATATGTGGATTTTGTAGAAGAAAAAAAATCAACAAGGGGGGGTAAATATGTTGGCGATTTCTCTGATACAGTGGTAGGAAGCGCCGGGTTGGGGCGTCGGCCAAAGGCAAAGGTTATAGCCACGTTATTTCAAACTACAGTGAATAGTATTTGTGAGAAGTGGCGAAACCTGATTCCTGTGATGACAATATCACGCTGTCATTCATATCGTAGACGGATTTACTGTCGTCAAAGGATGCTTCGGCTATTTTAGAAGTGATGAAGTTGATTTTTAAAACGAGGAACACACGCTCTAAGTCTAAGTTCGTATTTTAGAAGTGGGCCAAAAACAGGGTGTGCTCTGCCATCCCAATCACTGACCGTAACGAATCGAAAACACTTCCCATTCCAGTCGCAAACGACCCCGGCCTGGAGAGGAGCAGCTTGATCATCCAAACATCACACCTCACTCATTAGACTCCAGACGGCCGTGGGTGACAGGACAGACGGGTTAATAATTAGAAGGTGTCGCGACACCGACAACGCCGGAGAATGTGTTACCCCGATGCGATATCTACACGTGCTGGTGTATGTATTATCTGCGTGCATATCGACTCTCTCACATCGCGACGTCACTCTCACAACCTCGCCCCTGTCGTGTGTGGTGATAATCGATACGAAAGTGTTGCTCTCCGATTACCAACCATTTTCCATTTCCCGATGATCATGCTGCCAGTGTAACCTGGATCGCAACAGGAAATGGTTCATTTACCTGGGGTATCGGTCCGCCATCGGGACACATTCCAGTGATCCCGAGCCATTTTCTGTGTATGTGCGTCTTCTGAAAGTTAATCTAGGGGGGAAACATAACGGGTCAAATCCAAACAAACCCTTTTCGACAAGTGGACTTTGGGCGAACAATACACACTTTCCACGGAATAATAGTGGAAAGTGTGACTTCACTTCCAGAACAATGTCACTATTCCAGCCCCGCACTGGGCCCGCAGACGATCGCACACGTCATAAGGCTGGATCGATCCAGTGTTGGCTAACATTGCTCCTCGGTGCAGGTGGGTAGTCGACCAGTCCCAGTTTAGCGTGACGTTATGCAAGAACATGTACATGACTATAGTACTACTGAAGTATGTACATCTCACTACTGTACTGTAGTTCTAATTTTACATTGCCTGAATCTGCATGTCCTGCCGCATACTGCTTCGTCATCAATCACCAACAACCCCGAAACACTTTGAAGCTGTTGGACACGAAACGCATCCAGGGTACAGCCGTCTCTCTGGAATGCTGATAATCACTCCGGCTTTGGCTTGGGCACAAGTGCTTTGCAGCACCGTCCAGGGCATCCTGATGACAGTTTCAACTGCGCTGAAGCAGAACACAAAGGCCCCCCATTATCTTGGTAGCATCCTCGCACACCAGCCATCTTGTTTTCGCGTCCCGCAGGCCTCGAGGGCCCGTAGAGTCGCAGGTACAAGTATGCGGTTGAGGAGGCCTCTCAAAGGCCCAGGTCGATGACCAGCGAAACCGATGCCAACAGTTCGGCAAGCACTCAATCCCCTCGAGCCAGCATTGTACCCTCTTTGCAGGAGAACCCGGCTTAGTAATGTGTTCTGACGCCGAAATGATCACGTTATTACCTTATGTTTCCTCAGCAGCTGGAGTCGAACGGCACGGAAGTAGCCAGAGCATTATAGGAAAGCCAAAGCATGTATTTCGTGTTTCCTGACCGCCCTAGCCGAAACATCTTTAACCCATCCGTCTTGCTGTGCATCATACTCTTGTTGTCGCACTTCTACATACTGATCAGCATAAGCATGACCTTTATTTGACGACAAGATCAAGACACCATGACGTAACTGTGTTTCTATGGTCACTCAGCAATCAACTCTTCAACATCACTTTTGATCATTTTCATGTATTATCCCAGTTCTGCATATACCCGTATGTTCAAGCTCAGAGCTCTGCTCTACACTACACTTCTTTATCCCTTTCTTTGCTCAGCTATTGCTCATCACTTTTATACGACTTTGGTGTCATGGAAACCAGCGAGCAGTAGACAAAAAAAGGTATTAACTACTCACTGATGGAAACCACCTAGATAGACGAAAAGCCTTTGGAAATCCTTTTACAACAATATAAAAATAATACAAATCATCATGGTATTGTCGTGTACATTGTATTTGTACTAGTGTACGTCACTGGCAGATCGTGCAGATCACGTGATTGCACTGGAATCATTGCCTGCACGTGCAAATCTCTTTCACATACACCTTGTACCTGCCCAGAACGCACCGGGTATCCAAGGCAGTTCCGGCAGAAACGCGGCTGATGATAGTATCAGATACTACTACTGTCTGTAGTAGCACTATTTCTAGCACCGGCCTACCCCACGGAACCACACAGCTACATCAAGCAAAGCGCTTTAACGTTTTAATATTTTGAAGGTTTGAAGTGCATCGAGTGCGCGGACAGGTAACAAGCGAAGTGTAATTCTGAGATGGTTGATTCGACTTGTCATTCGCATAAGCAACTAGGTTCTGACTAATCCAATGGTAAAAGCAGTTGCCTGGAAAAGGCTCTACTCCGAAGTCACTTCATCGCGATACAATCATCATGTTTAAGTTAATGCCGGTCCAGTGTACCACCGGGGTCACGATTAGGACTAGGCGCGTGTGTGCGTGTGTGTGTGTGTGAGAGAGAGAGAGTGTGTGTGTGTGTGTGCCTGTGTGTGTGTGTGTGTGTGTGTGTGTGTGTGTGTGTGTGTGTGTGTGTGTTCATCAGCCTTGCAAGCTGTTAAATGGTGTAATCCCAGCACAAGTTGCTATGTCTAACATAGCTGTTCGCTATCATCGCTTCCGCGAAGGGCAGGTCTGGCTAGTGGTGATAGTAGCTGCTCGAAAGTAGTTCTGTATCTTGTAGATACATGTATAAACATACATGTAGTTCGAAGTACGTATTGAGCTTGTCTGTGATATCGCGCTGGTCGTTTCAGACGAGAATCTTCCGCTTCCGGTGAGACACACCCAACACACCCAACACTCACAACTCGACCTCTAAAACTTAAAAAAAGCCTCAAACGAAATTCATGAAAATGCAAACTGAATAAAACGGCCTAAACGCCTACATGCAGCGCATTTGTGACGAAGGCACTTCTTGGTGTCGGAATTAAACGTCAGAACAATAAACTCCCCCCGCCCCCCCCCCCCCCTTACAAGTTACAACAATCACCGGTGATGACAAATGAAATAAATTTTATGTAAATTTCGCTAGGTCGTTACGGAAGAGAAGTGACTTGTACCACGGGAGATAATATCCGTACCTCTGGTGCTTACTTGCCGTATCCGGAGTTCACTCGGAAAAGCATGCACTGTTACCGAGACAGAGAACTGAAAACAAGAGTAAAAAAAACAAGATTATGATGATGAACTCAGATGGTGAGCCAAGGAAAAAATTGTAACATGGGAATTTGTGGAATGCCGTGGAATGTCTCAGTACTCCTTGTCAGTTTTGTGCTAGATTGTGCACGTCTGACTGTTCAAAATCTGGTTTAGTTGGTGGACTCGATCGCATAACTTGTGCCCACAATCTCCCATGTTACAATTATGATGATGTTTCATTATTGTTTCCGAGGTATTCCATCAGTTGCATGCTATCTCCGTACCTGCGATTAACTACTGGCCGACAACGCTCCAACAAGTGGCAGGTTCTAGATGCTAGAAAAGCAGTGAAATTGGCAGAACCATACAAACCTTATGGCAGGCACTTCCTTGAAAACTGCTCCATTTCCTTATCCACATACAATGTACCAAGCATGCATGAAACATACCAGAAAAAGTACCAATTTCTGCCAGTTTTTCTACTGGCATTATCCACCGAGGGCTGCCTGCGATCGGCAATTGGAAATGTCAGCTGGATGCCACCAACAACACATGGGCCTCTGGCGAGCAAACCTTGATCCAGAAAGTGGTTTCTGAAGCGATTTAGGCCTGTAATTGCTAACGTTACTGGGCAGCGTTTTCGGAGATGACGGCTGGTGATTTCATGTACCGGTCTGCGCGCGTGCCCGTGTGTAGTTGAATTGCTTTATCCATTATAAAACCTCACCCATGTTAGATGTACTCAAAGTCCCTGATATCACTTGTGCTCGCATCAAACAATCTTGCAACGACCTGGCCGATTAGTAGCGCCCAGCCAGTGCCCAGTCACCGCGGTCTTCCTGCAGCTTTCCTTTGCGGGGCACTTCTTCAGCAGCGGAAGAGCAGTGCGCTGGACTCCTGGACTCCCGGTAGCACTTCATGGGTCACCCTGCAGGGAATTCTCGTGTGGCGTCGCTCGGCGGGAGAAAATCAGAACCTAACCGAGAAGCCGACAGCCAGATGTTCTTAATGGCGTGTTTACTTGCCCTGTTCATGCGGAAACTATCAGCCCACCTAACGGCCGGTTGGTACAATGACTATGCAAGAACAGCTATCATCGCAGAGGTCCATCATTTGCTTGATATGAATGCCCACAGCTGCCCATCGGGTGGCGCAGAACTGGCATGATGAGTGAACGGCAAGAAGCCAAAGCATGATTGTATGCGTGACGACGCGAGCTAATTGCGCCACCAACTGTGACATACTTCTGAAATGCCTGATGAACATATCTCCCATCAAAGAACGATGATGTTTACCTTGGCTTCATGAAGTGAATAAAATTAGTGGAGACTGAGACAAGCATTACCTCAAGCTGAACGATGACCAGCACTTTTAGGAGCGTTTTCACAGCACAGTTATGAGCAGAGCCCACACGCCACAGCACATTCGAACATTCGACATTCGCAGGTTCGTTGACCAAGGAGACAAAGTGGCGATCGTCACTGCATCCATGGAATCATTACACATGTGCGTGCCCTGCGTCAGTAATCGAATAGCTTTATTCATTCGATTTCCTATGTAGCAGGGTGACGTGATGAAATGGCGCGTGGCGTGTGAATACGCATGACGTTCTTGTTACCAAGTGTTTCTGCCATTGTGCAGACCCGGGAGAAATTGCTACGAAGCACGCAGCACATTTCAGGTGTCCGGAACGGAGCTGAATTTAGCAGGACAGTTGCATTTCACGGTACATGCATGGAGATGGTTTCATGTTTTCACGACACACACGACAAAGGGATATGCGTCCACCCGCTTTTCCTACACGTGAAACGTGTGAACGCATGCTACAGTGTATAAGGTTTGTTTTTCGAATTCGTATGCCAAGCCGTATCATGGTCGCTCATCAGACAGTCCTGGTAAATTGACCAGAAGGTGTATCGGTGATCTTTTGAACAATCAGACCCACCTCGATGCTACCATTAGAAGTTCATTATCTTCATTGTCCATCCCAGGAAAGCGTCATCACCAGATGGCGGATGAGCCGTATGCGTATATTCGTTGGGAAGCAACCTGCGGTCCTGGAATGCTGCAAGAGGGGATGTACTGTGATGTGTGTCTCTGGAGTATGCATTTGCGTCAAAAACAATCCTGGCTTCAAATCGTTGTGACTCCTACATAGGCATGTTGTCATCACTGATTGGACTGGAGCTATCTACCCTAACCTTACAATGTAACGTTACCACCTACTTCTCTCCTGCAGAGTTGCTCTAGCTCAGATCCCATCATCAAATCGCAGAGGCCTAGTCCGGAGTCTCTGAACAGATCCTGATATTCCTTGTGGCCTGATGGCTGGGTAGATGTACTGCACGATTCCCCTTATGTCGGATAACAGTGGGACTTTACTGTCACCTTACACCCCCAGAATCTACCAACCTACCTGTTTCCCTCGGCATTGTTCCAAAGCCAAAGATCTCATGCAAAAAATGATATCCCCAACTACAAATTACAATTTATAGTAAAGAAAAGGACCAAGGAACTACAAGTTACGCTATAATATCCACTCACACCATCAGTTAATCAGCTCATGCGATAACATTGCAACATTGTAGTTGTTCACACGAAGGAACACGTTATCTTATCTTTTCACTCCAAATACAATTACACCTGAAAGAGCAGCCTAGCTAGCTACACAACGCGAACCAAGGAACTACTAAAACCGAAAACATTCCATGTCGGTACAGAACCGAAGACAAAAGGCAAAGATGAAGTAATTTATGCAGCACTGTCAGCTGGCAAAACAGCAGAGGCGTAGCCACCGCACACGCGCTGTTGTACGGCACGAAAGCTAGCCATGATACTATGCAATACAAATGTATGACCATGCACAGCAACAAGCAACAACACACAGCTAAGAAGTATATGCATGTAATACATGAACGGCCAGTTGGAAATAGTTATGACGCCACTTTGTAGATCGCCCTCATGAATAGAAAACCACAAGAGAGACAGGGAAGACTACAGCCTACAGTGTAGCTCAGGCCTTGATACATGAATCACTATTGCAGTATTGGCACAAGACAGAGAAAGGACTGCTCCAGCTATCAATAATAAAAGGAACCATTACTTCTAGTCTTAGTGATGCCATGCCAGAGAAATATTACGTACTACCGTCTGAACATCCTCCCCCTCGCAATATGCACCCAGATGTTGCATGATGCCTATCCTTACAACTACCAGTACCAAGCTAAGAGAAAAGTGAATCGAAAGGGCAAGTTCAGTGGTAGGAAGCTACAAAAAAACAAAAACAATGCATGAATCATTAATGGGGGTCGTCACTGAGCAGTACCTCCATTCTGGCATGTAGGGAGAGCCGTCTAACATTCCAGTGGACAGACTCGAGTGATGGATCTCTTCAGAGTCTTCCCGCCCACTTGCATGGCCACCACACGCACATGACCGTCCGGACCAGGGAAAACTTCCGTGACTCTGCCGAGCGGCCAACGCCCACGCGGGGAGCTTGAATCCATCACCAGGACAACGTCGTCAACGGCCAGATCGCGTCGCTGGTGTCGCCACTTCATCCGCTGATTCAACCGTGGGACAAACTCTTTCAGCCAGCGATGCCAGAAATGGTCGATGAGCATTTGAACATATCTCCAACGTCTCTGCAGTTGACACCCCTTCTCGTCCGTTGTTGCAATAACCAGCTGGCCCTCGGCCATGCCATGAAGGAAATGGTTCGGAGTTAGCGGCCCTGGATCCTTCGGACTAGCCGATTGGTAGGTGATGGGCCTGGAGTTGACGAGGGACTCTGCTCCGCTGAGAGCGGTGACCAACTCCTCGTCCGTCACAGATGCGTCTCCAAGGATGGCGTGTAGAGCTCGTTTGGCGGCTCGAATCATTGCCTCGTGAACTCCCCCGAAATGAGGAGCTAATGGCGGGTTGAAACTCCATTTCACGCGTCTGCAGGCCATGGCTTTCCGGACGGTGGTATTGTTCAGTTGGCCAACAAGCTCACGTAGCTGGCGGTCGGCATTCACGAAGTTGCCTCCATTGTCCGACAGAACCTCCATTGGACAACCTCGTCGGTTGGCCATCCGGTTAAAGGCGTTCAGGAAAGAATTTGCATCCAATGCGTACGCCATCTCCAAATGGACCGCACGAGTCAGCAAACACGTGAAGAGGCACAGATAGCGTTTGTGGCGAGTCTTTCCTCTCCCCTGCATAGTTTCGAACGGCCCTCCGTAGTCAACGGCTACCCTGCTGAAGGCTCTCAGTGGCTCACACAATCGCTTTGCTGGCAACGGGGCCATGATTTGCTCTCCCGCACGGGCTTTTAGTCGTCGACACACCATGCAGTCTTTCTCCCAGTCACGGATCTCCTCCCGTGCTGCTTCGACAAGATAGTGATCAGAGAGAGCTGCCAACGTTTCATTCGTCCCGCCATGATGACGTTGCTCATGGCAATCTTTGACAATAAGCCGGGTGGTCGGATGTTTCCGGGGGAGAAGAATCGGGAAGCGCACATCAAACGGCAACCAGTCAGCCAGCTTGGTGCGACCATCGCAGCGCAATAGTCCGTCGTCGTCCAGTCGAGGCGATAACCTCGCCAAACGTGACTTCAGCGGAAGTGGTTGACCATTCTTCACTAGCTTCAGATCCTCCGCGAATGCCTCGTGCTGTGCCTCTTTGATGATGGAAAGGCTGGCAGCGTCCATCTCCTCGCCGGTTAGCTCTCCGCTCAACTCCTCACCTCCACGGCAGTTGGTGATGAAGCGAATTGCCCAAGCCCGTACTCTGACTACGCGCGTCCAGTCTGAGAAGCGCCGAGAGCACAAGCTGGGTACTTTCTCGGACATAAATGACATCACCTCGGGCTGTGCAGCCTTGCGAGCTTCCGCTCGAGCAGCTGGGTCTTGGCCACCCACGATCTTGGCTGGCCATTCAGATTCTTCTTTCTGCAGGAAGGCCGGTCCTTGCCACCACAGCTCAGTTGCAACCAGTTGCTCTACCCCAGCTCCCCGTGACGCCAAGTCAGCTGGGTTGTCGCTGGAGGGAACGTACCGCCATTGACTGGGCGACGTAACAGTCTGGATGTGGCTGATGCGATTCGCCACAAACGGTTTGAAACGTCGGCTGTAGCTGCGAATCCAGAGCAGCACAGTTGCACTGTCGCTCCAGAAAATCACCTCTGACATGGCAATGGTCATGATCTGACTGAACTTCCGGGCCAGCTGAAGGCCAAGCACAGCCGCCAGCAATTCCAGCCGGGGGATACTTTGTGTTCTTGTCGGCGCCACTCTGCTCTTGGCTCCAGCGAGACGAACGTTTCCCTCAGAGCCACACTGCACGGTGGAGCTGTAGACCACGGCACCATACGCCACACTCGACGCATCACAGAAAACATGCAGCGTCACTCCACTGGCCACGTCCGGGATGAGACATCTTGGTACTCGAACTAAACTGAGCTTCGCCAGGTCATTGAACCACTGGCGAGCGCTGGTGTCGATGCCATCTGGAACCGGTTCATCCCAGTCAATACCAGCTACCCAACTCTCTTGCATGAGGATCTTGGCTTGGGTCACGAACGGTGCCAGAAACCCCAACGGGTCGAATACGGACGCGACTTTTGCTAGGAGGAATCGCTTGGTGATGCGTTGGTTGGTGAGGTCTGGCGGTTGAACGCTGAAGAAGAAGCAGTCTGCCTGACCGTCCCATGACACTCCTAGCGTCTTCACGGATGGTAGCTCTCCTTGGGATAAGTCCAGCTGGGTAGCGCGAGCCTCGGCTGGAATTACCCTCAGGAGCTCGGGCGAGTTGGACACCCACTTGCGCGGCGTCATCTTGGCCTCACCCCACAGATCCATTAGCTCCCGATGAAGAATCTGACCTTGTTCGACATCTTTGGTGCTGTCCATCGTGTCATCCATGTAGGTGGACGCGAGGATAGCTTCTGCTGCCAGGGGATGAGACGCCAAATGTTCCCGGGCTGTCTGCTGAGCAACATACTGGGCGATGAATGGTGCAGCATTGACGCCAAAGACCAGGCGGTTGAACTCAAAGTGCCGTAAAGGCTTGGCTGGATCCAGGTCCCGCCACACGAATCTGAGGTACTTCCTGTCTGCTGGCGCAACCGACACCTGCAAATACATTTCGGTCACGTCACAGCCCACTGCTATAGGCTTTTGCCGAAACCTGGTCAACACATCGAACAACTCACGTTGGAGCTTCGGACCAGGGTAGATGGCGTCGTTGAGGCTGAGGCCATGACAGGATGCTGCAGCGTCAAAGACGATCCGCACCTTGGTTGTCGTCTTCTGCGGTCGGACGATGGGAAAGTGGGATAAGTACCAGCATACCTCTTGACCTAGCTCTTCCTTCGCGAGCTCACGGATATAGCCGTTCCTCTGGTAGGCCTGGAAGACTTGGCCATAAGCCTGGGCAACGAATGGGTCTTTCAGGAGCTTGCGCTCGGTGTGGCCTAGACGTTTCGTAGCCGCACCCAAGTTGTTGCATAATTCTCTCTTGCGATTGTTCCACGGCAGAGACACCTGGTACCGACCGTCCACCTTCTTCAGCGAGTGTTTGACGATGTCTAGGGCTGTCTCTTCCTCCAGCGAGCGCGGGCCGGGCTCACTGAAGCTCTCCTCCGTGCCGCAGCTGTCAATTTGCCAGAACTGCTGTAGCGCGGTCTCTAAGCCGGTTGGTGTTGCTCTCTCCTCACTCTGAAACGCTTGGCTGTGGAACGTCCTTTGACTCGAGTGGGTTCCCGTCACTCTGCCAACACAGGTCCAACCCAGTGGAGTATGACGCGCCACTGGTTGACCAGGCGGGCCGACCACTTCCTGCTGTGACACAAGCAGCTCAGCATAGTCGCTCCCAATCAGCAGATCGACCCTGGCGGGCTCCGCCAGTCTTGCGAACGGAATCTCTCTCAGATGAGGATACTTGACTGCTTCCTTGACCCACTCTACCGGACGAAGATTCCCGGTGACCGAATCAGCCGTCAGCGCCGTCATAGATTGCCGAACACTGCCATCCATGCTGCCAATGGTGAAGCTTACTGGTCTGGTTGTGAATGAGGTCTGCTTGCCATTCAAGGTGTGGACCGTGAATGTCCTCAGCTCCCCGCTGACGCCGAGCTGGTTGGCAATGCTGCCGTTGAGGTAGCTCGTTGTGCTACCGTCGTCCAGCAACGCATTCACTTGCACTGACTTGTGGCCGTTCTCCAAGACGACTGAGACCGTTCGCAGAGCTATCTTGCCCGGGCCTTGGACCATCATGGTGGAATCACTCTTCGTGGACTCCGTCTCCCCCTCGGTGAACGACTGTGGGGTGCGCTGCTCTTGGTCTTTACCGGCGTATGGCGGCGTTACTAAACAGTCGATGGCGGGAGGCAATACCTGGTCCCCTGTCTCCTGACCTGAACCATTGTCTCCATAGTTGCAGAATTGTTCGGCAGGACTGAGTTGGGACTTGTCCGCCGTCATTCCTCCAGCTGCCGTGTTCCCCGATTTTTTCTTGTTTGACTGTGCGGCATCGGGGTTCCTGCTGTCCTCGTGTAGCAAGTCCCGGTGTAGCAAGTAGTGGTGATTGTTGTTGCAGCCGCTCACTGAGCAGGGTCTGGTTCGTGGACAGTGGTGACCTTGGTGATCGCCTCCAAGGCAGCGGTAGCACAGACCATGCTGTTTAGCCTGTCTCCAGCGATTGGCGACGGAAAGCTGCTGAAATGCTTTACACTGCCAGACACCGTGAGGTCCGCCACATTGCCGACATGAAGATCGTCCAGCCGCTGAGCCCGCAGGCCTTGACCACCCTGCATTCTGCGAAGCCTTTCCCCCGAAGTAGGATCGTTGAGGAGCATTTCGGGGTGCCGGAGGCTTGTCCTTCGCACCAACTCCATCTAGTGCTTCGGACGCTCCAACGGCAAACTCCGCTTCCAACGTCACCCACTCCAGTAGTGCTTGAATTCCTGGCTGGCAGGGCTTCTGATGACACCATCGATTGAATTGGGTTAACATCCCAGCCGGCAACTTGGCCAGGAGCTTCCGGTACAACAGCCCATCACCCAGCTCATTGCCTTTTCCGGAGTCGAGGAGGTTGACCACGAGTACGTCGAGGAGATCTGCAAACTTCTGGAGATCTCCTGCTCGGCCGGAACGAATGATTGGGCAGGCCTCGACTTGCTCGTACTGCAGCGACAGCTGTCGTTGGTCGCCTCCAAACTTGCGGTCTAACCGCCTCATTGCGGCCTCATACGCAGACGGGGTGTATCCCAAGCTCTCGATGGAAGCCAAGGCATCTCCACTCAAATACTGCCGGAGGTGCAGCAGTTTCAAGTCTGCCCTTGCAGACGAGCTACCAACACACGCCATGAAAGCAGCCTTCCATGAGGCATACGCCTGCTTATCGCCGCCGAAGACTGGGATCTGTATAGCCTTCAGTTGCTTGAAAATTTCATCTGATGGCTGCTTGACAGGTGGAGGCTGAGACACAGCACGCTGGTGGCTGGCGGACACACCTGCTCCTGGCAATGCTGAAAAGGCACCAATGCCCATGGCCTGATGACTTGAGGCTACCTGTGGCGGCCCACTGGCCTGGGTGTACAGATAGTTGGCGGACTGATATGGCAGAGATGATGTAGGGTGTAGTCCTGACACAGGAGCCTGAGTACTACTGCCCTGCTGGCCTGGACTCTTCGCGACTTGAAGTTGAGGGGCCTTGGTCTCACTCACTCTAGTATATGCACTGGACACACATACAGCACTCCGTGTTGGCACAGCAGGCTGTAGTACAGGCAAGGCAGGGCTTCTTTCACGCTCTGACCTCCTACTCCCAGCTTCCATTGGTGGCCTTGTTCTAGCCCCAAGCTCTGCCTCTCTGTTACTACTGCCGGAGACACTTGTGGTCACAACCACTTCATCACTGTCTTCTACTCTTGCCTGGTTCTCCTGAACCAGCGCCACGCCATCACCAGGCTCATCCCGATCCTGGGAGCCTTCACTTCTGCCCAGCGATATCACGCTCAGTGGACTTCCTGGCTCTTCCACTGGTGCCTGGGCATACTGATGATACGCTGGCCTGTCTGGGTGGCTGTTCCGTGCAGCCGTCCACGCTGGCTGGTGTTCTAGGAACTCCTGATACAGCCTTGTGACCTCCTTCATCTCTTTCTCCGCTTCCTCCATCTCATCGGTCACTTTAGCCACTGCGAGCGCATCGTTCATGCCGCCAGCCCACTCGAGTACGTCCATGAACACACCGTTCAGGGCATCCTCGATCATTTCTAATTCGCCAAACAACGACCTCGCAGCTTCCTCTTCAACTCCGTCACGCAAGGCCACGATCACGGCTCTGCGACACCTGGTGAACTTTCTCTTGCGATTCGCTTTTTCAGCTTTCATTTTCACGAACATCAGTTCATTCGATCGCTGGTCACTTTGACCATGTTCGTCCTCTTCGACTTCCTCGTCCTCCTCGATCACGTCGCCTGCCCTCTCTGCCATGGCACCTAAAAAGAGCTCAGTTCTCTGACTGCTAGCCCTGATTGTGCTCTCACTCTCAGGCTCCGGCGACGACATGATCTAAATAATTTAAATTTCCGAAACTGAACTGCTCACTCAGGCGATAACCATCCTCTGCTACCAGAATGTTCACACGAAGGAACACGTTATCTTATCTTTTCACTCCAAATACAATTACACCTGAAAGAGCAGCCTAGCTAGCTACACAACGCGAACCAAGGAACTACTAAAACCGAAAACATTCCATGTCGGTACAGAACCGAAGACAAAAGGCAAAGATGAAGTAATTTATGCAGCACTGTCAGCTGGCAAAACAGCAGAGGCGTAGCCACCGCACACGCGCTGTTGTACGGCACGAAAGCTAGCCATGATACTATGCAATACAAATGTATGACCATGCACAGCAACAAGCAACAACACACAGCTAAGAAGTATATGCATGTAATACATGAACGGCCAGTTGGAAATAGTTATGACGCCACTTTGTAGATCGCCCTCATGAATAGAAAACCACAAGAGAGACAGGGAAGACTACAGCCTACAGTGTAGCTCAGGCCTTGATACATGAATCACTATTGCAGTATTGGCACAAGACAGAGAAAGGACTGCTCCAGCTATCAATAATAAAAGGAACCATTACTTCTAGTCTTAGTGATGCCATGCCAGAGAAATATTACGTACTACCGTCTGAACAGTAGTTCATTGGTCCTTTTCTTTACTATAAATTAATCCCTGGCTCTCCGTACGAGTCTAAAAATTACAATCATACCATTACGATCACTCCAGGTAACCAACAATCCGCTTCAAAGAATGTCATGTTTAAAGTCAATTCAATTCGTCTTCCGGAATGAAAACGATAATCGAGTCATATTATTATATAAAAAAATAATGGAGAAGTATCCAACAGTTCTGGTCAACATCAAAGAATTTTGCTTACTCTCAATCAAGGCATCAGGAAAATGCAAAGAGAATCCAGTCCAAAAGCTGAGACCATTCAAGGCAAAGTTTGTCAATGCTTTGTGGAACATGCAGGCGAATCGGGGCAGTCAGAAGGAGTGTGTTGTCTTCAATTCTAGTTGGCGGCATCTGTTGGGTAGGTTCCTAAAGGCATACGGACTTTCATGGCGGGGAATTTGAGCGCATAGTCGCTGAAACACATTTGGCATTTGCAGCGCTGTGCGCTGGGAAGCTTGTACTTGAACACGCGGGATTTCTTGCCGTTCTTGCCACTGATGCATACTTGATGCACCTCGACGTACTGTATCGACGCCCTCTCCGGCTGGCAGTTGCGACAGACTGGGCTGAAGTATGGGAATCGCTTCTGTGAGTTCACATCCGTGACACACATGCCGCTGCAGACTTTGACGTCAACCTTCACCGATGTGCAGCCTTTCTTCTCAATGACAATGGTCTTGTTTCTCGTTTGGCACGGGATCAAGCTGCCTTCTTCTTCACTGTCCAGTAGAGATTTCTCATGGCTATTCTCTGGAGTTGTGGATGGCGGCGGCGTTGCTTGAGTATCTTCGGGTGACGGAGTTCGGAACACATCGACTAAGTTTAATCGATCTCCATCCACATTGTCGACAATTCTGCCGGGAAACCTGTCATTGAATCGTCCAACATCATGTGCCGGTCGGCCAAACTCGTTGCCTATACGCTGAAGTTCTTGCGGACGTGACAGTGGGTTGGCCTCAACTTGCACCATCATTGGCAACACCAAGATGAAGTTTGCTATGCTAAGAATCGGCAGTGGAGACATCGTTCTTGTTGATGGTTTCACTTGGTCACGTAGCTGAATGTAGCAAATCCTGCAGAAGTGATAGAAGAATGATAGCAAACAAACCTTATTGAACAATGTGATCAAGTTCTGAACAAAAAGGGAATCACCATGTTTTCGCCCTCATTACAATAATGCATAAAATTTTAATGCATTGATAAATTGGGCTGAAACTTGAAGGATGCAATTACGGAATTCAAGAAGTAGGATATTTGCATGATGAGGTGTGAAAACCTGATGTCTTTCAGAACGGCACTAGCCAACACCTGTTAATTGTGTGAGGTGCAGATCATGTTTCACACCTTGGCCCATGCAAATTCCACGGACTGAACTTCAGCCACGCACGATCCAGCCATAAACAAAACATGATTAGTGATCTCAGGAAAGGCGAAGTTCTAAACAAATCTACACTTCCTCCCGTAGTGCACGCCCCACGCTATTCCACAGTCGAAACCTGACAGTCCTAGGTGGCGTTTGGGAGCAGGTTATCTCAAGAATATCATCACACATGCTGACACATTACCCCACCTAGCGGCCATTGTATCGCTCAATTGCACAGCGTCACACACTCTACCCCGATACTGGGTACTGCCAACTTACGAGACTTGTTTCGAAGCGGTGAGATGAAGACTTCCCACGAGAGGTGATCACACTGCAAAGACGGTTCGGCAAACCGGAAAGCTGGTCGAAACTGTTCAGGACGCTTGGGAGGGGAGACAACACTGAAGGTAAGAGCGACTGAGAAGTGAGGTTTGGGAGAATGGACGAAGATTAGTTTGCAGTCCTAGCCCGGACGGCCGTTTATATGGCTGTTTGTGGACGAGAGAACGTGACTTTCTCATCAAAGAAGTCACTGATTTGGTGGAGTATCCAGTTTGCAGCAAGCTGCATGCTATGCCCCTACATATCTACTGTACTCAACGTAGACCTACTGTACATCAACCTCTCAAGTCTCATATGCACTGTCAATCCTCATTGAACTGCTGCTACTGGGCACAGGTCGGCTACTGAACTCCAGACGTACCGCTCCAGACCACCACACGTGCACACGTGATCATGCTTGCACTCTCCGTATCATGGGAGCCAGTGGCAGTGGTAGTGTATGATCGGGGTACATGTGTGCCATGTAGGGATCTGATCGTCAGTGCGGTGGGAGGATTCAGTACGGCTCTGCGGAAATGAATGTGACCAGGCTTCAGGGGATCATGTTTGTCTCGGATATGTGGTGGCAGCATCCCTAGGCCCTGTCACGTCAGTGCCAAAGACGTGGCGAGTACATGTACTAGAATACTGTGCATCACTGATGCAAGGTTGGCGCTATGTAGACGTAGACTCTTCTCACTCCCACTCCCAGTACATGCATCTGTCCTCGAGCCTCCGGTTTCCCATGGTCACCGATACAGCGGTGCATGTTGAGCAGCAGACGCTGCTGGGCTGCGGTACGCGGTGGTATGGGAATCACGGACGCATCGTGGAATTATTTCCACCGGTACTGGACAGGTCTTTCGATACGGTGGAAGGACAAGGGAAGAGAGAAGAGAGGGGAGGTATGTCTATACAGCATACTGGCCTGCCACTGCAGTACTGGTTGGTAGTAGACGTACGTGACTATTTGTATATCAGTCATCAGGCCTGGCGGAAGTGTTGCTAGTACTTAGCATTACAATCACCGACTTTGTCCATCCTCATTGTCTACAGTCGTTTGAGTGCTTCGGATTTGCAAAGGCTTTCGACGACCCAATTGAACCGTATTGAGATGGCACGGCCAGTGAAAAGCGAGCACTCGTGCCAACTGTAGAGACCCTTCACGTTGCGAATATCAAGCACTTGAATTTTAACTGGCTGCCTGGCCGACTTTAGACGTAAACTTCTTGTACTTGTAGTGTGACGGTACGGGGTAAGCCCATGCCTGCTCTGCGAAACGACGGCCCAGCTGGCGAGCCAGGTTATGACCTGATATCCGTACAGCCTCGGTCCAACCTGCCTGAGTATGCTAAGATACCCTAGAACTCTGCTGGCCTTTATAACCCCGTGTCTGCGGTGACATTTCCCATGCTTATGCGTGACCTGAAACTGGCCAATGTCACGTCCCTCTCACTCTCCCACCTCCAGGGCAGGTGCAACTGGATGCGAGCTGTGCAAAAGAAGTGGAAAAATGTTGCGAATGTAGGAGATGGGTATGGGCAATCTCAGTCAGAGCCACGTTTCCATGGAGCACTGGACTGTGAAGAATCGATGATGGGGCGGGGATGATCCAGGAATGATCCGTGTGTACGAGACCATTTCCATTCTTCAGCTTACAATGTCAGCATGATACACTGTGTCGTTCAGTAACGGATGATGCTAACTACTGTTACGTGAAGCAGAAGATGAGGCTGTCACTTCCACTATACCGTCTACTAGTGCTGTTGGTTTGGGTTGACTTCAAGCACCACACAGTGCACGACACAGTTGACGTGACCTCTCCTCTGCGCACTCCGACTCTGAGAGTCGGACTCGTTTTCTGCACGACGTGAAGACACAGTACGGTGTCTCGTTTTGGACGGCATGGACTTCCAGACTAGACCGGCTGCTACGTGGTCTTCGGGGTCACTGTCTTCGTTGGCTAGCCGCACGAGTCACGGAGTGTTCCGGAGTACTACTAATTTTTGTGCATCGCAAGCATACCAGCCACGGGTAGTGTGCGACATCCAGCTATTTGCAGTCAGTGTAGTGCCAATACCAATGCTCGTGCATGGTAAGAGTGCAGTGACAATGTAGCCCTAAGTGTTTGTGAGGTCAACCTCGAGCAGGACGCCCCGACTCGGTGTCAGCAAGCAGTGAACGTGTAACTAACTAACTAACTAGCTTACTGTACTCATCACACCCTGGCCTGGGAGTCGTGGCACAGTCATAGATTGTGCAGTGTGCATAGGAAGGCGATACTGATACACAATGTAGCTGAGGCGCGATCGTCCTGAGTCTAGGATCTGCTCGGAGACCTATGATCCGAAGCTCAGAGGTGCGTGCGAAAGTGTGCGGGTACACGCATATCTTTGCAGTTTAAAGGGGAAGTCCGGTGAAAAATTTAAATTTCACAGTCCGTAGAGTTCGGGTCGCTGAGTCGAATGGTCTTTGTCCGAGGAGGCTGCGGCTTATGGTTCGTCAGATACGCCCAATCGAACATGTGCGAATTTGAGCGCGCATCACCCAGATCCAGGTGATGACGTCACAGCGTGCAGCCAGGTAGCCACACCATCTAGTTGTGTACAAAAATGGCCATATTCGGAGCGCGTTCGATTGGGGAACCGTTTGTCACAGCTTCTTCGGAGCAAGACCATTCGATTCAGTGTTACAAACACTACGTACTCTGTGATTTTCAGCTCGGTAAACCTCGAGGTTATACCGTATTTTAGCCGTTTCCGATTTGGACTTTTTCCGTCAGCCTCTACCCGCTGTGCGCTGCGTGCATGCAGAGATTGCAGTGCGTGCAGTGTGTTATCTTGCTGTAGTAAAGTCAACAAACTCATCACAGACGGAACTACTCCCGCACTGCCGTGCTGGGGTAGTATCTACAACAAGACTCGAGTGAGTCACTGACACAAGACTCAGAAAACTAGTCAACACACGGACTTGTCATGTACTACACTCGTATCAGTCGTATTGTACAGTCATGTAGTCAGAGAACGTGCGTTTCTCCTTGCCGGTGCCGGTGATTGTGCTTTGAGAAAGAAAATTACTTTTAGTTTTCCGCTCCCGCCTCATTATTTTATGCTACAGCGATGAGTGCACAACCGTGACAAGTGACAAAACAGCGAACAGCTCCCGGACCTAGAACTTTCAGATTCCATAGCGTTGCGAGCGAAGAGTCGTGCCCGTGGTTCAAAGAGCCTGCACTGTTCTCCAATTGAGTAGTCCGAAATATTCCAAGTTCGCACCAAAACATCACCATGGCATGTGGCAGGCTACTGCCAGTACTGGAGTCTACGCGAATCGGTATGGAACAACATTTAGAGCACTCGCATCACTCTTCTCCATTTTGGCGACCCTGCTCTCCAGCGATCTGATAATAATATCAGCCTCGTCTGCAATAGCTGCTGCTTCTTCATCAGAGGGAAACTCAGTAGCGCTCACTCTTGACCGGCCCGCGCGGCCATTTCTTCAGCTGAATACCGAGGTTCTCAGCCCCAGACCGAACTCATGAAGGTCAGCCATGGCTGCATCCTCACTCTCACAAGGAGTTACAGGTCTTCGGGGTCGCTTGCACCAACTAATATCAGTCGCCAAATCATTTGAAATAGCACTGACACTATTGCTTTCACGCACTCCTTTTGACCTAGCTGCACGCTATGACGTTGCAGAGGGTGTGGCGCGGCCGCATGACGTCATGGCGCAGCCCCGAAACTCAGTTTTTCAAACGGAAATATCTCGAGAACGCTTTGTCGGAGACACGTGGGACCAACACCATTCGACTCAGCGCCCGAAACTCTATCAACCCTGAAATTTAAATTTTTCACCGGACTTCCCCTTTAAGAAGTTGTCTGCTCCTGAAGTCACCACTTCAGCTGTACATCTACGCTTGAATTTGCAGTTTGATGATCGTATTCGGGTTTGGGGTCGACGATGGTCATGTCACGTTCCGTCTTTCTCTGCCAAGTGAGGCTGGCTGTCTGTACCAGAAATTTCCAATGGTAGGAGTACACCTGTGACTAAACAATGTGGCATGACCTTTGCGGTCAGGTACACGTACATGTGCATGTAGCTAGCCTGTCCTATGCTGAGTGATGGTGTGCCACGTCGGGAATAGGTGCTCCGATAGTTAGGAGGTTTGGCGGCTTGTAGATCTACACCTCAAGCTCATGATCGACCTACATGTATGTCACACATGTACTTGTATAAGAATAATTATCGTTGCTGTCGGTAGCAAGTCTCTGGCCCAGGTACTAGGTTGATGATAACAAGGTTGGGATGACAGAAGCATGATGGAAAAAAAAGCTATGCTGCCGCGTGGTTCGTTTTTTACAAACGTGACTGTCAAAACGTGTGGGGTAAACTAGCAAGGCCGAGCTGGCTGTGCAGTGATGTCTTCTGTGATATTTTCAGATCAGTATTACAGTATGTCCATATTAGCGTACTCCGCTGTGCTCACCATGCAGTGTAATGGTGTCGCCCACCGTTAGGACCCAGTAAACCATGCCTTACGCAAGGAAATGCCCAAGGCTGGAGAGAAGGCACACCCCTCGCACCGTTCATCTGGAAGCGTAGAGGGTGCGTGTGATGTGTTACAAAAGCATTCTGTACTCGTGTGCGGAGTGTGTAGTTTGCAAAGGTGTGAGAGGATTGTCCTTCAAACATGAGCTTCATTGTGAGGGGTTGTATTCCCCGTTGAGATGAGGTCCACCCCAAATTAAGAGTAGAATTCCCAGTTCAGACGATGCCCCCCCCCCCCCCCCAGTTAGGGTTTGTATTCCCAGTTCAGATTATATCCGCCCCCTAGTTCGGAGCAAGATGCTCAGTTGAGGTAATGCCCACCCCTAGGGTACCCATCTGAGATTGGGCAAATCACTCCAGTTGGAGAGGCAACGTTAAGGAGGGAGTGGAGATGAGCACAATCCAGACTGTACCACGCCGATCGACACACTAGACCACTAACAGTAACACATCCTGCCCTTATGGTTTAGTATGGGCTACGTTTACCGTTGCTGACTCCTACATGGCATTGTGGATGGGGCTAATGGACGAACACCCTCACCGGAAACCAGATTGGCTGAATGTGTGCCCTTTGCAACGCCAATGCGCCCTCTTATTCTTTTGGAATTGGTGTACATGTACTTGGAAAGGGCTGTTCCAGTCAACAGTCCAGGATTGAAAGACAAACCAAGTACACTTTACTGTCTGTAGTCATCTTCCCTGCTGCAAACACAGAACAGATAGCGCTGCAATGACGCATTCGTTTCACGCTGCACATGCATTCGTTTGCACAAAGTGCAGCATCTACAACGTTAAAGCACCTGAAGTAGAAACTGCAAAAGGCACACCACAGTGTATGGTGGCAAAGTGGCATAGTGTCCTAATGCTGATCAAGGCAACACCGTTCATATAAAATGTCACAAGCAATTACTAGACTCGTGGTACGGTCTATTTGGCATCTTGTGCTTACGGTATATTGTTTCATCTACCCGCTTTTCACGATTATCATTCTGTTGAGCAAGCTCAAAATATCTGTTGCCAGCATACTGCCGTTGTACTGCCAGGGAAATGTCACATTGTCATTCGCAAAGGGGAGCACCATGTACCAGCGCGTCTCCTGGGAATGTAGCTATGATTTGCGACGAGTGGCTGTTGTCAACGATACAACGACGGTTACGTGCAGCGCAGGATTCAGACTCCCGGATCCCCGTCAACTACACAGATGTACAATAGTCATGTACAATGATTACTAGTATTGAAGTATGTACTTGCATGATTGTACATGTACTACACGAGAGCGCGAGTGTACACCAGTTACCACCATTGCCCGGGCATTGGGCATTGGCATTGTGCGATGCGTAAACGTGCCCAGTGATGGTAGCCTTGACATACCATATACACTGGATAATTCGTGGACATACAAGACTATGTCGTACTCGTAGTTCAAACTTCGCTCTCTCAGTTTGAGTTACATGTACAGGTGGTCTTTAGAACCAGGTCGCACAGTGTCTGTGTAGAACTGTCGGTGCATGGAAAAATGGTCGTTAAGAGCAGGTGGTCGCTAAACCCAGAGGTCGCTTACATCAGGTGTTACTGTAGTTACTAGTTCAGTAGTAGGTATTCTTGGTTTAAAACTGGACACCCAACAGTATCGGAGCACGAATGTAAATCGGGCCTGCTGTGCACGAAGAGGCAGGTTCTTCACCAGTGACAATGGGTTATCACCAGCACGTGGACGTGATATTCCGCCTGGTTTTTAATATAATCACAGCGATTAGGTATTCCGTCATCCTATCATTAACCACAGTGTGAAAGTTTCTACCGTAATTCCGCGCATATAAGCCCATGGGCCTATATCCGGATATAAGCCCACCTCCGTTTATAAGCCCATGGGCTTATAAACAGACACAAATGCAACTCGCATGTCAAGTAGAATTGTTCACAATACTGACTCTTCCTACCATGGTACAGCAGGTCAGTGCAGTTTACCAGTAGAGCATGGTACACCCACTATGAGCACGGACTTGTACTTTTTCGTGAACCTTCAAAATTCGAATATTGGCCCATAGGCTAAAATACGAACATGTTTTACTGGATTTTATCCCCAAACTGCATTGTTTCACATACATGTATAACTTATATAAGCCCATGGGCTTATATGCGCGGAATTACGGTAACTTTCGAAGAGCCAGCTGCCCTTCGATCCTTCGAGACACCCCTTACCAAATCCAGTACCTAACCAGAACTGTGACGGTTTAAAGGCAGAGAGAGAGAGAGAGAGAGAGAGAGAGCTTCCCGGAAGCTTCCAAACTGTGGTTAGTGACAATGTCATAATAATTATTATCATTGCGATCACGGGCACTGCCCACAATAATGCATTAAATTTTGTATTTCTAGATTCGCGAACATAGCTGTCCAATTACTTATTTTCATAATTATTTCCCATATTTCCCAGCCTACATGTATGTACAATGTATAGTATCGAAGTTGGTGCAATGCAGCCCACGAGAGTGTGCATTCCAAGCCTGGTAATTCGTACCCAAAACAGCACCAGGTGACCAGATCAAAGTGTGATGACATTCGATAGATTGAGAGATGATATTCGATATTCAGCTGTACCGTCAGTCTGACTGTCAAATCACACACAATTGCCCGAGGCGCTACCCGTGGACATCTGTAGACTGTAGTCCATTATACATGTACAGGGGAAGGGAAGCTTTCAAGATCTAATAGACGTGCCGCTCTATCACACAGGTCACGCAGGTCGACGTTCCCCTACTCCGGGGCCTACTCTGCATGCTGTTGTCGACCAAGACAACACCAGGACATACCTCTAGAGGATTGTAAACAAAGCGAACAAGGAGAAGACAAAGACAACGACTTCAATACCACAATCAGAACTCTAATTATACCGTCATGTAATAGTAATGATTGTCGGGAGAATCAGTGCGCGGCATTCTCATTCCGCATTCACTCCCGTCCGTAGGAATGCAGCGATGAGCAGCGGTGTGCAAAGATAGCTGCCGGATTAGGCACGACTGCAGAGTTCATGTCGCTCTAGCATGTCCCCAGGAAAAGTGCCGTAACATGTATCCATGCAGCTGTAGAGTGTTGTTCGATGTTTTAGGAGAGACAACAACTCACTACATCTTCTAATATTATTTGAGTGTGTTAAACGTAAACCCTGAACTGAAGTGTCGTGCCAATCCCGGACTACATCTACACAAATCCAATAGGAATCCGAGAGGCGGTGGCTAGGGTCTGCTTGCTGCAATCATGGCAAACGACCGTTTAGCTTGGTAATTGTCCTATTGTTATGGTGGATTGTCTCACTTGACGCTCTTCCACTCAGGACTTGGCGAGGACCATAGTCATCACGTTACTGCTATCATGTACATGTACTATCATGTAGTGCTAACAATGACATTATCCACACTCCATACAGCACAGCACGAAGAAAGGACAGGTTGGGCGGGGGGGGGGGGGGTAGTAGGGACGTAAGACTGATGCAATTTATTTTATTTTTATTATGCAATATACATGTACTTCCTAAAAAAACATGGAAATTGTGGGCATCTGAGTTTAAAAAAACAAAACAAATTACACATATGCATAATTATCTTGAAACAGGAAAGTCGCAAAGAGACCTCTTTACCTGATAGACCTGTACTGACACGTACATGTACGATATGCATAAAGGAAAAAAAAGCAAACGTTGTGTTGGTCGTGACGAGTCTACTAGCACATTTTCCTTGACTATCATGAACTACAAGGTATGTGTTTGAGGTATACATGTAAGCTGCACATGCAGATCCACAGTAGCTTTGACATACAATGTAGAGAGAACGTAAGGGTGGCTTTTAAATAGTGATTTTGTGACATTCCTGGTACCAAGAGGGGTTATGGACTTTTGCTAGTACCTGCATACGTTCTAAGTCTACTGCTGGTTATTCTCCAGTTCTAGCCATCTTCTGTAATCATCATTGCAATGTGTTGGTTTCCTTTCTTGCTAGACTGATTATATGATTCTGGACTGATTTGAATCCTTATTGGCCATAGGCCATCGTGGAAATAAAGAATAATAATAATCATAATCATAATCATCATCTTCGCCCAGCACAACCATACATGAATTAGAATACCTGCACCGCGGCCAGGATGCTATGACCTTTCACCTATTTCTAAATCATTGCAGGCCGTAAAGGTCGTAGAATGCAGTGCTCATGGATTGTGCTCAGTTTCTTTTGCCGCAGTAGATCAGTGCAATGCTCTTCTTTCTGACTGTCGTCAGCGACAATCATCCGGCATTGTTGACTTCATGTATGGTTCCTTGTAATCAGGCGCTGTCAGTGTCTGTTGGGACTCTTTGTAGTGCAACAATAAATTCTATCTCTACACGTACCAGACTGATCTAGGTTCTAGAATCACAGGTGGATAGCACAAACACGGTACTAGTATTCGTTTGGAAGTTGCCAGACCCAAGAACACTGACTGGTCCCGAACACAGCACAAACAGCAGTTGCCTTTCCAGTTTAGCAGGTCCTCTTTAGTCATCTGAGTGTGGGTATTGCCTAATTAATGGTGCGGCATTTGTGGTCCGGGGATCGACGGGGGGACTGTATTGGACGGGATATAATCATTAGAATAATTTGGAGAAGTTCAAATAGTTTAGTCTGCGAGGACAAAAGGTGGTCTAAGGGTCTTGAGTGTGGGATGATGACGCCGTCAACCTTACCCGGTCGAGGCGTGATTTTTACGCGACGTTCACGCCAAGCTGCCGTCTATTTTTAGACAGTCTGATAGTGGCCAGCACAATGGAATCTGCCTTGGCAAGTGCGTGCAGAGAGGGGAATATGGTTCTCGAGAAGAGTAGGAGGTTGATGTGCATGATTCTCCGGCTCAGCGATCACGTACAGAACCCATCACGTCTCTCTCGATCTCGCTCTCTCTTTGTCTCTGCTCAACTATCAGAACTGTATGTACTCCACATATGGTGGCAAACACTACAAAAGACAATGGAGAAGGATAAGAACACGTCTTGAGGCGTTCTTCACTCAGGAAACGGGCCACTTGCAAAACAACGCCTATCAGAACTGTTTAGCTATAGCTTCGCTCACGGGGCGCAATAAACACTGCACTGCGGTCAAAGACCCAAGCATGCACCGTGTTCTATTTCCTCTGCTCCTTCCACATTAAAGAGTCGGTACTATGGGATGTCTTCGCATTTGATGACACTAATTGATATAGTATCACAATCCGATTTGATGCCGCATCGGGTTTACTTTCATGTACTCAGTTCCCACGGCTAATGCAAATGATTGGGTAGTCGACAAGTCATGTAAGCATGACCCAGCGGTTTCTTCATGGAATCATGTAGATGTACTGTCCTACAACCTTCTCGATTCCGACTGTCGCCGGAAGTCAGAAATTGATGTTTTCGGACCAAATATTTGGCAAATTAGGAGCATCATGCGTTGAGGTCTTTGTCCATTGTCGTTCTCACATTTTGATGAAAGAAATAAAAACTTTGTTTCGAGCATCACGTCATTGTGCTTAGTGTTGTGGTTATCGGAACATAATCTACTCGATGCAAGTACACATGTACATTGTATTATCCGCATAATCAAAAGGCATAACGTGAATGAGCCAAGTCGGGGTTTTTCTATTTATTTTTTATTGAAAAACCACAAACCTTCAGACATGTGAATGTGCACATGATATACAGTGTACATGCGTATGTATCGAGAAGGCAGCACAGAAACGGCAGTGGTGGTGAGGCCTGGGAAGCTCGTCCGACCAAACCTTGCCTAGTGCATGTTATGATGTGCAATTGTACATTGTGTCTGTGGAAGACTACATCATTCCCTCTCCCTTTGACGCTGGACTCCGTGGTTCAGAGATCGGATATCGGACTGTCTTTGCTGCCAGGTAACCCGCTATCTCTAATAGTATTTCTTAGTACAAACTGGCACAATCTATCAAGCGAATACATGGCCCTAGCGTACCCTCACCTCCCCCCCCCCCCCCTCCCCCTCCCCCTCTGCACAAGTGTGGCAAGCTCTTGCTCTTGCTTTCCCTGTTAGTAGTTTCCACCATATATTTACCCTTGTCCGCAGATTGAGTATTTCGCTCCTGCTCTTGTAGCAGTTGAGCACTCTTGCGTGGGGTAGTGCCTTTGCTGTTTGCGTTATGCAGAGCTCACTGACTTGTCAGTTTGAGCACTCTGGCAAGGTACGTTCGGGCCTGATTGGAAATTTTTATTTCCATCGCTATCAGGTTCGGCCTCATTTCCTCTGTGCTGCGCTGACGAGCCCACAAAGGACGAAACAGTTCTGTCCGCAGATTGAGTATATTTACCCTATATAATGCACATGCTAGCATTAACGCGGGGAACAGAGAGTTGGCGTTGTTGGCTGGTTTCACCAGGCAGCACAGGCGCCACCCTGGAGCCACTACTCTCCCTGACAAACGTGTTTACGTTGTCGTCTACCATTCTTTTCTCTGGAGTAGGTTGTGTCATGTCCTCAATAAACAAAATAAAATTGAATGGAGTAAATGAGTGAGAGGGACATAGGATCGGCCCTGTTGAACCAAGACCTTTTGCTTCCTGTTCCGGCATTGTACCTCCTTCGCGACCTAACCGCATTTCAATGGAGACAGCATGTACATATACATTGTGAATGTATAGTATTGGTATAAGTAGATCAAAACGCTGATAATGTGTAGCTACAAGCTGGTAACATGTTTAACACGACTGCGCCCTTCTTTGAGGCCTGGACACTAGAGTATGGATCCAGACCTGCGTGAGTCTTTCATCGATTTGAAAGTATTACTAATACTATTAGCATGATATGGGAGCGGGATGTACAGTAGAGAGTAATTTCGAAGCGCCCTTCAAAACCCTGCAAAGGTGCGCTTTGCGATCTCTTTTGTGCCTCTCGACAAAATTTCCCTACTTGTACTTCCCACACTCCAAGTGCTAGTGGCGGCCTACCTACTACTACAGTGATATTCATTTTATAACAAGGTTTATCTAATACTGGTTTTGAACCAGTGTAAGGTTATATAATACAGTGATACTCGTACGGTAGTCGTGTCCGGACGATGTAAACAATAAGTATACAATTATTTCTTCTCCAGTGTATGATTTATTGCATTTTTAAACCATTGTGTTTATTTGCCAGTAAAAGAGGCCTGAAAAAAATTATACATGTACTGTGTTAGTGGAGAGGGTGAATGACTATGTGGACAGCGGACAGCGAATAGAAGTGACGACTAATGAGGTCACGGACGGTGGCGGGCCATGGGGCGTCCCACTGCAAACTTTGGAAGAAAAAAAAAGGAAAAAAAGACGAGAAACGGTGGAAAATGTGCGATTAGTGTAGTCTACTACTACTACTAGCACTGTCATCACTGGTCTGCACCTGAACCAGGGAGTCGTATAGACTCCCCGTATAGGGTCTACGACTCCCTGCCTGAACAAGCAAACCAGAAACTGCAAGGCCAGTACTAGTACTTGTTGTTGTTCATGTACTGGCCTCGAACATGCGCATCATGACAGAACAGGGCTCGTAGCCACACTCAACTCATGACTGCAGTCGACTAGTCCTGATCAGACGTAGCACGCTCCCCATGCATGTTGTCTGCGAAACTAGCGTGCCAGAATGAGAACAATATTACTAGTATGTTGTGTTAGTTAGACACAAGGCCCGGCTTAAGGGCAACATGGGAGCATGGGTGTTTTCTTTTGAGTTCATCAGTAGACCAACAACATCAGAACACTTAAAAAAAATACAGACAACAGGAGCCTTCAAGGAGGACGAGCCGAAGTGACATTGGACAGTTTGATTTCAGCACTTGGTTCAGAACACCTGCTAGTATAGAATACCTACTAGAATTCCGAGGCAACTTGTTGTCTCCTCGTTTAAACAGGAGCCTTAGCTTAATGCACTTTTACATTACATAGTGAGCGCGCTCTTTCCCAATGACTATACTCCCAAACAGGTAAGAGAAATCAGGCAATGTCGCCAGCATTGGATTTGCAACTGCAGCGGGGAAGTCTGATGGATACTGAAGTTCTTCAAGTGACACATGACTGTGAATATTGAATAGTACAAAATACGCAGTCAGTATGAACATGCATAATTATACACACATGGGCCATTCATTCAGTCTTTCTCAGAGAAACCAAATCGTTCCATTGATGATGTGTGTATTATGCATTTTCTAAATGACTGCATTTCGTACTATTCATTGCGATTCTTTTTTATATAATAAAATATCTCCTCGTCGATTTTACACATGACTGTAATACTAGTACTGGCCTGCCATTCTATATGTCTCATCGCTGCCTTGCTGCTTTGTGCCATCAAATGGTGTGTGTTTTTTTGTAAAGAACAAAACTGGTACATGGGTATTATCAGCAAGGTATAGAGGTTCCTGCTAATCTGACTTGAGGCCGAACTCATACAGGAGTTAATAAAAGAAAATCGCGGAACTGAGCACTTTAGAAGACGTTCGTTGCTAGTTAGATTGCTATGTCTCAGTACATGGGAAGCTAGCACATGCATAATGCAGTTGAATTAGTAGAGAGCAGAATTAACCAATCACTGCGGCAGTAGCAATATCAAGTACAGTCAAACCTCTTTAGGACGAACACCAAGGGACCGGTGGTATTTGTTTGCAATAACGGGAGTTCTTCTTATCCGTATTTTGTACCCAGTGAATACACAGCAATCTATCCATTACAGTTATGAACACTAGTTCTTCTAAAGCGAAAGTTTGTCTTATCAGTGTTCTTCTAAACGAGGTTTCACTGTACTTCGAGTAAAATAACTTTAAATTAAAAAACAAGGACTGGATAAGGAGCAGAAAAGAATAGGAAAATCATGTACACATTAATTTAAAAATTGCGAACTGGGTATGGCTGTGTTCGTCTTGGAGAGAGCTTTCCATAGAGCCCGAGATTGTTGGAATACTCAAAAGGATATCGAAATTACAGTCAGATGAAAATGTGAGTTTGTGAATTTCATGCGTCTCCTGAAATAATTTAGGCTCTAAAGGGTTAAAAAAAAAGGCTCAACATACAAAGGTGCCCGTTCTTCACTACAGGTCTAATGCTCAACGTACGCGTCACAAGAAAATGCAAGTCGTTCTGTGACAAATTCGAAAGGTGGCCGGACAAAAGAGACTAGAAAACGCTGACCATCAACAGAACTTTAAAAAAAATGAGCAGCAGGGAATACTCGAAGTGCATTACTTGCTACCTGGAGATAACATCTCAACACAGATCACACGGGATCAGATGTCTGTCAAATTTAGTTAACTTGTATTCCACTCACAGTTGGCACGAACCAGTGCCCCAATACGGTAGGCTTGAATCCAGAAGATAGCATTTCCAAATTTTGAGGCCCATGCATAAATGCATAAGACGATGAAAACATCCTCATCTCTCACAAGAACATAATGCCCCGTATGTCAATCACTACAATGTATCCCTTTCCGCCTTGTCGGCTTCTATTCTTCTGGCTTAGTGCTGCAACATGCTCCTTGGCTGTCGTGGCTTCGCCTTCTACTTTGACATCAGCACTACAAGCGGTGGTAAGATAAATATCCGACACTTCGCCCTCATTGACACTCTGATGCAGCAGGATCTGAGAAATCTGAAGTTGTCTCTTGCTACCGGCTACGACACTTGTTCTCCAGCTTGCGATTTTCCACGATGCGGTCTTCTGAATGATGAGTCTAGATTACGGGAACGCTGTCGAATAGTATTCCGTTTCTTCTTTGGTTGTTCTGGCTCTTCCTCGCCAGGCGTTGCACACGGAGTACCAGGTGAGGATTCTGGGGATGCTTGACACGATTGCCGGGAGTGATTGGCAGCATCTGGCTGGGAGGACACGGAATTGTCTGCACCCTTTGGATGGACGTCTGGACCAGAGTGAGTATCGGAGGACACGGAATTGGGTGCACTCGTCGGATGAACGTCTGAACCGAAGTGAGCATTGTCAAAGCACAGCTCTTCTGGTCGTCTCAGGGCAGTGCTGCTGCTGTTGCTGCTGCTGTTGCTGCTGCTGCTTGTAGCTTGAGCATGCTGGACCATGCGCTGGACTCTTTCCTGCCTGCCAATAGCATCCTAAAGTCAAGCAAGGACATGACATTGTGTGTGCAGGAAAGGAAACCAGTAAGGACTGTACCATACAACTCTCCTCGGCTACTATGGTTAAAGGAGAAGTATACCCCTAAAATCAAATTTCACCAGTTGTAGTCTTCACGGTGCTAAGTCGAATGGTCTAGGTCCGAGGAAGCTGAGACGCTCCCTTCCTTCTTCATTCCCAATCGAACTCACGCACTTCCACCGAAACTGGGTGACTGCGCCTTACTAGATTGTGTTTTGTATGGAAAAATTTCACTAAAAGCGCCATTTCATTCTTACAAAAGCACGGATGACTGCGATTAGTCCATTAATATGTGGTAGTCTTCTGGACGCTGTGTCTACTGATTTTGGTCCGAAAAGGCTGCGATGCAGCGTTCGGCCCTTATTCCCAATCGAGCCCAGTTAAGTAAGCGGTCACGTGCTCGTGCGTATACCAGTCATCTGGTCACCGTGCCTGCAGGCTACAACTTTCACACCAAGGTTCAACTCGAGTGACAGGAACGCTGTAAAAGTTGTAGCCTGCGGGCACAGTGACCAAGTGACTGGTGTGCGCAGGGGCACGTGACAGCTTACTCACCCATGCTCGATTGGGAATAAGGGCCGAACGCTGCATCGCGGCCTTTTCAGACCAAAACCAGTCCACTCTGTGTCCAAAACACTACAACCAATGAGAACCATTCAGCACCTTACTGATTCGGTGACTTAGCATAGCTGCACTAGAGACAAAACTTCCAACGCTGTGCCTCTACAATATATCATATTCTAGTCCGCAGACAACCCAGAACTACCAGGTTATCACTTGACCAGCCTCGCATCTTGCTTTCTCCGTCTCAAGCTTTCTTCCACCAATGCGTCCGTTGTAGACCATTGTGGCAGTAGTTTCTTTCTATCCACTTGCATACTCCCGGGACAATATAGATGTTGGCAAATAAGACTGTCTGTCAAGTGACCCAAAAAAACTAACCAATTCTGGCTGGTGTATAAAAACATCTCAAATCCAAACATGCTCCGTGACACTAGCAGCTTTGAGAGTATTTAACTATACGACATTTAACTATATGACATTCTCCGTAACACTAGTAGCTTTGTGAGTATTTAGCAATATGAGATGGGCAGGTTGGCAGGGGAGGTATCGTCAATTTACTAGTGTTCATACTGCGGTCAAATGCAGTCGGGAATATTCTTACATAGCCAGCAATCGCATGTCACCATGTACATTCAAAATCAACATAATTTTGCGAATCGACCTTTTTTTCAGGATCACTTTTCAACGAGGACGAAGCAAAGTCGGCCGAACGAAGCCTAGAGGAAGAAAATCACCCTCTCCACTTCACCATCATGATACTGACATAGATACGAGATGAAACAACTAAAAAATCCACAAGAAAACGGTACGGCCATCATCGCGCTGACTTTGGTCTGACTTTGGTCTGAGAATTTCTATCACGATCAAAAATGTACGAGGAGCACTCAAAAATAAGCCACAGACGTACCTTTATCGCTCTCTACTCCTTTTTCAAGGCACAAAAGTCGACTCTCCACTTTCAAACCAGGAACCAGACATACCAGTGGTCCTTTTCAGCTGCTCCACGAGCGCAGGAAATGTTCACCAAGGGGCGCAGAGCAGCATCCATTCCAGAAAAAGAGCTAAAATACTAGTGAGACTGCATGCCTGAGTACATGAGTACATGTATGAGTACATGCAGAAAATAGTCAATTTCAGCGTTTCTGCTCCAAACAGCAACTAGCTTCGACTAGAAACAAAGATTACAACAAAGGATCAAACAACAACCATTTTCTGCAGTTTTTTTGCAGATGGCTTCCTTGTGCTTGGCCCAGCATGCCAAAAATCACACCTCGGAGGAGTACAAAAATTACAACTCTCAGATGTCCTCGATTGCTGGCCATGCTTCTCTCGCATTGAGATTCGGGCCTCGACCAGCGAAAAAAGCCCTTAGGGTCAACATTTTCAAAATTCCTTTTCGGTTAGATATTTGGGCCTCAACCAGCGAAAACAGCCCTTAGGGTAAAAAATTTCAAAAATCCTTTTCGGTTAGATATTAATTTTGTTGAAACACATCTACTGAAGGACCTCAGCCAAGAAAAAGTCCATTTAAACCGGGTCTATACACCAATATACAAAATGTACTCCAAATTGGTGCAATGTATGTATACGATGTATGTGTACAATGAATATTCAGCATTCTAAAAGTGGGTGGGCAGCTTGAATACCTTTGAAATAGTGCAGTAAGCAGCTAGGATACCAAAGATTGGCTGAAGATTGCAGAGGGAATGATCGACACATTCGCAGCTGCATCCAGCGTGGAGTCGTTCCGCAATCTAAATTTCCATTTCTTCCTCCGCAGCTGAAGACACGACGTCACTGCCGTCACTAGCCTCAGACACAGATGTCATCTCAGAGGACGACTCCTCATCTTCCGACTCTGACGAGTCATCCGCCCCCTTGAGCCGCTTCGCAGCAGGAGATGACGGCTGCGATTCCGCCTCGCTGTCGACTCGGTGACATCGATGTCGGAACCAAAAAACGTCTCATCCCCACTCTGAACTTCAGTGGCTACTCCCGACCAGGCTCGAACTTTTGACAATGACCGCCGCGCGTGCTCTGCGAGGAGCTCTGGCGTCCGCAGCCATCGCGTCAAGATCAAGGAACACTTTAGTCGCCACTCGGCTAACTGCTACTTCAAAACATTTACTTCAAGCAAGGAGCTCAAGAAGTAAATAACTCGTCGCGCTGTTCGCAGTGCGATCAAAAATATCGTTGAACGTCACAAATCAACGTTTTTCTCGAAAACATTACGAAATCTCTAAGGGTCGTTTTCGCTGATTGCGGCTCAACATTTTCTTACATAGGAACATTGTATCCACGATGCGCTATGCTGATTGTATACTGAGGTTCAGGGTGTCGTATTGGACCTTTCCTTATTCTTTAAATTCACACATTCACACACAGGCACGCACCTTCCACGAAGCAGAGAACTTCATCAGGTACGCAAAGAAAGCTGCTGGCTCGGTGGACTTTGGATCCTCGCCGAAGAACTTGCAGACCTCGGCAAACTTCTCCTCTGCAGTGTTGGCTAGTTGAACAATGTGGTGTGTCCGTTCCAACGCTTGTTCATGGAAGACGTATGGTCACTGCTCAGTCAAGGATGTAACGTACTTCAGAGAAAATTCACACAGAACAATTCCGGTACTGCAAGTACAGAATCTGATGAAGATGATACTATGATCCCAGGAACAAGCAGGCTAAAATCAGCTCTGCGAGTCCATGCCCCTGGATCTGCAGAAATGCAAGCAAGTATTACTCTAAGAAAATACATTTAGCTCAATGGCGGGAACGGCTTATTTGTTTACCCAACTCCACACCAAGATTCTTTGCTGTTAGCCTGTCTGTCACCCATGAGTTTGTAATGTAACTATCCCCCCCCCCCCCCCGGGAATTCAGGTACAGTGCATGCTGTGCCACAATGGAGTTGGATATAGCCAGTGTTTGGTTGTCTGGATCGTGTTCCAGCTCATAGCGGCACAGGTCCAC
The DNA here is from genome assembly GCF_964019385.1 of Sycon ciliatum. Taxonomy (NCBI): domain Eukaryota; kingdom Metazoa; phylum Porifera; class Calcarea; order Leucosolenida; family Sycettidae; genus Sycon; species Sycon ciliatum. Next base: position 35,872,604 of record NC_088644.1, read on the forward strand.
GCCTTTCACCAGCAGCCGCTTGTCAGCTATCACGTTGTCCATGCATACTGCACCACAGTCAACAACAGAATCGGCAAACATCACAGAGATGTAGTCACTCGTACTCATGCCCTCTCAGTCTGGTACTGCCATGTGCAACCATTTGGCACAGCTATGTGGCTCCATTAGCCGCACCGGTATAGGACATTCTTCAAAACTAGGATATCACCTACACTATAATGGAGTGTTGTTCAGCTTAAACTCACAATGTTCACTGTATCAGACTTAGCACCGCAGTATACTCAGACATCTTAGTGCTGCAACAAACCTTTTGAAGCCCTATGGAGGTGCATGTCGTCAAAGAATGTGGCTGCCTGTGGCATGGTTCGCTGGACTTTGCTGGCAACAAAGTCAATCAGTGTGCTACTTTTGTCCGCTGACTTGATGCTGACAACCTGCAAAACAATAATAAAACACATACATTTAATAACTCGGATACTGAGCCAATAAATATAATTAAAATAGAAGAAATCACATGGAAACGTGGGACTTAGCTTATGCACATTTTCGCTGCGCTCACCTGTCCCTCATTGGTCTTACCATAACCTTGAACTTTTCAAGCTGGAAGGTTGTTGGTTTGCGCACTGGAGGTGTGTGGGAGCTAGGTCTCTGTGTGTGGGAGCTAGGTCTCAGTTCGTTGAATGGCACAGTAACATGTCAGTTGTGTGCCCTGTTATTGCACTTTACGACTGCTTACTATCTTGTTATAGTGGTGGATAGTTGCTTCAGAACTCGTTTCCATGTGATTTCTTCTATTTTAAACACATATACAGGATCATTTAAACAAACGGCGAGGAGGCAACGCCAACAAATGTAGATTTTCTTGCACATTGTTTCCATCGTTTCACACTGCACGAATAAACCCGGTATACACATGTTGATTCAGCTAGTCTTATCGATTGTGGTTTTAAAATATACAGGATCGCTGATGCTTAACACCAGGATATGTGTGTCTGGTCTTCCTGCTGTCAGTCGTCGCTCATACCACCGTATTCATGATAGAAATAATATTTAAATGGCTGTACACGATGGGGGGGGGGGGTAGAGACGGTGCACCGGTGTGCAAAGAGTGAATCAACTAGGCATGATTGCATCACTGAACCTACAATAAGTGCATTAACTCACCAGGCAGTCACACCAAAACAACCATCCCCGTAGAACAGGACTAATGCATCATAGTAAGTGATTAGCTCTCTGTCAGCATCCAAAGTTGCCACTCACTTAGGAATGCTAATGGGAAAGTGTCCTGACATAAGTCACTTTTGAACAGGGTTCCACTTTCTTTCGTGGAAGAGTAAACTAGTTTTCTGTCGTACTTCTTTGACTTCAAGTTGCCAGGCACACAAATAGCCTGTGGTCAAACCTACACCAGACAGGAGGCTATGATGTCCAGCAGTTCAAGTTACCGCCCTCACAGGTGATCAGTGCATTGAAAAGTAGCACCGAGGAGTAAGCCAACTCTAGTGGACACAGACACACACCTGAATATTGTTTATGAGAAGTAGTGAGCATCTTAACGTGTGAGAAAGACATAACGGTCTTTAGATTGGAGTGGTTCATCACATGCATCATGCCACATGCTTGGCTAACAGCAGTACATGGAGATGGTAAAGTATAGCAGATACGAGCTTTATAACAAATTCTCAATTTACAACTGCAGGATATACATGGACAATGAGCACTCCAAGTCTTGGTGTTAAGCGGTGAATCAAAAGTGAACAGTACTCGACACTCGACACCAGCCGGTGTAGAGGCTATCACAAGGTGTGAGGCTGAGTAGTTTTACCTCGGTGGGTGTTTTCTTGCCACAAGTCAACAACAGACTCCAATTAACATGTGTATGTAGGTACTCTTCCAATTGAGACTGGCTCCACAACAGAAGTCTTCAGCTGACCTTGGACTGTAAACAACTTGACAGCATTGCTCTCCCTGATCGTGTTTCCTGTTTGGCTTGTCATGCCAAAGTTGAGGTTAGTATTGTGTTTACTGCTTTGGTCTAGTACAATGGGCACAACTGCAGATCAGTCATGGCCCATATCAAACTTCTCCATGTCAGCTCAGAGTTGTGACACCATGGCAATGTATGGTTCAATGACTTACTTGTGAGGTCTGCATTTGACAGTACGAACAGTCCCTGGCCACACAACGCAAGTGCCCTCCCGGGTGAAAATTCAGATACAATCAGTTTGCATGGTGTGGCTAAGGACAGATCGTGCGTTGCAGGTTGAGCGTTGATTGGGAAGATCAAACTTTCGTCTTCTTCAAGCAATTGTAGATGAGAGGCCAAAGGCCATTTCAAATGGTTGTGTATGATTTAGCGTCCAGTGATAATCGCCCCGATAAAGCCAGGAGTACAATAACCCTCCATATTCATGTAAAATGGCTGCCAAGTACGCTGGAGATGATGCTGCAATACCACCTTTTGGAAATACATGCAACATTGTTACACGTCCAAAGAATGTTTGGACATACCCAGGGCTGTACCATACAACATTTTGATGCCAGAGCTAGAAATTTCATGATAAAATTATACAACAGCCCAAATCATGATGTAGCCACAGCTTCTTTACCAACGTAGAAATTTTTTTATGGTACCCATTTTGTTTCTAACACACATAATAGAGGATCACGACAGAAGTTACAGACCAGCTCTGATCATAGGATACACTGACCTCCTGCAGAGACTCCAGGCGAAAGCCTTTGATTTGAGGTTCTCTGTTAGCAGCACGCATATGGTTGATATACTCCAAGATAATCTGAACAGAGAGACATGGAATATTCAACAGTTGAATGGAATTAAAGGACGAAAGTCTAAAGAAAAATAAAATTTTGCCACCAGCACTCAAACCAGGTAGTACTTCAGTACCTTAACTAGAGGCAGGCTATGCTACCAAGCTATGGTTTAGTATCATCCCATCTGAGATTGTTCAACAGTTTCTTCGGACTTCCGATCGCTCACTTCCTGTGAAGCTACACATGCTAGCTGGTGGGACACAATCACTGAACATGGACGATTTGTTTGGCATGCGGTAAGCACAGAATAGCAGAATTGAGTAGTCACACAAAAAGAGGGCAAAGAAAAACACGTACACAGACACTGGAATGTTGACTGTGCACTCACTCAGCACCCCCGCCGCCCCCCCCCCCCCCCCGCCCTGGTATGATTCAGTCTGCTGCACCACTCCTTGCCAAGCAAGACATCTGATAATTCTTGCCAAAATGTGCCACAGAATCAGCATTATCATCAGCTCAATCTGCAGAATAGCGTAGGTGGAAACAGTCATCATTGGGCAATCCTCACCTGAAAGACAGTGGCTAGATTGGTATTACGCAACACAGCAGAACATGTTTCCACCAGGGTTTTGCAGGGCTGGAAGATAATAAGCACGGGCAGTTGAAAACACACACAGCTAAATCCCTACTGTTTTAGAAAAGAGACTGAATCAATTCAGTCGCTGCCTCGGCTATGCGTACTACGTGCACCAATGTCAGGCATGAAGTGTGAAGCTGATAGTATCTGCAACATACACTGCCGCTCACTGATCTAATGCAACAAACCATTCAAAAGTCATTCACAAATGAACCGTGATTCCTTAATTTAGCTCCTACCACCAGCTCCTTTCATGAAAAACGAAGAAGTAAAGTTCGCACATCCGCCTTTACCACCGGCTTACAATTGTGTTGAGAGACACAACCAGCTTAGAGATGTTTCGCTCGTGTCAGGCCAGAACCTTGCGTAATTATATCAGAGTGGTAGATGCAGCACCTACCGGCGAAGGTGAGGTGGTAAGTCTCACGGCCAATGCCCTACAAGGGGGAGAACCTCTTTCATGAAGATATAGCTAATAATTATTACCGACAGCAATCCCTAGCTGGCAATGCAGGAAACGAATTATCTTTTGTTTAAAGCAAACTAATTATTATGTTTCACCTCAATCCCCATAAATATATCAAAAATATAAATTATCCCTACCTCTGTGACGCTCTTGGTGTTGTCATCAAAGTACCCCATGTACTCCATTACTTTCAGCTTTGTTTTGACTCTCTCGATGACAGCCAGCTGTGCATACACACAGAGAGAAGAAGTCACACTGTGACGCCTTGAAGTGCAGCACTGTATATATGCTAGACCTCTTCATATCATGGTCAGTGTAAGTGGGTGAGAATTTCCCGGTTCCCTGTATACTCGGTTAGACTGAGTTATCCACATGTGTAGGAACACCACTACCTTCAAAGATCTAGGTGCAGATACAGCTGTACAGTAGTTACGGTTGAATGGAAATATTGCAGAGTACCATAGGCAGAAAGCGCCATGGAAGTGCTTTGCATCATGGTTGCAGCTGAGCCGACACACCACACCAGTATGCCCTCCGTGTATGCCACCGGAGTGTGAGGAAAGGACGTCCAGGAAGACGTCGTGACAGGATAGCAGGTCATTCCCTGCGGAATCCAGGCACTGAATTAGTCATCAAAACATCATCGGCAGGATCTGTTCTCAATTCCTCTTCAGGAAGCCTCAGTACAATGTGAGAGGGCATGATGGAACAAGAATTACGCACTGGAAGACACAAGTAATGTACATAGTCCATACGTGCTTCATGATCTTCTCTGCTTCACCAAGAGCCACAGTATCACCGGATAACGGCATAAGCAGCTGGTTAATCTGAGTGTACAGGATTGCAAGAAAGAAACACATGTAGCTGACTGGACAAAGAAAGATGCTCATCTTATCTAACGAGGAAAGGTTCCTCATCTTATCTAACGAGGAAAGGTTCCTCATCTTATCTAACGAGGAAAGGTTCCTCATCTTATCTAACGAGGAAAGGTTCCTCATCTTATCTAACGAGGAAAGGTTCCTCATCTTATCTAACGAGGAAAGGTTCCTCATAGAGTGCATCATGTTCCTAGAATCAGGAGGAAGTTTTCACAGCTAATAGAAGGAAAAGTTTGTTCTTGAGCTGTCTGGTAGGTTAAAGGGGAAGTTCACGCTAAAATGAAAACTTTTTCACAACTTGTAGCAAAACTGCACTCATCCCAATGGCGAAGGTCTCAGGTCGATGGAGCTGCCGTTCCCGAGTAAAAACGGCTTGAAGTTCTCCTTCCTCCTTTCTCTACAGCAGACTTCTTCTTGCCAGAAAATTCTTCATTCGGGATACCGGTAGGGTGCCATATGTCCCATACCGAAGTTTGAAAAACACCCGACTTCTTTGGGACAATGGAGGGCCCAAATACTGCTATTTCCCCATCTACTCCCATACAAAGTCTATCTCCGTGACATCACAGAGATGGCCTATTCTGGGAAAGTTTATGACGTCATCATGATGTACAGAGGTGCAATTCGCCTCTGCAGATTTGAAGGAGGGGCAAGTAAAGGGTTACACACATTTTCCACAAGTCTTCATTAAAAACCTATAAAGGACATTATATGTTAAGCCCCGCACCCTGACCGCATTGCAACGGGATCGTTTTCCTTTTTGAAAAGGTCCGTCAAATACAGTTGGTCTCGTACCTCTTCTTCTTTCTCGGGCCAATACTTGAGCAAGTTCTGACAGACCAGGGGTGGAAATTTGGAGATGTCCATGTTGGAAATGGCCAGGTGCACCTCGGGCAGAGGGCATCCAATGCCACGCATTGCAATCTCTGTAGTGCAGCAGCCACCAGAAAGGCCAACGCAAAGTACATACACGGAAACATCCATACAGACGGATCCTTGGATGAAACACATCCACTATGGCCTAAGGCATTAGTACTACTTTTTATGATCCTGCATAATGGGATACTAATCTTTTGACTCTGGGTATGAAGTACCCTGGCTATAGAGGGCCTCGACTTTAAAAAGCATAAATACAGGTTTTAAATTTTTGCAAACCTTGGGGAAACATCATACTGATGATTCATTGTAGCTTCAACAGTGACACATACACAATCCGTCGCAGTATCCTACATAACTCAGTACAGTATCCTACATAACTCACTGCAATATCCTACATAACCTGATGTAGTATCCAACATAGATCACTATAGAATCCAACACAACCCATTGCTGTATCCCACCTACTATTGCAGTGAGTGCCTCACAATGCAAAGGATAAGTTGATAGGTCAAATGAAAACGATTCAAGGCCACTCAAGTCAGTAGAGCTATTGCTTTAGTCAGACCAATAATACCTAGCCTCCAGTCACCTCACCTCGTCTTGGTGCACAACCTGTCATCCTCTACCAGAGACCAATCAGGTTTTCTCCTCATCTCATAAGACATCAACACTGCATCCAAACGATAATACTCAGCACTTCTCAAATTCTCACCGCGCATCCCATAACATTCTGAGCAGATGCTGTCTTCATGGGAACAGTTGCAGCTACGTTTGAAGTTGAAAAGATAATTAAAGATGAGCAACTTTAAACAAATATTGTGTCTCACCAATATTTCGGGCTGTGGAAGACGGGAACACTCTTTTTATACTTTTCCTTCTCTCTGTGTCTGAACAATGCAAAATGTAGAATAAACAATCACACAAATCAATATCTGGCTTGATCACCTTGAAAGGTAATAAGAAGCTGAAACTGTGAGCACGCACATTCATGATGGGCATACACGATTGCAAGAGAATGTGTTAAAAATCACTTTGCTGAGATTCTCCGTTGCAACCGGCCGCTCAAATAACATAATTCAGTACAGATTCTACGGTCCTTGGAGACACGGCACGGTACACATGGACATGTACTGGCATTTCTCTTGATGCTACGCACTTAGAAAGTAGCGACTTAGGCACGACTAATCAAAGAAGTTGACTGCTCACAACGTGGAGCTCGTGCATATGTGCATGCTCTTATTCAAGATACCAGGCAAGTCCAAGGCCATTCTTATTAATGTTGAAAAATTCCTGACTTACTACGTTTCCCAAATGTTCGTTTCCGAACGAATTTCTTCTCAAAGCCCTCAAAATCTGCTCTGGGGAGTTCCTGCGGCGCATCCAGCTATTAGTGAAGGCATAGAGAAAATTCAAACACAAACGTTAAACGCAAACAATAGAACTGCTAAACAGAGGGTTAACACACCCATCTGCATGCACACATCTCCATAACATGGGGAGCATTGAGTTGTGGGGATAGGAGTGGTTTGTCAATCATTGTTTGCCAGGCTGGCAGTGAGTACTATTTTTACTGGCAGCAGGGTGAGTGAGTGGGCTGGATGAGCCTTGTGAGCGAGATTGACTCCCCTCTTTATTCAGTTATTTAAGCTGAAGAGATGTGATATTGAATGTTCGTTCTTATGATACCAAGAAGAAAATAGAGATGTGCCTCAGCATGGTGCAGCACAGCAGAAAAAAGAGCAGAGGGCATGGGAAGGTGGGCTTTGAAGAGAGTCACCAGTAGACCATGCAACTCTGAGCACGAAGGAAACTGTGAAGTGTCCAGTGCGGCGCATGCGCCCTCTGTGTCAACGTATTTTTGCGCACTCGCAAAATTCATTACAATTCACAGCCATGGAAGCTCAAACCTCGTCGGATATGAAAATATTTTTTATTCAAGAAGTGCTGTTTCTGTTTCCGCTTGAAATCGTTCTCTAGCAAGCAATGACCCCAGAAATGATACTCGTATGGGGTATGTATGGGGGGGGGGGAGGTGCTTTCGCATTTTGTGGGACTCATTGGACCTCGACGCTTGGAAAAGTGCATTTTTGTACTTTCAAGTGCTAGCAGTACAACAGAAGAGCATGATAAGCATCCTCCATACCAATATCATTTCTGATGTATATGCATGCTAGAAAACATTCTTAGAACAGAGCAAGCAGCGCATTTTCTGTAGAAGTTTTCTTCATGGCCAAAGTAGTTCGAGCCACCTTAGACTGGCTAAGACTGTCTGTCAGATATGGTGAGCTGAGCCGCTTAGTGCTTGTGACATCCTTGTGTAAGGGCAAAAGTATCTTATCTATCACGCCAACATTGGTTGTTTTCTCTCAAAAGCTGTAGCCCTTCAAATCCTGATGAAAGAAATTGGGTAACAGACATGTATCGGAATAAGCAGACTGCCAAAGGAGTCTTCAATTTCATTCTCCTGTGCCAAGTGGCAAGTACATAATTTTTCCTTGAGAAGCTGAGAGCACAGCACTACCGGGATACCAGATGGATGAGATTAAACAGAAGAAAGAACAGAATAGAAAGTGAGAGACGATGACAGCTGGATTCAGGGAAGAACTTCTCAAAAGGAAGTTTTCACACTAGTCTCTCAAGAGAAGAGATTAATGAAAAAAGTGCGTACCTGATCATCTGTAGACTCATCTTTCTCGAACAAGGTCTGCTTAGCATCTGGGACAGGTTTCACAAGCGGTCTGGGCAAGGTTCCTCCTGCATAACAAGACAGGCATACAAGAGATGGCAGTTACAAACAGTACAAATACAATGTCTCCAACTGGTCCTATATTAGCTGAAGCAGCGTGACTCCAAATGCTATACTATAGCCATTCTGTTCGGGTTCTTTTTTTTGGGTGGGGGGGGGGGGAGAGGAGATGATCAGTAAAATGTGGCGTCATGGCACATTTGAGACCAGTGGGAAGAAGATGGGCTAGGTGAGGAAGTGGGAGGGAGAGGGGTAGCTACGGGAGGAGGGGAGAGGGGTAGCTATGGGAGGAGGGGAGAGGGGTAGCTACGTGAGGAGGGGAGAGGGGTAGCTACATTCGGACGAGAGTGGGATATGGTAGCTAGGTAACATGGTAGGTCAGTGGACGTGTGTGTGTGGGGGGGGGGGGAGTAGTTCTCCAGTGTGGTTTACCTGAGTTACGGCTGCAACCTAGAGATTGAGGAGATTGTGGAACTATTGGTGGTGGTGGTGGTGGTGGTGGTGGTGGTGGCGGTGGTGGTGGCGGTGGTGGTGGCGGCGGTGGTGGTGCTGCTGCTGACACCTGCTCTGATGTCTGTGGCGTATCTGGTGTTGGAATTATAGCACTGGATGGAGTGGTGGGTGCGGCGTCACTGTCATCCAATGGGATGACCGTTACAGAAACTGCAAAAACACCGCAAACCAGCATGATCACGGCGGAACTCATTCAATGAGTGCAGCCATACACATTTCCACTTCTGCGCACACCATGGCACAGCATGCTATGAACAGGCGGAGTTAGTGTGAAATATTGTAAACATGGAATCATTGGAATTCTTCTTCAGGCCAGTTGTATGGTTTCAATTTTCAGTTCGTGTTCAGACAACCATAGCGAGAGCAGGCAATGCAGTGATCATGGGCATAGCCACAGTATCTGTTTCACATCACAATAATTTCGGTTAGAAACTTTCAGCAAACTTCCCTCAACTGGTGTGGGTGAATACAGGATCAAACATCGCTGCATGTAGATCAATAAAAAACCCAAAAAACCAAGTACTAGTATACTGTACCCTTATATTTCCTTGGTGCAGGTAGAAATAATCCGCGTTTGAAAGTGACATATATCTCATCATCTGGCGGCTTGAGAGGAGCTGTGACGTCGGCGATGACCTCTTGCCACTCGGCCGGGAATGTTGAGACATCGGTTGTTCGCTGGATTTGATAACACACAGGGCAACTGGTATTGTGTGCACTCTCTAAGCAAGATCATACGTCATGCTTCACATGCTCAACAGCATCACACACATTCAAAGTACACCTTCACTTGATTGAAGAAAAAGGCAGAAAAATATCATGCAAGCACACGGAAATGCAGAACATTATTTGCGTCATTATGACATAATGCATGACTCACTGCAAGTTGAACATTCATATGTTGAGGGATTGGAAAAGCACTGGAAGTTGAGTTACATTTCGTACCTAAATAGACTTCAGAGTGAAGGCAATGTCAAACAAAAATATCACTGTCCTTTCCCAAACAACTAGCCTACAGCAGGAAATACTAGTGCAAACATAAGACAAAAAAAGCATCAAACTTGGCGTGACCCAGTGGGGGAGAGCTTTGTACACGTAAGCTGACCATTATGATCCCAAGGTTTTGCCACACAGATGCTTCTTGTCTTTAGCGGGCAAAAGCAGGTCGCTTGTTGCTGATAACACCTTTCTGCGAATGAAAACTAAGTTATGCACATATCAGGCTCAACAGTTCTTGGTACTGGCGGCGATGGAACGATAACAACTAGAGTGTCTCTGAACTTCAGGTGAACTTCGAGCAGACTCCAAACTGATCCTTTTTTTAGGCCAACTCTGTAATGCCTAACAGAACGGATGGTGGCTTTCACAATTTTTTTTAACAGCGAAACCTCACTTCTCTCTCACACCTCACATTTGCAACAGCAACATCACGGTGCAGGGTCAGCAGCAAAACCACAGTGCAGGGTCGGCTGTGGTCAGCCACCATCCCTTCTCCACGTACCTGTACATCCTCAAGACTATGCAGTGAGCCTATGCAGCTGCAGCACACACAGGGAGACTTCGTTCCAGTATTCTTACCTTTAGAACCAGTAAAAGCTCTCGTGCACCTTTCAGTTTCTGATAGAACCTTTCCACTTCTTCGGCCAGCTGCATGACACATGCCAGAGAAACACCATCAACAATTTCACATCAGTACGTTCCCACATGGGGTACAAGTCGTGAAATTCCCACGAGATCTGTATTTTTAGGAATCTATAAAGTATAGGTGAGAAAGTATCAAACTGGGCTTGCACAGATGCACACACTCATAATTATATCTATACACTACCTTGATGTTCTGGCTTTGTCTAGCCCTTTCGTTCTGTTTCATACCCTGGAGTTGGAGGTAAAACAACACATTAACAAATGCAGCATTACATGAGATCATAGTCTGAGAACTATCCTTTCGCCAGGTCTTCAAATGTCTCGGTCATCATTTGTGTGCCTAGTTGTTGCACTTTCTGACTGTATATTGCATCTAGTTACAGTGGTGGACAGTTACTCTTAACTTGTATCGAATTCTTATAAAACGACACAGGTATTCCCTTGATAATCATTAGTCTGGGGGACTGAAAACGGAAAAGAATGAAGAAAAACATGACTGTCACCACCAAGGGACAAGCAAACAAGGGATCTTCGCTTGAGGCCAGCGATGCTCTAAGCACTGAGCTGTGGTGTAGCTGTCATCCAAGAAGCGACTGTTCAACATTTCTTCAGACTTCATATTTCCTTTCATTATTAAAAAAAGGTGGTAAATCCTCATTACTTTAAGGTGCAATTTGAATCTAAGATGTTGAGCCAACTTTAAGGCGCGCTAAGGTTTTAAAAGGGTCCACTGCACCCACTTCATTGCACGGAAAATCCAACATCGTCATCAAAGCGACTGCCAGTGATAAGTGGTCTCTTTGCTGCAAACTTGCCAGGAACGAGGATGATGGCTCCTGGCCGAACATTTGATTGAGATAAAAGAAAATTGCAGCAAAGAGTCCCCTCAATATGATGATTATGTTTAAGGTTTTCCGCTTAATCTATCACGAGATCAAGGATACCCATCAGGTTCAATGAAGTGACTTAAAAAGTAACTGCATTTGATTTCCTCACCTCCATATCAGCACGGAGAAGTTCCATCTGTGGTGACAACATTGAATTTTGTGATATGCAACACGAAGAAAGATACAAAGATCAATGTTTGGGCAATTATAAAACAATACCAATAAAGATAAATCTCTCAAATGTACGCCTTCCAATGGGACAATGTCAGCAGCCTATTCATACACTAGAGAGAAGGAGAGACAAAATATTACATGGCAAGAGAGAGAGAGAGAGAGAGAGAGAGAGAGAGAGAGAGAGAGAGAGAGAGAGAGAGAGAGAGAGAGAGAGAGAGAGAGAGAGAGAGAGAGAGAGCTCTGTACATGCGGAAATGGTTTACCGGTACCCATGTTGTGTAGCTTTCGACTACTTGGTTCTCGGTTGTAGTCTATAAGTAGAATTGTACTCTCATGTATGCTCTCGTGTTATGTCGCTTTGCCACTCTGTGCTGTCAACTGTTATGATAGCTGTATTCATCCGTTTCCAGTTTTATTGTTGAAGTTGACTTTTCGTGTGTTTTTAGGACGGTCTTATTTATTCCTTTTGCCTATTCTGCCGTTGCACGCGTGTGTCCACCTCATTGGCCTCGCTCGTTCCTCATTTCTTTAGTTCATTTGGCTTATGCGAAGAGTAGCCAAGCTTGCTTGGTGATGTCAACGCAAACAAGGAAAATAATAATAATAATAAAAGAGAGAGAGAGAGAGAAAGAGAGACAGAGAGAGAAACAAAGAGAGAGAGAGAGCCAGATAAGAGGCCCATGGTAGCTACGGCAGATATGGGCCCTGAAGCAGCTACTTAGGCCAATCGAACACAGGTGTCTTACGGGAACTTGGGAAGCTATGGGGTGCAGGCCAGCAGGGCACAGGATGTACGAGGAAATGTACGGGAGATGGGGACCCGTAACTGTACACATTCGCATTCTCAAAAAAAGCCTGTGCCAAATAGACCATGCACCCAAGCAAAAAGCAAGACATGCAATATCAAAGGTTCACAGCAATTCATTCCCAAGGTTCCATCGCAATGAATGCACTGATGCGCCTTGCGGTAGTGAGGGAAACCAATGTACATTCTAGAACCATGACCCATGGAAGATTTTGATAGAATTTCGTAAATATATGGGTCCTTCGGGCAAAGAAGTGCGCCATACAGTGAAAAGTGGAGTCTGTGCAAGGCAAGACCGCCCATGTGATGCTTATGCTAAACCGTAGAGTTCTACTTGGCCCACCTACTCTGCACATTCAAACCCAGACTTACATCATGTCTCAGCAAACTTGCGTGCTGAATAGCCACGTTGTACTTTGCCATGAAGTCTTCCAAATCCAGGAAGTTGTTGATGTACCTCTTGAGTTCTTCTTCGATCTTCCCATACTTCACGTCACCAATGGACTGTTAACAAGTGTTCGTATGAAATGGTCCAGTAGGGGTTAGGGAGAAGCAATTCTTCCAGTAAGCGGATCTTTGAGTTCTGCCACAGAATACAAAAGCTTTCAGCCAATCTTGTAAAAAAAACTGCGGTGCAAGGAACTCACACAGAGACTAAGTTTAAGCGTGTGCATACTGTCAAGGTAAATGATGGGGGGGGGGGGGGGCAGCTTTCATAACTTGCCTATAGTCAGTTTCAAAAAGATTAGCAATCCTGGCGATCGCCCGGGGAGTTTGCCGTCTTACCGTATGAGCGCTCGAGCGCTGCCTGGAAAAACTCACTGTGAACTCGAAGAAATATTCCGCGCGAAAGCATGAAAAATGACAACTCACTGACCATCTGACGTCGGTTCTCGTCTGGTTTACAACAAACGAGTTCTTCCTCGCATCGATATGGAGTCAGAGAGGACATGTCGAAAGTGTGGTAAATTTTGACGAGTGGGATGCGTCCGTTTTGTGACCAAATAGATTCTTTGAGCTGCCGCGGATGCAATTATTGTACTCTCACGATGTGACGAAAACGGCATCGACACAGACTCATTCCCAAGGCCTTGAAGTGGCAAAGCTATCCGTGTGACTTCGACGACATTTATAGAAAGTAGACGCCTGTGAAACTGATAGAAGACGGCGTTGACTCCTAAATTCAAATAAATTGGCGATCTTCAAATGCTAAAATAGATCTCAAACAGAAATCGATCGATCGATATGCCGGTGTATTCAACAACACGTAGCTACAGCGCAATGACTTCTGTGTTCACTCACACGGTTTCAGTGTTGTGTGTGTTCACAACTTCACATGGCGTTGGCCAGTCAAGTGTCAGTCAGTTCGGCAGGAAACGCGAGCTCCAACAACAAGTCGTTTGGCGCAGCCACCTTTTTGGCTTGTACCAGCGTGATCACCAAAACAATGAAAAATGAAGAAAAAATGTTTGACTTGAAGATTTGTTGGGATTTGAACTCACAACTTCATGGTCAGCAGACAGCATTCATAACCACTAGGCCAAAAAAGGGATAAATCGTGGGTTTTGATAACAAATCGATACTGGCTTCCAGGGCAAATTATAAACCATGGGAAAAGGCCAGAAACCTGGCCGAAATGCTAACTCCTTAACGGTTGGTCCAATTGTTCCGAAACCTTCACAGAACAATTTGCCGTGCCCTAACAAGCCGTTTTATGTACTTTGTTGTCCAATTTCCCCTTATCTTCATACTTTTTAAGACCCAAACTTGATTGCTAATCTTTTTGAAACAGACTGTAAGTTCACATACGAAAAGACAAAGGAAGCACAAGTATTAGTTAGAATTTTAAGGTTACATATTTAGCCAAAGTTCTCCATGCTGTGCTGATGATAATAGCTTTGAGAAAATGCACTTTTCACTGCGACCAGCTTCGGGCACATCTCTATGTGCTACACTGACATCTGACGAGCCCAAATAAGACCGGCGAATAACGTTACCGTTCATGATTTTTTGAGTTCTCAGCCCCCACTACCACTGCCGGTAATGAATGCCTTAAACAAACGAGCAGGCATAAATCCATTCACACACACACACACACACACACACACACACACACACACACACACACACACACACACACACACACACACGTACACACATACACACACACACACATACACACACACACACACACACACACACACCATCTGCCCAGCATCAGGAACGGTCCACTAGAGATTTGGTGTTGCACTCTGTACCAGCCCTCACCGCTTCTATTGCCCTGATGTTGAAGCCGACCTCGTGTAGCTCGCTTTGCAGCATAACACGTTCATTTGGCATGTCGCATCCGTCGAGAAATCGGTTGATGAAGATCAATGCATTCTCCTACATAGATAATAAAATGATTGAATCAACATGCACACACGCATACACAGCAGGTGTTAGTGAAGCAAAACACGGAAACGGGATCAAACCTGAGCCTCCCCCCCCCCCCCCCTGACGTCGTTTATGCTGTGGAATAAAAAGCTGTCAGAAAGTGGTACGATCTACATGTACAACGGAACAATTTACTCAGTTCTGTACTTCTGATGATTGCATTGCATTGGATATTATAATAATTATCTCACTTCATGTCAACAACATTCAAAACATCTTGTCAGGCATAAGCTGCAACTACTACATTCTACCTCTGCTCTGTCAAGTACCTTACCTTAAATGCAAGATCAGGGCTGTTCAGTAGCTTTGTTACGATGGTTTCGAAGCGGTACCTCTCGCCAACCAGATTTTGATAGTACTTCAATGCATCGGACACCACAGCATAGCTGTTTGGGAAACGTAGCAGCTGCACCAGCGACTACACAAACAACAAATTGACAATAAAGAGTGTGAGTTGGGTCACGTGTTTTTGCTCAGTGGACCAGCTCAAGGCAGTTAGCACAAGGAATTTAGACTGTACTCTCTACAGAATGGTCTCCTACCCCAAGTTATGGTGTATTTATTTAAAGGATTCTCCAAAAGCAAATGGATGCTTTTCATGGAGGTTTTTTCATAAATACAACAAGACAAATGGGGGTGTGTAGAGGGGAAGATGAAGGATGTGTGAGGCATTGCTAAACAATGAGCCAGTGCATGCTCACCTGGAGCACAATGACAGGGATCTTAGTGCCATTTTGGGTGTCAGGGTCATTGAGATAGGTGATGGCTTTCTTCACCGTATCAGGACTGAGTTCAATTATCTTCTTTCCTCCATACTGCAGAATGAAGAACCCAATGCACATAAACATCAATAAGCCTTATGTGTACACATACTGACTTTTTCTTTAAAAAAATATCCACGGTTCACGTTAGACTCAGCCAGATTGGATTTTACTCACCCATAGCAACGCAGCCAACCGCAAGGATCAAGGTGCTGAAGGAGCTCCCGATGCGGCGGGAGGTGAGAAGATCAGACCCATCACCTATCGTAAATCCCGATTGCTGCATCCATGTTCTTAAAGACATGTTCTTAATATGAACTGCTGTAGAAACCCACAAACCTGTTTGGATGATGAAGGTCCACTGCTATTTGCAATGCAGAATACAATACAAAGCCATGTTAGGGGACATAGAATTGTGGCAGAACAGCCATATACTCAGCAGTCTCAGCATTGTGCTAGCGCTATTCTATTTCTGATTCCTTTCTTATTCGAGTAGCACGACATAATAGATATGCTCTTAGTTCGTAATTGCCTTCAAGTATGGTAGGCCATAGGTCGCAGCATAATAATTATGCAACGTGTGTATGTGTGTGTGTGTGTGTGTGTGTGTGTGTGTGTGTGTGTGTGTGTGTGTGTGTGTGTGTGTGGGTGCGTGCGTGCGTGCGTGCGTGCGTGCGTGCGTGTGTGTGTGTGTGTGTGTGTGTGTGTGTGTGTGTGTGTGTGTGTGTGTGAGTTAATGGACTGCCTTAAAACAGATATTTTGGGTACTCACGTCGTTCTTTGCAATATGGTAGAGACAAGTGAGGACCTTCCTCGCGTGACCCTGAACAAAAAAGGAGCAACCCGAATGCTAATGGTGGACAAAGTCAAATTCGTACTTGTATTTCAACTCAACAGGATATCCAGTAACCATTTCCCATATATGGCAGAAAAAACAAAAATTGTACGCGCTGCTCACTTTCTACAATCTCTCAACTAACCGACAGCAGAAACACCTGTAGGCATAGCACATCAACTTTAAGAGCGCCTTGGATGGATGTGCTCCTCAAACTGTTATGTGTGCTGAACTGGAACACAAGAACTGAGATTATCACCAAACCTCAGGCATTCTACTACATGTACTTCATTTTGAGGTATTGGCCGACCAATTCCACTTGCATATCACCACCATAGGGAGGACAAATACGTTGAGACATTGATGCCGTCACCATCCAGACAGCTGTTATTCTCCAAAAGAGCTTATCAGTGCTAACTATAGTACCTGGTAGTGTGGCTAATGGGTGCCTTGGAGATGAATGCTAATCAATGATGTTTCTCTGTTGCAGATGAATATAATTTGTTGCTTGACTAGTATGAAGACGAAAGGCTATGCGTACACAAGACATGTAATGCGCCTTTCCAAAAGTCAAACCCACCTCGGGTGCAGATGGCTTCTTCTTGTGCAGCAGTGGAGATAATTTGCTTAGGGCACCTGTCAAGTCTTGGATTCCATAATGCGGCGCATTGACAAACTCATGCAGCCAGCTGCAAGGCATAACGCACAACAGATAAACACTATTGGAGCACGCAAATGCACTTCGAGATGTTCAACGCTGGTACATGGGAAGACAGTGATCAACCACCTTTCTTGATATACATGTGCTACACCGTAACTAGCTGCGGTGTTATTCTACTATAGCACTGCAAGAAGAGACGCTGTAACGCTTCCTAAGTTCGGGGCTGCCCTGGCTCGCCCTGGTCTTACAAACTTTCCTTGTTCAGTTCAGGAAAAGCTGACTCAATGTCAACTGCAGGTACTACCTATCCAAAATGCGCTTCTACATGGAGAAAGAGTCTTGCACGGCAAAACACGGATCCATACACAGCAAGTTCACACTGAATGAAGACGTACACTTGAAGACTATACGTACTGGATGTATACAGTTCATACATCTACAATGACTGCACCGAGAGGTGGGGGGGGGGGGGAGGGAGCTCCCGACAATGGGTAGCATTTCACATGCCTTCTTTGGAGACTATGTGGTGACATCATCAGTTGAGATGCCCTGACAAAAGTTGTGGCACAGCACGATGCACAATCTTGAGCGAACCATGGAAACCACCGATTCATGCAGTATTTTTCCCATAAGCGGTTCTTCTGACTCACACAGTACACATAGCGCCCCTAAGCGGTTCCGCTGAGGTGCTGACCCACCAACACGACATCGTTCGCATAACCTCTATTAACGGAATGCAACTCTTGTTTACAAGTACAGAGCTACCTTTCCATGTTTTCAGTGTGGTAACGAGAGGAACCGTTCTGGGCCATGGGTGGTGCATGGCTGGTGCCAGTTGGAATGCACCAAAACATCATTAATTTTACTAGACTTACTTGTCAAAGAACTTGCACATCATCACCGTGGAGATCAGTTTATCGTCAAAGTTCTTCTTCCTGCCTGTGCTTGTTCCCACACTCCTCAAACAGTAGACTGCCCTGGAGGCTGGCCATTCATCCAGCTTGGCACTCTGAAAGGTCGAGTGCAGCACACAGCAAGAGAGGAACGAATGACAACGAACATTAGTATGTCATACGGGAGACAAGAATTCACAGGTGTGACTGACTGTCCGGTCTTCAAACCCAGTTTGTACACCGCAATGTCTCACTATACTCGAGAGGATGCTAAGACCAGTATGCTTAGCTTATCTCATCTTCTGCATACAGCTACTGCACCGTTCGCTAGAGCTTTCCCTGCCTTTCTCAATGCACCAAAGGCAACTACCTCAAATATGCATTACATGACTCAACTTACTGTTCCTTGCACCATGGGATAAAGCTTATACCGGGGAAGTGTTGAAATGAGATACGCGCCATATCTCTTGACCATGTTGATCTGAATCCACAGGCAGAAAGATCAGGAGAGGTTTTACAATACTTTTACAGAACATTCGTCAGGTACACTGTACATTAGGAGAAGATAATACTCTGGCCACTTGCCGACAGGGCTAGAGTAATGCCATCAGAAGTCAATAGAATAACGATTGCTGTGACAAAGTTGGATCAACTCTCATCATAGCCAAGCATCTGGCGGTTGGGACCACCATGCTACAAGCAGCTTGTTTGTTACGAGAACATTGAAGGTCCAGTTACTTGTCTTGTATTTACCATAGTGTGCATTCTGGTACCAAACATAGTGTGTATTCTAGTACCAAACATAGTGTGCATTCTGGTACCAAACATAGTGTGTATTCTGGTACCAAACATAGTGTGCATTCTGGTACCAAACATAGTGTACATTATGGTACCATAGTGTGTATTCTGGTACCAAACATAGTGTGTATTCTGGTACCAAACATAGTGTGTATTCTGGTACCAAACATAGTGTGTATTCTGGTACCAAACGGAGTTGCCGCATGTAGAGATGCAGCACTGCTTCTTCTACGTCACCAAAATTGTCGCTTCATTTCAACAAAGTTCAACAAGATTATATTAAATTTTTATTGAATACAGGGCCATATTGAAAACAAGGAAAAGCACAGGAGTAAAATGTTTTGTCAGCAAACTTTGCATGCACAAGAACTGTTCTTGCTGCTCGCTGTGACTCATCGTTGCTAGTCTACGATGAGGTTGCATCAGCTCCACTTTCAAGAACTAGACAACTCGATCTATTCTCGCAGTCCTCGGATATACTTTTCCGCATACGCCCTCACACGATGAGAGTGTGATTCGACAAGTTTAGTACCCGATCGGGACGCTGACGATGAGTACAACCCATGCTGTTGTATCGGGTGTTCTTCTCGCCTTCATGAGCTCCAGCTGCTGTTTGCTGTGACTTTTCAGCAAACGTGGCACCAGGCGTGTGTTCAAATTCAGGTTAGAGAATTTTGTTTTCACCTTTGCTATTCAGCCAGGAGGAAGATGTGTTTAAATGGGCTGCCAAGTCGTTGAAAACATGAAGTCACCACCTTACGACCTGGAGGTCCGCACCTACTTTTGATAAAGTGTGGAGTTTTTGGGCTATCTTTCAGTCATTCATTCTCTCTGCAGAGATCAATAAAGTGAAGGAATCAATTCAGTCTGTGCAATTCATCAGAGGTAAGGATTGCGGAGGTGCCCACTCATTCTGATACTTGTTTTAGTTGGTATGTCAGAGAGTGGGAAGTGACAATTTCGGTGATGCGGAGAAAGGTAGTGCTATAATTCTGAAGGAGTGGCACTATTTACTTAGCGAGTGTCACTTGTGGGTTCCAATACCACCAAAGCGACTATGCCACTATGCCGAATACTAATTGCACTGATGCACTATTAAGTTACACTGTGTTTTGCTGATGTTGTCGTAAGTACCACCAAACCCCCCTGTGTCACTTGCCAGCTCTGTTGAAAATTTCAGGGGGGGGGGGGGGGGGGAATTGGATTCAGGCTCTATCGTAAAAAAACAACAACCCAGAAATGTCTACAACACGAATGATTGCATTTGAAGTGCAGGATTGTACACACTTCCATCCACATTGGTATGCATCGAATACTGCTAATATACTTGGAAGACACCCAGACTACGGTGTTGATCCGATGCATGTATTGATATCATAATAATATATGCTGAATTCACTTCACAGGTAGAACATCGACAGAGGAAAGAGTGGCGAGGGGAAGGGATTAGACAGGAGGCAGATCAATGATATTTTACGGTACATCAGCCGCTATCTAGTATGCATGGAGTGAATTAGGTAACATAGCGCGGGAAGTTCACGCTGATGCTCACACAGGAACAGCACAGGGTTTCTTACGAGTTCAACTTCAATCACCTTGGCCTTGACATCATCTTCGATATCCGTAACCAATTCGGTATCTGTAATGCAACAAGACCATACATATACATTCAAGATCCCGAGACTCCGCGAGAGTGATGCAAAAATTGGTTACAGTTTAATGTGGAAGTTTAGTTCGGCTCTAAACAGAGTTTCAATCATGCTATACACCGTTCATGTACAGTGCTGCTCAATGAAATCCAGTCGCGTCACTCAAGGTCTGCGCCTTGCACCAATTCGCAGCCCTGTGTTCGCAGGTCTACAGTCCATTTCAAAACTATAGACACGTAGGGTTTTTGAAAAAATTATAATTTGGCTGGACCTTTTTGAGAATAGTTTTCGGAATATTGCTCAGGTCTGCTCCACAATTACTCTCCTATAGTTTCTAAACGATTGGATAACAGACGCCCAATTTGGAAAAATTATGCACAAAGTTATCACAGATTTTATGTGGTATAGATGCTGGCATAACGGTTTTTGCCCAGGTACGCGTCTATAGTTTTGAAATGGACTGTAGGGCTGCGCAATGCCCGGCGCGTACTTGAGTGACGCGACTGGATTTCATTGTGCAGCAATGTAAAAATTAAAAAAGTCTCCCTTACACGAACACCGTCCGTGGACCCAAAGCCAAAGGGAGACGAGAGTGTACCTTACGACAAACCTCTATTTTGACACAGCTGTATAGGGGCTAACAGAGAAGGACAAGCCCGCCTGTTCAACTGGGAGCTACTTTCTGTCGGTGTCATCACACTGCATTGCGGTGAGGATGGCATGGCGGACTTACCTAGCGAGCATCATCTGAGAACATGACAGTGAGTCTCCACTCTCCAGTGGCCGGCGAGAATGCTCGAGGAAAGGGAAAGAAATCTTGGAAGACCATCTTTGGCAATGAGTTTGCTCGAAGGTACAAGGACGAACGAGTTATGGAGTACGGGTGGTTCCGTGGAGGCACAGAAGTGAATACCGGTTGTAGTATTGACTAAAAGCACTTTCCAACGGCCGAGATTCTGAGCTGATGAGTGCACTTCAGTATTTTTTGCCAAAAAGGCAAAAATATAAACCATTTGCATGCTCACAGAAAGAAACACCCGATGCCGATGGGTCGTAGCTTAGATCTACGTCCTGAACATTTATACTAGTGTGATCATGGTGTGATCTCGACGAGATTACGCTACCCCGGCGGAGGCCTAGCAGCGCCAAAAACGACGGACTCAGGACAGTAGTACTAGTACTGCTAGTGTAGTAGGACATGTTACAGTAGCCTAGGCTACATGCGAACTGTTCACACAATCATACTGTACAGTAGGTGTGCACGACTGTGCTTTGCACCTGATTCCCTGAACTAAAATAATGTACTTGCGACAGCCTAGCCCGGCATCATGAACCCTCCAGGCTCCACTGCTCCAGCTGACTGTTTCTCGGTGCGACTTTTTACAACTCGTCCGTTGTTGTATTCGTAGTAGCATTTTGTATTGTGGTGTCAGTATCTCGGCAATCATGAACGGTGCGATTTGATGTACCAGCTTTTCATCATAACCATTCCATCAATCTCAACTAGCCTCTAGCTGCTCATTCTAGTACAATAGACAAGCCAAGATATTCGGATCCAAAGCACAGTCAGGCAGAAGTTGGTTGCTATCGCAGATCTACAAGTAGATCTACATTACTTGTGAATATAGGGTCAGAGCGGAATCTCATCAGCAATCTGGTCAGTGCCAGCACAGCCTGGCTGGAATGTAGGCATGCTTGCCTGTTTGCGCAGGAACGCAATGGTCCAACCAGGGAGTATTTTAGAGGACTTGACGGCCTGTGTACATGGTCTACGTGATCATAACTTAGAACACAAACCCTTGCCGGATTCTTGACATTGTTAAGAACGACAGCACCCATTAAATTGCATTCCCATAACTTCACACTTGTCAATTTCAGTACGATGCACACATCGACCCCCAACACCCAACCCATAGAAACACACCCAGGACAGTACTTCCGCATCCCCTGTTTTCCTTCAATACTTTTCAGTCACTGCAATAAGGTTACCATTTAAATTTCCGTGTTGCCTGGTGATTGCGCCATAGCATGGAACTCAGAGTTTTAACAAGCTAGCCTTGCTCCACTATTGTACTGTGAAGTATAATACGAAGAGTACATAACCCCACTCTTGTCTTGGTAATACTTATACTGGTACAGAATCATTGATCTTCCAGAGGAATGCCAGTAGGATCCACAGGACAGTACGTAGTAACATTTTCGATTTGTGAGAGAACGTTCTAGACATTTCCTCCGACGAATGCCATCAGGATGGGACCGAACCGTGCACACCAGAATGCAGAATCTGGGGAGGATCCGGTTACTCCAGCCATGTCCACCCGGTAACCGGCATCGTTTCATGCAGCTAGTACTAGTACAGTGGAGGTTCACCTCATGTGCAAACGTGTTATGAACTACTTATGTCTTCAAAATGTTAGTTGTCTCCTCGAGTAGACCTACCGCTCAGCAGGCCAGGGCGAGTTGAGTGGAGCCACTCACCCTTCCAGCAGATCCTGTGCATGTACTCTGTAATCCACTTTTAAAATCACTCCGGGGACTAATAGGGAGCCCTTGTATTAACCCGTCGAGGGTGTCAGCAGGGACAAGTACAAGTGGCCGGTGTAGTTTATCCGGGAGAGGCACGGAGATCCGATGATAAAAAATTAAAAAAAGGTTCTGCCACATCAACACTCCGGATGGCGCGTACACGGAAACCATTCTTACATATCCATTTTCCAAGTACATATACATGCACATGTAGATCAAGACTCGTACATTCTGTATTAGAGTTACTTGGGTCGCAGGCTCCTCTTCCTGGGGTGAGCACCTTGCCAAATCTGCTTTGTGCTCTGTGTGCATGTACATTGTACATGGATCAGTAATGTGTACTCCTGCATAAGCCTGCTGAACTTTCTTGTTAATTTGGAGGTGCTGCCGAATGTTTTATTTTGTGTTCCAATTGATGTACTAGTATTTGAATTGATTTTTATACTTCGAAGTAGTTTACTGACTTTGTTTGATGATATGTGCAATACATGTTGCCCGTACAAGAAAGAGGCTTTACTACGGAAACCACATGCATGCCAACTTTACTTAACTTACCGAAACCACACTAATATAACCACTACCATTGGAGTTTTCGTCCTTCTTTATGTATCTCTATTACCACGAAGGTTAATAAGTTGGAGTCGACGAAACTTGCCAGAAGTAGTTTTACCGGTATAATAAATACTCGTTGGGCCTAATGCATG
The DNA here is from genome assembly GCF_964019385.1 of Sycon ciliatum. Classification (NCBI taxonomy): domain Eukaryota; kingdom Metazoa; phylum Porifera; class Calcarea; order Leucosolenida; family Sycettidae; genus Sycon; species Sycon ciliatum. The sequence goes on from NC_088644.1 coordinate 35,896,268, forward strand.
CAGGATGTACATGTAGGCCTGGGCGGATAATGCTAGTTATTTTTGCGGGATAATGCTAATAGCAATGCCAGAAAAACTGTATCATAATGCTACTTATAATGCTGCTGTTCCTCTGTAATGCCAGAAATTCACCAGTAGTAAGTATGGAAAAATGGCTTGGTTTGGGCAGTATTGTGCACGTTTCGTAGTTCTACGTAGACGGCATGGAAAATGCTAGAAAATCATGATCATAATGCTAATTTTATAAATGCCAGCAAAACCGCAATATTATGCAGGGGAAATGGCTTGGTTTGGACAATCCTACACAGGTTGTGCCTTGCACTGCCGCCCTCCTGCCATAGCCAATGCACTACTAATGCTATATGACTGTACAAACATCAGCTGCTCCCACCCCACATTTGACTTGTAGTGGCCAAAACTTCCATATTTGAGTATAATGCTACTTTTGTGGAAATGTAGTGTTATAGTGCTAGCATAATGCTCGTTGCAAATCGCACACTATACTGCTACATAATGCTAGCATTATCCGCCCAGGCCTATGTACATGTAGTTCTTGCGAATGTTTTCACATGACCTGCATACATATACAGAGGTGGGTAGGCAGTCTGGATTGTCCTGTTGGCTCATAATAATTATGGTGGGGAGTTGGGAACCCTGTTGACCTGGATCCTGTCCAATGCAAACTACTTCGGTGTTCCGGAAAATCACTCCCAGAGTAATGCAAAGAAAATGACCTCAAATACATTTATGAGCTGAGACACTGCAGTCCTTCGAAAATGTTTGCGGAGTCCATTGGACCAAACGCAGGGCCATTGGTGTTCTTGGCTTACATGCAACAAAGAGACCTGTTCAGCAGGCCTTGACTGATGACTGGTTCCCAGAATGGCACAATGCCACGCAAGAAAATGTGTGTGATGTGACAATAAGAAAGCTTCCGTTCCAGGCGAAATGTAGATCCCACACTGCCACAGTGTTTTGGTCCTACATACTCTCCATAGTCATTGGGGAATAGAGGATAGGTAAATTGTTTTGCTGGTTATCGTCGTCTTTTGTTTTACTGCGCGTATTTAACCGACTAGGACACTTGCAGGATAGCGTATGCGTCTTCTGTCCGATCATCATCCACAATGATCCCAGGGCTAGTTTCCGCATGAAGAAATCAATTCCGTTATACCGGAGTTGGAAAGATGAAATACCAGAGAAATGGGTTTCTGACACCAGGCGTGACCAGGGACATGGGTTTCTGGTTTGATCACATCTTTGTCGGTTGACGTCTTCGGCTTGAGACTTACTGGATGTCTGTTCCGTGGCCTCTTGCCGCTTGTTTTTTACTGGATGTCTGTTCCGTGGCCTCTTGCCGCTTGGTTGATATTACATGTAGTACATTGTTTGTACAATCATTGTACAAGTACATGTACTTCAACATATCCAACTATAGTAGAATTTTGCTTTCCTCTGATATCAGTGCACGATCAGACAAATTAATATCTCCTGCTGTATTGGCCCCATGTAGAATTCAAGGTCACTTTGATTGGTAACGATTGGGACTGAACTAATCTTGTCCTTCGATGCAAATAGCCTTCATTGAGAGGTCACAATGCAGTGGGAAGGGGTGTGTGTGTGTGCGTGTGTGTGTGCGTGTGCGTGTGTGTGATGTGTGTTTGTGTGTGATGTGTGTATGTGTGTGCGTGTGTGTGTGTGTGTGTGTGCGTGTGTGTACGTGTGTGTGTGTGTGTGTGTGTGTGTGTGTGTGTGTGTGTGTGTGTGTGTGTGTGTGTGTGTGTGTGTGTGTGTGTGTGTGTGTGTGTGTGTGTGTGTGTGTGTGTGTGTGTGTGTGTGTGTGTGTGTGTGTGTGTGTGTGTGTGTGTGTGTGTGTGTGTGTGTGTGTGTGTGTGTGTGTGTGTGTGAAGGGGTGGGGGAGGGTGTTCTTCACACTCACAAGGAGGTTCTACCCATGCAACTTACCCTCTTGTTCTGGCGTTGGTGTTGGTGTTGGCATTCGAGGTCTTGCATCCACCTGTAACGCCATCGAGACGTCATCACTAGAACTGGCCGTGGCCATGCTAGCCGTGTTTTGCTATCAACGCGCACTAGCTGGCCTGTTGGAAGAGATGCCAGTGTTCTGAAGAGAGTGGGACTAATTTTGGCCGCTAGCACATGTACCAGACTGCCCTAGCATTGGATCAAAGACCCCTAGCGTGCAGCAGGTGAATCGATGGAATCAGTGTAACGACGTTTCAGGCCCTCTATATCAGCGCAGCGTGGCCCTTGTTCCAATCACCTTTGTTTCCTTCCCGCCAGTGCAGCGAGATACGCTGAGAGATGAAACATCGAGCACAACGCAACAGCAGCTTATCTGATTCTACACTCACTATTGTCTCCCTGTTCGAGATTTTTTACTTTTCCGTCTCTTTGCTCCTGTTGGCAGCGGCAACTAAGAACTCCACTACACTATGCGCCTGCGCTTTGTAGGATAGTTGAACAAGGAGTTGACATCTTTGCCAGGTGTTCCGGGATGTCACCAAGTCACTCGACCTTGTGGCTGGATTTCGGACCCAATCTTTGCATGGTCACCTCTGTCGATAGAAATACGAATCCCGCTAAACGTGCCTACATAATAATTATATCGTTCCATGACTTATTATTTATCCGTAGCGTACATGCAGCATGTTTCACAGGCTGGCACCGTATGTCTGTAATGCTGCGCTCAAAGATACCAGTGCCACTTACATGTACATGTATGAAGTCTTTGAGCCTGCTGCTGCGCTTCTCCGACCAAGTAACAACACAACACAACAACGTCAGTTACAGTCTGAATACAGATCTACAGTACAGCAGTGGACTGGCCCTTGAAAACTGTCACTTCTATGGTCATTTCGACGATTACCACCAAGTGCACCATCATAGCAGCAGCACAATATTGTACGAATGGTTAATTATGCTCCCTATGCAGCTGTTTTGGTGCTTGAGCTACAGGCCTGGCTGATTCCCGCACTTCGGACCCAATCTCAGGTTCTCAGGAACTTTCACTCAATTCAAGTGACTCGACATCGTACCATGCACGATTCGTCGAATTATAAAAATCACAATAGGAAAAGATGCACAAAGCAGACGTGCATGAACTGCTACTTGGCCAGGCTTCAAAATTGAACAGACACAATCGCACATTTTACTTCAATTTTCAAACGAACATCGCTCCGGTGAAATTCAGTCCAATGGTAATCAGTTAGTTACGAATTACGAAGTGGCAGTTACATTTTACGAGATGACCTCGAACTCCTCCAAGGAATATACCATGTACATGACTACATGACTGCATGTACGGTATCTCAAATACATGTTTGATTGATTGATTTTTATTTCACGGATCCTCCAGAGGCAAATAGATGCCTATCGAAGGGAGTCTCCTAAGTAAGTATGGAAAATGAGAAAGTATGTTCGTAAGGGAGAAGAGGTAGAAGATGCATTAGAATATAGAGTACAGAAGAAGTAAATTCAGTACTTCGGGTAGTACATTGCATGCTAATCATAATGAGAATTAGAAAAGCAGCATTGCGGACTACTATAACTGACATATACACAAACTATTGAAACTATCATAGATGTGGTTAGCCTAGACACAAAAGTCAGGAATACCTTTCAAATAAAACATAGATTGCGAATGATACCGACGAACAGCAATACTAAATTTCGCTGTTGTAGAGAGTGAACGAATATCTTCAGGAAGTTTATTCCAGGCAACACTCAAAGAAAAAGGGTTGATTTACGAAAGAAGGTGCCAGCTTTAGGAAGAATTATGGATGAAGGGTGACGACTGCTTTGGGAAGAGGGTAGCTGGAAGTGAGACAACAAGGAGGGGTATTGGGAGAATACATGGTGGAAATAGACAAGGCCAAGAATCTGCCGTCGCCATGCTAACGATTCCCAAGAGGACAGAACATTGAGGTCTTCTTTGGAAGTCGTCCAGTCAGGCCGACGCTTGAGTTTACTATTTAAGTATGCTCTAGCAGCAGTAGCCTGCAGTTTATCAAGGGTTGTGGACATGGCGGCTGAAACGGAAAACATCCAAACGGGAACAGCATATTCAAGGAGGGGACGAACATAACATTTATACAAAAGATTCACAGCAGGAAAAGGAAGGAAGTTGGACATATGGTTTAAAAGAAAAACCCGACCTCGAAATTTGCTGGTAATGTGTTGAATATGGGGGGACAGATTGAGTGAAGGAGTGAGGATGATGCCCAGATGGCGGTGGGAAGAGGGCTGGGTCAGTAACGTACCGGCCATGGTGACGGTCCTGGGATCAGGTGGGTTTGATTTAGGTCTGCAAAAGGGAACATGGACACATTTGTTAGCATTGAAAACTGCTTCAGCTTTATGGGACCAGTTCACACATCTATCAAGGTCTAGTTGCAGGGAGGCAGTGTGCGCGGCGGGTACGACAGTAGGCGGAGAAACGCAGACCATGTTGGAATCATCCGCAAACAGAGTCAGATCGCTGGATTGGGGAATGCTGGGAAGGGAGTTGATAGAAAGGTTGAATAATAGAGGGCCTAGGTGGGAGCCTTGTGGCACACCAGCGGTGAGCGACATATGGGTTGATAAGGAGGTTCCGACCCGCACAGACATCGATCGGCCTTCCAGGAAGTCCATCAGCCACGCGAATGAGTCAGGTGCACACCAACCGGACAGACATGAGGCTAGGAGGCGATGGCTGGTACGATCAAATGCCTTCGAGAAATCGAGAAAGACGGCATCACACTGGGCCCGGTTATCAAATGCAGAGCTGACAGTTGATGTGATATGCACAAGTTGGTCAACCGTGCTTCGGTGGTGGCGAAACCCGAACTGTTTCGGCGACAGTAGTTTGTGTTTCGCTACAAACGCGTACACCTGGCGGCTGATTAACGCTTCGTAGCATTTTGCCACACCATTCAGCAGAGATATCGGCCGGTAGTTAGCAGGGTCATTGCGACTTCCCTTACCCTTGTAAATTGGGGTAAGGATTGCAACTTTCCACTCAAGGGGTTGGGATCGGTAAGTGGTGCAGCGGTTAAAGAGAGCAGTGAGGGATTGGGCGAGCACTTCTGCTGTCTCTCGTAGGATCCTGTTAGGAAGACTGCCAGCTGTAGACTTTCGCACACTTAGGGTCGACAGTGCCTTGAATACTTCTACGATAGACAGAGGGCGGATGGCAAATGTTTCCGAAGAAGAAGGCATGGCGAGATCACGATGATCTGCATCCGACGACGGTGTAGCTTGACTATTCTTGGCGAACTGTTGACAGAAGATGTTCGCTTTCTCAGGGTCGGTAACCGCTAAGGTATCGACTCCTTGTATATCAGGTATAGCGGTGTGAGGACAATTGATGTGGCACATTTTCTTGACTCTCTTCCACCAGTCATAAGATCCTCGATCTGCATGAAGGCCTTCTGACATCTGGTCGTAGAAGTGACGTTTAGCTTTACGGATGGCAGCGACGAGGCAGTTCCTTGAAATGCGATAAGCAGCCCAGCACTCAGGGGTATTGACACGTTTTGCTGCAGCAAATAGTCGATCTCGACGTTGACGGAGGCGATGGTGCACAGAGGTGAACCAAGGCTTTCCGTAACGATTTGTTCGTTTTCGAACCTTCGGAACAAAAGATAATATGGCTGTGTCAACTAGTGTTCGCCAGGCGACCCATGCTTCATCTGTACTACTGGCTTCTTGTACAGCAGCGAGAAGAGGGAGGCTCCAAAGGTGGTTATTAAGTGCCGGCCAGTCTGTGGCTGCATAGTTGTTCACGAGCAAATCAGAGTGCACTGGTTGCTGGGAACGAGTCTGTATTGCGAGATCAAATACCACAGGACAGTGATCAGAAACAGGGGGAAGTGTGGTGAGGTTGTGGATGAGGAATGGTTGGTTACAGAGAACAAGGTCCAGGAGAGAAGAGCTCTGACCTGCGGCGGAGAAACGTGTTGGGCGGTCGCGTACAAGTTGTGTAAAACCAGTATCATCCAGCAGTTTGACAAGGCATCTTCCAGCAGCAGTGTTCGGGTCCTGCCTATACCATTCGTTGTGCCGAGCATTAAAGTCACCGAGGATGATAATGGAAGCCGTAGTGTCCGTAATGGAAGAGTTGGACTCACGCAAGCCAGAGAGGAAGGTTGAATGATCCTGCCTTGGTGGCCGATAACAGTAGAAAATATAGACATCTTTGTGGCCATTTTTAAGTTGAATGCATAGGATTTCAAGGTTGGTGTTGGCAGGCTCGAGGTCTGCTCGTCTGACGTAGGCGAGTCCTGGTCGGAGTAAGAAAGCAACACCACCGCCACGCAGAGCGACATGAGATGGGCGGTCTCTTCGCACTATGTCAAAAGCGGCAGTTGGCAGTAATACAGAGTTAGGAATTTTCTGAGTTAGCCAGGTTTCGGTGATGCCTAATATGTCCATGTCTGAAGTACCAAATATGTTATTAATTTCATCGGCCTTTGGATACCAGCTGCAAGCATTGGTTGTGGCTAGCCGCATATGATGGGGATGTTTGTTTGGTATAAAGGCTGAGGTATCGTATGGTGATGGGAGAGTGAAGGTAGGTGCATCTGGGTTCAGTTGCCCTGACACACTGTTAGATGATGGTGTCGATGTGGTCCTAGTGGGAAAAAAGATGGGTGCGTGTGGATTCAACATCACAGTTTATGATTTCTTGGGGAGGGGTGGGTTCTTGAACTTCCATTCTCGTGCTGTTACATGCTCGGGCCAGAAATCGTTTTCCAGAACATTTCTTTCGTCATGCTCAGCAACTGTCAGATGTGCGTACAACGTGCCATACACTGTTCTGGAGGGGATCAGTTTACAGCCAGTAACTTCCACATTCTTCTTTCTACAGTACGCAACAAGATCATCAGCACTGCAGTTGATATTGATGCCCCCAACGAATACAACTCTGCGTGTTATTTTCTTACCTCCACGCAGATCTGCGGGCTTCCTGTGGCGGTTGGCGGCTTCACGTACGATCGACCAGTCGTACTTGGTGCTGACAGGCTTGTCAGTAGTACGACTGGCGTACTGCCAATGTTGAGCCCGATGCGCGAGCGGACATCCGGGTGCGGGGCTTTTGGAACCATAGCCGCAATGCATTTTTCGATACGAGGGTGTTCTATCCCCACGCAGCGAGCTATCGGTCCCAGCCCATTGCATCTATTTATCGCAAGTTGGAAGGTGCCAAGAAGCGGGAGTATGGCGAAAGAGTTAACCAAGTTGAACATGGCTCGTTCACACCACTGGTCTTCTCCTCTTGCGGCGGAATGGGTCCAGAGGCAGCCATCGTCGTCAAGCGGATTGCTGATGCTCTGGCTTCTAAGCGCAAGGAGAGCTACAGCAAAGTCGTTTGCTGGATGCGCTGCTGCTTGGCTTTCTCTCTTGCTAGGTCTGCGATCCGGTGCGTTCGAGGATCACGCTCCGTTCGCCGCCGTCACATCAACCTTGTGCCTGTCGACCTCGTCCAGGCTGAGGCTCGCCTTGCTACGCATTAGACTGTCTTCACAGCCATTTTAGCTTCCTCCTTATTGGACTGTTTTCACAGCCATTGTAGCTTCCTCCGTATAAGACTGTTTTCACAGCCATTTCAGCTCATTTTCTCTCGGTACTAAGCTGTTGACCTTGCACTTGTGTTTATTTTGCCCGTACTACGTCAAAAAAAAAAAAAAAAACCGTATTGTACTACTCCCTGCTTTGTACTCAGTACTTGTTCGACTGAAAAATGCCCGCAAACAGAAAATACTTTTCGAATACACTGTAAAAAAAAAAAAAAAAAAAAAGTACGACTGGCGTTGCTTGTTCGTGGTGTAGAGAAGGTACGACTAGCGTACGTCTCGCCCAGAGCTGCGGTTTCAAGCCCTGTTCAATGGTGCGGATGCGGGTACTGGTACACCCGTGGCGGGAATGTTTGTAGCTGCTCGGTACGAGTACTCATCCTGGTGGCGGTCGAGGGCGCGATTAGAGACATCGATGGGCTGGTGGTGTTGTGTCAGGGCGCGAAGCTCCTCCCTGAGTTCTGCAATGGCGGCATCTTTTCTTTTCTCCTTTTCGAGAGAGATTTTTCGTAGGTCGGAAACTTCTGCTACCAGGTTTCGGACCGTCTCCATCAGGTCAACCATCATCTTCGTTAGCGCAGTAGCATCAGTACTGGTACATTCACATCCGCCTGCCTGCTTTGTGACCCTGTGTGTGTCGATCTGATCGTCCAGTGGTTGCAACTTTCCCCTCAGGGCGCCTACCAATTGCACCCGGCTCAGGCCGGCCCACTTGACGTTATTGGCCTTTGCCAGTGACTCCAAGCCTTCACTATCCAAAATTCCGAAGTCAATGGACGCCATGCTCCCGGTTGGGGGAGCAAGACGTCAGACGTAAAAAACTCGCAACCACACTCGTCCACTACAACATGTATTGCCAAGAGTACATAAGGCTGCAACCACACTAGGTACAAACTCACGTACAAACTGCATTACAGTAGAAATCGTCATGCCGACGCGTGCGAAATGCAAAACGCGCTTTGTAGGTTTTCAGCAACTGGCGCACCCCTGTAGAAAGCCACGTTTGTCGTTTTCGTCGTTTTCGCGCTCCATCTCCTCTGTACAACTTTGTTTTTGTACCTGGTCGTCGTACATAGCATCAGCATCAGCATTGTTTTTGAATTTCCCGGTCTTTTCCAGCGCATGGCACACGCTTTGGTACGACAACGTCACGTGCTGTTCGCGTGAAAACGTCATCTATGCAGACCGAAAAGTGTAGTGTGGTTGCGTACCGACTTGTACTGAGATATGCATGAAAATTTGTACTGTGATTTTTACGTAGTGTGGTTGCGGCCTAACCCCCCGGGGGTAAGGCCCTCATCAGACTACGTACATAGAAAATCCAGTACAAAATCACATAAAACCTAAAAGGCAACATTTTTCCATGCCTGCATTCAGACTACACATTTTACATGCAATATACAGGCAACCTTTGACCCTACGAAATTGCGCAATGGGCCTGGGATGTGTGAAAGCAGCGGACAGTCGTACCCGGGTACAAAGTTCGTACAACTGCCTGGTGAAAGTACGATAAATGCAGGAAAGTTGCCTTGTACAAGGGTTCGCACTCTGCCTGAAAGGATTGGGCAGCTTTTTAGGCTTCCCGCCAGATTCTTGTTGTTGTCTTGGAAACTTCTATGTAAATGTGACTTATAGGCTGTTTTGTACCTAGTCTGAAGAGGGCCTTATGTACTCTTGGTATTGCCTATGCCACCATTTTGGCGCACAACCTGCTGATGTACAAAGGTGTTCGCAAACAACATTTCATAATATTATATTCATTGTAATAAAATAAATAATAAAAAGTGTAATCACACGTACTGTACATGTGTAGTATCTCTAGCTCTATCAGTATCACTGAACAGTCATCACACAACCTCCTGGTATTACCAAGAGTAGATAAACAGTTATGTACTCTTGGTATTACTAGCTACTTGTAGTTCACATGTACATGCTAAGTGCTTCTCCCAGCAACCACTAGGGCTGTGTTTACATGAGGCGTTTCAACCCGGGTTGAGTTCGACCCGGGTCAGATTTCAACCCCCCATGTGCACAAAGTGAATGGCGCGTTTACATGACGCATTGCGCTTGACCCGGGTTGAAATTTCGCCCCGGGTTGATTTCAACCCTCCCCCCAAGGGGAGGGTTGAAACCAACCCGGGTCAAGAAAATCGTACAAACGTACTTCTGTGCGTATCTCGCGCCAGGTTTGAACAGCACTGCACATGCAAATTTCGCGCGAACGGATTCACGTGACCATAGAGGACTGTAGAAGTGGACTTTTGGCGGCATATCAGTATTTGACCCGGGTCAACTGTCTTCATGTAAACGCTCACCTCTTTTGTCTATCGTACAGACTTTCAACCCGGGCTGAACTCGACCCGGGTTGAAATTTCTCATGTAAACACAGCCTAGGACTACTAGACAACCCTGCCTGCAGACCGGTACGGCATGTCGTATGACCTGTAGCTGTAGCACCTGTTCATGCTCACGGTACTACATTACATTGATTCCTATAGCCCGTTCCTCATCACTAACTCTTTTGATTACTAGTTCTAAGATATCTTCCGCTTCTCTTCTTCTGCCAGATGTCTTCCCAGAATCCATGTCCTAGCTCGCACACAGTCAAATGGCTTTTCCAACCGCTGTCCTCTTAGTAACCTTCACGCCCAATTACCCTGCCTGCCATTCACATTAGTTTCCTCCATACTTTTAGATTGCATTCCTGTTGTGTAAATGTTGCTCGCTCTTTTTAAGTCCATTCATCCTCCCACACTGTTTCGAGTCCCGTTGTCCTCCTGCTTTCTTTTGCCCTCACTCCCAGCTGCTCTCTCTCTCCCTGGCCTATATAACCCGCTGATTCTTCTCAGTTCTGTGTGGAATTGATTTCGAGAGTAAAGAGTTGTGAAGCCTCAGAGCTTGCAAGTTCCTCCGGCTAGTGCTGTCAGCCTGTTACACTTTCTGGTATAAGTCCAAAGTGCTTCAGACACGAACAGGTTGGCAGACACTACACATGTACATTGTACCTGTAAGTCAACAACGTCCGATAGTATACAGTAAGAGACGAGACTCTTCCAGCCTAGGCCCTGGCGGATAATGCTCGAAAAGGTGGCAGATTCTGCTCGAAAAGCAGTGAAATTGGCAGAACCATACAAACCTTATGGCGTGCAATTCCTCGAATTCTGCTCCATTTCTTTATCCACATACCAACCAGGCAGGCACAGTGGGTTGGTCAAAGACCATGATTGAGATACGAGAGGTACCTGGTTCAAGTCCTGCCTGGGAACGGTTTTTCCAGCCGTGCTGCTACCCACAGTCAACTGGGAACTTGTGGCCAGGCACAAGGGGTACATGGATGCAGCTAATGGGGTCGTTTTCGGCACTTGTGCCAGTGGTTGTGAGACTTGCCCACTCACCCCCACCGTTAGGCGCTGCATCTGCCGCTAGGGTTTATCGGGTGTTAGCGGCCGTCGTGAGTTCCCTTCGGGAACGGATACGATAATTTACTTTTACTTTTTAAACATGCATGAAACCTACCAGAAAAAGTACCGAATTCTGCCAATTTTTCTGCCGGCATTATCCGCCAAGGCCTATAAATCCAGCCGCCAGAAAACGGTGAAATTCAAACTAGTGAATCAGTAGCAACCGACATGAATTCAAAGAGAATGAAATACATTTTGCAATGTACCTGTAAATCATTACAGAAGGTTAGAGTCCTGGTGGTTAAAGTGACACTTTGCTCCAGACTTCGCCCGTTTGTAACTAATTCACTTTCTAAACCTTATGAGTGACAGTGATGACAATTGAACATCACGTGATTTCTTCCGTCTATACTTCGAAGTACATGTATATACATGTACATGTATTACATGTATGTGTATGATTTTCTGATATCCGCTGTGATTTGGATGCTATAAATAGCTGGTGATCTTTTATAGTGTTAGTTATTATGTTCGATCAAGTGAAATAAACCGTTTTAGAGTCAATAGTTGTTCTCGTGCCGTGTGGTCGTTCGTTTGTTTGTTTGTTTGTATTCTTTATTTCCTGACACTTTAGAGAATCAGAGGGTTCATAGCAAGGAGAATAGGGATAATCTGGCACGAAAACCTTTTTATTGTACTAAAATAGATGACATTGTACAAGTACCACTTTCTGCAGCTACGAAGATTATTTCTGCAGTGATGCTTGATGTTCTCTCTTTGCATTGGTATTGGTTGCTTGCACATGCACATGTACATGTAATTTACCGGGCATCGAAGAGAATACACAGAAACTGGTTCGTTTCTGAAGACCTGCGGCAAAGTTTTTAGTTCATGGCTTTCTCACTGAGGTGGTGCACCAGTGATGCATAATACCAAGAGTACATAACCCCCCAGAGTGTGCAACGCCTGATCCAGCTCTGCATAGGGTCTTGGTCGAGCGGAATCGGATCTTTGCGTCATAATACCGTACACATCTGAGGGGAAACCGGGGAGTCGCGGGTACTCTTGGATCAAAAACAATGGTGCCCTGCCTCGAGACCGGCCTTGCGCTGGTGTGAAGTGTACGCATGACATCAGAAGATCCGATTCCGCTCGACCAAGACCCTACACAGAGCTGGATCGGCGTTGCACACTCTGGGGGGTTATGTACTCTTGATAATACGGTCAAGTTTTGAGGAGTAGAGTAGGATTGTTATTCTCCAATTTCAAAATTGATCATAATTATTACGTAGCAAAGATATTAGCCTGTGTTGGAATTATTTATGGTTTTTTTAAACAAAATGTAAGTTCGATGGGCTTCTCGTGTTCTCTGGATGGCAGTCGTCTCGTGAGTCAGTCAAGTGTCAAGTCAAGTCGGCGGAATAGCGCGAGCTCCAGTGTGGGAGCAAACCCATTCCTAAACAAAATGTACTTCAAATGAATGTTATGGGTTTTATTTCCAATTTTGAATTTCCATTTTCATGATTTTTTCTCATTTTTGCGAACAGGCGTTCGTGGCGAAGACACAGTCATCACATCCGGAATCGCGATCCGATTCCTTGCATAGCACTTGAGTCGTAATGACTCTGCAGTCAGCAAATCCGGAACATTATCAATGCACATGACATGTATGATTGTAGTGTCACTATCAGCATTCCTCAAGTAATAGTTGAAGCCATGAAGGCTGAACTAAAAGTAAAAGGGCTATAGCAGTATAGGACATGCAGTACAAAGTTATGTAACGTTACTAGTACATGTACTAGAACAAGGTAGAAAGGCACGTTAGAAAATACCTGTGCACCAACTAAAACTTCTGTTCATTACAGCTGTGCGGCAGCGGTATTGGGGAAGTGAAGTGAGTTGATAGAGGGGCAAGGATCCTATCATGGCTTATACTTTTTATAACGCTGTAGACATCCTCCTAGAGACTGATGGTGTCAACGAAGCAGAGCACGACATTACGCTGGATATCCGTATCGCTACAGGAGAAAATGCAGACAGCTGTAGCAGAGACTACACGGAAATTTTAGTATTTCTACGCAAGTTAGTGACCAATGGGAACGTAGCGTCCGTAGAGCAGGTTTTGAAAGCTTTGCGAGCATTGCAGAGGACCAGAGGTAGCCCCGCTGCTGAACCATTGACTTCAACCGACAGCTCTGGCTGTGCAACAGCTACGAAAAGAGGCTACGACAGCACAGATTCTCATGACGAAGTAATAATCACTGCTAATGTCGGAGGCGGAGACAGCTATCCAGTTGGTCCAGCATCGCAGAATGGTAGACGCATTCGCAGCTTGCCAGCGTTACTGCGAGTCTCTCAGCCACCAGATCACAGGCAAGTAGTGGCTTATGCTCCACCAGATATTACAAAACTATTGAATATGGAATGTGGTGGTCGGCGTGTGTTCAGATCAACACTGCTGTACTGTGCCATCTTTACTGGTAATGAGGAGATGGTGCAATGCCTATTGAAATGGGGAGCTGATGCAACATTGGCTTTGGAGTGTGTAGGTCAGCCACGGTATTTATCACACACCTACTCAAATAATTGTGTCTCGGAAAAGATCAAGTATAGTCCTATGGGTGTTGCGGTGATACTGAAGCATGCTGGCATAGTACGGAGTCTTCTAACACACGGTGCATCGCCATACCATCGCGCAATTCAGGAGATTTGCGTTGGTCCTGGAGTCGATGTTGAGTCGAAATGCCTCTCAACGTTCAATGCTTGTCAAGGTGATGCTGCAACTTTTGAAGCCCTGTGCCTGAACCCCAAGTACCCACCACCGGTCGTTGAGATATTGTATCAACAGCAAAAAGGTGATGAGGACTGTGCAATGCGGATGATGCCCTACTGTCGCTGGGATGCAGCTTGCTGCCAGTCAGGCATTGCATCCTTACTGCAGAAGGTATCCAGCACATTACAAAGATCCCTGCTGGACATCCCTTGTTTCACAGATGCTGAGCGGATCAGCAAGCAGTTTTGTTGCACATTGATTTTGAGAAGTTACTGTTCAAACAGTGAATACGCCAATAGCATTCACGGCGGGATGGTAATGGATTGTACCCAGCTCACCAGTATCATGCAAAATCTGCTACAAGAAGGGGCAGAGCCAGCTGGTTTGTCAGTTTCTGATGCAGATGTGCTGTGGAATGCATGGGTCAGAGTGGCGAACACGGAGGCTGAGGTGCGTGGCACAATTCCAGGTACATACCAGAACAGAGCAAGAGGTCATAGTCTCCGTCACCTTTCTTATCCGTTGTTTCATATTCTTGGATTATTTATCAATGGAGCGACGCTGCAACCATTCCCTTCAGGTTGTCTATCTGCAAGTTCAGCTGTTGCATATTGTAGCAGTGCTACACCACCGGTTGTGGACAGACTTCTTATGACAAGGTCGGCGGGGGATCCAGTTGTGCAGCTGCTGGCGAAACACGGCGGTCTACCTGGTATGACGTCAACTGTGGACGAGATTCCATTTGTTGATGGATCTCTTCACGATGGTCCGTCTTGCCAGTGTGATGTGGAGCTATCGGCAGCTCAGCGGAAAGTGAGTTTGTTTCATGTACTCACACCTCATCCTAAGCCCAAGGCTTTGACACATTTGTGTCGCTCTGCTATCATTGAAGCATGCCATGGGTATGGTGTAGTCAAGGCCATTCAAAGTCTTGATCTTCCACCTGTGCTAATGGATTATCTTTTGTTCAGATGAGTTGCGTGCCTCTATTCTTTACTCCAATATATCCCACGCTACTGTTGTGCCGTTTTGTTGTCATTGAAGCATGTCATGGGTATGGTGTAGTGAAGGTCGTTCAAAGCCTGGATATTCAACCTGTGCTGCTTGATTATTTTTTATTGAAAATGAGACTCTTAAAGTGATTTCCTTGATTTGATGGGATATTTTGCCAAACGCTTGTGACAGGACTAGCATTCATTTTGCAATATGCTGGTTTAATGGTTTACTTGTTTTTAACGTTTTAACATTGTACATGTTTCAACTCAAGATAGTTTCAAGTCATTCTCATTTCCTCCTCGTATATTTTGTCACAGTCGTCTTAGGCAGTGGTCACAAGTGTTTCGACCAATCTTCATAGATCGTTACCAGAGTACTAACACAATATGTTATAATCTGTTTTGATTTCAACAATCATGCTCTTAATCTGACCATTAGATATGCACTGAGTCATGTACATGTTCCAGTAATCCTGATATTCATAAGTTTGAGGGAGTAAATGGTCGCTGCTGTGATGACGACTACACCATAGCTAAGCCAGTTGTAGAGCATCGCTGACCATACGTGCGGGTGCCGGGTTCGAGTCCTGGTGTTGACAGTTATTTTTGCTTCAGATGTTTCCCTATTCAACATTTCCTCAAACTGATGGAGTTGGATTTTTCCCTCACCGTGTGACTTAGAATCGTTCAGGGGCTTGGTGTCAAGATTTTTAAATCATTCAGGAAAATGTCCAACTGGCAGACCCTCCATCTCTTCTTCTCCACCTTAGTTCATAGCGTCAGTAGCTTCAAGATAATGTACAGATGTATGTAAGACAGATTATCCTCTCCCATCCCCTCACACCAATTATCATAAGTATACATGAAAAGGCGGCAAGGTGACAAAAGTATAAGAATGGCAATCAACAGAATCAGCTGAAGCGTCATTTCACGAAGGTTTTATTCGTTATCACTGTTCATTAGCCTGTTCTCACCGTCCAGGAGCGATAACTGACTCACGCTGCTATCTGGTGTTCACGAGGTGTTTGTCGCGCTGGAAACGGAGTGTCTCTGTACGTTTGTATCCCTGGTGATGTTTGTGCCTGGACAGCACTATATAAGTGGTGCTCTTCAGGCACAATCTTCCTCAGCCTACTCAAGCTCAACTGATGAGGGGTGAATTCCCCGAAACACTGTGTATTGAGCAGGGAGTGGTGCTTTCTTGCAGGTTTGCCGAGTCGAAGGTTCGATGGACTTCTCGTGTTCTCTGGATGGCAGCGTGAGTCAGTCAAGTGTCAAGTCGTCGGCGGAATAGCGCGAGCTCCAGTGTGGGAGCAAACCCATTCCTAAACAAAATCATCGCCGAAGTCGCAACCTCTATTTCGTAATAAATAATAATAATAGTAAAAAGTAAAGTAAAGTTTGCACGTCCGCGGTACAACCGGCTATACAATTGTATTGAGAAACACAACCAGCTTAGGAAGTTTCGCTTGTGCCAGGCCACCACCATGCCTGTGATACCAATAATAATAATAATAATAATAATTTTACAAGAAGTCGGAGGCGGATAATACTTTAATAACGAAGGTACGTGTTGGGTCGTAAGTATCCACGCAAACACACATCCAGTCAATATAAGGCACTTGTCAAAGTATCCGAACGTTTTCGGTCCCTTCTCATCAAGGATTATACAGGGAATGGCTCAAGTTGGAAAGACTAAAACTTATATAACGTAAAGATATGAGATAACAACACTCGTGACAAGGTGGAAAAAGTATCAAGTTCACCACGACACAAAACTCGAAGGAAATAGTAATAGCGACAAGAACATAGTGAGCAAATTAAGTTACATTGTTAACACCTCGACGAGGAGTAACACCAAACAATTGTAGCGACAACACATTTTCTTTCTGTACGCAAAGTTCAGGATCTAACTTACGGATATACACAGCTTCTAACACAGCCAGATGCAACGCACATCTACCACGTGACAATATTGAGAACACATTATCACTGTACAACTCACGACAATTGGTACGGACTGACAGATGTTGCTTGATGGACGAAGTGCGATTCTTAGCTCCGTTGGGTGTAGTCTCCTCCAATGTCCCGTCATCTCGCCTCTTCGCGGCATCACCACTACCCGTCTCTTTGCTTTTCCGCGGCCTTCCACGTTTTCTGACACTAACCGTTGTGTGCGCGATGCCCAGTGTCCTTTCAGCTACGTCTCCTCCATTGCGGATTTCTATTGATCTTCTTACTTCAACTTGTCCGGTGTTCGATATTGAAGTTCGTTTTCGCGGTCTACCACGTTTTCGAATATTGACTGTTGTTGTCACTTCCGTTGTCGTTGTACGTGCGTCCTCACCAGTCCGTATTTTTACTTGGCTTCGCGTAACCCTTCCCGACGCAGACAGATCCTTTGTCAATTTCGGTGGTTTACGTGTCGGTCTTTCACCATCTTTCACGCTGTTCTCAGCTGGACCCTGCCCTACACACGCGGAGGAGGACGGGCATGCAGTGATATCTTCACAGGAAGAGGAAGATCCACCGATGGACTGGACAGCACATTTTGGAGGACGACCACGGCGAGGACGACACTCACGCGCATCAAGCGGAACAAAACTTAACGGCACATGTTGACGAATGCGCGCGCCCAGGTGCTGAAGGGTTCTACCTACATACCGATCTTCACATTGTCGGCATTGAAAGAAATAGATAAGGTTACTTTTACTAAGGGTAGGTAGAACATCCTTCTTCACACTGAACGCACGCACTGTCCCAAATATGACGTACAGCTTGACGCACGGATAAGATGGACATACGATACCACGAACATCCTTCTCCACGCGCGCAGAACCGGCGCCAACCCAGGGTAAACGGAGCACCACTGGGCAAAGGTCAGGTCTAAATTGGATCGGCTTGTCTGTCGCCGGTTTTTCGTTGATAAGCTTGGCCAGAAATTCCTTTGGCTAGCCGTTGTTCGTAAATATTGATGTCAGTCTGTCTAATTCGTCCTGCAATAGATGAGGGGAACATATTCTATGCGCACGATAAACTAGCGCTTTCACAAGATGTTTCTTCGATTTCGTTGGAGTATAGCTCCCCCACGGAATGTAGAGGCCGGTGAAAGTTGGCTTCCTATAGATAGTGGTGTCCAAACTCTTAGTGTTAATGTTGCGTGATATTTGTACATCCAAGTAGGATAATCTGCCTTTTTGTGTGTAGGGCAGGGTCCAGCTGAGAACAGCGTGAAAGATGGTGAAAGACCGACACGTAAACCACCGAAATTGACAAAGGATCTGTCTGCGTCGGGAAGGGTTACGCGAAGCCAAGTAAAAATACGGACTGGTGAGGACGCACGTACAACGACAACGGAAGTGACAACAACAGTCAATATTCGAAAACGTGGTAGACCGCGAAAACGAACTTCAATATCGAACACCGGACAAGTTGAAGTAAGAAGATCAATAGAAATCCGCAATGGAGGAGACGTAGCTGAAAGGACACTGGGCATCGCGCACACAACGGTTAGTGTCAGAAAACGTGGAAGGCCGCGGAAAAGCAAAGAGACGGGTAGTGGTGATGCCGCGAAGAGGCGAGATGACGGGACATTGGAGGAGACTACACCCAACGGAGCTAAGAATCGCACTTCGTCCATCAAGCAACATCTGTCAGCCCGTACCAATTGTCGTGAGTTGTACAGTGATAATGTGTTCTCAATATTGTCACGTGGTAGATGTGCGTTGCATCTGGCTGTGTTAGAAGCTTTGTATATCCGTAAGTTAGATCCTGAACTTTGCGTACAGAAAGAAAATGTGTTGTCGCTACAATTGTTTGGTGTTACTCCTCGTCGAGGTGTTAACAATGTAACTAAATTTGCTCACTATGTTCTTGTTGCTATTATTATTTCCTTCGAGTTTTGTGTCGTGGTGAACTTGATACTTTTCCACCTTGTCACGAGTGTTGTTATCTCATATCTTTACGTTATATAAGTTTAAGTCTTTCCAACTTGAGCCATTCCCTGTATAATCCTTGATGAGAAGGGACCGAAAACGTTCGGATACTTTGACAAGTGCCTTATTTTGACTGGATGTGTGTTTGCGTGGATACTTACGACCCAACACGTACCTTCGTTATTAAAATAATAATAATACTTGAAGTAATAATAATGTTTTCTCAGTTTTGGCCCGTGGCTGATCTGTATTACATGTGTCTGTTTTGGAAGCGTTATAATTTTATGAACGAGCTCTTCAACAGCGAGGAAACGTAGGGCATCTTGCTCGTGGATGCCTCTAATGCATTCAACTCCATCAGCAGATCCGCTGCCCTCTGGAACTGCCGCATACTCTGGCCACGCGCAAGCCGGTTTCTATTCAACTCGTATCGAGGCTTCGCTGTCATCATTCTTAAAGGAACAACCCCCAGCAATATCCATGTCATTCTAAGTCGTGAGGGAACCACCCAAGGCTGTCCATTGGCAATGCTGATGTATGCAGTTGGAGTGCAACCTCTTGTCACCCGGCTGAAAGATCCAGAACAGCACATTCAGAATTGGTATGCTGACGATTCGTCCTGCGCTGGCTATCTGTGTAGGGTAAGGGCCTGGCTTTGCTCCCTTCTCGAAATTGGTCCAGCATATGGCTACTTTGCTGAGCCCACCAAGAGTGTCCTGATTGTCAAACCTCAGTTCCTGCAGGAGGCACAAGACCTTTTCAGCGACCTCCAGGTGGAAGTCACACTATCCAGCCGATTCCTAGGAGGATTATGCATCGGTGATGAAGCGGGTGTACAGCAGTTTGTCAGCAACAAAGTTGCATCGTGGGTTAAGAGCGTGGAACACCTCTCTGATGCTGCCTAAGCATACCCACAAGCAGCTTATTGCGCGTTTACACGGTCCCTCTCCTGCGAATGGTCATACATTCACCGCGTTATCGAAGGCCATGAAGCCGAGTACGCCCCGCTACGTGACATCATTCGGCAACAGTTCACGCCTGCTGTCCTGGGTAGAGAGGTCCTTGAGCAAGAACATCAGCTACTCGCCCTCCCTGCCAAGTTCGGTGGCCTCGCCATCACCGATCCTACCGAAACAGCACCGGGTGCCCATGCAGTGTCGAAAGATGCTACTCGGACTCTGACGCGCTCCATCTGCTCCGGTCAGCCAGTGGTCATCAATGACCATTCTCGTCATTGCCAACTAGCGACGAGCCAGGCAAGCCGGATAAGGGACGAGCAAGCAGGGGCACTCAGCAAGGATCTTCTTCAAGACCTCTCCAAAACGGAACGGCGCACTCTCTCCCGCATCGTCGACGGACATGCTTCCGGCTGGCTGACCGTCCTACCGCTCCGTCAGGAAGGCTACGACATGTCCGCAACCCAGTTTCGGGATCAGCTGGCAATCCGCTACGGCAGGCAGCCCAACTCTCTTCCATCTCACTGTGACGGATGTGGCGCCCCATTCACCCTGCAGCACGGCCTTGACTGCCATAAGGGCGGCCTTGTCAAGAGAGGCCACAACGACCTCCGTGACAGTGATGCCAAGCTTGCCGACATTGCCTTCGGCGGCGTCACCATCGAGCCGATCCTCATCCCGGAACAGGACAGGAATGGTCGGCCTATGCTCCAAGCGGACTGGCTCGCTCGCGGAGTATGGGAAGGCAACCGGGTGGCGTTTTTCGATAACCGCATCGTAGATGCTGACGCACCCAGTTATGCCAAGGCCAACCTGTCCTGGAATGCCACCGCCAACAAAGCAGCTGCAGCGAAGAAGAGGAAGTACAAGCATGCCGCTGAAGAGCTACGAGGCTCTTTCACTCCTCTGGTGTGTTCCACTGATGCTGTCCCCCACCGTGAGTACAGTGCGTACCAGAAGCGTCTCGTCTTCTCTAAAAGTCATCTCTAAGATCATGGAAGGTATCATCAATCGGCAGCTTGTGAACCACCTGGAAACCCATCAACTCTTCTCCTCGTCCCAGTTTGGCTTCCGACGTGGACTGGGCACAAGTGACCTACTGACGGCTCTCCAGCATTCCTGGGCCACTACCCTGGCTGGCGGCGGTCTTGTGCATGCCCTGGCAGTTGATATTGCCGGGGCATTCGACAAGGTTTCCCACCCAGGTGTCCTTGCGAAGGCACAGCAATGTGGCATCCACGACCAACTCCTGGCTTGGCTAAGGTCGTATCTCCATGACCGAAAACTGACTGTAGTTGTTGGCGGTCAGTCCTCCCCACTGTTCCCGATCAAGGCTGGAGTGCCCCAGGGTAGCCTCCTAGGTCCCACTCTTTTCCTGTTATATGTAAACGATGCAGAACAGTGTTTAGCCCCAGGCTCCAGTCTAGCTGTCTATGCGGACGATACAACACTCTATGCCCTAATCAGAAACCCAGATACCATCGCTGCTGCTTGCAATAGCCTCCAAGCATCTATTGACCGCCTGCAGACTTGGGGTGCCCAATGGAAGATAAAGTTCGAGCCATCAAAATCTCAGGCAATACTCCTTGACCGCCACAGACCATCCCTGGATGTCCCACAGCTCACATTTGATGGCATGCAGGTGCCTGAGAGCCCTCAGCTCAAGCTGCTAGGAGTGTTATTTGACAGTACTCTCTCCTTCCGGGCCCACATCCGTTCCCTTGCCGTTAGAGCCAACCAGCGACTCGGCCTGCTCCGAAAGGCATCTCGGATCCTGGACAGTGCAGGGCGCCTAACTGTGTACAAAGGATTTGTACGGCCTATAATGGAGTACGCCCCTCTCGTCTGGGCAAGTGCGGCACATTGTCACCTCCATCAGCTGGACCTGGTCCAGCGTCGAGCCATGAAGGTTATTGGCCCCTCATTGCTCCCCAGCCTGGCAATCCGAAGGCATGTTTACGGGCTGTGCTACCTGTATAAGCTGCAATGCATACCAGGTCCAGCTCTGCTTACCAACATGGTACCTCCCCCAGCAAGAGTTAACGCTGCACCCCGGACGCGCCGGCAACGCCAGTCCCTCGGTGGCCACTCTTTCCAACTCGCAACTCCTCTGCCAGCCTCCAGTCCAGAGTTCATCCGCCGCTCCTTCCCATACTTTGTCCTGGAGAGCTGGAACACACTGCCTGCCCCAATCCTCGCCGAACGCCCAACTCTCAAGAAATTGCCGACATTCAAGACCAAGGCCTACCATCACCTCCGCCAGACCAATTGGCTATGGGCCACTGAAGTCCACCAGCACTGAGAATAACCGGTTGTCTCTATTATTATCATTTTCTGTCTCTCTCTCTCTCTCTCTTTCACTCTTCCTCTCCTGGGAAGCTCCTCATGCTCATTCTCCCTTTCTCTGTCCATTTCCCCTTCCTGATGCGTAGACCAACTGTTGAACCCGAGACCACTAGGTCGGGGGAGGTTGACCTACCTCATCGGCACGCATGCCACGCTCCTCTGTGTTGTCAAAGTTCGCTTGTCCACTTTTGTCTACCTCCCCTTTTATGTTGCTGGCCAGTGCTTTGTAGTAAAAAAAAGAAGAAAAAAAAGCCTTTCACACTAGGTAAAAAACGCCGTATAAGTGACATTTTCATGAAAATCGTCATGACAATGGGTGGAAAATGGCGCTAAAATGAAAACGGCGCACGTGCCTTTTACGACAAGCGAGGACCCCTGTAGAAAGTGCCATTCTTCCGTTTTCACATTCGTGAAGAGTTTTTTGTTGTGGCCGTCGTGTTGGTCGAGCGTTTCCTCAACTCTCCTGGACAATGCCTTTGGTTCACTTCAACGATGAGTTAGAAAAAAATTGATCGAGCTGTGGGGCGAGCAGCAGCGGAGGAAAGGCGGTCAGCTGATCAAAAGAAAAGTGAGGGAGATGGA
The DNA here is from genome assembly GCF_964019385.1 of Sycon ciliatum. NCBI lineage: Eukaryota > Metazoa > Porifera > Calcarea > Leucosolenida > Sycettidae > Sycon > Sycon ciliatum. The sequence continues at coordinate 35,918,833 of NC_088644.1, forward strand.
GGTGGTGCAGGCTCTCAACAAGTATGCTGTGCAACTAACTATATGGGGAGAAGAACGAGCATGAGTTCTCGCTCAAGGTTGTCAGCAATAAAATCGACCTCAAGTCGAAGGCGAGAGATTTCTACAAGAAGTACACAGCTTCAACCCAAACCGGAGCAGCTGTAGGTGATGGTTGTGGTGGCAATGCAGGCAATTTAGATCTCGCAGCTGCAGGTGGCGAGTGGGGCAACTTCAAGCTGTGGCACAAAACGTTTTCGGACGTACCAGGCTATGGGCCCATTAGCTCATTGAGCTCAGCGCAGGTGCTGTCTGTTCCTGCATCACCTGTTCGAGTGTTCGTCCGTGAGATCAACGCCAAAAGTCTTCTTCGCCGCCTATCATCACGAACAGGAGGCATTCTTCAACAAAGAAGTGAAAAAGGGATTTTTTGTTGCTCCTTCGCCTTCTCGAGCGATCATGAATCCAAAATTTCTTGAAATTCTTGTGCGGATGTAACTAATTCATACTTTTACCGCCGTCAGTGACGTAGGCTGTCACCATGGGGAATCCCGTGAAAATGTTTCATGACGTTCTCAAAGTCTAGCAGTGTGAAAAGCAGCCCAAACAAACCTGGTATATGATGTCGCGTGCACTCATGTTCTTTTACCTAGTGTGAAAAGGCCCTAGCAGCGAAATGGGAGAAGCCCTTCTCTGCCATGATGGCTTGGGTACGCGTGCGCACTCAGTTCGCCATTTTCAGCGCCGTGGACATGCGTCTGCGAGGCTCCCGTCGCCGTCTTATGGGACTCTCCGTACATGACGGTGCCGGCGTTGGAATCGGCCACTGAGTCATGTTCTCGTTCTGTTTTTCTAACTTATTATACCTTTTCACTGATGGTCCTTTATCACTGTCTTTTTCTCACTGTAGCTCCTCATTGTTGTTCTTTTTTTTTTCTTCTTTTTTTTACCAGGCGTGGGCCATCCCCTGATTTCATAGGTGCCAAACATTTTTACGTTTTTCAAAAAATAAATCAATAAATGTTAAAAAATCTGTTATAATTTTATTCGTCGTAACTTTGTTTTCATTATGTTTTAGTCATTTCTTCACCTTCACCCTGTTTTTGACCTGTTCAGCTGAATGTTATGTTTTCCACACGTATATCGTGAGGTTCTCGATCTATGCTTTTGCTGTAGCTCTATAAGTTGCTGTATTTTGACATAATTATTTCCATTATTCCCTGTGTATTGTGGCACTCCGCCGGGAAATAATTTCGAAAGTTGAAGCCAATTGCAAGCATTTCAGGGCGTTTGGTGCTATTTCAGTGTACAAATAACTACAATGAAAGACTTCTTGTTTCTGCAACAAAACAAGAATACGCCACGATCGGGGACAAGGATTCTTCAGTATTCGCCACGTTTGCGCTGAGCTGGGACCATTGCCCTTTGTTGCAGTGTGCAAAAAAATCGGCCACAAAAGTGGGGCGGCCCCGGCTGTGACGTCCTTGCATGCAGGGCTGTAGCACTGGGATATCAGGGGGTCAGGTCAAAAGGCATGCTTGACCAGAAACTTTAAAATGAACATTATTGACAGAGCCCCAGTTTCGCATAATTTGGGTAGGTCAGCCTTTTCGAAAAAAAGGTCCGGCTGGCCATGGCCGCCGGATCAGGTGCTATGGTCCCAACATTTACCCTTCCCCTCTCCACTGCCACCACCACTCCGCAACATTCAACATCGTATCTGCATGATAAAATGGAAATCTGGTCCCAGTGTGTGCAACTTTACATGTTCCGTTCTCTTTTCAGGCTTTGTTTCGCATGAGGACTTAGGCAAGCTGAAGTTCATCAACCAATGTATCAAAGAAGGATTGCGAATGACCAGCACAGTGTCCTATATTGAGCGGCAGACTATGGATGACATGTACATCGGTGGCTACTTCATTCCTGCCAATTCCATTGCCACCGTGGACATCTTCTCACTCCATCATAACCCCAGTGTCTATCCAGACCCATACACGTTTGACCCAAGCCGGTTTTCAGAAGAGAACGCTGCCGGTCGTCACCCCCATGCACTCGCCCCGTTCTCAGCTGGCCCGCGAAACTGCATCGGCCAAGCACTAGCCATGAACGAGCTGCGGATGACAGTGGCCAGTGTCCTGGTGCGCTTTGATTTGGCCGTAGACCCCAGCCTACCCGAGCCACTATACAATGACGCGCTGATCGTGAGAGCCGAGAATGGCATCAATCTGCGGGTCAAGAGCCGTTAACTAACTTGGTCAGATGATGAGTATGACTCATGCATTGGCTTAACTTAGCCATGTAAATCCAAGGCAAGTCGTCCATAGAAATGATAGAATATTCATTCTCATGGGAGTATGGTCAACTCAAAGCAATATCCAGCGTCCGTGTTCTGTAGAGTTTAGTCGACATTGTTACAGCTGGTATTGTACAATTTATTAGCATTTCCGGTGGTGTGTCTTTAATGGCATGTCGGTGCTCAGAGCACATATCCGGGAAACCGCAGAATTCAGCAGTTGTATTCACCCCTTACAGTATGTTGGCGTACTGCATCAGCAGCATTCCTAGACAGTCCTTTCTTGATTACACTACATTTTGCAATCATGTGGAATATTCTGAATGCATTTCCTCTGTATCTCTTCTTTCTCGGCTTGTCATACTTTACCTTGATCACTTCCCATTTCCAAAAAATTAAAAGGGGATTTCAATTCTGCCATTTTTTAGATGTTTCTTGGTCACTCTCGTGACGAAATACCGACGCAAGCACTGAACATGAAAGAATGCATTTATGTCCCTGTTCGATTGCATTCTGCGGCGTCACAAGTTCAGAATGCTATTCTCGACGCCCAAACATCTCTTATATCTATATGCTATTCCGTGGTGGCAGTGAGTATTTCCTTCAGACTTTTCCCATTTCAACTCCCTCCACCTTAGGAATACTTGAATTTCTATTTTCTTATTTTCCGAGTTCAAATTCCTTGAGTGACTGATACTCAAATACTTTATTTTTTTAATGGATATCCATCTTGACCTTGGCCATCCGGCATACTGGCAATCCAATCCATATTGCATGGGGCCATGTACAACCGACACGGCATCCGCTGTGCAACGATTTCGTGTTTGGAACTGCTAAGTGACATGCGGCTATGGCGAGTGGGACAAGACTTAGTGATAATGATGATAAAATAATTTTAATGATGATGGTGGTGATCAGGTACTGTACTAGGTGACGGAGTTGGGAACTCTGGAGGGGTTCATATCGAGTGCCATTGTCTGCATGATTGTTGACGACTACTATACTTAGGTCTACAGTCTTTGAGAAGACTGGAGTCCATGATATCCCCAGTACAGGAGTGATGACGTATGTCTCGATATCCGATCGTTGCATGCATGAATGCACCATGTGCACTGCATGCACTATTCTAAAACTACAAAAGTCAAGAAGCAAAATTAATAATAAAAATAATAATTTTTTTAAATAATGATTGTAGTCTATCTACATCCACGAAAGTAGCAAGTAATTCAATTATTGATGATGATTTCGCCACCGGGAACCAATTTCTTTGTAAGTGTTTTGCTTGCCGGTCTGCTAGCATGGGTTATAGCGAGACTAGCGAGCAGAGCTCTCCTTCTCACCACCACCACCATCAGTTCGCGCCTGGCGCCTGGTCGATGCATGGCTGGCGGTGTCCGGCATAGCAGGCTGGTACATCAAGTAGCGCATGGCACATAGATGATGACACAGCAACGACATAGCTTGATTGCGACGTACGTTTCGTCCCCACTGGACTCATCAGGCAATCTTCTTCTTGGATGTCTTCATACGGAGCTTGACTCGGGAGAATAAAGTTGAAGACATCGTTGTGAGAAGGAGAGCTCTGTGCCAGAACTTTGCAGCCTAGAGAGCGTGTGTGGGCAGGCGTGTGTTTACCGCCATATTGCCAGGTGTGTCTTTACCACCATATTTATCAACCAGAAAACGAAATGTCATTATAATCGATCTTCACAATGTGAAGATATACATTGCATACTAAATTGCATACTAAATGCATTGCATACTAAATAGGAAATACCTTGCATACTAAATGTCATTTAGTATGCAATGTATATCAAGTCTGAAGAAGGGCTGAGGTTTACTGCAGCTTCATCTTTGAAATATAATAGATGTATGTCCCCCCTCCCTCCATATTGGCCTATATTCTCTGGCCACGGGAAGGTGAAATAAATAAATAAGTAAATGTCAAAATGACAGAAATAATATTGCAGATATGCATGTGCATAATGCATTTTTCAGATGTGTATGTGCATACACGTATGTCTTGCATGGCAAAAGTCATGCATACACCGCTGCACTGCGGCCGCAATGTAAAATTAATTACTAAAGCACGCGTGGAGTGACCTGGCCTGGAAGTCCGAGCACGTGACCCAGCCATATTCAATGCATGCCAGTCTGCCTAATACAAGAGGAAAGTCGTTATACTCGATGTATTTTCACAAGTTTTCAGGTCTTCGGGCACCAAAAAGTGTCAGTAAATTCGATCTGTCGTTATTTTCGAGGTCGTTATACCCGATCTATCATGTACAGAAAGGACTTGCCAAACAAATTGGGCGACAGAATTTTGTCGCTAACTCAATTTCTCGTTATGTTTATCCAAGGTCGGTATATCCAATCTCCACGGTATGTGAGCTGTTCTTATTATTTAAAGGGGAAGTCCGGTGAAAAATTTAAATTTCAGGGTCGGTAGAGTTTCGGGCGCTGAGTCGAATGGTGTTGGTCCCATGTGTCTCCGACAAAGCGTTCTCGAGATATTTCCGTTTGAAAACTGAGTTTCGGGGGGCTGCGCCATGACGTCATGCGGCCGCGCCACACCCTCCGCAACGTCATAGCGTGCAGCTACAGTGTTGGCCAGAAGTTTGGGCCTACCTATAAATTTTTGGGGTTTGGCACAATACAGTGGTGCTGCCAGGTTGTGTATCTTCAAACCTGCTGCAAGCCCGATGAAAACGCGTGAGATAAGTTTTCTACAGCGCACGCGCGCTTCAAAACAAATTTTCAGGTGAAAATCATGAAAAAGCTAGGCCCAAATTTTTGGCCAAAATATTTGAAATTTGTACGGTACCGTACGGTACAAAATGTGTGATGCAAAACCAGCGGGAAATTCAACTGCACAACTCGTGGTGGTCCTCACGACACGAACAACAAATTTTAGTTGCTGTTTTTGACATTTTTCCTTCACCATGGGTCGATCCAAGCACCTTTGGCTCTGACGTGAGGGAGTTGGCAGTGAAGATGAATAATGATGGCCTCTCTTCGAATGATATCGCCAATTTGACCCGCGTTTGTGCGCGCACGGTGAGAAAACTGTCACCAGGTTCGCAGTGATGCAAAGCTGCAAGAATTAGCCTCGTTCTGGTCATCCAAGGCTGACGTCTGCTCGTGACGACAGGTACCTCAAGGTGATAAATCTGGCTAGCAGAAGGACTTTGTCGTGGGAGCTCAAGACAGACTGGTTCAAAACCGTGGCAAACATGTCCCGAGCCGTACGGAACGTCCCAGACTGCTGAAAGCTGGCCTGAGAGGCTGCAGGACCACAAAAAAACCGTATATCAACCAGAAAATTGAAGAAACAGCTGGTCTTTGCCAGGGCCCACCAAGGATGTACTGTGGACCAGTGGAGCAACGTACTGTGGCCCCACGAGTTTAAATTTAATATGAGAGCATCAGATGGTGTGGTGTATTTCAGTTGTTGACCAGGTGAACAACTTGTGCCAGAGTGTACTGTTGGCACAGTCAAGCACAGTGGTGGCTGCATCATGATACGGGACCGCGTCGCCAGCAACGGGGTCGGGCGGCTCTACAACGTTAACGGAGCGATGAAAGCAGACCAATACCAAGGAATACTGCAGAACAGTATGCAGCCGTCCATGGTCGATGTGTTGCGCGGTCTGGATGATGTATTTGCGCGCGCACACGCGATAAAGGCGTAATTGGCGGACCGCCCATATCGCGCCCTGGGGCAGCCGACGCAGTCGCCGGACCTGTATCCGACTGAGGATTTGTGGGAAATGCTGAATTGTCTCTGCCATGATGTTCCCCAAGTCCCATCAACAGAAACACAGCCTGGGGAAGTGTGCAAGACAGCGTGGCGGAAGATCAGCAGGGACAAGTACACGAAACCCGTCTCGACCATCCCGGCGCGCATGGAGGCTGTCGTCAAGGCAAAGAGAGGACCTACTAAGTGGTAAAATTGGGCAAACAGTTCACTGATAGGTTCTTAGCATGGAAACAAATCATTTCGATTAGATTTAGTTGATATCTATTAGCTAGTCACCTGGATTTTGCTGTTTTTTAATTTTGGCCGTAAGTTTGGGCCTACGCTTTTTCGATTAAATTGACTTTATTTTATTTTACAACTATCTAGCCTTCGAAAGATGGATCAGAGTATGATCTCTTCGGTAGATAGCCAACTTCAGTAGTTTTGTTCGTGCACTATACAAAGATTCTCCCTAGAAACCTGTTTTATCTTGGGTAGGCCCAAACATTTGGCCAACACTGTAGGTCAAAGGACTGCGTGAAAGCAATAGTGTCAGTGCTATTTCAAATGATTTGGCGACTGATAGTAGGTGACCCCGAAGACGTAACTCCTTGTGAGAGTGAGATGCAGCCATGGCTGACCTTCATGAGTTCGGTCTGGGGCTGAAAACCTCGGTATTCAACTGAAGAAATGGCCGCGCGGTCAAGAGTGAGCGCTACTGAGTTTCCGACTGATGAAAAAGCAGCAGCTATTGCAGACGAGGCTGATATAATAATTATCAGATCGCTGGAGAGCAGAGTCGCCAAAATGGAGAAGAGTGATGCGAGTGCTCTAAATGTTGTTCCATACCGATTCGCTTACACTCCAGTAGCCTGCCACATGGTGATGTTTTGGTGCGAACTTGGCATATTTTGGACCACTCAATTGGAGAACAGTGCAGGCTCTTTGAACCACGGGCACGACTCTTCGTTCGCAACGCTACAGGATCTGAAAATTCTAGGTCCGGGAGCTGTTCCCTGTTTTGTCTATTGACTTGTCGCGACTCACGGTTGTGCACTCATCGCTGTAGCATAAAATAATGAGGCGGGAGCGGAAAACTAAAATTTTCTTTCTCAAACCACAACCACCGGCACCGGCAAGGAGAAATGCACGTTCTCTGCCTACATGACTGTACAATACGACTGATACAAGTGTAGGACATGACAAGTCTGTGTGTTGACTAGTTTTCTGAGTCTTGTTGTAGCTAGCTACCCCAGCACGGCAGTGCGGGAGTAGTTCCATGTGTAATGAGTAGTCGAGTTTGTTGACTACACTACGCTACAGCTAGCACGCACGCAGCGCATTGCTAGACAAGAGCCGTAGAGGCCATGCGCCAGTGCATGCCGACGGAAAAGGTCCAACTCGGAAACGGCTAAAATACGGTATAGCCTCGAGGTATACCGAGCTGAAAATCACAGGGTACGTAGTGTTTGTAACGCTGAATGGTCTTGGTCCAAAGAAGCTGCGACAAACGGTTCCCCAATCGAACGCCCTCCGAATATGGCCATTTTGTACACAACTAGATGGTGTGGCTACCTGGCTGCACGCTGTGACGTCATCACCTGGATCTGGGTGATGCGCGCTCAAATTCGCACATGTTCGATTGGGCGTATCTGACGAACCATTGGCCGCAGCCTCCTCGGACAAAGACCATTCGACTCAGCGCCCCGAACTCTACGAACTGTGAAATTTAAATTTTCACCGGACTTCCCCTTTAAATAATCGACGAGGAGACAACCATTTTAGTATAACAGTAAGGAAGTCCAGCTGAAGTGACATCAAACCTGCCGCATCTGTTCCGCCTCACGCCACAGGCCTGGATATTTTTGTGTCTTTTCGACAGATTTTTCGGCGGATGTTCCTATCCAGAGAGACACTTACGTCCACAAGCAATGCCTCATAATGCCTCATCTTTGCCCTTGATAATAATGTCGGGTCTTTTTGCTGTTGGAATTGGCACTTCCCAGTAGACTGACACATCCGTTTCAGCACTGTACACGACTTTAGTGAGTTGGTGACTTGTGTATTTATTTGAAATGCCCGATGCACCATACTTCCTGCACAGCGTCCAGTGAAGATTCTTTGCTAATCTGTTGTGGCGATTGACATAATGACTTCCAGCACAAGCCGTGCATGCTCCAATAAGGTGGAAAACCGTTTCCTTGTCCTTTCACACATCCTACAGCTCGTGTTGTTGAATACACTCGTTCCTCGAATAAATTTTTCTTGTAAGTTCCGTGTTGGGACAGCCTGGTCCTGTATGGACATAACAATAATTTCCGTCGCCGGACGAAAGACAGAAGACCGCAATCACGTAAAGGAGAGCCCTCGATCCAGCTCAGCATCCTGAAGCATCAGCCAAAATTGGCCATGCAGAGGCTTCTTTCTAATTATCTCCTCCCTATGCCGCTGGTATCCCTGGCGTATCTGCTCCTATTTGGCTGACTCCTCCATACCAATCTTTGCCAAAAATCTCACAGCATCACTGGAGACAGAGTATTTAGCTTTTCCATGATGGTACTGGTTCAGGAGAGCAATGGCAATGTGGTCTTGGTGGCCCTCGATGTATTTATTGATCTGGATGATGGATCATTCATGTAGATCTACCACACTCTGGAATCCACGGTCGCCTTCGCCACGCACCTAATGCACCCTCTCTTTGTCAGCCCGAGGGTGATGCCATCTCTTCTTGGTGAGCTTCTTCCTGAGCAAGATATCCAGTTGCTGTAATTCTACGTGTCGCCAGTTCACGATACCAAAGCTGTATGTGAGCAGCTGTATTATTAATAATCTACGTGGAGAACAATTTATAGAAAAGAAAAGGACCAATGAACTACAAGTTACGCTATAATGTCCACTAACACCACCAGTTACTAAACAATCAGCTCATGCGATAACATTGCACGACACTGACCGACGGTACTGACATTCTACAACTAACTTCCCCTCCTATGTTATCATATATTAGAACCTTCCAAGTTAGAAGGCTGTTGGAATGCGCATCCAAGATGTGCTAGAGCTGATAGCCAGTTAGTTCTAGAACGATAGTACTGTCGGTCAGTGTCGTGCAATGTTTTCGCATGAGCTGATTGTTTAGTACCTGGTCATGTTTATATAGTGGACATTATAGCGTAACTTGTAGTTCCTTGGTCCTTTTCTTTTCTATAAATTTACTTTCAAGTATTCTTGGCTCTCCATCCAGACATAGTGGGATGGTCTAAGACCATGATTGAGAAACAGAGGGTACCAGGTTCAAGTCCTGCTTGGAAGCGGAGGGTTTTCCCGCCGTGCTGCGACCCACATTTAACTGGGAACTCGTGGCCTGGCACGAGGGAAGCGTGGATGCAGCGAATGGGATTTCGCTCTTTGACCACTTTGGTGGTGGGTCTGATCTACTCACCTCCCACCGCCTTAGGAGCTGCATCTGCGCCTTGATCTGATCTTTGAGGGTGGTGCATGTACTTACCCATGATAAGAAGGGAACGAAAACGTTTGGTTGCAAAATTGGCTAACTTGACTGTGTGGATTGCGTCGGTGCTGACACCTTTTCTTTCCAAATTATCTTTATTTCAGGATTACCCAAAGGCCAGCGCCTATCTGGGGGATCTCCTATTAATTTGTGTATGTACTAGGAGAAGAGAGAAAGTACGCAAAGTGAGTGTGAAATGTATGTGGGGTCAGGACTCAGAAGAGATGTTCATGTCCTTTACTATTCGCACGTGACATGTATACATGACATAATTATATTAAAATTTAATCATACTACTAGTAGTCTGTCCATCAGACTGGGTTGTGTAATGTGGGTAATGAATAATTATACAGTGTACAACTGTACATGTCATGACATGTACAACTGTACATGTACGTCATGACTGTGCGTGTAACTGAGCCCAAACGGTCATATTTGGAACATCCAGGCTGGGATTGCAAGCAGGGACCGGTGCGTTTGGTCTGTGTTGACTGAACCCTGTAGCAACGGACGGAAAACCCGATGCAACACTTGTCCTGACATCTGTTCCATGCTGTAAACATCTGTGTGGATTTCCACAATGGCACTATTATTTTGGTAGCGCACTTCCGGTCAAAATCGGACTTGGAAGTTAGTAGTTGGAACCAGAAGGCATAGATGGGTGGTTGTGAACGCAAACATACACGTAGCTCTTTATGGGTTGATTAGAAAACCCGCGGTGCCGCACAAACGGTTCAATGGCAAGACAACCGAAAGTAGACCAGTATTGATCCTAGGGCTGTGGTTATCTTGTTTTCCCCTGTTGGATTGGCGATGAAATGAAGAGAGCGATACTCTCAATGCCATATTGAGTCCATACGTATTGGGAAAGAACTCCATTATCACAGAGTTCTTTTCGCGGAATGACGCATTGGGAAGAGCTGCATGGAACGCAACATTCGGAATAGGAATGCAACGAGATTTTTTACAAGAAACCAGAAACCATGAGAACAGAATACACATGTGCTGCATGATAGAAATAGCTGCAGTCGCGGCTGTGGTGGTGAAACTGGAGTGTCTCTGCCGATCTGAGACCTCGGCTTCAGCGACACTTCAGTGCACCGAAAAGTGGGGAGGAGTAGACACAAGGGTCGGGAAAATGGGGAGGAGTAGATGCAGGGGGTGGGAGGGGGAAAGTACATTGCATAGAGGGTGAACTTTTTTTGTTGGAATGTTCTTGTAAGTTTCGCAAAAAAACAAGCTCGGCACGTCGTGCATTTGTGTTGAGCAACATCGCAGCATCAGTAGATCTACCCGCCTGTGTTGGTCCACTAGCATGTGGGTATGTCAGACACACACCATACAGGTCCATGAAGCATCTTACTGCTGTACATTATGCGGGAGTGTTGGAGAAACCGCAAAAGTTGTTTCCGTCATGTTTTGGCAAGGTAGGGTACAAGTCACAACTGGTATAAAACATTGTATTCATGCCATCCAACAGCAGAATCAAGTAATATTCATGCAGCCAACATGTTAACAGCAGACTCCAGACCATGTCCAGTGGCTTGCAGCTTCCATGACTCATGAAAAATGATGTAAAGGGCGAATATCCCTGTCCACGACCTACCATGCATGATATGCAGATTCACACACGCTGGTTCATGTTGAATCATGATGCACTCTGGTCTTGAACGTTACTTTGAGGCAGTAAGGTCACGTGTTCAAGAATCCCGGAACGTAGATCTACACACGCTGGCTACATTTTTGTAGATAGGGGAGAATAAGATGGTTTGGTCGAACCTGCATGACTGTAGAACATAGGCAACCATGGTAACTGGTTGGAGGCAGGGAGTCGCGAAAACCCTGGGCTTTCACGACTCCTTGGTTGGAGGATCTACGGCCCGTACGGGTAGAACATCACGCTGCAGCTTCCGGCCATAGGTGTAATCTCTGTATGCAGGTGATAGCTGCAGCAGAGGTGCTAACTGGGGACGGGATGTGGTTTACAGCATGTTGCGCCAGACGTGTTATATCCTTAGACCTGTTCCATGCAGGTGACGTAACTTCGTAGTATGAGCGCACACACGGCCCGCAGATGGTAGCTGTGGCGCAGACTTTCCTTCCTGTGTGTTGGTGACGCTGGGGTGTCACCAACACAATAATATGTACAGGCTTTTGTGTTGACCATGGCGTCGCAGGGCGCGGGCCTGGGCAGAATGTGATGGTATTCTGTGCAAGTACCGGTATAAGACCAGTGTCATCGGTTATGGAATAACCACTCCAGTTCTTCATCACCATCCTCCAACTACATGTAATTGTAGACCGCTATTCCAAATCCCATGGCAGATGCAAGCAGCACACTGTCTTTGACGGGAGGACACGATGGCCTACTATGCTGCGCTATTCTTGCGGTGGATTCCTTCGAACGTATTGGCTCTCCCTTCCTACTCTCTGTCCTAAAGCGAGAGTTCGGAGATCGTTGGCGACAGCAAACTGTGGAGCTTCTGGGAGAGCAGGCTCGATGCCATGTGCCTAGCAATGGAAGAGCCGCAAAAGGTGCCGGGGAGCCTGAAAATTTCGACTTGTACCAGATTTGCACGTTGATGCTGAAGTTGAACAATCGTCTCACTAGTAAAACGTCCGATGATGTCTGCTCCGAGAGTGATTTACATCGCGGTGGTAATCGTAGTGGAGATGGTATGCCTTCACTTCATTCACTAACCTGCACTTCGCCCAAAGGTGATAAAGGTCTCAGCAACGCCACCTGTAATGGCTTTCGTTTGTCACAGTTTGAGCTGGAGGAGATCCAGGACCGCCGGAGGGCATTGCTCAACTCCATCATGATGTTTCGAAACAAGCTGTTCAAGAATTATCGCTCGCTGTCCAGCAAGGAGACTCTATCGTCTCTGTTGGCGATGGTTGACCTGTGTGACATGTTCTATGGCAGCGGCGTAGACACTACTGGTAGATCTACTACAGCGGCCGGCTCCTGGCGGGATGAACTGGAGAAGATCACGTGCGCAGTGGACACGGTGCGTGACCTCTGTCCCCACAGCGGAAGTGACCTGCAAAAAGTGCAAGAGCGCTGTCCGTTTCAAGCGAGAACCATCAGCGTACCAAAGCGTGTAGCAGTTCGGTTGATCGGAATGAGGTTGCTTCAGAGTGTTGCTGGCGCAGCTTCGCCATTCCTGGCCAAAGGCCTGCACTCGATGGAAGTCCACGCAGACAGCAGGTTTAGCTTCTTGACGGAGACCGAGACCGGCGAGAGGACAGCAGATATTCTGTCGGTGCACACGTCCCTTGTTGAAAACATAATTCAGCCAGTAAAGTCCAAGCAAAAGATGTCACCCGAGCAGAAGCGGGTTTTCGACGCGCTTCTCGACTGCCATCCACAAAAGAACTTGAAGTCGAACACACAGGCGGCCAGGACCTTTGCAGATCAGCTGGAGTCACGCCTGAACCAGCTATGCGGTAAGAATGGCCTGCGCAATCAAGTGTGCCACACATCCTGCTCTCAACTCCCTGTCACCACTTTGGTGAAGCTTCTGGAGAAGGCTCGGCAGTTGATTCAAATTCTAACTGGCGCAACGTCGAGCCCAGAGCTTTCATCCGTAGCTAAACATGTCCTGATGCTGAAGTTGTCCGGTACCAGCGAAGACATACAGATAAATCTCTCCCTGGAAGAAGAAATCTCAAATCTAGCGATATCAGAGCAACATCACCTACTCCAGCCAAGAGCTAAGATGCTGTTTGGGCGTAGCGATCTCGTGAACAGCGTTGTCTCATCACTTGCCACTCAGCCTGGGGCCGTGGTGCTATGCGGCCGCGCTGGGGTGGGCAAGACGGCTGTAGCAGTGGAGGTGGCACACGCACTACGGCAAGCATACCCACAGCAACACTGGATATCAGCAACGTCGGCTGCTTCGCTGTGTGATGGCATAGCACGACTTGGACAACACGTGAAGGCTGCATCATCAGCAGAGGGCAGTCTGAGCCAGGCGGCTGGCATTGAGTTTCTGAGAGAAAGTCAAGGTCTTCTTCTAGTTATTGATGATGTGCGTGACCCTAGCCTCATCGCGTCAGTGTTACGCCTTCCGCACGAGGTCTATCGAAAACATGCGTTCATTCTCACATCGCTCATTCAGAACACTGAGCTATGGACATCAGCTCTGCGTTGTATTGCTGTGCACAAGGTTCCACCGCTTGCCACCGAGGATAGCCTCCGCTACCTAGCCCAGCGCTGTCCGACTGCAGCGTTCACAGCCTTTGCCGCTAATCCAGCGTCAATACATTTCATCGAAGATCAGCTACAGAACTGCCCTCTGGCGTTGGAGCTGACTGCCCGCCTGTTGCGACAGAAGCATGACATGCTTGCGGTGCATAGGATGTTTAGTGGCCCATCGCAGGACACCGCCACACTGCTAAGCATCCAAACCCAGGATGGTGAAAGTCGCTTCAGTCGCTGCCTGTCCACCACCGTGAAAATGCTGTTGAGGCATGTTTCAAGCAAGGCAACAATACTGCTCCACGCCCTAGCACTGCTTGCTGGCGAAACGTGTGACATCCCGTGGTGGATTTTCTGCCAACGAGAAGAGGCCGTTTGTGCAGTCTCGAGCCTTGCCGGCTGCGGGAATTTCCTCTTCTGCAGTTGCACCCAAGCCAGCGAAGAACGTCAGTTAGCACTTCAAGAACTGGAAGGAGTAGGGCTAATAGAGGTCAGCTATACACCTGAAGTCACAGCCATGATAACTGTTCCTCTTCTGGTGCAGAAAGTGCTCAATGATGAACTTGGCTGTAACTCGATATCCGTCGGTTCACCGGACTGCAGACTTTATGGAGATGAGCATCTGTGTTCCCTTCTAATGACTTACGTCCTTCGATTACTATGTGTCATAAGTGAAGATGACCCTGCTAGGATGCTGAAAACGTTCTCATCCCTATTTCCGGTTGTGAAGGGCTTGGTGAATCACCCAGCGCCACCGTCCACCGACGTCGCAGAGTCCAAAGTCAGGCTGCTGATTTGGCTGAGCCGTAGCTCTTTCGCACTGCACCATGACTGGTCGTCGGCTATTTCGTATCTGCTGTCGGCGTTGGAGAGCGGTAGCACAAGCGTCAACCCGGGAGAAGAGTGCGTCTTGCAACTAGAGTATGGTGCACTACTCTGGCGCGTCGAGGAGCACAGCACAAGTGTGGATGTCCTTGAGAAAGTACTCGCCAATATACAGGAATGGGATCATCTGGAGGTGTTTGTTGATCCATTCGACCCCTCTATTACCTACACGAAGTTCTACCTCCAATCCATGGCCCACCAGGAGCTAATCAATGCATCCAATGGTAGTCCCCACTGGGAGAAGGTGGCAGTCTCCTTCGTGGATTCGATCAACAGTAGCAAGCTCTACAAAGACAGTGATTACAGTGAGGCAGCCCTCTCCACGAAGCCAGGGTTTGGCATGTTAGCCTGCCAAAATAGCGTTGTTCCTCAATCTGAACAACTGCTGCCCGCAGGATTCACTGATGGCTGCCGGGTTTGGTTGAGTGGTGACACTACTGGTGGCCTTGATGCCATGCTCGCTTCCGTCATTGAAGCATACGGTGCTGCGGTGGACGGCGATGGCCGTCTTCCCGTGCGGGCAGTGCTACCATTGTACTTTGTCGGTGAGCTGTGCATGGCGTGCAAAGAGGATGAAGCAATGGAGTTCTTCACTGCTGTGTGTATAACCTTGGTATTTTCCTGTGTACCATCCGTTGCACCCAAACCGAATGGATTTACAGCACTGAAAAAGGTTAGTAATGACTCTACCCGTAGCAAACTGGCAAGTACCCTTTACGTAGGCGTTGCTGACTTCAAGTTGCTGGAAGCTCGCTTTCTATACGTGGCACTTATCCGGTGTTCAATTATCCGGCAAAGTATGTTACCTAAAAGCACACAGACAGCGCATACACTACAAATGTTCAATCCTACTTCAAGTTGATGTGGACAGTGAACATCATGAACTTTGCCTTTTTGCAGTTTTATAAACAATTCTGTCTACTAGAGTATATAGATGAGCACTACAACTGTCTCAGGTTGATAGGTGCAACAGAGCATCAAAATTACAGTAAAAATCATGTTTCAACAGTCTTTTTGATGTGTGAACACAATAATTATGGCAATGTAGCTTCAGTTATCCAGAATATTAATTTATCCTACAGTATCCGGTGCCGAGGCTGCCGGATAACTGACACACAACTGTACAGGAAGATCGGGCGCTGAAGAACGCGGGGGCTAGGGGCGCTGCCTGTCATTGTTCTAAAATGTTCAAATGATAGTTGTTTTGTTCTTATTCCGCGTTTATGGAGAGCATCATACAAAGTCATCACGCCACGTCGAAAACAGGTAGAAAACAGTACATGCGTTCTTTTAAATCTGCAGATCTAGCCTGAATTGTTCTTACAGTCCATTTCAAAACTATAGACGTGTACCTAGGCAAAAACCGTTATGCCAGCATCTATACCACATAAAATCTGTGATCACTTTGTGCATAATTTTTCCCAAATTGGGCGTCTGTTATCCAATCGTTTAGAAACTATATGAGAGTAATTGTGGAGCGGACCTGAGCAATATTCCGAAAACTATTCTCAAACAGTTCCAGCCAAATTTGAAATATTTCAAAAACACTGCGCGTCTATAGTTTTGAAATGGACTGTAAATTTATGCCATTTTCCAGCCTACGTGTTGTTTGGCGAAGTGTTCTTCGGCGCCCGATCTTACTGTAGTGAGCTCAATGATAGCGAAATTGTTTCCATCTCCACGTTTGATCACAAACAAATGTGGACCAAAAGCCTAGTGACGCAACATCTGTGAACGGAACCCCTAGATTCTCAAGATATAAGTAATGTGAGTAAAAATGAGTATGACACGCTATTCTCTTGATTTGGGAACACGTAAACTGAGGGGATCGATACCATTCCCTAGCGTAGCCCAACAGGAGTGGAACACTATGACTTTTGTGCAGTGAAGCAATACAGATGACTCTGCTGTGAAAAGGAAGAGATCTTTAGGATTGACTGCTGCAGGAGATGTCTGAATTATATTGGGGGTCTGGATAAGAGAGGTCCAACTGTTCAATGAGGAGAAAAGCACGCAGCTCAATCTATTCTTTTTCGGTCGGGTACCGGATTCAAGCCCATCCCTGTACAGCCTAGGTATTGAATGAAAATGTCCACCCACTAGTGGTTTTGACCCACGATTGATTGACAGCCACAGTCCATTGGTGTGTTTAACTCCGCTTGCAGGCCTTCTCTCGTCCTGATGTCACTCAGGCCATCACCCAGACCTTCAAGCAGGTGAGTAGCTCATTGTAATAGTTCTTATGTCTAATCTAGGCCGAGTCTCCGTGTTGGCCTGGAGAAAGTGCGAATGGATGGCAGAGTATGGCGAGCCACGGACCTTCACTGGTGCTGTCACTCAACTTTTTTGTGGCACTAGAACTAACTCTGGAAGGATTCTGAGAACACCTGATCAGTGGATTATTTTAAGCATTGTTATGCTGGAGTAAGCCATAGGTTTGTAAAAGAATAATACTCTGATTTGATTTTGCTGTTGATGTCGATTGACTCCATATTCTCTGCAGAATTTCATGGGAAAGCTAGAAGCCTTGTTTCGGCGGCTGATTTCACGATGCTTCAGTAGCTTCGAGTTCATTGGCATGCTGCCACTTCAGAATTCTCTGGAAGACGTTCTTGTGCAGTGCATTCAGTTCATGTCTAGAATGGTTAGTAGAAGATCATTCTGGTTTTCTATGGAATTAAAGTGCACACTTCAGCTGTGTGTTGGATGATTAATAGTGCAAGAGAGCTGTTGTTTCTGCTGCTGTTGGTGCTCCTGCTGGTGCTGTTCTTGTATTGTCGTTGTTGCTATTGCTGCTGCTGCTGCTGCTGCTGCTGCTGCTGCTGCTGTTGTTGTTGTTGTTGTTGTTGTTGTTGTTGTTGTTGTTGTTGTTGTTGTTGTTGTTGTTGTTGTTGTTGTTGTTGCTGCTGCTGCTGCTGCTGCTGCTGCTGCTGCTGCTGCTGCTGCTGCTGCTGTTGTTGTTGTTGTTGTTGTTGTTGTTGTTGTTGTTGTTGTTGTTACTGTTGTTGTTGTTGTCGTCGTCATCGTCGTCGTCGTCGCTGTTGTCGTCATTGCAGCTGCTGTTACTGTAATAACTGGGAATGCTCAATACAAATAAGCGGTCAGCATGCTAAGAAAGTCAGGGAGTGTGGTCCCTATCTGGTCAAGAAACGGGATGCAAGCATCTCGTTGGTCACTATGCTTGGGGCAATAGCATCAAGTTTAAAATGAGTTAATCGACCAGCTTTCCTTCATGGTTATAGTTATTTTGATGTATGCACTGGCTTGCATGGCTCCCAATGAGCTTGCATCCTGGTGTTCTAGAGCGTAGCGAGTGGCAGTGTCCAGACATTGTCACAGTTGAAGATGTCGATGGTTGAATGCAAAAACTAGTCGAAGGCAGCGCCTTTGATCAGTGTAAAGCACGCTTATGCTCACCTCATTCATACTGATGTGAACGTGTCTGGTATAATCAAGAGTACATAAGTAAGAATGTGCTGGATAATTATGGAGTTTCCGACGGTGAAAACTCCCATTACGTGTCTTAGGTACCTTTCGTACTACGTACTACAAAGGATAGCTTGCTCGCAATCCGAATATCTGCCATGATCATGCATGCGTAGTTTCATACTTCCAGTGTGTTTCTGCCAGGGAGTGTTTTATTATTACTCCTGGCTGCTCGCTAAAAACGGGCTGGGAACGTACAGCGGGAACACTACACCACATGATGTGAGTTTGACCATCGGCGAACCCCATTAAGGGGGTATCAGGAGTTGCACACTCTCAGGGGCAAATATACTCTTGGTATAATCATGCATGCAGCGAGCCTACCCGCAGTCTACAACGTGAATCTTGTTTCCTTGTACAGGCCCAGGGAACAATGTGCTCCGTTGCGAACCTCTGTCTTGGTGCTTTGCAGTACCATCTCGATCCAGCGGAATGCCAGGTAAGCCGAGAGCAGGTACACCGTGATTTGACCAGAGGGCTTGGCCCAATTTGAGTGCATTCTATTACCTCAAAGTAAAAATACAGGTCAGAGGTTTGAGTGCGAAATGTGGCATATCTACTTGAATTCACCTCTCAGAAATGTCCAAACCAGGGCTCATTATAAGTGTGCGTGTTGTACTTAAGTTAAATCCGATATTGGAAGGCAATTTTGAAGTTCTGACCGGATCTGGTGAGTGAATTTTGCAAGAAGGAGCTCCTTGACCTGTTGATGACATACAGCCAGAAAATTCATTTCGCCAAATTTGGCGCTCGCCTCTAACCTCTTCAAGCAGTGCTGCAACAGTTGCACGGGGAAAGTATTTATCCAGTTGGGGAGAGTAACGTGGCATGGCCAGTTGGTGATATAGGTAGCCAAGAAGTGTGATGACCATGCACTGGCATCCACAGTCTGCACTACAGTACTGTTGGCCGCCGAAGAATGGTCAGGCTAGAATTACACCAATTTTTGAGAACAGGCTATGCTGGATTCTTTGGAGACAAGAACGGAAACCGTAATGTGCACTAAAATGTACAGCCAGTAGTATAACTCTGCCTAAATGTACATGTACATGTAGGACGGTATCATCGAATAAGAACGAAACTTCTGTGTTCGCAAAAAATAAGAACGGGCTAGGCTAGAGCCCTGCCCCCCCCCCCCCCTTCTTCGGCACGCGACAGTATACTAGTACTGCAGTACACTTCTGACCTTACAGACCCAGGTGTGATGTGTGCAAGTAGACAGGCCTGCACTGTGCCTTGTGGCCTTACACACTCCAGCTCAGCTAGTCAAAGCAGTGCAGAGAGTCGCACAGTCTGTGTAGAGTACTGCACCTGGATAACACTACTAATGTGACGTAATGTCTTTCGGCCTGTGCTTTAGACATTCCGTGCAGAAATGGTCAGCCGGCGGCTGGAGAAAGCGATGAGACAGAGGAGCTTAACAGTACAAAGCGCAAGGGTAGGGATCTTTCATAAATACTTCAGTACTTAACATCTATTTCACCCCATGAAACCAAACAGGTGCATTTGTCAAAATTAATAATATAATTATTGTGTCCCTGTTGACTGAGGAATTGGTCGTGCACTGCCCTTTTTTCTTGTACAAACTCAAGTCATGCAGACCCATGGCGTCATTCTACTTTGAAGTAATAGTTTCTCATCGCGATTCTTCGCTAGACCTTTCCCCCACTTGTCATGAGTATCATCGGCATACCCTCTAAGAGTGCACTGTAACCTCTCACCACCCATTCGCTCCTCGATACTGACAAGACTGGAGCACGGCTGTTTTTTTTTGTGCGATTTCCGCCCACTTAAAGGGGAAGTGCATCGATTTTTCGAGTAGGGTCCAGAAGAAAGACAATTTGATATCGGTTCGAATGGCATATCTCTCGCTTCCATACGATAAGCCAAACTTGCCAAATCGCCAATTGTATACTCACGTTGCCATAGCGACCAGCGCAGTGATGACGTATGAAAGGCTTAGCTCCACCACAGAGAAGGTCGACCACTGCAGAAATTGGTCATTTTCAATTGGTTTATTGTATTCACGAAGTGAAAGAAGTGCTGTGTTCAATGCTGTTAGTGTAGTGAACTGTTTGTTAGTAGTCCTCTCGGTTGTGTCCTGGGACGTGACACCGACAGGAGAAAGCTGGAGTGCGGAGACATCAGCAGACAAGCGAAAATAGTGACGAACAAAATGCTGAAATCTTGGTTGGGACAAATCAAACGT
Organism: Sycon ciliatum; assembly: GCF_964019385.1. NCBI lineage: Eukaryota > Metazoa > Porifera > Calcarea > Leucosolenida > Sycettidae > Sycon > Sycon ciliatum. Next base: position 35,939,154 of record NC_088644.1, read on the forward strand.
TCAGCATTTCCCCCAACCAAGGACCATGCCGTTTGCTCTTTCCACTTCCTGAAGATGGATGTGATGCTTCCTGGCGACTCTCCTATCTCTCGCAACCTTCTGAAGCCAGGTGAGACGACGGGTGGTGGAGATTGACGAATGAAATAATGTCGTAGGTTTGAAAGTATGCTAAAAATGTCTCAGGAGAGATGGCGAATACCAAGCATCTTCTCCTAGAGGAAACAGTTTCCTAGGCACAGTCAGCCTAGGGAAATGCAGGAGAAGGCCGATAAACAGTTCACGGCACTAGCAGCATTGAACGCAGCACTTCTATCACATCGTGAATACAGTAAGACAATTGAAAATGACCAATTCTGCAGTGATCGACCTTCTCTGCGGTGGAGCTAAGCCTTTCATACGTCATCACTGCGCTGGTCGCTATGGCAACGTGAGTATACAATTGGCGATTTGGCAAGTTTGGCTTGTCGTATGGAAGCGAGAGATATACCATTCGAACCGATATCAAATTGTCTTTCTTCTGGACCCTACTCGAAAAATCGATGCACTTCCCCTTTAACAATATGGCCGCCGAAAGTCTCGATTGGGCTTCAATGGCTAGAAATTTTGAATTTTCAAATCGTCAGAACACGAGTAGGCCATGGTTTCCCCTGGATTTTGGAGACTAGTTAGCCCGGATAGCCCGGGGAACACGCGGATCATAACCGTCTTGTTTCAAGCTTTCCGCTCGTACCTCACATGCCTGCATTTCCTTCAAGAAACAGTTCTGCGTCGTGCAACTTTGGCTTCGTTCTGAAGTACTCCTTATGTCGTCGCTGACAAACTCGGCTCCGAGAAGCCCTTCCCGATTTTTTCCCAGGCTAGATCGATTTTTTCCCAGGTAGAGGACTATCCTCTGGTTGCCTTCCTCAAGTGTCATTACGAACCGTGCATGAGCTTCTAGAAACTCGGGACGGGTCTGGAGCCCGTTTTCTCTTGGTTTGGAAGGCAAATGGCGTGGCCCTTTATTTGCTGTTGAGTCTAGAAGGCTGCCAAGTTTCCTGCTGGAAATTGCTTAGTTGGCATGTGGTGTATTGTAGAAGAAGACAGCAGCTGGCCAAGTGAGCTGGGAATTGTGATATCTATCCTTTTGTGCGTTGAACGAGTACGAAGTGTCTAACTTGAATGTTGTACGCGCACGCCAAGCAGAGGCTGCCAATCACTGGCGAGGTCAATCTCCAGGCTGTCAGGAGTAGTTTGAGCAAGTTTGAAGAGGAAAGACAGCTTACTGGGCAGGCCAGGACGCCTTTGCACCCTCTTTCTCTCTCAAATTGCCAAAAAGTCGAGTATCTCGCTCGAGCGCTTTCAAAACTTTTCTCTTGGTTTTGCTTCCCAAATCGTGGAACCACGCGAGGCGTGACATGAGTTTCTTCCAAAAACGCAAACTCATCGCATATTTGCACTATTCGTACAACGTTACATAAATCGCACCGAACGACGCCATATTGTTAAGTGGCTGCACTTGAACAGCCGTGGGAGGCAATGGGTACTAAGTCTTTAAAAAAGAAAAAGCACGCACGCATGCTTTAATGGTTGTCTGATTGTGGCCTGGCTGTGCTGGGGGTTAAGAGCTATTTTTATGCACGACAAACAGCATAACAGATGAATAAATATAATTCGCATTCCTTCCAAATTCCACAGTCAAAAGTTTCTATATTATAACATGTATCCGTTCGCCTCGTTTCAGGCCTACGTATTAACGATTTCTTCTGGCCTCACTGTCAACAGGGCGCAGATAACATTGCTGTACAGTTTGTGCTGACCTTCCTGGAAAATAGCTCTGAGCACGCGTTGAACACTCGAGAAGGCTACATCGAAGACAGCTACAGTGTGGTCGAATACGACGTAGATGGATTTTTCAAAGAGGTAAGAGCTGAAGATGGCGTGCAAAGAGTGTATTCATGATGTACTTGAAGTAGAAACAATCCAAATTGGGCAGTAGTTCCTGGAACTGTTGTTGAAATACGCAATCCAGCAAGGACATTGCCAAGTGGACACCAACCACAGCCATGTAACTCCGATCACACGTAAAGTACTGGCCAGCGAAATCCGCTCGCTAACGCACGTTCAGCGCCCAGAGCAAAGCAGTATTTGATGCTGATGTGCAGCTGTTCAACCCACCTCACTTCACAACTCACCTGTACCATGCAATTTGCAGCAGGCTTCTTGAATTTGTGATTGGCTTCCACTGGCCAGTGCAGCGGAATGCATAGCACGTTTCTACCTCGACCGATCAGTGGCTATTCAAGCACACCATGCAGCCCATGCAGCTACTGGCTGAAAACGAGAATCATCCAACATACAAGTACACTTTATGCGACAAAGTCGCTAACTAGAGCACCGCGTTCACAGTTACACCTGATGCACGTTGCAATACATTCTTACACAAGTAGTTGGCACGTGTGTCACTGCTTTAATGTGTGGCGTGGGTACAGGACTTGTGACAACAAAGGTAGCTGCAGTTTAATAGATACATGTATTTACAGAACTATAAGATGGAGCGGTGAACTATCATAATGTCTATCATGTCACCTTTACGCCATGGCCGGTAGTTCGGCTTACATAGAGCTCGTAGCTGTACTGATGGCCGAAACAGCTAGCTGTCCGGCTACAGCATTGGGTAATTATTACCTACTAATTACATTATATCGGCACACGTACATGTACTTCAAAGTAGAATCAACAATCGTGTGGATCTTTCCATATGGTAAGTTAGTTGTTCAAAGGTTTGTTAAAAGGCGTTACCATAAAAGGCATGCGGCAGTTTTGTTTGTCTTCGAATATCCATGGACGTTCACAATGGATGCTCCAGTTTGTTGACCATGATCTTGTTGAACCCTCTACTGTGCTTTCCTGTGCCAGGCTGGAGAGTGGCTGGAGCACGCACCCAGCAACAAGGGCAGCGGCCACCCCGTGCAACAGACCCATGGGAACACGGAGAAGCACGGCAGCTGTGCACATGCCCAGCAAGCCAAGGCCAACGGCGAAAAGCCTATGGCTGCTGCCAATGCGCTTCACGCGCTGAGAACGGACGATGTTCAGCAGGGTAGACCAATGCTCGGAGAATGCAACACCACATCCTGCTGTGCAGCAGCAGCGGACACCAAATGTAACTTGCCAGGTGACCATGTACAAGGTCTTGTTGACACAGTTCAGACGGAGCTCGCCAGCCTGGGAGTAGAGGTATCGCATCCCGTGCTGTATCAGCTGGCGCTGACGTCGGCCGTTTCTGAAAAGGAGCAGCTACTCAACGCAACACTGGACATGCTGCACTATCAGTGACACCCTTGGACAATGGCAGCTATGCATCACCTTCCCGCCGTTTGGCTTGTGGGGCAAGTCCACTTCAGCCGTACACACTGTGATACCAGCCCTGCATAAAAGGTCCTGAACTATGTACGTTTATGCTCACGAATGTACTAGAGCTGGCTGTACTTGCCAAATATGGGACAAGTTGCCGCGCGAAAAGGCTGCAGCCATGTTTTACACATAGGTGCCATTCCACCGCCGTATCGGCAGGCCACAGGCACAGGCCCACTCTCATGCATTCACAGGAACACTAAAATTAAAGCGAACCCCCCCCCCCCCCCCAACCTTCTATTCGCTGGTGGCACATTGTCATTTGCGGACAGCAGCTGAGCTTTGAGATCGCAACGATATAATTACGAGATGCACTATAGCCACTGGAAAACCATAGGCAGAACAGCGCAGCATAAACGTAACATTCTCTCCACACATAGCATGCAGTATGTTGTCATCATCTTCAGCGCACCAGTTAAAGTAATACAGCTTTCTAACGATAAAGATTATCTCCATTTTTTCATCTGACTTGAGAATGGTGCGACTTATTTTTCTCAATTTACTGTACATGTACGAGTATTTCCCTTTGACCATGCTTGAGAAAGTAAAACGATTTTTCATTTATTTTCTGTACAAGACCAACACGCCCTACAGAGCACGACAATGTCACCACCTACGTAAAGCATATCACATTAATTGATGGTGACTACATGCACTGGTGCATCTAAGTCCAGTTCTTCTTACCCAAGGGCTCTAATAGCTGCCAGCATAGTTATACCGCCAATGCTAAGTTTTCCCGAGACTACACCTGACCGTGGCTATTCAAGACTTGCCACTGAAAGCCGTGATGAAGTTGGACCCGTCGCATCCGTCTAGCAGAAGTGAACGTGCACAGGACAAATACCTAGAACAAAACCTGACGGTGGTTATTCAAGACTTGCCACTGAAAACCGTGATGAAGTTTGACCCCTCGCATCCGTCTAGTACAAATGAACATGCACAGGACAAATACCTAGAACAAAACCTGGTAGATAATGGAACGCAAGATCGACGGCTAGCAAAACACATCACAATGAGCAACAGTGGGTCCAGTTCTAGACAGCACTGATACCGGGTCACCTTCCCACAGATCGCTACAAAATTGGAGCTGGCTTTACCAAAATCCCATCAATGCTGCACAGGAACAAACTCAACCTCATTGCCGGTGACAATCTCTACCACTGACTTGAGAATATAGCAAAAAGAAGCCCACCCAACTGTACCACAAATCGTGCTGTCAACATATGGCACAAAATACGCCGGGAAAGAGTAGAGTACTTAGAGATACACCAAAACGTGTCAATGGTTTGCAGTACAAAAGAAGTGGTGGGGTTATCTCTTAGACCATAGGATGATATCGGGGAGACTACCTAGCAGTGGAATTCGGGAACATTACGAGTAGGCGTAATTACGAGGAAAGCGATCAGCGGAATTGATGATGATCGGGCGGATGAAATATGATTCAAGATGGAAATGTTTCATGGATGCTAGCATTGCATGTGTTTCGAAGTCGAGGCAATAATTTAGTGTAAGAAGTAGAAGTGTTCAAGCCTATTGCTGAGTCGAATCAAGTTCTCTGTGAATCGAGGAAAACGTCTAAAAATAGAGAATAACATCGACTGATGAATTCCATGCTGATCTGTTTTGTGAATCAGTGTCGAAAGGCGACAGTGAAGGAGTTTATAACGAACTGTCACATGCACTGGCTGTGATGGTCATCAATGGAAATGAAGAAGTAGGCGTCAAGATATTGAGCTATGCGAGCTGTTCTAAGGGAAATCGGAGATTGAGGACATTATGAGGTATTCTCTGCGTGCTTTATAGTGATAGGTTCTGAGAGCGAAATCACCAAACAGGCCAACTAATTTTTGCTGTTCTCTCAAAAAATAGGCCATATCACGAATATGTGCTAAGTGTTGTCTCATGAAGATTTTTTTTATTTATCAAAACACAACCCACCTACCACCAGCAGCGTAAGATCACTGGGGAGAGGTAGAGGGGGCCCTAGGCAAAGAAGTAATGCAGTAGAACGCAACCACTTCCAGCACTGCAATGTCATCAAGCAAGCGCTTGACAGGACACCGGATAAGAATGGCTGTCTGCCGTTGCAGAGAAAAGTCACTATATGACTGATGAACTGCCTTGGCATCCAGAGCTTACATAGGAACAGACCGATATACAAAATAGACATAAAAAGTTAACTGGGATAAAAAGACGAAACAAAATGAAAGCAGCAGCAGCAGCAGCAACGACAACGACAATGCCGTCACGGCCACCCACAACAACAAGAAAACGCACAAAACCATACCACCTAGAATACATATCTCTATACATCGATACAGGAGAGACCACACAGTTCACTGAGGGCAGCAGAGCTGCTGGCACCACAACAGCAAGAAAAGAGGAAGGTCACAAAAACTGAAATACAAAATGAAAGAGTCCGTACCTTCCAATCTATACACAGCTGGTGGACTAACCAGCAAAAGAGACCCACACCAGGCCACCACCCGCACCTACATACACACACACACGAGCGTTGAAGCACAGTCCTAACATGACTTCACGCTCACCTGAGCAGACGTGGCCTAGAAAGGCACATGAGATGGCCAGCAGTAACAACAGCAGCGTCGTCCACTGCTTATGCTTGCGCGCCAGGGTAGGCATAGCCCAGCTGCCGGTAGTACTCACGCCATTGAGCTTCCACTTCCGCTGTAGACAGGCCGTGGGTTGCTGCTGCCGCTGCTGCGGCTCCAGCCGCTGAGCTCGATCCAGCCATGGATGCTGCGCTGGCAGGTGTGGACGGAGCAGCGCCAGCTCCAGGGCCAGCTCCACCGGCAGCTGCTGCAGCAGCTGCCGCCGCCGCCGCTGCCTGCTGGGCACTGTACTGCTGGTAGTAGTGCTGATAATACGCGGCCCAAGCAGACGACGCGTCAGCACCGGGTGCTCCGCCTGGACCTGCACCTCCTGGACCTGCGCCTGGAGGAACACCGCCCGCGTACGGGTTTGGATACATTGGAGGAGCACCATGACCTCCAAACATAGGACCACCGGGTGGACGAATATGAGGACCACCCATATGAGGTGGCCCGCCCATCGGACCTCCGTGATCATTTGATCGCTGCTGATTGGAACCACCGGGTCCAGCATTGCACTTCTCGCGGATCAACTGCTGTGCATGGGAAATGGCGGAATCACTGCCACGCAAGATGAATACCTTCAAGTCTGGACTGGTGACGATATTCCGGTTCAGCTCAATATGACAGCCGCTCTGCTGCTTCAGTTGCCGAATAGTCTCACCACCCCGGCCTATAACAAGACCACACTGGTTGGCTGGGACAGGGAACTGGACTTCCTGAACATTACCTCCAGAGCCACCAGCATTGGGAATACTGCTTCCACCGGATCCTCCCTGATTTCGCTCAGACATGACATCCAAGATGATTTTCTGCGCCGCAGCAAGGTTTTCCGCTGGTCCACTTAGCACAGCGGTTCTGGTCTTCTCGCCGGAGTCTGGTTGAAACTGGATGCGCACGCCTGTCTCATTGTGGATGCGGCGCACGTTTTCACCACCGCGGCCAATAACAACACCCACGACCTCGCGCGGCACATCCATTCGCAAGCCTGGTGCATTGGCACCTGGCGGCATGTCTGATGAATTCAATAATTCATTGACAAGCACCCGAGCATGCTCTATGGTCTGTGGTGTGCCCTGTATACGCAGAGGCTTTTCACCTGGAGAAGGACCATCTTGAACGACAAACATGACGCAGCCACTCTCTGCTTGAAGACGTTTTATGGTCTCACCGCCCTTGCCGATGACAAGTCCGACTTTATTCGCTGGGAGCATCATGTCAAATATGTCTGTACCTGCAGCAGCAGCTGAATTAGAAACTGTCATTACTGGCCCTGAAGATGATGCAGTCTTCGGTCTACCACTCGCACCACTCTCATTTAGTAACTGCTCCAGCAGCATTCGGGCTTTGACTACGTTCTCCGCATCGCCAGTAATTGTCAGAATACGCTCGCTTCCTTGACCAGCCTCACCAGTCTGAATACGGGCACCTGATTCGGATTGCAGACGGCGAATTGTCTCTCCACCTTTGCCCATTACCATTCCCATCAGGCTCTCAGACACAGCAACCTCCTGTGTGGCTTTGTTCCCCGATCCAGATGGTGGTGCCAATGGTGGAGGATGGCTCGAACCAAGAGTTGATATCGGCTGTTGATGGACATCAAGGTAGTCCTCTGTCATTGGCTTCTTGGCAGGTGCACCATCATCCAAACCAGCATCAGCATAGGATCTCTTTTTCGAGGTGTACGCTTCCTCAAATTCATCCGCAAAGGTTCCATCTACGGGCCCCAAGTCTACGCCATCATCGCCGGGATCCATAGTCAAACTGGAACGGCAAGCGTGAGACCTGAAGACGGCTTCAAGGTCTTGCGGCAAACAGCACAAACGATACTTCTGTTTAGCTGAATTTCCGTCAAGAAACAGTGGAATGATTATTTTGCTTTTTCTTCCTTTCAACACGTACACAAGTACAAAGTGCAAGCAGAATTTTTATTGCTTTCATGTTTCAGATCAGGTGGCAAAAAGATGCAAAATGGCGTATAATTTTTGTGTAGGAGTACGACAAAAAAATTATAAAGGACAAAATTATTTTTAGGCGCCAAGGATATCGCGGCGCGACCCTCGAGCTAGCTAGCTACACGATAAAGTAGCTCGGCGACAAAATGTAGTGCTTCTTCAAGTTCAAGTTCTTGCATAGCTTGGTCAAAGAATCACGAAGTCAAAATACTGTAGTCTGAAGTGTGCCGGGCCCATTAGTAGTCACTTTACATGTTTTTTTCTTACGTATTCTGCTGCTCTGTCCCTCACCTAATCAGGCTAATGTTCAACTCAACTACATTGTAAGTATTTGTCTGAAGCATAATATAAAACTTCGTAGAATCACCATGGATGCATCGGGCAAGAAAGTAAAGCCTCCAATTTCGGCTGTGGATATGGCGGCCCATTTGAAGTTGATGTCAGAACACCTGGCCTCTGCTAGCAAATCTCTTCGAGAAGCCAAGAACAATTCTAGTCTCAACGAGCAAGAGTTCGAATCTCATCTTGATGACATCCTCGATAGTGCTATCATGTCGTCCAGTGTACTGATGTGCAGCTTGAGTCAGCTTCCAACTGTGAATCGCCAAGAAGCAGGATTGCTGACAATCGAGAAGAGCCTAGCTGACTGTGCTCCAATCCTACTGCCCGGTATTCAGTGAACACACACCATGCAAAAATGGATACAGGATTATGCACGTCTCATTGAGGCTGAAGAGGTTTTCAGCTAACCGCATGACAATGCCACCTCTAAGGCGTCGGCGTCACGATTCGTGTACGCCTGGGAATCACTTCCCTGCATTGCACTGTACTCCGGAGGAGTTTATCCTGCTAATAATGACACTGGACTGGCCAATGACCCGTTCCCCACATGCTGGACAGTGCACATCGGATGTTGTGAGTGGATCTTCGTGTGGTTATGCCTGAGTTGCAAGCGTGCAGCATAGCAGCACGGCATGTTCAATATACCGCTCCGCCGTGGTTGCGCAAGTGTGTTGTCGCCGGCACCAGCGAGCGCACTCGCAACGAAGATCTGTGTAGCCCCACTTTCCACTTGCAGCCTAACGTGCACAGGTGGCTGCTTCCAGGTGCACAGTACCTGCGTGGTGATGGGCACCGTGTGAAATTGTAAACCTCAGGCTTTGCGCCGCATGATTTTCTTGTCTCTGGGGTGGTCATGGTTGTTTACATCATTTCGTTGACGTGTGTTTCAGGACGGTCTGATCCTATGCACAATTTATGTACATGTATAATTATTTATTAAAAAAAACTCATACTATGTGCACTTTATTTGTTCGTGGTGCAGTGCCAACTGCTCGAGCACCACCAGGAGGCCAGCAAATCTTTTCAAACAGAAGTACCTTACAGGTAAAGGGTTGAGTTCACGTTGTAGTTGTTTCACTCAAGTGGACATGTTGTGGATTGCTATTTGCCTAACAATTGCATCAAAACAGCTCTGCTACACCAGGAATGTCTCACTGAATATCTAATGAAATTATAAAATGGCTACTCATTGGTTACTATGGGTAGCCATTGTTATATTTCAGGCATCTTTACCACTTCTCTACTATTCTGCAACTCTGTCGGTCGCTATCTGTCACTCTGTATTGGCTCTCGTGTTTGTGTGTGTGTGTGTGTGTGTGTGTGTGTGTGTGTGTGTGTGTGCGCCGCCCCGGCGATCTCAAGCGCCACGAACCTTTCTGCCGGTTGCCGCCGAATTAGTCCTTTCGCTATCATTGCCTACGGCAATGGGCAAGTTCAAGGTTCAAGGTGTGTGTGTGTGTGTGTGTGTGTGTGTGTGTGTGTGTGTGAGAGAGAGAGAGAGAGAGAGAGAGAGAGAGAGAGAGAGCATGCCTGTCGTGTATGTGTGTGTGTGTGTCTCTCTCTCTCTCTCACTCACTCTCTCCCTCTCACTTACTCAATCTCTCCCTCTGTTCTCCCTCCTTCACTTCTTTCCCATCCAGAAATCATGGTGGGGTTAGGTCTATCTACTTAAGTGTTCTGGGTTTTCGGCGTGTCCATTTCAAAGCTTGTCAAATTGTTTTGCAGAACCCAAGACCTGTCACACACACAATATTCTCTTACAACGATTGAGTCCCCCTGTATTGTCTCTGGAAGTAGATTTTAATGGCCTTGAGCCCTAACGGCCGGTTAGGCCTTAGCACGGCCTAACCCCGACGGAGTTCAATTGTGAGTAAGGTCCTTGTAGCATAATCCATTATGAGTATGGTCCTTGTAGCATGATCCTTGTGATGAAGTGTTGGCGTGTGTGCTGTTGTTGCCTGTCACTTTCTCATATCATGATCATGAGTCTGTCCCTGCGGGAAAAAGTCTTGAAAACTTGCGCACGAAATTGCGGCAGAAAGCAACGAAAAATGCGCCGAAAAGTGCGGAACTTGCCAGGAATTCGCGGAATTATTTGCAGAAAATTGGGGATTTGGGCCAAATCACGAAATTTGTTGCATCTGTAGAATCGCTATTTGGGCAGTAGATCTACTCCACTCTCTCGGGAGTAGTATGAGTCGAGTCTGTGCAAAAAACCAACATGATCAAGGAAAGCAGTGGGGGAAAAGTACAGAAAAATGTTTAAAAAAAGTGCAGAAACGACAAAAAACGCGGGGAAATCGCAGATTATGCAGAAAACCACGGGTTTGGGCCAAAATCGCGAAATTTGTTGCATCCGTGGAATCGCGACTTCCTGGAGGGACAGATGAGTGGATCAGTGAGCCCCCTTCCCTCCCCCTGCAGTGCAGAAACTCTTCGTCTTTCGCAGGCCATTGCCATGTACCGTTGTACCTCTCTTATCCGGACCTCCAGGTTACGGGCACCTCGGTCCACCCAGCACCCTATGGGTGAGTTTTAGTGGAAGCAATACTATTCTGTTGCCAATTTGTTGGCAATAGTGACGTCATGCTGATGCCATATCTCTGGCCCTTGCCCATTGAAAAACGTATGTGATTCAGAGTTACCATGGTTACCGGGATACTTCGAAGTTATGTGTACCCCATAGAGACGCACATAAAGGCCCATGTGCTGATGAGTGAGTTTTTGCATTATTTGCTATTTTTGCGGGCTGTTTTGTCTCACACGTAGGTGCACGCGCTTGCGTTGCTAGTGTACCGGTACATTGTATAAGTATGCAAATAGTGCGATACCGCAATGCACATTAAACTATGTGTACATGGTGTTTCTTGTGGCGTTCGTGACTCCGTGTGTCTTGGGATGGAATTGCATTTAGGTTCACTTATGTAAGCCCATGCGCTTATTTCAGTGTGAGGGTGCGCTTATGCCCGGATATAGGCACATGTGCTTAAATGCACGCCACTACGAGTAGTGCCCGATCCAGACCGCCCGGATAAGAGAGAATGATCTATGGGTGTACTCACTGGCCGTTATGTGTCGGCCTGGCTGGACATCATGGTACGTGTACAGTACTAAGAATACAACAAAACATGTTTATGCAGTGCCTGCTTGTACATGACAGGGCCTATCGGACCAGGCCACTGGGCTGTGTGTAGTGTATGTGTATGTGTACACAAGGGAGTTGTAAATAGATTAAACACATGCGACACACTTGTGTAGCCGTCATGTACAGGTCCAAGTACCGTCATCTTCAGTTTGCATTTTTGCCCTCGGTCCGTGGTTGGCTTCACCCTCACTTTCTTGTGTAGGCTATTTTCATTATGCCAAGTGCCATGAAGTGCAGACAGTAAATAAATGAATAAAATAAATAAATTTATAACTGCAGTTCTATTCACGAGGCAGACAAAATACTGAAAAAAGTCACTTTGTGAAGGGTGTGGCCTTTAAAAGGTTTAACTTTATACGTTTTTTTACCGCGGTTGTGCTCCATGCTTTTTCACGAAGTTTTACCTGCCTACACGCACGAAATCAACAAAATCCTCGTGTTCTGGCCTGCGCAACGAATTAAAATTTGAATTTTAAAATGCTCACGTACAAACCAATGCAAAGTACGGGAAACAGGTCGAGCTGCGACCGCGGCTCGCAGTTTTTGATCAAGAATTGTAGCGAAAGCTCGCTGTGAGCCACGGCCTCGCTGCGAAAGCTCGAGCCACGGTCACTATGGTAATGCTGATGCGTTGAATTTCAAGCCGCGGATGACGAGCAGCGGAGCAGCAGTGGAACCCGGCCCTTAGCTTTAAGGCGACATATACTATGAGATTGTGAGAAATCAATAAATGAAGCAGTCTACTCCTGCATGAATTCCCCTCCCCATTCCCTAAATTCTGGCTTCTACACTGTGCTAGTATAGCTATACGTCACTTTGTTGGTACATTTAGGGGGCGTTCGTTTTTGATCTACAGGTCTCGGTAGAACTGTGACTACAGTCAATCTTCTTTCAGTAGATGTGTTCGTTGTTTTCTACCCCGGCCAAGCGGCAGATTTTACTTTCCTGTACTGGCTCTACCAGGTTTTACGGGTGGTAGAAGTTAGTAGAAGTTCGTAGATGCTGGGTATTTCTGTACTTGCCAGTCAATCAATGTTGTTTGAGTGTACCAGGGCTCTCATGTATGTACATGTACTCTTGATATGAAGTGAGCCACTGCTGATGAGTGATTGTTCAATTGACATACCTCCTGCCAGGGTTGGCAAGATGCAAGGTCCTTGAACGTAGATATCAGACACAGTTGCTGTGTATGTATTGTCACGCGCGCACGCACGCGCGCGCGCGCGCGCGTGTGTTGATTTCATCTCTAATCACTACGATGTAGATTATTTTGATCAGCAGAACGTGAGAACAGTAGTAAGTTATTCATCACGAATGAGTAAAGATGTTACGCATAGATTGTGTCTGGATATGTCATGCACGTGTCAAACCATTGTTGCGGATTGAGTCAGTGAATCTCCTATGTAGTGATTGGCTAAATCCATGGCAACCGCACTAGGGTGGTGCATTGCACAGCCAGACTAGGAAGTCAGTTGGCAACAAGTTGCCGACGGTGAAGTGCACAGTCAAGGAGAGCTCAATCAGTTCCATTCTGTTCCTGAAGAAACTGACGGCGGGTAATGCCCTGCCACACAGAATAATTATAATGGCGGATGCAGCTCCTTACAATGGGACAAGTCGTCTCACCGTCTGATGCAAATGTAATTTCCAACATCTCCCAATACCTCCTTGCACATACATTTTTTTCTACTTTTCTGGTTCTTCTGTCCAATAATAATGTTCCTCCCATCTGCTTTCATGTGCGTCCTTTACCTGGCTGGTATATTAGTCACAGTGCTGTTGCGCTGTTGTTAGGTCTTCAGTAACATAAACCAAGCATATTTTAAGTCAACTGAGACCCGGCGCAACATGCAGTACGAAACTGTTTACATATTAAAAAAATTGATGATTCTTCGGCAACGGTAACACATACGAGCTCGTATGGTCAACGAATGTTTGGCTGGTTTGGTAAACGTGATCAGCGGGTGCCAGTATTACTCGCTCAACGCGCGTAAACATCTATGTATAATGTCTGTCATTACACGGACTGTAAGCTCTGAAGTCTGAGTGGCAGCCTACGGCGAAGAGGGAATGAGGACTATGACTGGTGTGGTGTTACACACTCGAGTTTCTGTGTGTCTTGCGTGTGACCGCCGGCTGACATGTCCCAGACCAGCCAGACAAAACACGTTGTAGTGGCAGCTTAGCAGCATGTTTCTTTTGACATCTAGGTCTGTTGACTTCTGACACACTGGGCACCGTTACAAACAATCTAATTGTATCAATCACTCCTACGCCTCCAGTTAGCAATGCAAATTTGCAGTAAATCATGGTCAGCTGTTTGTCTAAAACCTCTTATCAGCTTCAGTGACACGAGTTAATCCATGAGGTCTGCTCTCCACCTGGTAATGTTACTTCAAAAGTAGATTTTCTTCTATTCAGCTTCGATTCGTGTGTATTGGTGTGGTCTTAGACCAGGGCCGTAGCACCTGGTCAGGCCGGTCCAGCCAGGGCCGAACCTTATTTCGAACAAAGTTGACCCACCCAGTTTGTGAAAACGGGGTTTTCATCAACGATACTCATTCCGGCCCATCAAGTATCCCAGGGGACTGGACCACCTGAAATTCCGATGCTATGGCCCTGGTATTTGTCTCCCTAGCCCGTCCCAGGAAACAAAAAATTAATAGTGATGCTTGGGAGGAAAATCAGATTCTGACCTTGACCATGACCACATCTAGGAGGAATAGGTCTGTTGCTTGTCCGCAGGGCGTTTTGGGAGACAATCAAAGCCTATGCCGAGAGTCGAGCCACTGTTGTCCGCATGCCACTGCGTTGTTGACCAGCACACATCAGGCTTGGACGTTCGCTATGTACAAGCTGTGTAGACTCTTCACTGCGCTGTCAAATGCTCATGTCCGTGGAGACCAGCTTGAAGCGACTGGCATTGCAGCAAAGCCACTGGCAGGATCCTGGAGTTCCTGGATTTCAGTGGAAATACTCTTTGACTCGGAGGACCACTGCGTACTAGCACTGTAAACCCAGCCGTGACCAAGATGACCAAATAAGTTTTCATCCCACTTGGTTCGGCCGAGCCAAACTCGACCCGCTTCCAAAGCGCTGGTGCCAGGGGATTTCGATTCAAAATGATGGACACAATAGTCATAATCATTCAGGTTATCGCAGCACTGACTGCACGGCGTCGATCAACTGATCAATCATGGCAGCGCGCGAGCCTGCCCGCCCGGTATGCTTCATTCCAAGCGCTTGAAGCAATGCCACGATTTGACAAGGGTTCATGAACTTCGACCCGAGTAGGAGTTGGCCTGTAGGCTAGTTGTAGACAGTGTAGGCTGAGGCTGCGCTCCTGGCAGAATTGCGCCCCAGCCGTCGACGACTCGTCCGAAGTCACTGCAAAATTACGGTCGGACTAGTACTAGTAGTAGTGTATCTACAGTGTAGACCTACAGGCTACACTACATGAATCCGAGAGATTCAGAGCCAAAACAGAGATATACTCGGTCTATTGCGCCCCAAGACACTGATTGAGGTGATTTGCTACGCTCCGGCGGAGCAATGACATTGACAAGCCTTGTGCAGTGCACGCACCATCGCTCTGCAGTGCAGACAAGGAGTCAAAAGTTGAGCTTGCAGCGCTAGCGCTTCTTCCCTGCAACAGAGAGAACAGAAATGTCACAAGGATCCAGACCTTCATGTGTCACCTCTGCACGCCTGGGGGGACGTTGACGATTATATCGGCCCAGATCCTGTCTCAGTGTCTGTATGAAGCCGCGTTAGTGCGCATCGACGGTGTGTTTGTTGCGGTATGCGAACCTCGATCTAACACGTGACTGCATAATCCTTGTAGTTTCCACCGGAGGCTAGAAAAGCTAGTGACGATGACCGAAGGAGCCTGAAGTGAGAGAGGAGAGTCCTGAAGAAGGTTATTGATTTCGACCTGGCGTTTAATTGCCGAACGAACCCATTTCGTGGAAAGAAGGAGCGTTCGGGAAGACAACCAGCAGCCATGAAGGCTGTCCTTTGCTTCCTTCTGCTAAGTGCGGTCTTACACTGGACGGCACGGGGTCAGGATATTTTGGAAGGTACGTGCAGTCACAGAGTGAAGTAGATCGTCTCGTGCACTCGCGTGTATAACTGTCGTGAATTTTAGGCAGAAGTCCAGTTATTTCTGTTTGCTGCGAACGCGGATCCGCGGACTCAGTTTCAGGAAACGAAGAGGACTGAAAACATCCCCGGTTTGTTACGTCCGCAAAATATCAAAATTTTGATTCATTCTCTTTTACCTGCATAGTGCATGTTGTGCTATGTAGGTGAAATAATTAATTCAACCAAAGCGCATATTCGGCGTCCTCACCCACACACCTAAGTCGTTGCACGCCCTGGCCTTGGCGCTCTGGAAGTAGCACGAATGCTGCTGGGCGGGCGCATGTGCCGATACAGACTACAGTATCGCCTCGGATTCGGAACTGGTCCAAGGCGCCAGCTTTGAACTGTGGTTCCGATTTCACCTAGCGTAACTGCATTGTCACGGACAACCCTAAAGCTACTGTTGAATGACAGAAGACACTTGTTTGGGTTGCATGTTCTGTTCCAGATGGGGTTTCGAATTTCCTAGATCTCCTTGGGAAGATTTGGCCACCTGCGTCATCCATGGTAGAGTGACGTGGGATCATGTAAATCACTGTGTGGCCATATTACTGTAAAAGCCATTATTCTAACGAGCCTCAAGTATAATGATTTCCTGAAATTGACCAGTTTACATGTACCAAAGGTAGCAAAACCTCACTACTCGTAGTGTTTGGGGTGCCGAGTTGAATGGTCTTGGTCCGAGGAAGCTGCGACGCTCCTTCCTCCTTTATTCCCAATCGAACTCGCCACTTCCACCGAAACTGGGTGACTGCGCCCTACTAGATGGGGAGGTGTATGCAAAATATCACTAAAAGCGCCATTTCACGGATGAACGGCATTGGCCCATATGTCATAGTCTTTTGGACACTGAGTTGACTGGGTACAGTTTGGTCCGAGAAGGCTGTGATGCAGCGTTCGGCCCTTATTCCCAATCGTACACGGTTGAGTAAGCGGTCACGCGCTCATGCATACACCAGTCACCTGGTCACCTTGCCCGTGCCCGCAGGCTACCACGTACAGCCTGTCTGGGCGCGTTCCTGTCACTCGAGCTGAACCTTGGTGTGAAAGTTGTAGCCTGCAGGCGCGGTGACCAGGTGACTGGTGTGCGCATGAGCACGTTCGCAGCAAACAGAGTTGCGACTCTGAATTTCACGCGAAGTCAGAACAGCAGGGAACGAGGTGACCTAACGTGAAATTCAGAGTCGCAACACACTACACAGCGTCTGTTATCGCTATTTTGTTGGAAGGCTCTGCCCTGGGGCAGTGAGCACTCTTCAGACAGTGGATAGTGACTACATGTATGTTGGTCTCTATACTTTCATATCTCACTATCTCTTTTATATGGAGATACTTTTACTGTCTGCTTATGGTTGGGGAGGATAGATCTCTGATGGCATGTATAAATACGAATGCTCATATCAGGATCATACTCCGTAGAAAGAGTTAAATAGGTGCGAGGCAGCGCATTGGCTGCCCAACGAGACAGTGTGCAAGCAGACTAATTGGATACACACTACGATATCATGTTTGTCCCACCTCACACTGGCCAGGGTTAGATAAATGACCATACTACTGCTTGTAGGGTTCACATAGTCAGTGTAACGAAGTAAAATAGAAGAATACAACAACAACAACAACAACAACAACAACAACAACAACAACAACAACAACAACAACAACAACAACAACAACAACATCAACAACAACAACAACAACAACAACAACAACAACAACAACAACAACAACAACATCAACAACAACAACAAAAACAGCGGCAGCGTTCACAGAACCAAAACTTGAGTCATAAAGGTGTCGGACAGTGAAATTCGACCCCATGAATACAATACGTGTAGAACAAAGGGCTACACAGTCCTAGTCTGTGCTCTCAAACTCAGCTCTGTTTCTATGTACTTCGAAGTATGATGTCGAATTTGTGGGTTTACACTCACAGCAGGACTTCTTGTGTACGTTTCTCTATCCGAGTATGTCTTAGCACCTTTATCCACCAGGTCAAGTGTGAATCCTTAGGTTTGAAGTTGAAATTTACTATTTCAGTAGTCGAGAGGTGCTGATTGATTAAAATAAGCTTGAGTAGTCAAAATGTTCATTGCATCTCTACCAAAATATGCTCCACTGTCTCGCAGTCATGTTTTTCTGCATGTAGCATAGATTAAAGCGCTATCACAAGGCGATAACGGAAGTCTCCAAAGAGTTTCTAGTGTTGCTTAAAATCTTCTCGCAACTTCATCTGGTGCTGCGGCATCAACTCGGATTCCGTGTTGACCTGTTGGCTATCTTCCTGTTGTGTGTGTTGCAGCATGTGACAATTTGATTGGATCAGGGGACCGCGTTCCGGAAGACAAGGATAAACTCTGTATGTACATATTTGCATGTTCAGTTAATGAAAAAAGATTACGAGGATGCTTTGCCAACCTTTGCTGGTTTTAAATACATTTTCTATGGTGGCGACTGCACACAGTATCACAGGCAACCTCTGTGCAAGTATTAATTAAAATTTTACAACACGCACCCTATGACTACGGTGACCATAATCGTGTACATGTACATCAACAGTTTCCGGATGTTGCCTGATGATTGCGCTGCGCATGAGAGTCGGAGTTGTAGCAAACTCCTAGCCTTGCTCCAATGTTGTACTATATGCATTTACATATACTTTGCTGGGATAGCGAATACACGAAAAGCACATTGTGATGTGACACAATGTGTGCCGTGAACACCCCACATGGCCTCCTGGTCATGGCTGTGTGGGGTGTTAAAATTGCATTCCTGATCCCAGCGTACTCACATGCATTGCTCGAGTGTTCCTTTTGGCATGGTACAATGGGCTTATAGCCTAGTCGCTTAGTATTGCATACCTTGTCGTAAGGCCCCTGGATTGAGTCCTGCTGGGGACAGTCAATTGTTCTTTACGCATTTTACCTTGTCAACTTCCCCAAACCGATGAAATGCACACATGCTATTTAATTCGATGTGGAGGTCTGGTGCTATTTGTAAGGTTTCCACGGGGAACTATGCATGGCGACAGTTAGATACATGCAGGGTCCATGCAAAATTGGATTCTGTGGTTCTCGTCAGACTCAGTCAGACTGAGTATTTTACGTCCGCTGTAGGAATCCTTCACATTCATCCATGCAAATTGTGTGATGAAACTGTTGCCTCTCTCTCTTTTTTTTGCTTCAGGCCCATGCGTGCTGGAACCCCTCTTCGAGAATGGCAACCGTGTGAATGGCGACGTGACCACTGGTGTCGTGCAGATGAACGGCATCGTCCGCTATGAGTGTTTTGTAGGTTACAGCCTCACGCGCAACGGACAGACCCTTCAGGCGCCATTCGAACGCAAGTGCTTGCGCATCGCCGGTCGGCAACAATTTGAGTTCGACCGGGAACCACCGACGTGTGAACGTGAGTACGGGAATTCTTGACGATTTCGAATTCTTGACGATTGCAGCCGTGCTAGGAATGTAGATGATAATAATTATACCAATGATTAGTCAATATAATAATTATACCAATGATTAGTCAATATAATCATTATACCAATGATTAGTCAATATAATAATTATACCAATGACTAGTCAATATAATCATTATACCAATGATTAGTCAATATAATCATTATAATGAATTGTGCTCGATGCTGTTTCTCAGAGATTACTTCCTCGAAGAAATGATCATGGCCTGCCTGTTTTTTTCCTCTGCTCTTCTAGCAATCTCGTGCCCAGAGCCCGCCGTGCCAGAAAATGGACAGCGGATCGGAAATCGCTTTCTGTTTGAAGACGTGGTAGAGTTCAGATGCGATGATGGGTTTGCGCTGACGGGTAGCAGGCGCAGAACATGCCGCGAGGACGAGAGATTTAGTGGCGTTCCCGTCACTTGCACACGTAAGGGAATGGTGCACGTTGTGACTGATTGGATTTTTATTCTGTGTTTGTTTCGGTTCTGAGAGTTTTCTGCCTGCCTTCATAGAGTACCCTAGTACTCCCTGAACACCACACGTACCAAAGATCTACAGTACTTCCCATCTGGGTTGTGTGTTGAGACCAGACACTGCCACATTATGTTCCCTATTTTGCCGTCCCTGAAGTGAGATTGGAGGCTGGCACAGTGCAAGGTAGTAGTAGCTCCTGAGTATGGCAAGCAAAGAGTAGAGAATTTCAGCGATTAATGGCAAACTTAGCACCATGCTGGTTGAGCACTACACCTATTGTAAAAACCCTGCCACTGATCGCAACAATAATGCATAGTGCTTCAACAAAAAAGTACTTCCTTGGTATTTTCTCACATCTGCTTTGCATTATCCCTTTGAAATCTCCTGTGCATGCAGCAAAAGCAAACTCATCAAGGGACAAAACCAATACTATTACTGCAAAAAATGCAGTGAGTTCATCAGGATGCTTTGTGTTGTTCACCTATTGCTCACAGCTCAGAACTGCGAAGATCCGGGCAATGTGCGGTTTGCGAGCCGTCGCCTGGAGGGACTGCGCGTAGATAACACCGTCATGTACACGTGTGATACGGGCTACATGATTAACGGAGAGCCTACCCTCACATGTCTCAACACCCAGCAATGGTCACATCCACGACCAAGCTGTGAACGTGAGTGGTCGCCACCACCATTTTTCAAGTGAATATTATAGCACAGGTACCAGAACAGAACAACAAGGACAATCAAGGCTTGTTTGCTGCTACTTCAAGTTTCATGCTCACGCAATCATCAGGCAACATGAAGATTGGGTGCCGACCATGCCGGTATATATGCCAGGAGAGGGTGGTATGAAAACCTAGCAGAGGTACCGAACATCCCTATCAGGCAGGGGACCTCCCGATTCTGCTGATGTTTCGTAAACATTTCCCTATCTCCTGACCAGAATTGAACCTCCCTACTCCGTATGGATTTTGCGTGAAGTATGCTAACCACGTATGTACTGTAGTGCGCATGTTGGTAGAATCATGTTTCGAGTCGAGAGTTAGAGAAGTGTAGCGCATCATTATAGAGATAAGCATGTTTGAAACGTGTCCCTTCCTGCACACCTTTTTCCTTTCTCTTTAGCTCTTTCATGCTGTCGCTTGGAAGCGCCAATGCATGGCAGGAAGATTGGTGACCAGGTGACGCTGGGCAGTGTTGCCCAGTTTGAGTGCAACGCTGGATTCCAGTTGAGCGGCAGTGAGCAGCGCACATGCCAGACCGATGGTACTTGGTCTGGAGATCCAGCGCAGTGTGTGCGTAAGTCAAAGCCTGGACAAATTGCCATTATGGTACTGCTCTTATGTGCACTAGGCATGGGTCTACTGCTGCCAACATCACACTTGCTTGTATGCCACACACACACACACACACAAACGCATTTGCACACAAACACACACACACACACACACACACAAACACACACACACACACGCACGCACACGGTAAGAAAACTAAATGCAGCCATCAGGTGAAAACATATTCTTCAGCCTTTGTGTCCAGTCTTACAACAACACACTAAGAGTCGCACCTCACAAGTTATTTATACTACAGGGTGTTTATACTTCACAGTTCATGAAAAATGTGGCTCATTTAGCGCACAACCCTTCGCTGGGTACGGGTCTTCTTACCATGCATAGTTAAAAGGTAGAGGGGAAAGTGTTGATACATTTGGCTGATCCCCATCTTTCCAAGTAGAGCCTGGAACCTTTCTGTTTCACAGGAGGAGGTCCTCTATTAGCACTTTACCTAGCCACAGGTGAAGTAGTGTAATGCCACGGTCTTGTTTTCTCACGGGCGATCATTCTGGCACTAGCGTTTGCTGATCCTCACCTTTCCAAGCTGGCAGGTCCTCTATTAGCACATACAGTCTTGCCTTACCTTACCTATGTACTATTTGACACTGAACAGATCACAGTGGGCGCTATTTGGTGACATGTTGCCCAGTGTTTGTTGTTGATGACTTAACTAGTCTGATATTCTTCGTGCTTCTTCCGGTTCTATATGACTGTGTATAAGTAGCATAAATTTGGCGATGTCTCCTATGCACAACAACTACACACGCACATGCTTGTGCATGGGTGTACTAGCATCTCTGTCATCAAGCGCATCCTGCTTCGTCGAAGAAGCACATGGTCACAGGACCTCATTACCGGGCTACATAGGGAAAGAGGTCTTATGCTCAAAGGAGGCTCCAGTGTCTCTGTGTATCCAGTACACATGGTGTAGTTACAGCTCCCTAGACTCAGTCCTCTTCCCCCACCATGTATTCCAAACACTGTATGCGTACTGTGTGGTGTTTCCCCTTCTATGCAGCAATCATGTGCCCTATTCCATGAACACTGTATGCGTACTGTGTGGTGTTTCCCCTTCTATGCAGCAATCATGTGCCCTATTCCACGAACACTGTATGCGTACTGTGTGGTGTTTCCCCTTCTATGCAGCAATCATGTGCCCTATTCCACGAACACTGTATGCGTACTGTGTGGTGTTTCCCCTTCTATGCAGCAATCATGTGCCCTATTCCACGAACACTGTATGCGTACTGTGTGGTGTTTCCCCTTCTATGCAGCAATCATGTGCCCTATTCCACGAACACTGTATGCGTACTGTGTGGTGTTTCCCCTTCTATGCAGCAATCATGTGCCCTATTCCACGAACACTGTATGCGTACTGTGTGGTGTTTCCCCTTCTATGCAGCAATCATGTGCCCTATTCCACGAACACTGTATGCGTACTGTGTGGTGTTTCCCCTTCTATGCAGCAATCATGTGCCCTATTCCACGAACACTGTATGCGTACTGTGTGGTGTTTCCCCTTCTATGCAGCAATCATGTGCCCTATTCCACGGCCGATAGCTAATGGTGGGTACACCGGCGATGGTTTCGCTGTCGGAAACGAGCTAGATTTCTACTGTAATGCCGGCCACCGACTTGCTGGTGCTGAGCAACTGATTTGCCTGCCCGACGGAACCTGGAATATGCCACTGCCATCTTGCATGGGTAAGTTGATTGTGTGACTTACCCCATGAAGAAGTTGTATGAATGATTTGCAGCAGGTGGATGGAGCTCGACCGGTGTGCTTCTCAGCTCCTGGGGAGTGACATATATTCCAGTGAGATCTCTCAGATATTTAAAATGATATTTTTTTAAACGATGCAAAGATATTCAGTGTTGGTAACAGTTAGGTGCTTATTGTGAATCTTTTTCTCTTTTAGGGTGTTTCAATGTTGTTATCATGTATGGTGTGCCACCTGTCTTTTGTAGTGGTTGACTGTGGCAATCCCGGTCGCCCAGAGAACGGCGCACGACAAGGGGATGCTTTCACGTACACCAACCACGTTACGTATTCGTGCAACGATGGATACCGTCTCCTTGGATCGACCGTGCGTCATTGCTTGGCTGATGGGACGTGGTCGGGCGAGCCAGCCTCTTGCAACTGTGAGTATGCTGACTACGACTGCTGACCGGTATAATTCTTTCTGCTAGATTGCTTAGCTGTTGTCCTCGGGATTCTGCAGTAAATCACTCATTAATTTATAGTAAAGAAAAGGACCAAGGAACTGCAATGTGCAATGCTATCGTATTAGCTGATTTTTAGTAACTGGTGGTGTTAGTGGACGTTATAGTGTAATTTGAAGTTCCTTGGTCCTTTTTCTTTACTATAAATCATCCATTGCTCAGCGAGAGCCCATTTACACGGCGAATGCCATAGTAGTATTCAGCGAATGTCAGTTTGCAGTGGAACCAAAGTAATCATGGACTAGTATTGTCTAGATTCAGGAACCTCTCTTAAGTTGTCTGAGTTCCATTGTATGCACGGTTTGGGGAGACCAGACCAGTTTCTTCATACCAAACAACCGAGATGCTGAGACTAGCACTTGTATTTGCGCTGCATGAAGTCCGGCTTGATAAGGGCGTCGGCATTCTGCTTTACTGCCGTGCCTAGTACCGTACATCATGAGCCACACTGCGACTTGAAACCCGTAGTCTTAGCAAGGGATGCAATGCACCCAGCCAGATCGGAACACACCCCCAGGGGTTGGACATCATCAGGACATAGCTGTACTACACACGCTCCCCCCCCCCCCCCCCTCCCTTCCCTTCCGGGACTAGGAAACTTGTCTAATGTGTCTGTGTGTATCTCCTGATTGCGCAGTGGGGAGCTGTGGTGACCCCGGCACACCACGGTTTGGTAGTCGCAAGATGAGCGGCACAACTGTCGGTGATACTGTCGACTGGGAGTGTGACCGAGGGTACAAGATCGTTGGAGAGCCCGCTGCTGAGTGTCAAATGAACGGACGCTGGACACGGCCCACTCCTACCTGTGAACGTGAGTTGATTTTTATCAAAATGCTATCCTCATTTGAAAAAAAGTGTTGGCGGCTCCTAACCTTTAAGCTCATGATTCTTGCCGGTTGACACTTGAGCAGCTCGAGACTGCCATCTGGAGCATATGGAAAGCACGTCTAAATTTCCACATGCTGAGTGTGATAGAAATCAGGTAGTCATGATCAAACACTAGCAAGTTAGCAACCAACATCTTCAAACATTACAATCAAAGCTGTAACGTCTTAGTTCATCTCTTTCATATGTTTTAGCAAAACCGAATCTGTGGTATTTCAATGATCTCTTTGGGTCAGACACCTAGGTGTGGACTTGTTTACATGCTTTGCTCTGCCAAGATGTTAGCAGTCATTTCAATATGGTCTCATCGTCTCTTACTATTCACACAGGGATCAGGTGCACGGATCCTGGAATGCCAGCAAACGGAGCAAGGATCGGAGATGATTTCAATGCCGGTTCTATGGTCAGCTTCACTTGCGACCGTGGGTACATGTTGCAAGGATCTCCCACCATAGATTGTTTGATGACTGGACGGTGGAGTGATCCAGTTCCAGTATGTGTCGGTAAGTCCAGCTCTCTTCTTCCTTTTATTCAGCAGCACGGGTGTACAACGCATACAAAAAGGCAATCTCTAGAAACAGAGAGGTTCCAGGCTGTAAAAGGCAATCTCTACGGAGGATAATAGTTGCCAATGCTTGATACTTGATGGGGAAGCTATTAATCCCAGTTGGCAGGCATTCCAATGGCATAGCAAAGTGGACGGTACTGAGTGCAAAGCAAGTGTTTAAGTGATATTAACTTAAGGCAATAGCTCCACCCAAGCGAAAACATGAAAGTATATGGTAAAAGTGCTGAAAGGTTACAAATGTGATACGTGAGAATGAAAGTGAGAAATACAGATCAAGTGGGTGCAAACAATGCGCTAATCCACTACAGTGTGTTAACAATAAGAGCAGTACAGAACACAGAGCACAGAAATGGCCAGGCATGGCCACAACGAGCACAAACTTTCATTGTCACATTATCACATTTGTAACCTTTCAGCACTGTCATGATTACATCATATTAGGTGCAGATCTGAGGCGGGACGTGGCGTGGTGCGTACAATTGAGCTGCAGTTGTGCAGAAATAGACCTGCTTGAATCCTGCTTGTACGCACCGCGTCACTAAAATGATGTAATCACGGAATTTTGCCGTGACAGCAACCCATCCGAGCTGCACACTCTGGTTTTCGTGTACTCTTGGTACCGCCAACACATTGGCTTCAAATTGATTTGCTGGAGCAATGGAGGAGCTTTCGAATCAAATTTCCCTTTGTGTTGCACGAGAAAATGTTTACATTAACCCTTTCACTGCCACTGTCGACGAAAGTCGACAGCGCATTCATGCACTCTGAGTGCCACTGTCGACGAAAGTCGACAAGGAAACATGCAGTCCCCAGTGCCACCGTCGACTTTTGTCGACAGGCAGACTTAAGCCAGTTTGGGCCGCTATTTTTGAATATTGGAGTTGTTTAGCCGTGGTAGAGGGCCACTAGGCCCTAGAAGAGGTCCATACCCACCGAAATACGCTGCCAGAAGCATGGGTTGCCATTTGAAAAAAATCGAACCAGCGTCGTTGAAAATACGCATCTGATTTTTAGCCGAGCGGCGCGGAAGAAATCGGTTCTCACGCACTTCCACCTTGCTGAGTCGGTGCCAGTTTTTTTCTCTTTCCCGTCAACTTTCATTGCAAGGAGCATGATATTTGGTTCAGACTTGATGCCTAGCCATTGCCCAAGACTCTAGACGGCTATCCATTGCGATAGGCGGTTGGAGTCACGGGTAGAGACAACCACACGACGGATTCCTCACGGACGCATTCACTGCAAACTTGACGGAAACAGCTCTGGCGGCGCTCGCCGGGTCCAGAACTAAAATTTTCTAAGAACTACGTTACAATGGCGACCGGCACAGTCAAGAGACACTACAGGTATGTCAGCTACAACATAATTATAATATTCTTTCTACAACGACACCTACCTCTGGCTCAATGCCTGACGATCTACTGCAAGCTGATGCGAAAGTGCATTACACCCGCGAACGCCGCGCTTGTCAACGGAACAAGGAAGCGCTTCACTCTCCGAAGTCGAAATGTATTCGGACTGCTGCTAATCCGGAGAACAAACGACCACCATGGCGGCAGAACATTCCGCAGCTGTTCACCGACACGATCTGCTTCACCAAACGACTTACGATCGTTTCGTTCTCCGAGTTTCCTGGTGGCAGCAACAAGAATTTCGTCCGCAACAACAGGACGAAAGTCTCTCGCAACTGAAGTCCTGTTGCCACGAAGACAGAGCACATTCCGCACTCCATCTCTTCTGCTTCCAGTGTTGTAGCTCTCCGGTCCACTGGCAGATCTTTCAATCCCAGCTAACAAAAAAAGGATCTGCTTCTCTCTCCAAAACAACAACTAACTGTACTTCGCGAGTGTCCGGGCCGGTCGTGTACATAGTGTATGTAGCGCATGCGGCGCACGGCGCACTTTCGCATGACATGGCATGCATTTTTGCACAGCGGCTGGCGCTAGAGCGCGCAGCACGTTTGTACTTCGGATTTTGCGATTTTTTTCGACGGCAATGGCTTCCTTTAGGAGTTGTCTACCTACGATGTATACTTTGGAAAGCGATATTCCGTACAGAAAGTACCAAAAAATCCAGGAAAAGTTGGCCTTTCGATTTTTCGAGCTGGAGGTAAAAAGTGCCTGGCAGGGAGGGGGTGTACAGCTCAGCTGACAGCCTGGCAGGGAGCGCCTTGTCACCTTGAGTGGTCAGCTGGCAGTGAAAGGGTTAATGTATATTGTCAGTCACTACACATTGTGGAACAGATTGCTGGTGTAAATGGCCTCTCACAGAACATTTGTGTGCTTCGGTTTGCCTCACAATGTGCAGTTATGGTGTGTGGCGATCCTGGCAGACCAGAGAACGGCTTCCGCAACATGGACGGCAACGTACTGAACTCGGTGACTCGCTTTGAGTGCAACCCCGGCTACACACTCAACGGACCGCCGGAGCGACGGTGTTTGCCTCCCACGCCGGGAGCGTCTGTGCTGCAATGGGATCAGAGAGTGCCTGAATGTGTCCGTAAGTGTTATGTGTAAATGTCAACAGGAATGCAGCAATGGGGCACGATGGACAATTAGGCATGTTAACAAGATTAAACAGAAGCCATGAGGCAGGTTAAGATGCTGAAAAACTGAAAGAATGCTGGTAATATACTTCTACATGAAGCAAGAAGGGTGTTGTAATAATGGGAGCAATAAATATACATTATTTTGTATTTGAAGTGCCCACTAGAGCGACAAGACAAAAAGAGCAATGTGTTAGGAAATCACCACATTAAAGCTTATGGGAAAGTGTAGTGAAATCTTGTTCATACGCCGTATATAAGCCCACAGGTGCAAGTCGAAGCACATGGGGCACCGTGCAAGTCGGGGTTGCCAGTTTTGTGTGTACAAAACCATAAACATCACAGTTTGATAAGCTCAAAAAATCTTGATTTTCCTCCCTCTCTCTCTCTCTCCATCCTTGCAGCTGTACAGTGTCCCAACCCTGGTATGCCTGCCAACGGTGCAAGGCAAGGCAACAACTTCCTCTTCATGGGAGTTGTCAGCTTCACGTGCGATACTGGTTACATGCTGCGTGGGGCTCCCTCGCTGCTTTGTCTCGCCAGCGGCGATTGGTCACAGCCACGACCAACATGTGACCGTAAGGTTATGCTGCCTGTTTTGATCTTGGTTTTGCTAACAACATAAAAAGATAATATCCTAGCTTTTGGCCATAAATGAGTCAAATTTTAAGTTTTATCACAATTTTTTGCAACCCCCATGGAATTCTCTTCCAATTGTGTTTCTGAAATCTATTTCTCCAAAAAGCAAGCCATAACAAGAATAGGATTTCGGCCAGGTTTCTCTCCAAAAGTACTGAATTGTGCAAACCGTGAAAATCCAGGCCGCTTCACTCCACTTGCGGTTCGACCCTCAGTTGAGATACCTTTTTGGACCCTTTTATAGTTTCAAATTTCACAGCACTGTGTACAATAAGATCACGAAAAATCGCCAAATACGGGAGCTTCCCAGAGCCAGCGCTCATCGTTTTTTTATGAATGGACTGTAGTGATGAAAAATGATTCCACAGACAGGTCCATGGCCAGCTCCTGGGTGGGGCTGGCACAACCCCAGGTCGGCTACAGGTCCGATCATTTCTCCATGCCCAATGCCAGTACCATTGGAGGATGCACCTCTACCTCTATGCGGTGTCATATATCTGTGTGCTTCAGCTACAAATTCCCTTCCCGGCAAATATACATACAGCTAGAACAGTAGTCCACACCGAACAACAATAACAGTTTGTAAGGGAGCAACTCTAGCGAGGAGCATACAAGGATACCTCATTATTTTGTATTTCCACATAAGCGAATGCACACCGAACACTTCACGAAGCCTGGAATTGGCAAAAAGTGGCACGGCCAGGGCCTTACCACAAGCACTGGCCCTGAGTGAATACTGTGTAGCAGGAAATTTTCGGACGGAATTTATTTTCGTACAATTTTCGTACATGGCCTCTTTTGTACTAAAATTAATTCTGTACTAAAATTCGGTCATGTGACAATTGTGTACACTATACATGTACATGCGTACTGCTTGCAAACACGTGCATACAGTATTTAGCATGCAGCACTGTACGAAAATAAAATCCGTGCAAAAGGTCGAAATTCGGCTTTGTCCGAAAATATTTCCGTCCGAAAATTTCCTGCTATACAGTATCTGTTCGATAAGACGAATAACATGATTGGAACTGGTTGCATCCTCCGGTATTACCCTATGCTGTAGATAGATAGCTGTTTCCGCCACCTAAGCTACACCAGTACAGCTTCGAGCTTTAAGTAAGCCGAACTACTGGCCATGGCACAGGGATTTCACCAGAGCATAGCTCGTCGCTCCTCCGGTGTTATGTGCTGTTAATGTGTGCATGCACCGACGCTAGCATTTACATGTTACGATGTAGTTAATGATGCCATTCAATCGCATTAATTTTTGAATTGAAGTACATGTATGGTTTTTGACCATCCATCACTGAACTTCTTTTCTTTGCGCTGATCCCCTTTTTCCTGTGATCAGCTGTTAGATGTCCAACACCGAGCGCCATCAGCAATGGTAAAGCTCTCTTCACCACCACTATGTACAGGGACTCGGTCATGTATGAATGCGACGTTGGATACGTACTGGACGGACAGCCCAGAGCTACCTGCCAGTCCGACGGACAATGGAGCCAGCCACCGCCTGTCTGTGTCCGTAAGTTTTAATTTGCCGCAATAATACGGTATTCTTCAATGCAGTGCATGCATGTGCGCAAACCCCACCAGTCTGAATGAACACAAGGAAATTTTAGAACCGAACATTTTCGTCCTTTGCTCTTCCTGGACTCTTACAGGAAATAAAAAAAACGACTCATCGTTTAATCCATGCGGTATTGTAACTTGATCATAGGCACACTGGACGGAGAGTGCCACAATGCTTGCCTACACGCTGTTCAGGGTGAACACATCAGGAAGCAACATAAAGTATGCATGAAAAGGCAACAACATGACTGTGCATACACAGTCGAATGTCAAGTCAAGACGGCGGAAAAGCGTGGGCTCCAGTGCGGGAAGCAGCCACCTCTCCTATACAATTATCACCAAAGAAGTCTCTACAACTATTCCGAACAGATACAATGTTTGTGAGAATGTAAGATGCATGCAAAAAATTGACGATGGAAGTGTGTTAAAACACACTTCTCCAGTGCTGCCAAATCATCCGATTTATCAGACACTATCCAAAATGGATCCAAAAATGAACCCTCCCGATTTTAAGAGACAATGCAGATATTGAACTGTATGTGTACACAAGAGTATAGTGGTTAAATGGGATACATCTATGTTATCACACGATGAAACATTGACCAACAAGTACATCAATATGAACTCTGGTTTGATTGCTTTGGAAACTCAGGTGGTGTATGTGGTGATCCTGGAACACCTGAAAATGGCCATCGTACTTTGCCCAGTCTGTCGGTGGGAGAGAGAGTCCAGTACTTCTGCAACCCCGGCTTCTCGCTCAACGGACCTCAGCAACGTGTCTGTCTAGTTGATGGAACGTGGGATGCCCGTCTGCCCACTTGCGAGTGTAAGAGATATTACTTTGCTGCTGAATTGTTATTTGTTATTTTGTTTGTGTCTGTGTAGACGACGTGGTCAGTATTATCTACACCACGCCTGTAGTACTGTATATCTAATATAGGCTCATTGATTGCCTGGTCGACCATGCGTGAATATTCTGCTGTTCTGTTGTACTTCTATCATTCCATAGTGATCAGCTGCAGCGACCCAGGTCAGCCCGCCAATGGACGCCGCATCGGCAATGACTTCTCTTTCGCTGGTGCCGTCTCATTTGTATGCGATACTGGCTACAGGCTGAATGGCCGAGATCTCATCACTTGTCAGGCAAACGGCCAATGGAACAACCCAATACCGGTGTGCGAAGGTAAGGAGGAGTACTGGTTTTGCAGAGTTAGAAAGAGCCAGTAAGACATTCGAAAAACCCTGAACAGTGGCGGGTTTAGGGGGGGGGGGGGGGGGCGCGGGGGGCGCGCGCCCCCCCCCCCCCCCCCCCCTCAAAAATTTCGACCTAGGTTTCGAAAAATAAAAGGCAGGGCGCCGGATCTAGCTAGACTAGGCTAGGCGCGCGCGCGGCCTGAAACGATTGTCCAAATGCGGTTGCACGGTACGGTGCTCGAGCTGGTGTTGATTGTACACACTACAGACTAGTACAGTACAGTCTACAGAGTAGAGTCTACGTACACGGTACAGTGCAGTGAGCATGCACGGCTACAGAAACACGGTGACCTGACTGTGTACTGTTGTACAGTGTGATCCCTGCTGGGACGCGCTCGACGCGTCTTCAACGGTACAAACATCGAAGAAAAGTCTTCGATCGAGTCAACCAAAACACGATTCGAATGCCGAGGGCTCAGGCGATCATCCTCGTTCGAATCGTGTTTTGGTTGACTCGAAGGCTTTTCTTCGATGTCTCAGGGACATCCCAAAAGGCCAAGCTCTAGCCAGCAGAGCCTGGAATTTTTGTAAAGCGTTCCTGTCGCGGCGCAACTCCTGCTGCCGCTCCAACAGGAAACAGTGGGAGTGATGAAGTCGCTGTTATTCCAGTTGAACTTTCGGAGCGGACTGACAGTCACACTCTGCCAGACGTGGAAGAACCTGTTGTCAGCGAGCAGCCAGAACATGAAGAACAGCGCACAGTCACAAGTACCGCTGCCTATGTAAAGGATACTTTGAGAGCGGTGAGAAATTGTTGGACTCGCATAAATAATTGCAGTTGATTCGCTCACATAACGGCAAATTTGAAGTTTACAATGTACATTGTTGCTGCGTGTACAGAAATACTGCGCGTGGTGTGTGAGATGTACGGCTTGTTGTTGTTGTTGTTGTTGTTTATTTTACTTCACCAAATGAACAGGCAGAGATGCCTTCTCACCTGCCCATAGGACAGGTTCTCACAGAGTGATGAAGGGATGATATGCAAGGGAAAACAAGAAATGATAATAATATTAATATAAGACAGAAAGGACCACAAGAAGAAAAGGAAACATTTAGATGAAGACAATTTCATGGAGTCAGAAATAGAAAGACAATACTGATTTCATGGAGTCAAAGAATAGAAAGACAATTTCATGGAGTCAGGAACACGTGGTTGATTTTATAGACATGCATGCACAAATGATTGATAGAATAGAAGGTTGGAATTTATGGCAGATAATAAAAGTTTAATGAGGATATTCACAAAGTAAGTATATCAATGGCAGAAAGAGCTTTTCGGAAGGGACCAGGGACACGTATCACTCTAAAATCAGAGAGGAGAGCGTTCCAGAGAATGCTTCCCCGAAACATCATGGTCGATCGTCCCGCAGGCCCACGAAGAAAGGGAACTTGAAGCAAGTTCGATACTTGTCCCCGTGTGGCGCGCTGATCCTCCGGAACAGTCTCTGGGGCCGTTCGGGTGAATAACTGTTGAAGAAGGGGGCTACAGGAGGAGCTTCTTGACATTGGTTTTCAAAATGGCTGACTTGGGACAGTAGCATGATGTCATGTACCCCTACCCCATGATGTCCCCATCCCGCCTTGATCCCGGCCGCAACCCCCCTCAGCCAAATCCTGGACACGCCACTGCTGAACAGAAGGGGAGAAGGTGTGTGCTGGGGGGGGGGGGGGGGGGGGGGGAGGGAACTGTTTCTATCATAGGACTGTTGACTGTGGCCATGCGGCGGAATGTTTTATCGCTGTTGATGATTCACATTTTCCTAATGCTTTGTTTCCTTCCCTTTCCTCAGTGATTGACTGTGGCACACCGAGGGATGTTGCCAACGGCCGCACTCAGTACTCTTCCACCATTTATGAAAGCACAGTAAGTGTTGTAAATTTCAACAGAAGCAGGTTAGGATAGAAGCAGGGTAGGATAGAAGCAGGGCAGGATAGAAGCAGGGTAAGATGGAGATGCAGGGTAGGATAGAAGCAGGGTAGGATAGAGATGCTGGGTAGGATAGAAGCAGGGTAGGATGGAGATGCAGGGTAGGATGGAGATGCAGGGTAGGATAGAAGCAGGGTAGGATAGAAGCAGGGTAGGATGTAGATGCTCTCGGAGGGGCATAGTCTGCAGGCAGACCCGCTGCAAGCAGGTTTTGATTTATCCGGTAGTAACATTGCCTTTCATACTTTGTGTATGATATGGCGATGGCACATGCCCTCCACAGCAGTGAACACTTGTTGAAGGCCCAAACGTTGGTCCGGTATTGACCTAACCAACCGGACGGGTTCCGTCGGGTTTGACATGAATATATCGACTGCAGCAACATCCCACACAGGGGTCACGCATGGACCCCTTCCCACAAGTCAAATGCAGGCGTTCCCTCGCACATGCACACGGACATACATATATATGTTGGACTCAGTAGAGCGTCCAGCCCCTATATGATGTCCAACCCCTATATAGAGTCCATTGGTCCATAATCCACTGTACAGAGTCCAAACTTGGAATCAACTGTGAGCTCAAAGTTTCGATGGACATCACTCCCTGTATAGAGTCCAGCCAATTGGCTTCACCCCTATATAGAGTCCATTGGTCCAAAATCAACTGTACGGAGTCCAAACTTTGAAATGAACTATAAAGAGTCTTTATGTGGACAACACCCCCTGTATAAAGTCCAGCCAATTAGGCATCCCCTATCGAGTTCGAAAATAGACATAGGACCTGCTGTAAGCAGTGAATATTAACCAGAAAACGGCCTCTCCCTTTAATCCTTTACATCATTCACTTCTCAAGATAAAAAATATGTATTGAGGCGCCACTGCAGCCACTTCATTACATGAAAACCCTACAAACACCATCTTCAAATCAAGTGGTCTCTTCGCAGACGCTGCAAATTACAATAATATTATCTCAATCATGTAGTGTTGCCAAATTATTGTGCACGCACACACACATTCACACACCCACACAACGCCAAGAAAATACCTAGAAAAAAAACAAGAATCGAAAGAGAATAATGGAGAGCCCAGGATTAATTATTTGTTTTCAAAATTATTGTGCGCGCGCGCGCGCGCACACACACACACACACACACAAACTTATACAACGCCAAGAAAACACCAAGAAAAGAGTAGAGACACAATACACATGCAACTCCAACAGCCATGCAAACGTCCACCCATTTACATGTAAAGTCAAGAGGGATAACAAATAATTATACGAAACGAATGCGTACGGGGACGGGTACACGCACGTTTACATACACGTAGTAGTGTACGAGAGTAATATAGTGCAGTGGTCAGCATAATACTAGCACATGCTGAGAGTGCAATAGCAAGCTTCACCATTGCTCATGGCCATGCAAATGTTCAGCAGCACTCAGTTCCGCAAGCTTCTGAAGATCAGCACACCTGCAACAAATAGATAGCACAAGGATACGCTTATTACCGTAATGATGCATGGGAGCACACAACTACCAAGTTCTCAACGAATGTGATGCTCAATGAAAATCAATCCACTCAAAGACCTGTGAACAGGTGATGGTGGGGACAATAATCTATTACTATATTAGTAATACGAGGAATAAGATCGTTTGCGCACACTCAAGACGCACAGACACACCAACATACATGTAGTGTACACAGTGTTTCACTTCACTGCAACTAAATTGAAATGAGATGATTTGAACAATCTGTACAGCGTTGCTGTCAGTCAGTCTTCCCCAAGATGGAAATGCAATGATTTGTTGTCACGAGGCAGTTTCACTGACACAATGTCATGTTCGTGACATCAAAACGGTTACTTCAGAGAATACGAGTATTAGCTTGAGAAGCTTTTTCTTGTCATTGCCATACAAGCAATCCTCCTAGTCCTACTACTACTAGTACACTGGCACTGCGTTTGTGGATCCCATTGTATTTGACATCATACTACAGGAAGAGTGTCGTGGAGTTCACATAATTATCACAGGGATAAACTTGAATACATTTCTCATGAAATAAAATAATAATTGATGATAGCTAGACGATCATATATGCATATACGATTGATGCAAAGTCCTTGCAGTCCTTGAGGACTATTACGAAGTGGTTGATTACTTTTAGGGCATTCATTCAAGCAACATCAAACAAACGCGATACGCTCCTTGAAAATGGCAAAAAAATTCAAGCATACCGACAGAACAGCAGACCAATCGAAACGAGTAAAAGCTTCCTTACCTCAGTCATCGTCCTGCCATGTAGTTGGACAGCCTTTTGACACGGTGGTACAGGCAGCTCTTGTCCAGTCAAACAGGGGTATCCTTGTGGCGTCGAACGAAAGAGAGTGTCAGTGTATCTGACTCGTCAGATTGCAACTGTGCTGAACTTTTCTCTTCCTCCGCTTTCTGCTTTCATCCCTCGCTCTGATAAAACCGTTCAAACGTCTTACTGGCAGCAATGGCCAGCCAAACAGGGGATCCTTGTGACGTCGAACGAAAGAGAGCGTCAGTGTACCTGACTCGTCAGATTTGAACTGTGCTGAACTTTTCTCGTTCTGCAATTTCTGCTCATCCCGCGCACTGATGAAACGTCTTCAGAGAACCACAAGACGCTTTCCAGATTTGATTTTGAACGTCTCCTTATCCTCCTTGGTTAGCTCGAGACAGATTACTGTCAGCAACTGCACAGCAGAATTGGCAGCCATGGCTGAAGTGAAGAAAGGAATGCGCTGCCACGAGGCAAGCAAAACTGAAAATGTGTTCTCTTTCGGGCACAACACACAGGACGGCGTGACTGGATAAACTGGACTCCTGGACTGTGAATAGGGGACTTGTAGAAAAAGTGTACTCCTTATAGGGGATTGCGCGGCAGGATGAAGCTGATCAAAACTGAGTGGACTCCTGGACTCTGTATAGTGGATTTTGGACCAATGGACTCTATATAGGGTGCTGGACATCATATAGTGCATGGACTCTATACTGAGTCCTACATATATATTTGTGCACCTGCACAAACATGCGTGCATACACTTGTAAAGAAAACTGTCACAGTGCTCCGTCACAGTGCTCCTTCGTGTGCGCACTCTGATTCAGATTCATCGCCTCCTACCAGCCACCCAGGCAGACCATATTCAGTTCTCGAGCTGCACACATTTTAATTTTGCTCGAGATATTCGTATCCCATTTCTCTCTCCACCCCCCCCCCCCCCCCCACACACACACACTCCTCAATCTCTCTAAACTATGAGCATGGCTAGGACATTGGTAGGGGTGCCTGGTCACTTTCCTAGTAGCCAGCCCTATG
This sequence comes from Sycon ciliatum, assembly GCF_964019385.1. Taxonomy (NCBI): domain Eukaryota; kingdom Metazoa; phylum Porifera; class Calcarea; order Leucosolenida; family Sycettidae; genus Sycon; species Sycon ciliatum. The sequence continues at coordinate 35,974,963 of NC_088644.1, forward strand.
GTCTCTTCATGTTTGTTGCTGTCCAGGTTAACTACATCTGCACCGAAGGCTATGTGAGAGATGGACCAGACAGTGCTGTGTGTGGCCCTGATGGACGATGGTCTGAGATCCCTCCGGCATGTCGCAGTAAGTCACAGTCAAGCTGTGAAGCCAAGCCTTGGTGTACAATGCAATTTTTAGTGTTCTTGTTTAAAATTGGAACTCTTGGCGTACACTATTAGCCTTCCCTTTCGGTATCGCTCTGTTATGCCATGCTATAGGGGTTTAGGAAACTTTTGTATTTTTTGTATTGTATTTTATTATTTTACATGGGCATTCCCACACTTCACTTCTCAACTCCAAATGCGTAAGTGGCTGTCTTGGAGTTGGCAGACAATTAGAAGAGTCTATAGGATTTTCTGATAACAAAAAGAGAGGGGCATTGGTGTGTGCAAACTATTAGTATTATACGGAATGAAGTCACAGCATTGCTGCTGTTCCTGAGCTGATTTCAAAATGTTGTGTGTGTGTGTGTGTGTGTGTGTGTGTGTGTGTGTGTGTGTGTGTGTGTGTTGGGTGTGTGTGTACTGCTGCTGCTGCTTGGCATTGCAGAGATATCGTGCGCGGATCCCGGTGAAACTGCCAACGGTGGCCACACACTGACCGGTCTGGAGTACCAGGATACGGTCACGTTCACGTGTAACACGGGCTACGTCATGCAGAACCGGCCAGACGGCATCGTGACGTGCCAGGCTAATGGACAGTGGTCTCACCCCTCGCCGACTTGTATACGTAAGTCCACGCACCACGGATGGCACCTTCAGTTTGTCGTGGAATGGAACTCACCCGAGCTGAGCGGCGTGATTTACGTACAGTCCTTATCCATTTGCAGCGAGACATTCTGTGTCCATATATAGGAGAATCCGCCTTTACATGCACATGGCCATATTCACAATCAAGGATCATTTTAACCTCACTACTACAAGACCTGCCTTTTTCAAACGATATACGTAGCAGATATACGTAGCAGATATACGTAGCAGATATACGTAGCAGATATACGTAGCAGATATACGTAGCAGATATACGTAGCAGATATACGTAGCAGATATACGTAGCAGATATACGTAGCAGATATACGTAGCAGATATACGTAGCAGATATACATAGCAGATATACATAGCAGATATACATAGCAGATATACATAGCAGATATACATAGCAGATATACATAGCAGATATACATAGCAGATATACGTAGCAGATATACATAGCAGATATACATAGCAGATATTAGCAGGACCGGTGGAAGAAGTTTTTATTTGGTCAGGGCTTGCCCTAACTTTTCATAATTTGTGTATGATATGGAAGGGTATACACATGACCTTATGAGTAGTAAACACATGCTGGTGGGCGAAGCGTAGGTCCGACCATGGCCTGACCAGCCTTAGATTGAGGTGCTACATTCTTTCATAATCCGCATGCATTTTTACTGTTCTTTTTTTGTTTTCATGATGAATTGGCTGCTCATGCATATAGCGCGCACGTGTCCCGACCCGGGCACACCTCAGTACGGCGATCGTCAGTTCGCACAAGGAATTCAGCGTGCGACCGAGGTGCCGTACCTGTACCGCGACACGGTAGTGTGGATCTGCGACGCCGGCCACGCGCCGGTGGGTCCCACCAACGCTAGATGCCAGGCTGACGGAACGTGGACCAATGAGGCACCCACGTGTCAACGTAAGCGAACCTTATCGAATAGATTATTGGTTGAAGGGAAACAAATCATCACACGAAGCACAGAAACTATTATAGTTTTGACTAGGCCTTTCATACAACTACTTGAAAAGTAGTGGTGCAAAAGGCCTAGTTGAAACTATATGGCTTCTGTGCTTCGTGTGCTGAAGTCAACTGCAGTACAGTAGCAGCAAAATTCACTATACTCACTGAGATCACCGTATATGTAGTTGCCTGTACCTGGGTACTTGAAACACCCTGGTACACGTGAGAAACTTCGCTATGTTAGTCCTCATTAGACTTCTTATATCCACACTGTGCAGACAGACTGTTACGCATTCAGATAGTGTAGTGCTGTGTGACTCTCGTCATGCATGTACTTGAAGTCACCAAGTACAAGTGGCTTCATTAGACTGTGTGTTTAATACACAACATTCCCTATCTCTCACTCACAGCTGTCGACTGCGCGGATCCCGGAACTCCAGTGAATGGTGCTAGGAATCTTGAGGGACTCATCCTAGGCAGCGAAGTTAGCTATACGTGCAACGAAGGATACACGCTTGTCGGTCAGCAGATAGCGGTTTGCTTGCCAAGCCAGACTTGGTCATCTCCACTGCCAACCTGCGAACGTAAGGATAACAGATAGCCATCCACTAACCCAGTTCATTATACAGTGTAACATGATTGCATGAAAACCAGTAGGTCCATACTTCAATGGATTCATGATCTTGTAAAATTCATCAATTACATGTACATCGTGGTAGTTGTGCACATGCACACTAACAGGATTCAAGCAGGTCTCCTGTTACTCATTTGCAGCTCGGTTATGCGCACTATGTCACTTCTCCTGGCGTTACCGGCTTCAACTATGATGTGATTTGGGTCTGTGCATGTTTGATCCGCTCCCCAGGCTAGATCACTTTCCACCTGGTTTTGCAGTAGGGTGGACGAGAACGAAACAAGATAGTTAAAAAATTATTTAGGTTTTAGTAGGACATGCATGCGCACAGTTGAATGCTGAAGGTGAGGCTTGCATTGCTGGATGATGCACACTTCCACCTATCGGAATAAGTGAACTGACATGGGCTGATGTGTGCGAGCAGTGCCCATACCCGTTAAACACTGCGAGTTATTCTACTGCTTTCCAACGCGCAATTGCATTCATTGTATTCTGACTGCTCAGCTGTTGAGTGTCCCAGGGTGCCGTCACCGCGCAATGGCGGTATGAACATGACGAATAACTTCTTCCTGGGAGAGGCCCAGTTTGGCTGCGACCCCGGCTTTGAGCTGGCCGGCTCACAGAAACTCACCTGTATGTCATCGGGAGAGTGGTCCGATGCTCTTCCAGTCTGTGAAGGTAGGAACCTGTTTACTCACTCACATGAAGGAACCTGTTTACTCACTTACACGAAGGAACCTGTTTACTCACTTACACGAAGTAACCTGTTTACTCACTTACACGAAGTAACCTGTTTACTCACTTACACGAAGTAACCTGTTTACTCACTTACACGAAGGAACCTGTTTACTCACTCACATGAAGGAACCCGGCTGTTTACTCACTTACACGAAGGAACCTGTTTACTCACTCACATGAAGGAACCTGTTTACTCGCATGGGTATTGTCATATAATTTACCACTCCCGTTTTGCTATAATCTGTGTCTGTTTCTTAGATGTTCATATTGATTATTGAAGTAATATCTCAATACGGAGTCGCTACCAATGGCATCTAGAAGTCTCTAAAATCCGATTCTCTACGATTCGTGGCAGAAAGTTGGCGATAGTTTACTTGTCGCTGATGTATGTGTTGTCATGGTGCTCAGTGTACGTGTACGTCCGTGTTGTCTCTTTTTTGAAATAGAAATGTTCTGCACGGACCCTGGACCAATTGCCAATGGTCAGCAGATTTCAACTGATTTCAGCGTTGGTGGTCAAGTGGAATATCAGTGTAACCTTGGATTCACCATGAACGGACCACCGGTGCTCACTTGCAAGATCGGAACACCGATTCCGGAGTGGGATCTACCCAAGCCATCGTGTGAACCAGGTACATGTCAACAGTTGATCTCGTGCGTCAGCTCGTTTGCCTGTATGCTCTGACGGTCTGAACACTGACGAATGTTGCAGTCAGTCCCTTGGCTTTAAGACGGCATTGTTCCTTGTGGATTTCTCATTATACTGGATTGCACACATCTCATTATTCCAAATGGCAAATTGTCAAGTAATTGTGGTGATAGCAAAGACCATGTGGAATAGTTTGGTACATGTTTGAGCGATTGATTTACTGTAAAATCGGAAAATTTCGGTGGAGATTTATTTTCAGTATTAAACTTTGATACAGGTAATTTTCACATGAAATAAAACGCGACCTAAAATTCAACAATGCCATGCCACGCGGTAAGCAAAATGCATTTTCGGATCTGGAAAACTGGTTTACCGAAAGTATCGAGCTACCAAACCGTTGATTTTGGGAAATACCGAAAATATTACACCAGTGAAAATTCCCAGTTTTACAGTATGGATTTTGTCTTACACATGATGCTTGCAGATTGTTTGCTCACTGATTGGAGTGGCTGGGGAGAATGTTCAGCCACTTGTGGTGATGGTACCCAGATGCGCAGCCGCAATGTGCTACAAACTGCAGCTGGTGTGGGCACGCCATGCGGCTCTACCAACGAGAATAGACCTTGCAACCTGAAATCGTGTGGTAAGAGATCCTATAGGCAACAATGCCCGCCTGTATTATACGTTCGAACTGTTGCTTGATGCAAGAGTATGAATAGTTTGTTGTTTGTAGTGTTAAACTTCTTATTGACTTTGAAGCATTCCTCAATGTACTCATTCTGACTTACACCATTGTCCTCTTCTGTTTTTGGGGGGGGGGGGAATACTAGAACCTGAGATTGCACTCGTAGAGATTGAGCTGTTAGTCGCAACCTTTATTAGGCACTAGTGCAGTGGAGTGCAGTTATGTGCAGTGTATCAGCGCTGTTGAGTATGCTGCTTCTAGATTCCTCCTTTTCCCTGTGCACACACAATGCAACTAAGCAGGACTAGTGAGGCTTCCTGTAGCTTCGTACCTCCTACAATGATAAGAACTAGATCTTAGGCTGGTTAGGTAAGGTCTGCTCCAATCTACTGTCTTGTTGTCTTGCAGTGGTCTGTGACGGGCAGTACGAGGAGGAAGCCTTCCTTAGCCGTGTTGGACAGCTTGCTCTGACTCCGGTCACAGATGTACTGATTGTGGTCGACGAATCGCGCAGTATGGAGCGCGAGCACGCCTGGCTTCCAGACATGGTCCGATCGCTTGAAAGCGCCCTGAACAATCTCGGCATTGGACGCGGTACAGGTGCGCCACGTGAACAGAGAAATCTCTACTCTCTGGTCGGATATGGAAAGTCTCCGGATGCCACTGCTCATTTCTTCCGCTCCTCCTGCAGCAATCCAAATGAGCTGCTCTTCCCGGTTGAGTGCTACGGATCAGCCAATCAAGATCTTGAAGCAGATCCTCAGGGTCGTGTTGAGGACGGTTATGAGGCCATGATGTTTGCTATGGACAATATCCCATGGCGCCAAGGTCCCGGCATTGCTCACAATATGATCTTCATCAGTGACGAGGATCGTGATCGCGTTGCACCCGTTACCCGACAGCAAGTCAAGGACCGCCTAGCCAACGACAACTTTATTCTCAACGCTGTCATTGACAACCAGTTCTTCGATCCCGCAGGCGGCAATCTTCTTGGAGTTGCTAACACAGGTGCTGGATTCCGAAGCCTGGCCAATGGTGCATTTGCACGTGTTTCCAATCCAACTATCGGCGCTGGGTATGCAGGAACCAAGGTTGACTACACGGACTTGGCCCTGGAACTGAATGGTGCAAGCTGGGACATCAACATCCTGAGAAGCGGTGCCCAGTCAGCGTCCTTCACCAACGCCTTCACCGAAGTGAAGACGACGGAAATCCAACGGCAGACCGACGAGTGCTACGATTGTGTGTGCAGAGCGAACGCAACTGCACCTGGCGGTGGATCGTTCGACTGCATCAAGGCCAGACCTGATCAAGACGCGACGTGTCGCTGCAAAGAGAGAGAAGGACGGGTAATGTAACTGACTCTGATCTCTGTGTTTCTCCTTGGTTTCACCTTCTACTGCAGGGGCGTCGGAAAGTATTTTAGTGTGGTACGGTCAGCCATCTGAAGTACAATTTACTCGTGGGGGAGTGGTGGATGGGCTGAAAATTTTGGAAATTTAGATCCCAGATCAGTATATTTTATTGATTCACGGGTACCTGGAGCAAAAAGTGGTACGGTCAATACCGTAGTGACCGTACCGTGTCCGATACCACTGTATTGCTATACATATGCAATAGTTCAAACATAACATATCTTGTCTCTATTCCCAATGAACCTGGCAGCGGATGCTACCCTTACTTGAATAGAATTTCACAGAGGCAGATACAGTTAACCGTTGTGGGAATAGTGGTTCCTAGGCAATATGGGACCACTAGCTTTGTGGCCCAAGTGGTTGCTTGACAAATTACCATGTGGCTTTGTGGCCAAAGTGGTTGGCACGTGATAAGGAGGTTTCGCTGTATACGATTATGTATGAAAAGAACGTAAGAACTGCACGTATTTTTCATACATATGCGTGCACTTGTTGCGTGTGTGAATCCTGGCACACGCTTTGTCCTTGCTCCACTGTACTGCTTTGCCTGGCCTTTCTAAGCATTGTCCGTTTTGTTCCATCACGTCTTGTGTGTTTGTGGATATGACTATTCAGTATAATGCTGCGACGGACGAATGCGTCGGTAAGTGAAATGCCTTTGGTCATCTCTAAGTTATGAATGCTACCGTATGGCCAAATCACGGCATATCCACAGCTAATTTAAACCACCGCTCACCCCAGTTCGAAACTGTAGATTTGGGGTCGTATCATGTATCTGGTCTTCGATTCAATTTGCAGCAAAATGGGAAGAAAGTTATATTCTCCCAAAGTATGCTTGGATAATACATGTACTTGTTTACATGAGTGCGGTATTTTCCAGGGACAGAGTTGCACCATTGTATAAGTCACGCCCCCCCCCCCCCCCCCCCCGGCACCTTCTTGGAGTAGGTCGTCACATTCCAGCTTGTCCTTTTGGGTGAGAATGGATGTTCGAAGTCAAATGATTAGCCGCAGCGCCAATATTATCCAGATTTTTCCACGGAAAGGAGTGCAGCTCTGAACTGTTACCACACAGTTAGTTCTTTCGACATGGTACACTTGTAGCCTTCTACTCGTCACAAGAGTGTTCCCTCAGCGTAACATTGCTGTGCTTCTTTTACGCTTTAATGTCCTTTATCACTATCAGGAGCAAAGGATCCTGTAGACTGTGTAGTTGGACCATGGGAACAGTTTTCCGCTTGCTCAGCAACATGTGGCAATGGATTCTCCAGGCGCAAGAGAAGCATTACGACTCCAGCGCAGGCCGGCGGAGAGTCCTGTCCTTTGCTGGAAGAGAGAAGACTATGCAGTGGGCCGCGTTGCCCAGGATGTAAGTTCGCCCTGGATGGTTTGTCGTGAGTTTGTGTGTGTGTGTGTGTGTGTGTGGGCGTGCATGAGGCTGGGTTGAGTGCGTGCTGTCTGCTGCCTATGTCATACCTTTAGTATCCATGCATGATGTACCAGTAGCCCAGGCTTAGGATATCGATAATGTAGAGCTCAACAACACCGAGCCTGGACAATTGGGAATGTGGAGTGGTGTTGCTAAGAAAAGTCGTTAAAAATCTATGCTCCAAATGGGACCACTGTCTGGGACCCCACGTGCACTGAAGACAATAGATTCGCAAATACACTCTTTTACAGGTACGGGCATACATTAGTACAAATGATGAGCAGCTCAGGCGGTCATTGCTCAATCCACCTGAAGCTAGTACTTCTCTTCTTTCTATAGACTTGATGCCTGCAAGCATACACAAGCATCTTCTAAGACTCCTTTTTTCTTTATCCCGTTCCATCTCCCTTTCTACCCTGTTTAGCTGGCTGCGAGGATCCCGGTGCGCCAGCAAATGGAGGTGCCAACTTGCTATTCAGTCAGAGTTTCCCAGTGCAGCCGGGTGCAACACTCAATTTCTTCTGCAACGCCGGCCATCGTCTGGTTGGAAGCACATTCGCCGATTGCCAGCTGAACCTGGCGTGGTCCAATCCTCTACCTACCTGTCAAGGTGAGACAAAGTCAACATATTACTACCGTATTTCCCCGATTTTAAGTCGCACCCCCATTTTCCGGTTTGAGCCATATTGATTTGATATATTGACTCCAGTAGTAAGTCATGCTCGATTGTAAGTCGCACCCCCTTTTTTACACTTGGATTTTAGTGTACAAAGGTACGACTTATATTCGGGGAAATACGGTACTCTCTAGAGTCATGATCTCTCTAATGAACAGCGTCCGTATGTCTGCTAGATTAGGGCAGGTGCTGGAAGAATGAATACCCGTGCATGCCATGGCAATATGCGTATCAAATTTAGAGGCAATTATTGTTA
>NC_088644.1:35988205-36160705 GCF_964019385.1 Sycon ciliatum
GGTGACCTCAAGCGGCGTGCGCCATACTGCAGATTTCGAGTTTAGAGCCTCAGCGTGAGGAAGCCATCGCTATCATTGCTACGGCAATGGGCGTTCAAGGTTCAAGGCGTGTGTGTGTGTGTGTGTGTGTGTGTGTGTGTGTGTGTGTGTGCACATGCGTGTACTTTCGGGTGTTTGCATGTGTATTTTGTATGTATAGTATGATGTTTCGTGCACTCGTATGTTTGTGTATGCAGTAGTATCATGATTTTTGTGTATGCAGTAGTATCATGATGCTAGAGTTATGTTGTGCTACATGTAGAGTGACACTGTGTTTACCATGAGTGTGCTTAGGTCTAGAACTACCAAACACTTATTCTGTGTACGGTGCTATGGGATTATAATGCACTGGGGAAAGTTGGGAATGGCCACTACATACAACTGGACTATTTGCTTACCTTCATGAGCTGCAGAAATCCATGAAGTTGTCTTTTAGCACCGGCTTCGAATTGTGTTGAAGTATGATCTGTTAGATCTACCTTGCATGGATGATCTGCTAGATCTACCTTGGATGAATGATCTGCTAGATCTACCTTGGATGAATGATCTGCTAGATCTACCTTGGATGAATGATCTGCTAGATCTACCTTGGATGAATGATCTGCTAGATCTACCTTGGATGAATGATCTGCTAGATCTACCTTGGATGAATGATCTGCTAGATCTACCTTGGATGAATGATCTGCTAGATCTACCTTGGATGAATGATCTGCTAGATCTACCTTGGATGAATGATCTGCTAGATCTACCTTGGATGAATGATCTGTATCGTCACATTGTGTTCCATACGCTGACATGTGCACACACATACATAAACAGTACACATACGATTAAGATAGAGAATGAGGTCCGCTTGGAATTCTAAATAAGCAGTACCACATTGGAGCAAGGCACATACCTAAACACACACGCACCCTCCTCCCCCCCCCCTCACACACACACACACACACACACACACGCATGGGTGCGGGTATGCACAGAGGATACGTAAAAAAAACAGGCACTGCACTGGTTGCAAAACACAAGTTCTCAACTCAGCACCTGGGGCTGCTTTCCCGGCACCGTGTCCACTTGATTATTGTGTTTTGGCATCATTCCCAACCTCTCCTGTCATTCTGTGTTCTGCTTTTCGTGTCTTTCTCAGTATGTCAACAAGCGGGTGAGACAGTGTACGAGGACAACACACTCTACACAGACACTGCTGCAGATGTGATCATTGTGGTGGACGAGAGTGACAGCATGAGCACCGAACACTCCTGGCTGCCCGGCATGGTGGAGACGCTCGAGGACAACCTGCTGCGTGATGGCATCGGAACAAACGCCGGGTTACGCAACCACTACGCTCTGGTGGGCTTCGGCAGGAATGTCACCAACCCAAGAGCCAGAATACTTCGTGATAGTAGAGGCGTAGGGTATTTACCCTTTGAAGGCTATGTGTATGTCAACGACCTGCTTGAAAGTGGCTCCGACGGACGAATCGAAGATGGCTATCAGGCTATTATTCATGCATTGGATAACCTACAGCACAGAGGCTCCTCATCGGTCGCACTCAACATCATTCTGGTAACTGACGAGGATCGTGACATACTAGCGGAGGCAGCATCGCTCACCCGTGATCTAGTTAAGCAGCGCATCCTGGCCGAAGGCGCCGCTCTGAACGTGGTCATTGACAATGACTTCCAGGCCTACAACAACTCCAGGGCCCTGGGAGTGGACAGCTTTGGCATGGCCTACCTAGAACAGGGCAATGCTTTCCAGCAGACAAAGGAGAACATCAGAATAGGAGCCGGCTATCGCAGCACTCGACAAGATTACACCGAACTGGCGTTGGAAACTGGCGGTGCCGCGTGGGACATCCGATTGCTGCGAGAGGGTGGAGATTTCACGCAGCTGCAGTTCACCGAAGCATTCACGCGGGTCAAAACCGCCGAGATCCGACAGCGCACCACTGTGTGTCGGCGGTGCGAATGCGGTGAGGACGGAAGGTGGTCTTGTCGGGTGGATGAGGATCAGGAGAAGTGTCGATGCAGAGTAAAATACAGACAGGTAAGCTCACAACAATGCTCACAAGCTACCCCAATCCAAGAGCATAGCATTGCGAGTCTTTGACGTTTTTTTGTTCGACATGGCATCACTGGACAGCTGTCTAGGCTATGGTGCTGTTGCTGGGAATTTCACGCACATCGCACACTCACCAGACCGCACGGGATCCTAACGGTGATCATGCCAGTGTAATTGAAAAGAAATGAGGTTGTTGATAATGCAAACGTTAGGTGTCAGCACCAGGAATTTCGGTTCAAAAGACAATACATGTGCAGATGTGGAGGGGGAATCTGGGTGTGACATTATGCTTTGGGTGTTACAGTAGGCTGATGAATCGTTCAAAATTGAGCAATGGAGAATCCTGTGTGAGGAACTGTGCGTTTTCAGGTAATTCGCTAACGGGGACATGGTTTACACACTGCTTACTAGTATACAGACAATCACAGATACGTGAACAACAAGCACAGGGCCATGTGGCTAAACCCTTGCAAAAGTGCTCGATGCCACGAAGGCAGAGCCGAAAACACAAGTTAGCAATGGAACTAAGCTGTCCTAACTTGTGTGAACGTCAAGCAGCGTTTGAACGAAACGTCCATGACTGTGTGCTTGGCACAATCATGTTTTGCCATTGTCGTTTTGTTCTGCAGGACCGAGCCCAGGAGCTAGAGTGCATCCTGAGTAAGTACAGTACATGCGTTGCATCATAGCTTGAGCATGCAGTCACCCACCATGCTACGCAGTGTACACGCAATACAGGCAGCACGCCACTCATGCATGGCCTCTCTTACAGTGATTATAGTCACTGATATGGGGTGGGTGTGTTGGTAGTGGGTGGAGTGTGTATGCATGTGCGTGGAGGGGGGGGGGGGGGGGGGTGTTGTAAGTCCTGGAACATTTCCAGACCTTCAGACAAATACATACAGTACATGTGTCACTGTGTCTTATCCCCAATAGTCTTCTGTGCAGAACATTGGGTATTTCAATTGTAGAAAATGTGCTAGACGTGGTTAAAACTGTACCATATACTCGCCCCCGGGCACGTATAGTGTGTTTACAGTTACTAAAGCAAGCAAGGCTGAACTCACAAACATATCATTGTTTAATCATAGCTATAAGGAGTGCAATTCTGGACGAAAACTACTATACTATAAACTACAGCCGGTGCTGTGGTGTTTAGTGATGTCTGGGTACTCCTGATTACTAGTGGTGTTTAGTGATGTCTGGGTACTCCTGATTACTAGTGGTGTTTAGTGATGTCTGGGTACTCCTGATTACTACCTCAAAGTACTTGAAGTATACATTTTAAAGTTAGTATCTCCACGTCCACTGCTCGTATCATTTTTGTTTCACAACCATCTGCAATGTTTGTTACTGCAGCGGTTGACCTGCCACAGTGTCCGCCGGAGACAATCTATGAGGATCCAGATCCCAGCTGTCCAGTGGAATGCGTGTCGAACGTGAACTGCAGCCGAGGAGAGACCTGCTGCCGAAAGGGCTGCTCGAGCACCTGCGAAGATGCATGTAAGTGACATGGCGCTGCGCCCTTTGGCATTGCAGGCCCGGCAGAACTGGTCCGGTTGGCCAGGCCAGGTCCGGTTGGACCAACCTTTTGCTCACCAAAGTGTGTGTACTGCTGAGAAAGTAATGTGCATACCCGTCATGTGCACAACGTATGAAAGGCTAGGATGGTCGGACCGATCTAAAACTTCTTCTGGCAGTCCTGCATTGCCCGATGCAGAATGATTTGACTTACACTATACTATTACCATTTGGTCGAGTTATGTCTTGCCAGCATCATTGAGTCATTGCCGATAGTCTTCAGGATTTATATACTTAAGAGAGCATGTCTGAGAATACCAAAGTATGCGTGCAAGTGGATCTCTCCGATTTCGCTCAAAATTTGCAGGTAGGTTGCCTTTGGGGTGTGGGTCGACTGTGCAAAGCCCTTGAAAAAGTTTCTGAAGGGAACCTTGAAATTTGCATACCCCTCAAAAATGGCCGAAATATCACATTATTTATGGGTCTAGAAACGAGTCACGCCACAGCGTATACGAACAAGCTATGAACAAAACTCCATCAAGCCAACATTGCCTCACCTTAGAAGAGTTCCTGGAGCAGTACCGCTTAGCCACGCCAGCATCCCAGAAGACGAGGTCCATCACCCCCTGACGCCACAAATGATCGTCTTGAAAATAGCCAATTTACAAGCGCTGGCAAAACAGCCAGCTACGTCCTCAATTGGCCAGAACTATACACCGGCAGATAGTAGAACACCTCTTCTAGCGCTGAGGACATGTCCCCCATCTTCCTTTTGGGGTTTTATTGAAATAAACATTTTTGAATTTTTCCACTCGACCATGCTGAAATACGGCCAAAGTCATACCTGCGCAGGAAAGCTCGCCCCGTCGCGACGTCTCCTCAGCAATTTCTACTCCAACACTACTCCCAAGGCCGCAGAACAAAGTGTAGTTTTGACTCTGACAAGGAAAAGCAGCGGTGATCACTTGTCACTCCAAACGACAAGCTTCTCCTTGCGCCACCAATAATTTTTTGTGCGACTGTTGATGCAAAAGTGACTGAAGGCCTGAGCGCAGTTTTTGAATTTTATTGCAAGATGAACGGTGAAATCACGTGCCTTGTGACGTAAGAATGCCAAGTCGCGTGGCCCACGGCTCACGAGATTTCAGAGTCACCTTCGTCAAGTGGGCTTGTTACTCGCCTTGAACGCCCGTTGGTCTGGAAGTCATCCCACTTGTGTTGTTACTGCGCTCAAGAACACGCTGGGAGTGTTGTAGGCCTACGAACCGGGACTTTCCCTGACCATGTAGATTATTGTAGGTCGAAGACCAGTGAAATGATGTTGAAATCACATTCTTTATGACGTAAGAAATCTCACATGCAGTTCACGCGACAAGTGCGTGCAGTCAGTGCTACTCGCGTGCCAGTCAACACAGGGACCGAGCTATCCGCTTTTGTCGAGCATCGACATGAAAACAAGGGACTTTTACTGTTGGACTATGTTCGGGATTGCAGGAGGTAAGTGTGAAAGACGAATAACTCTCCATGCTGTACGGGGCATATTTCAACGGCTTGCTGCCATTGCAACACTCCTAGGACAGTTTGTTGGGGTACTCAGCAGTTCAAGCAGGAAATGAAGCTCATCTTACCTCTGCCATCATGGTCTGTTCCGAGTAGCGTTCCGGGCACTTTCACGATCGTTGGCCGCGTATCGTGATGCAGGAAGCGTCATCCTACGTCACAGAGCACGCGATCTCACCGTGCATCTTGCAATAAAATTCAAAAACTGCGCTCAGGCCTTCAGTCACTTTTGCATCAACAGTCGCACAAAAAATTATTGGTGGCGCAAGGAGAAGCTTGTCGTTTGGAGTGACAAGTGATCACCGCTGCTTTTCCTTGTCAGAGTCAACACTATACTTTGTTCTGCGGCCTTGGGAGTAGTGTTGGAGTAGAAATTGCTGAGGAGACGTCGCGGAGGGGCGAGCTTTCCTGCGCAGGTATGACTTTGGCCGTATTTCAGCATGGTCGAGTGGAAAAATTCAAAAAAGTTTATTTCAATAAAACCCCAAAAGGAAGATGGGAGACATGTCCTCAGCGCTAGAAGAGGTGTTCTACTATCTGCCGGTGTATAGTTCTGGCCAATTGAGGACGTAGCTGGCTGTTTTGCCAGCGCTTGTAAATTGGCTATTTTCAAGACGATCATTTGTGGCGTCAGGGGGTGATGGACCTCGTCTTCTGGGATGCTGGCGTGGCTAAGCGGTACTGCTCCAGGAACTCTTCTAAGGTGAGGCAATGTTGGCTTGATGGAGTTTTGTTCATAGCTTGTTCGTATACGCTGTGGCGTGACTCGTTTCTAGACCCATAAATAATGTGATATTTCGGCCATTTTTGAGGGTATGCAAATTTCAAGGTTCCCTTCAGAAACTTTTTCAAGGGCTTTGCACAGTCGACCCACACCCCAAAGGCAACCTACCTGCAAATTTTGAGCGAAATCGGAGAGATCCACTTGCACACATACTTTGGTATTCTCAGACATGCTCTCTTAAAACAGTTTTACTGAGTTGTGCAAGTGAAATGCAGAGACCGTCAATCCACTTGTAAGTGTAATTTGCAGTGGTAACAATCACTATGTGAACAGTATGTAGCTTGCACGATGTGGGTGCCGATAATCACTATCGTGTGTATGTGTGCACCTGTGTGCGTATGCAACTGTTACGTGTGTGTGTATGCGAGACAAGAGAGAGTCTGTGCATACATTAGTTCATGTGTTAATGCGGCTGCCGGAAGATACCGGTAGCTATAGGCATGGACACCTGTGCTACGTGACTTGACTATACTGTGCATGTGTGTGTGTGTGTGTGTGTGTGTGTGTGTGTGTGTGTGTGTGTGTGTGTGTGTGTATGTGTGTGTGTATGTATGTGTGTGTGTGTGTGTGTGTGTGTGTGTGTGTGTGTGTGTGTGTGTGTGTGTGTGTGTTCATGCATCTGGGCTTCATCGTCTAGTCGACTGCTCACTTTACGACGTAGAGTATCGTTTGACACCATTCGCCAGCGACATAGCCGCCGACATAATCATGGTTGTTGATGAGTCCAACAGTATGGAACAGGCTCATCGTTGGCTCAGGAGCATGGTGCATGATCTGGATGACAGACTCCGGGAATCTGGCATCGGCACAGGACGACTGAACAACCACTACATGCTCGTGGGATTCGGTCATGCATACCCGCATCACTCGGCTCATCCGTTTGCCGTGAATGGCAGAAGAGATGTGACGGATGCGAATGTGGACGCTCTGCTCAGGCAGCTCCATGCCGACGATAATGGGTATATCGAGGACGGCTATGAAGCGTTGATATACGCCATAGATAACCTGCCCATACGCCGTGGTAATGACCGCGTGCCTGTCAACATCATATTCGTAAGCGATGAGGACCGGGATCTAGTCAACGTCACCTACGGTAGCCGCCTGACAGAGGAGCTGGTGAGAGAACGGCTTGCGAGAGAGCGTGCCACACTCAACATGGTCCTGGATCAGACATTCTTCACAGCTAGTGATCCGCTGGGCGACCGTACGATCGGCATGGACAATCAACGCACTGCCTATCTCAGCAGGGAAGGCGGTAAATTCACGCGCACCAACATCGGTACCGGCATCAGCTACGCATATAACGCCACGAGGGAACAGTACACCGAGCTTGCGTGGCAGCTGAACGGAGCTGTCTGGGACATCAGCCAGCTGAAGAAGGGCGGTGACCTAACTGCTGCCTTCACGCAAGCCTTCGTCCACGTCAAGACACAGGAGGTGCGACGACAGCTGAGTACATGCCAGCGTTGTGACTGTGCACGGTCACTCTTTTGGAATTGTCAGCCGGATACCAATCAGGAACGTTGCCAGTGCAATGTTGCAGGCAAGGTAAGACTAAGACAAAGTCAGTATTGATGCATGCAAGTCTCATTCAGTGACCAAGTGCCTACTCTGAATCTGGCTTTTGGGAATCCACAATGTAAATGGTTTGAACCATTAATTCCGCTGGGGTGCATTTTTAAATACTCCGACATTTGTCATGCCGACGTGCAGATAACTGTGTATGTGTGTGTGTGTGTGTGTGTGTGCACGCACGCTATCTGCACATGTGTGTGTATGTCTGTGTGTGTGTGTCTGTGTGTGCTTTTGAATTTGTGCTTTTGTGCGGCCCAGAGATGGAACAATCAACTTGGTCTGTGCATCGGGTAACAATATTCGCCACAGCGATTGACAACTCAGAAAGCTTCCAAACACCTCTCTTCCCGCCACATTTCCTTCCCAATTCCTTGCAGCTGGCACCCAGACAGTGCATATGTCTGGTGTTTAGAAAAACCCGTGGCCGAACCAGAAGGGTTCAAGTCAGCACGGTGTGCAAATACGAGATGAAAATACAATACACCTTACATCACTACACTATAATACTAGCGCCAGCTTTTCACCATGCACGTTCTATGTTTGTCCGTAACGCGACGCCACATCGACCAGAAGGTTCACTGTGCTGCTTAGCGAGTCATCATACCCAGCGATCAGCATAAAAAAAACTGAAGTCCCATGATGCACGCAGCATTAATGTATACATATTTCCGGTCGAGATGATACAGGTCTTACAGCGAAAACCCAATACCGGCTCTGCTTTATTCAACACACAACACTATTACCTGAAGACATTTTTTTGATTAAAATTAAACTGATAGACAGCTCGCAGAGGTCAGAAAACAGCACATAACTGGTGCTGTTTTATATCGGGTGTGAGAACCATTTGAATGCCAGGGCTATATCTCGGCTTTACACGTACCTATCTCTTCATAGTGTGCAACATACCTTTCTTTTCTTATTCATGGCAACAGGATTTCGATTACTTGAAGTGGCGTTTCTGGCCGGTGAATGCCTACTTTTTGTTCTTTTTGTTCTTTTCTTCCTCTTTATTTTTCCCGCACGCGTATCACACCACACACTCCGGCATGCATTGGCTGTTGGTAACCACCCAGGAGAATGAAAGAAAGTCAGGTGTCTGAGAAAGAGAAGAAAGATGGGTACGATCATAATCGGCGGGAATCAAACCAGCAACCTCTCGATTGGAAATCGCTGAACATACCACTGCACCATATGGGACACACGCACACACCCACACACACCCACACACACACACCTCAGACCTCAGACATGCCCAGATGATAGCGAACAGCTATGTTAGACATAGCAACTTGCGCACGCGCACACACACACACACACACACACCACACATAGACACACAAACACACACCACACATAGACACACAAACACACACACACACACAGGCACACACGCATGCACACACATGCATGAACACATGATTGTGTGCGTGCGTGTGTGTGTCATGCTTTTGTCCACTGGTACACTGAACAGTTGGATATCTAGCCTCTCAACTATACTGAATGACTACCAGTTTTAGCCATCACAGTGACATTGTGATACCACGAGTGGCTGATACACCATCGATGAGAGACTGAGCATCCAGGCATGGAAAGAACGTTTATGAGAACGTAGCTGACTTGATCGGATGGTGCAATGAATGATGCAAAATATGCAAGGTTTGAACGTTGTGGACAACTCACCTTGATGGCGCCGGGTCAGCGGACTAGTGACTGGTCACTGAGACGACCTCCAGGTTTTTCGATGTAACAGCCAAAGAAATCATGATCCATATTATTGCCGAGACGCTATCTCAAAACTGGCCAGGCCCGAACCTGGCCCACTTTTTGTCATGCCGGACGTTTGGTCACACTGTCATGTCACCAACTCGTGCACTATCTTGCCTGTTTCATACAGTCTTGTCGGTTTGTTTCCCACCATCTTGAGAAGATATGCCAAATCGCACCGAGTGATGATAATTATTACTGTTATGACATCACATTTCAAATTTGTGAAGATAATAATTCATCAATAATTATTATGCTGACTCCAGAATCCCAGTGACCAATAGCCATTGGCGGACTATGCTCGGCCAATCGTCAAATTATGCTTTTGATTATGCCACAATTATGCCAACAAATATGCTGAATTATGCTGAATTATGCTCGGTTCCACTATGTATTCACGCTGTACATAGAGGATTGAGAAACCACGCATACACACACGGCCATGCCCTAAGCATAATTTTTGTCTAAACCGAAAGATTATGCCGACATATACACGTTGGAATCCGTATAATATAATATGCCGGAGCATACTGGTATTAGTTTAGTCCCACAACCTGCGATAAAATGATCCGCTGTAGCACCTACTCCACTTTTATGTTTATGTATCTATGTCATTCGGATCTTCCCAAGTTGTACAATGTACTGTTGAGATACCGAATTCAAATAAATCAATACCATACCATACCATACCATAATATTTTGACGAAATCCCAAGATTATGCCAAATATTACGCCGGCATAATCCGCCAAGGGCTATGACAAGGAGTAGTAACTGGGGTATTTAAAAAAAAACATCTGCAGGCTTTCTGACAAAGCTGTATTATGCCCCTAAGCATAATTTTTTGTCTAAACCGAAAGATTATGCCGACCTTTAATACACGTTGCAACGTTGGAATCCGTATATTATGCCGGAGCATTATTTTTTGACGAAATCCCAAGATAATACATGTATATCTAATATTGACTGAGTACGAGGTCAATATAGGAAATAAAAGCCGAGTAAAAGACCGAGGCGAAGCCGAGGTCTTTTACGAGGTTTTTATTTCCTATACTGACCAAGTACGAAGTCAATATTAGATGTATCACGACAAACAGTCCGTATTTCAAATTCCAGAACGATAACCTCATGAATCCCGGTTTTATGATTGCACAACCGTTGCACCACCACCTACTCATGCAGTGACAATGCTGCACTAGGCACCGTTCAACTGCGCAACCCCTAAGCAGTCAAATATAAGCAGTCAATATAGCCCTAAGGAGTGAAATATGCAGGAATATTTGACTGCTTAGGTATGTCAAAAATCTATGTGAGTCAATACTAAGGGAGTGATAAGCCAAAATATTATGCCGCGGCATAATCCGCCAAGGTCTAGTGACCAATCATGTACATGTATGATGATTGTGATGTAGATCTACAATCATTAGACAGTAGATCTACAAAGTTAGTTTAAAAACTTTTTAGATCTACTTACATTCACGGTAGACCTACATGTAGATTGTGGCATGAAAAATTGGCAGACTCTGCTCGAAAACCAGTGAAAATGGCAGAACCATACCGTGAAGCCTAATGGCAGTCACTTCAGGGCCTTTAATTCTGCTCCATTTCTTTATCCACACGCCAAATTCTGCTAATTTTCTGCAGTTATTATCCGCCATGCATGAGCTACCTATAATTATGTAGTATACACACGAAAGGCACAATGTAGGCTTTGACGGATTATGCTAATATTTTCGTGAAGTTATGCTTTTCGCATTGCTGAAAAAATTGCAGAATTATGCTATTTTTATGCTAAAAGTTCTCATATTATGCCGCATTATGCTCACATATGCTGCTAATGCATAATGGTTCTGTGCAAAATAACAGGGGAATTTTTTTGTGGAGGGTGTTGTACTGTAGTAGCAAAAGTTCAACGGGGTCAACGCACCGTCCGACCTAGCTACGACCATCAGTGATTGTAGTGGACTGGACATGTTATCAAGGGAGTCGTAAGCCTACAACTTCCTAGTGCATCTACTTGTACTTGTACTTGTAGAACATGTCCAACTGTATGGAATTTGATGCGAACAGGCGGATTATTACAATTTTATGCGATTTGTATGCAATTTGCCTCGAATTATGCGATTATTCGATTTTGGTAGGAATTATGCGAAAAATTATGCCAGCATAATCCGTCAAGGCCTAGCACAAAGGAGTTTTACAGAGTTGTCGCAACTAGGCCTTGACGGATTATGCTAATATTTTCGTGAAATTATGCTTTTCGCATTGCTGGGAAAATTGCAGAATTATGCCATTTTTATGCTAAAAGTTATCATATTATGCCACATTATGCTCATATATGCTGCTGATGTACATGTACATGTACATGTATATGATGGTTCTGTGCAAAATACCAGGGGAATTGTTTTGTAGAGGGCGTTATACTGTAGTAGCAAAAGTTTAACGGGGTCAACTCACCGTCTGACCTAGCTACGACCGTCACTGATTGTAGTGGACTGGACATGTTATCAAGGGAGTCGTAAACCTACGACTTCCTGGTGCATCTACTTGTACTTGTACTTGTAGAACATGTATAACTGTATGGAATTTGATGCGAACAGGCGGATTATTACAATTTATGCAGCTTGCCTCAAATTATGCGATTATTCGATTTTGGTAGAAATTATGCGAAAAATTATGCTAGCATAATCCGTCAAGGCCTAGTCGCAACTCGGAGTTTCTTGCTCAATGCAATCATCAGGCGACTATGTAGTATACATAATAACTCAATCTGCGTACATAATTATAGTATCGTGGATGCGATTTTCGGTCCGAAGTTTGACCACTTCGTCGTGGGTCAAATCTACTAATCTCCCAAGCATCCGTATAATTACAGCATCTGCATTTTGATCTACGGCTAGTTTTAGGGTGATGGGAAGCAGAAACTGATGATACTTGATAGCCATGATGTCTGACGCAATCACCAACGTCAACCACCAGGCACCAGCGGGCACGCAGCCCTTTTACCAAGAATCCTTTACAAACAACAGGTACATGTAGTTGTCAGTGCTTCTGATGCATGTACAGTTGAACATTGTACATTGAAAGATACGAGTATAACTTACAACGATGTGCTTGACCTCATGATTATTATCTTCCTCCGCAACAGCCGTTACTAGCCCTTGGCGGATTACGCCCGGTAAATTGCTGAACTACATGACGATTGTATGCTTTCCATTATGCCATGCCAGTGATTATGCTACATCAGTATGCTGGAATTATGCCAATGATGGTGCTATACTATGCTGCGGTCCAATCTAATGGTATGGTGAACTCAGTACAAACAGCCCTTGGCGGATTATGCTCGGTAAATTGCTGGATTCTGCTTTCCGTTATGCCCAAAATATGCCAGTGATTATGCTACATTATGCTAGAATTCTGCCAATGATGGTGCTATACTGTACCCTTGCACTCGTGTTGCACTTTGCAACGTTACAAAGACTCTGGCACCATGACAGCACGGCTTATAAGGGGTAACATTCACCAGGTTATTTCGTGTAACATGCTAAAAATGCCTGGAGCATTAATCTTCAGCCAGCATCGTAAGGTTATGCCGACCGTCTGGTCTCAGAAGTCCTTTTAAACCAGGGCATAATATTTAGGCAAAATCCGAAGATTATGCCAGAAGTTATGCCAGCATAATCCGCCAAAGGCTAGCCGTTACTTACACAACAAAAACACATCAAATACACAACATGGGTTGCAAGACCTGATGACGAGGAGTGCTTGCTATTTCCATCTCTAATTTCTAGTGTGCCTCCAAGCCCCAAGGGTGGTTTAAAATAACACAAGAATTCAATGTACCATTGTGTCGAGTTCTTCTCCTCATTTTAGTTCATCATGCAGTGAGTGTTCAATAGTAAAAAAAAACAAAAACAAAAATGTCGGTATTTAAACAGTCGACGAGGAGACAATAGTCGTAAAATGGCAATAAATAAGATAAATTGTGCACTCATAACAACAGCAAAAATGAAGAAAGTCAAGTTCCATAACGTTTTCTTGTGACTGTCATCAGTGGAACGCCGTCACATAAAAATGTAATAACTAAAACACACACTTATATACATGTAGCTAATATGGTTTCAGGTAGAAATACAGCAGCTAACAAGTACAAAAAGCGAAGTTTGCACCTTTTCACCTTTTTCTCACATACACTATATTCACACATTGCAAAGGTGCAAACTTCGCTTTTTGTACTTGTTAGCTGCTGTATTTCTACCTGAAACCATATTAGCTACATGTATATAAGTGTGTGTTTTAGTTATTACATTTTTATGTGACGGCGTTCCACTGATGACAGTCACAAGAAAACGTTATGGAACTTGACTTTCTTCATTTTTGCTGTTGTTATGAGTGCACAATTTATCTTATTTATTGAAAAATGTCGGTGCTTGCACAATCTCACACCTGACTATGCAGTTATACTGATACGGTGATACCGCTTGCGGTGATGCATATCTCATAATACGGATATATATATTTTTTTACAATGACGGATGTAGGAAAGGAAACAAGAAACCGAGGGGACCACCGTTTGTAATGGGTCCGACCTACTCAAGTCCCGTTGCTTTAGGTGGTACATGTACATCTACGCCTTCAGCCAGTTCAGGACGCTTGCGTTCCCGCGGATGCGAAAGTCAGTCTAAAGACCCTGACGCGAACCCCATTCATTTCTTACCCTATAACATTGATTTCCCATTGGAGCGGTCTGCTGCTTTCATCTCTGCTATTGCCACGAGCTTATCATAAGTTATCTGTCAGCGGTTCTGCCATCACGTGAAGTATGTCACTGATCTTTACGGATCTTGTCACAAGTCGTGGCCCTATCGTCGCAGCTCCCAAAGGTGCTGTTCGCGACTTGATGGGCAATTGTGTAGATGGACTTTGGGCCACACAATCAGGCTCTTCCCACATACCTTAGACGTCGCTAGTATTATGTCACTATCTATGAGTATGGTTCAAGGCTGTTTAGTTCGGCGGCTAGCGCCTGGGAAGTTGCCAGCGGCGTCATCAAAAGGCGTCCTGGAGTACGGATAGTTTAGCACCAAGTCGTGATGGTTCGTGTGCGATGCGCGTGTTGACAGCGAGAAGATGGTTCATTGTCACAGTGCAATGAATCCATCTCCCAACAAATATGGGGCCGGGTCAATTCATTTTATAGCGTGATAGAGCAATATGCAATGCGACCTGCTGAAACGGTGATGTGTCCGTGATCAATCAGAGCAGCACCACGCAAGAGGTCACCGGGTCACCCCAATCAGAAACCCCTACTCGCAGAAAGCAGTCTACCATGGAAATATCCAGCTCGGAGCGGTGAATATTTTCAGACTGAATCGCTGTTGGAGAGGACGCACAAGCTCGTCGCCTGTCGTCAGTGAGCGTGGAAGAAGCTGTAAGTTAGACCACTAAGCTCTATACTTCGACCAACCTGGAAGTCCTCTCGACAGCATCATGAAGGTCGCGCTCCAGCTCCTGTTGGTGTTCACGTTTGGTCATTGGCACACTCATGCGCAAGGTGAGTCGTCCACCGTGCACCGTGTTGATCACGCATTTTCTCTCATTCATTCCAGCCAGCAAATAATTATGGAGAGGTCTCAAAACTACACATCCGTGAACTTGGGAGGGCAGTAACCACATAGCGAGCTTACCCTTCTGAGTACTGTACAAAGAGAGTGACCAGAGAGTTGTATGTTTACAAAGGCATGAACCCCTTCACAGTTGGTGACAGCGAGGTACATGTACTTCGTCTCTGTACCGTCCGTGACAGTGCCGAAGCGGTGGACATGTGGGAGGACATCCCATTGGCATTATAAACGAGGGTAGGGTCTCCTTTCTGAGTTGTGCAGTAAACTAAAAAGCAGTTGATCAGGTTGTGTTAAAGTATGGCCTTGTTCTCTGGTCTTCTAACTGAATTTTGACCCATGGAATCACAATGGAACAACACAGGGGAGTGCAAATTATGGTAAACCTAGGCACTGAACTTAGAAGTAACGACTTTGGCGGTATTAGTAGATGAAGAAAAACGCTCCTACGTGGAACACCCGCTTCCTGTTGGCCTTGACACTTGACTGACTCACAACTCACATCCCAAGGAAGGAGCACATCGCACCTTCCACTAGGTAAACCTGCATGAAAGCACCACTCCCTGCTGAATAAACAGTATTTCGGGGGGGGGGGAGGGGGAGGGGGGATTTAACCCTCATCAGGTGACCTTGAGTAGGCTAATGAAGTTTGTACTCCAGGATCACTATTATATAGCGCTCGAGCAGCCCAAGGGATACACATTTATAGCTATGCTCCATTTCAGCGTGATAAACACCTTGTGAGGGCCCAGGTAGCAGTGTGATCCACAGTCGCTCATGGAGAGGTCCAAAACAGACGCTTAGAGCCAAACACTATTCACAACCCTGTCACCTCCCATAAATAATCGCACATTGGCGTGAGGGACAAATCAATACGAACAATAAGCTATTTGTATTGTTTTCCCTCGCATGGACGTGTGAATACTTCGACGCAGCTATTGGAGTGATTGTGCATAGCTTCTGGCTGTAGGCGTCCGTTTCACACCACTATTATAGCAACTCTGACTCAAACTGCTATCTTGGACCTCATGAGGTGTTTATCGAGCTGGAAACCGAGTATCGATGCAGTTTTTACCCCCAGTGGTGTTTGGCTGCTTGAGCACTATAATGTAGTGCTCCTGGAGTACATACTTCATTGGCCTACTCAAGCTCACCTGGTGAGGGTTGAATTCCCCAAAACACTGTGTATTCAACAGTTAGCAGTAGCGGCTTTCTTGAAGGTGTCCGAGTAAAATGTGTGACATGCTCCTCGTGCGCTCCGGATGGCAATCGTGAGTCGGTCAAGTGTAAAGTTCGGCAAGAAACGTGCGTTCCTCGTGGGAGAAAAAACTGCATCTAACACAGACCATTTCCAGGTCGCCTATCGGAACCCAACCCATCAGTATGTTGTTTGCGAATTCCACATTCATCAACGCGATAACATGGAAGCTTCAATATTGCGCTTGTATTTATCTCTCTATCTCTTGGTAGATGGGTCATGCTGCTGCTTGGAGAGACCGCGGAATGGAGGGAAAATCGGCGACCAGGCTACACTCGGCAGTATTGTTCAGTATGAGTGTGATGATGGCTATGAGCTGGTTGGGAGTGCCCAGAGGCAATGCCAGGCTGACGGCACTTGGACTGGTGATGCTGCTTTCTGCTTGTGTGAGCACTTGTTTTTACAATAACATTCTGCACATATGTTAGATGAGAGATTTGTGTGCGCTTTCGTGTGGGGTTGGGGGGGGGGGCTGGATAATTTGAAGGTGCTTTTACATTTATGTAGCCTCCCAGCACCTCGCACGCATGCTTTAGTATACAGTGAGAAATCTACGAAGAAGAGGTTGTAACGACTTCGGCGATACTTGCGTATTGCCATGCGTGCACTTTGAAGTACCAATGCAAGTCGCCAGGGGACTCCATAGGAGATCATCCTGATTCGAAGTCCTGAGTGTTGTGATTCTAAATAAACCTTCTCTTGGAGATTTTCCCCTTCTGCATTCTCCCTGACAGCTCTTTCATAAAGGGAAGACTTGTCTGACCACATCACATTGTTGTATTTGGAGTGTAATGAGTTAGATTGGCTAGGTATCTGATTTCGGCACTGTACCACCGTCGCCAGTACCTTTTTTTCTATTTTCTTGTTCTAGTGTTGTCATGTCCGGCACCTGGTCGGATTGACAATGGCGGGTACACGGCTACTGGCCTCACTGTCGGTAGCGAGGTCAACTTTTTCTGCAACACTGGACACCAGCTTGCGGGCTCCAGGGTCCTGGGCTGCACGAGTGATGGCACGTGGGATGAGCCGCTGCCATCTTGTATAGGTGAGTGCCTTCTCCGGCTCGACTATGGTGATGCCAGGGTTAAATAACCATTGCAACAAGAGAACACCAATCCTGGGAGACTGGTCAACTCAGGTCCTAGATCATGCCTTGATCTCTTACGTTGGCATTGTCCAATCGACATTTTTGTTCTTCTGTCACCCTACTCCAATTCATCTGGTTGTCCTTCACGTTCCCTTTGTTCTCCTTTTTTGTTTTACTTGAGGCATTGTGGTGGCACTGTTTGGCGCAATCAAACCTTAGCAGCAACCACTGTGCTTGGGGAGCCGGTAGCACAGAAGGCCCCACATAATACTTCAAAGAAATACTTGTTAATGTAATAATGATAATATCAAACAGAAGTCTGAAGAGAATGTTAACAGTCCAGTGGTTAGAGCATCGCTGGCCATAAGCGAGGGTCCCTGGGTCGAGTCCTGGTGATGACAATCAATTTTTCTTCAGACTTTCTCGTTTCCATTCCCTCAAACGTATGAATATCCAACAGATGCAACTTTAACTTGCAGTACACCTGCTTGTACACTCACAACTCAATATAAAGTTGATCTAGTAACATGATCCTATTGAAAGTATATATAAATTATAGAAGTAGTCATTGAAGCAGTTTTCACTTCTTCCTTTGTATTCTGCTTTCCAATTCTCAACAATGGCTTCTAGTTGTGGACTGCGGCAATCCCAGTCACCCAGAAAACGGTGGACGTGAAGGCGATGTGTTCACATATACGAACCATGTCACATTTTCGTGTGGTGAGGGATACCGTCTTCTGGGCTCAGCCGTGAGGTTCTGTCTTGCCGATGGCACCTGGTCAGGAGAGCCGGCCGTTTGCAATTGTAAGTTAGATTGCTTCTTATCCTTCTTCCCACTGCCTTAAACAAATAGAACTTGCTTCATTTGGAGCGTTTGGTCTGCTCATGTTTGCTTCAAAGAGCAGGGTGGACATCACATGCAAGAATAACTGTCACAAGTGATGCAGTACAGCCAACAGGAAGCTCAAAAGAAAATGTTCAACTCCCAAGGCTCATGCACATTACACATTGCAGAATACAGATTGGTCGGCTTCACCAATGGATAGTTCGACATGGATTACCCAGGAGTGTAACCATTCTGTCAGTTTGGTATGTTTTCACACATTCACCAGATACATTGTCAATACTGTCGGAGACTTTTGTTTCAAAGCGCACAATGCCGCAGCAGAGAGCGTAGTGTTTATCAATGCACAACGCTATAGTACAGAGACCTTCATCAGTCTCTCTGTTAATGGCTCCAGTACACATGCACAAAATCTATATACCCCGAATATATTCATGAGGTACCTTTTTTCGCTCTGTCTCTCTTCCTTTGGTGTTTCTAAAAACCCTAGTGGGTAGCTGTGGCGATCCCGGTACACCGGTATCTGGTACCCGAACAATGAGTGGCACAACTGTTGGTGATACGGTTGACTGGCATTGTGATCAAGGACACGGGATGGTGGGTAATCCCGCTGCTGAGTGCCAGGCAAGCGGCCGATGGTCACGTCCGACACCGACTTGTAACCGTACGTTGCTGTGGTAAATTGAGACAGACATGCCCACAAGTATTCTCATTTTCTGTCCTGCTCATAATTGACTGGTTCACATCATTTTCCTGGCATTACTTGTAACAAGCAACTCCTAGTGAGACTAATACTCCGTAGGAGTGTAAGTACAGTAGTACAGTACGAGTCTGAACCTTACAAATAAATTCCTATATGCTTTGGGTTGAAGGAGACAGTGAACGTATCAAACTTATGGGAGAATACTAATCTTGCAAGGTGGCTTATGCACATCGCTCTGTATTTGAAAATCTCAAGAACCTAAGATTGACAAATTGCTGAAGAAATCTACATCCCTTTTTCTCATGATTTTCCTCTCAGGTGTTACTTGCTTGCACCCCGGAAGTCCTGTGAACGGAGAGCGCATCGGTGATGACTTCAATGCTGGCTCCTTCGTTAGCTTCATGTGTAACACTGGATACATGCTGCAGGGTTCTTCCAGCTTGGACTGTCTGACCACTGGACTCTGGAGTGGCACTGCTCCAGTTTGCCGAGGTATGCAAACCATGATCTGCCTTGCTATTTTTGTTGTAAATCTTGAATTTTGGATAGTAAATATCTACAAAATTTGTCGCAAACCTCTTTGCATGATGCAGTGATTTAATCTGTAAAGTGGAAATGCCACCTAGACACCGCATTGGCCTTGCCTTTTGCCGTTTTGGGATGGGAAGTTGAATGTACAGTCGAACCTCTTTAGGACGAACACCAAGGGACCGATGATATTTGTTTGCAATAACGGGAGTTCTTCTTATCCGTATGTTATACCCAGTGAATACACAGTGATGTATCCAATGGAGTTACGAGTACTAGTTCTTCTTTTAAAGCAAACATTTGTCTTATCAGTCGGTTCTTCCTAACCAAGTTTCACTGCATGTGATCAGTAGTGTTGCTATTGGTGTTGTCGTCGGTAACTTGCTATGCATGCAGCACTGACATGTGCCGATCCTGGCAGACCAGAGAACGGCTATCGCAACATGGACGGCAACACACTGAACTCAATGACTCACTTTGAGTGCAACCCTGGCTATTCTCTCAACGGTCCACCAAGAAGAGCCTGCTTGCCTCCTTCACCGGGAGCTTCTGTGCTGCAATGGGACGAGAGAGTGCCAGAATGTCTCCGTAAGTGTAGCCGGTCTGTTTTGTTTTAACCTATGCCTTCACTGCCCTTCAGCATGTCTGCATGTTTGACTTCAAATTGCTATAAATACACAGTATTTTTGCTGACGCTGACAACAAGAGTGAGCAGTCTTGTTCATGGACAGGAACATCTTCTTTTTGGTATTTGTTTTAAGAAATTTTACCTGAAAGCTCTCCACGACCATCCTTAGTAAGTGTGTGTTGTTCATATACTAGAGATACATAATGCCACTAAATTATCTATCATGCAAGGTACATGCATTAAGCAGCTAGATGCTTAACTTATGTCCAAAGATCACTAACACATTGGCATGCACACTATTTTCTAGATGCAGTGCTTTTATTATGGTGTTGTTCCTTCCATGTCTGACGCTGCTCAGCCACGAAGTGTGTCGATCCCGGCACACCACTGAACGGTCTTCGGCGAGGTGATAACATCACGTTTGGAAGTCTCATCCGCTTCAGTTGTGACAGTGGATTCTCTCTGGACGGTGCGGCCGCACTGATTTGCCTGTACAGCGGTGAATGGTCACAGCCACTGCCTATCTGTGAACGTGAGTAGAGCTGGGCTTTAGCAGATGAGCCCGTTATCACCAGGTGCGAATAGGCTTACAATATATCTCATGCAATGCTGGTTGGTAAAGAACATACCTTGGAATAGTGCTTCAACAGCTTGTAATAGCTTAACCTCCCACTGACGTATTTCTAAGCTAGTAGACAGCAGTCCCCATGCATGTTGCTGTTGTCTAAAAAGCCCATGCAGAACAATGGACATGGTGTGTTGTGTGGCCCACTATGGAAAGTCAATCATCTATTTCACTGGCTACTGTAGAAGTCGTATAAAGGTGAAATGTTATACCTGCCACCTTTGTTGGTTTCATGGTTCATATACTTTCTACATGATGCAATCAATGGTGCTGGTGAAGCTTGTATCAGACCTGCTCAGATTTTTTCTTCACTGGGGACAGGGGTAGATATATAGTCGGGTCCCGGGGCGGATACCCTGATGCCATCAATCCTTTTTTCTGCACCTTGTCCTCACCCACTTACTGAGGTCTTCCGGAGAGACCCACGTACCCAATTTTGGCAGTGAGCAAGTACAAGTGTGTGTGTGTATGTGTGTGTGTGTGTGTGTTTAGGCGAGTGTATTTGTGTGTGTGTGTGTGTGTGTGTGTGTGTGTGTGTGTGTGTGTGTGTGTGTGTGTGTGTGTGTGTGTGTGTGTGTGTGTGTGTGTGTGTGTGTGTGTGTGTGTGTGTGTGTGTGTGTGTGTGTGTGTGTGTGTGTGTGTGTGTGTGTGTGCTGGTGTGTGTGTGTGTGTGTGTGTGTGTGTGTGTGTGTGTGTGTGTGTGTGTGTGTGTGTGTGTGTGTGTGTGTGTGTGTGTGTGTGTGTGTGTGTGTGTGTGTGTGTGTGTGTGTGTGCTGTTGAATGGTGTAATCCCAGCACAAGTTGCTATGTCTAACATAGCTGTTCGCTATCATCGCTTCCGCGATGGGCATGTCTGAGGTCTGAGGTGTGTGTGAATGTGTGTATACGCACGGGTGCATGCTTGCACACGTCCGTGTGCACGTGTGTGTTTATGATTCTCAGCTGTCCGCTGTCCAGCTCCAGCTGAAATTCCGAATGGCATAGCTCTCTTCTCCGCGGTCAGGTATGAAGCTATCCTCACTTACATATGTAACCCCGGATACAATCTTGAAGGACAGGCAAGTGCTGCATGCCAGGCTGATGGACGGTGGAGCTTCTCATCACCTAAGTGCACTCGTAAGGTTTAGTACCAGCAGATTATAGATATAGAAAGTGTTAATGTAGAGACGCCATTGGGCACTTTCCCATGTAGTGATTGATATTCCCATTTGGAGAGGAGGAAGTGATTCTATCTGTGTCCATGCTGATTTGGCAAGCAAACTTTGTGCAGCCGGGATCACGCTAGCTGTTCAGCTTCCGCTGAAGGGTGGCAGTGAAGAGTGGCAGGAGGAAATCAGTATAAACCCCTTGAATGAAACAACAGAAAACAACACATCACCCTCTCCGCAGCAGTGGGGAACCAGATCTTACTCTGGAAAACAACACGTTATGTATCTTTGTCTACAACTTTCACACACCGACAACTAGTGCCCAGTATTGTACGCCAAGATTCGTATTAATCCACTACTCAAGCTGCGGACAGCAAGCTGTTTCGACCGTGTTAGGTCTCCTAAACGGAGCTCAGAGTTCCTGGCCGAACCACCCACAACGAAGTCTTATGAACTCGCCATGAATATGAATATCAATCCACTATGAAGCATTCCCGTCTGCCGGAGTCGTTTGCACAGCATAGCAGGTGCACTGCATTCTCATGATGTGTGTCGATGTGTGTGTTTCTGCTATCCATGTGTTCAGAGATCACCTGTCCAGTTCCCAGTGCACCTGCCAATGGAGACTATGAAGTGTCTGGCTTGCTCTATCAGGACACCGCTATGTACTCGTGCGATGCAGGATACGAGATGCAAAACCGTCCGGACGCCATCGTCACGTGCAGGGCAAACGGGGAATGGTCGCATCCTGAGCCGACATGCGAGAGTAAGTGGTTGCCGTTGCTGCATAATATGTGTCTCTTACTAGGCAAGAAAAATTATTGTTCACGGCTAAACCAACAGAGCTTACCGGGTGTTAGCGGCCGCCATGAGGTCCCTTCGGGAACGGACACGATAATTTACAATGCTATTGGGAAATCCTTTAAAAATGGAAACAAATAGACAACACAAACTAGAAAGTGACTTTGTTAGCTGATGGGTGCTTAGAAAGTGAAGTCCATTACTTTGCTATGCAGTAGTAAGCAACATACAGTAAACACATGTGACTAACGACCACCCCTTGGGGCCAGAGAAAGCGGTCGTTAGTGGCAGGTGGTCCTTAGTTAGAGGTTTGCACCGCACAATCATACATGAATGTGGGACCGTCCTCGCCTTACGAGGTGGTCTGTAGTAGCAGGCCGGTCGCTAGTCACGGTGGTCTTTAGTTACAGGTTTTTACTGTATTAGTACAGCATGCGATGGATTTGCAGCGGAGAGCCAAGCAGCAAACTGTACACAGGTTTACCCTCGTTAGAAGACAACCGGGGGGGGGGGGGTCAAAAATGTCGTCCACGAGTATTATCAGTTCTTCTACAATCCGGACTTGCATGTACGACTGTTAAATGTTCTTCTCATGCGTCAGGGGATGTTTGGATTGGTGTCTGCTTGTGAGGTTTATCTTGTAACCGATGTCGTACTAATGACGGTAGACCTGCATATGTTTTGCATTACAAGATGGAACATGCTTGTCCATTGCTTTTCATTACCCTGGTTTTTATTCCTCCCATGCGCAGGCACTGCCTGTCCAGACCCTGGTGCACCTGCCAATGGTCAAAGACTGATTGACGATCCGCAACTAGGCGGCTCGATCACGTTCAGTTGCGACGAGGGCTACCGGCTGGCGGGCATTGAGAAAGCGATCTGCCTGCCCAACCGTCGATGGTCTTCATCCGTACCCACTTGTGAATGTAAGGTGTCAGAGAACATGCCAAAACGTTTCTCAGAAAATAGAATGCCTGTCACTACCACTAGAATTGTGTTCGCTAGAATCCTGGCTTGCGAACAAGCTAGCATGAAGCACAGTATGCGGAAATACAAACACTGGGCTGTGCACTTTTGGAGGGTAAAGATTGCTCTGCACTTGGTCAGATATCGCTGAAAACTACTGTAGCACATCGGAAGCCTATAGCTACAAATTAGGTAAGCCCGAAAGGACACATCAGTGCTGCATAGTTGCCACCCCCAGGCCAATGATACCAGGTGGCGGATCTTCACTTCCCTTCAAGACACATAACGTCACGGAGTGCAAAGCCTGCAAATGTACAGCCACGCATGTGCTCACAGAGCAATGGATGATTTATGCCCCGAGACACAATTATGAATGGGCCATCTTCTCATCCTCTCCACCTTGATCCTTGGGGATGATGGTGTTTCTACGGATGCAGAATATCTGTCTGATTGAGTCTTACGCGGCAAGTTGTGAATATTTCTGATCTTCTGACTAGAGCCTTGATTGCTTTGATTGCCCCCCTTGTTGTCCCGTGACCTTCTCACTATAATGGAGGGCTCATGACTCAAATTCCGCACAGCAAGCTGTTTCGACATTATTATGTCTCCTCAGCCGAGCTCAGAGTTACTGGCCTGGTCAAACCGAATGAACAGCACTGAAGCATTTAAACCAGCTCAAAATGCCAGTGCTCTAACTGAAATAAACACACCAAGCTTTGCACCAGGGCAGACAACTTTGAGGCTAACCAGAAAAGAGTGCTGGTGGATGGCTACAGTGGAGTGTTCGCATGTTGAGAATTGATGTTCTCATTGCACAGCCCACGGTACTGAAAGCGCTCTCTATCCTTCTCTCTATTTCAGCCCAAGAGTGTCCGATGGTGCCTGCGCCTCTCAACGGAAATATGAACATGACCAGTATCCAGTTCCTGGGCGAGGTGCAGTTTGCCTGTGATGCGGGCTTCGCTCTGGTCGGTACTCCAACTCTCACATGCTTGTCTTCAGGAGAGTGGTCTGGTGGAGTGCCAGTATGTGAGGGTCAGTACAGTAACTTCGGTCGCCGAAGAACTGGGATCATCCTCCTAGCCTAGACCTGGGGGGGGGGGGGGGGGGGTCAGAGTCCTAGCCTAGACCGGGGGGGTCAGAGTCCTAGCCTAGACCTGGGGGGGGGGGGGGTCAGAGTCCTAGCCTAGACCTGGGGGGGGGGGGGGGGGGTCATCCTCCTAGCCTAGACCGTTCTTATTCTCATGTACTACAGTCTGTGCACAGTTTTAAGTCACAGTGTATACACTGGTATACACTGGTACGCTGTGCTTGGTTAAATTCTAGCTAGCTGGTAGTTCCTCGCCACTCGACAGAACTGTACTGTACAAAGATAGAGACACGTGTACAGTCAGTCAACTTCGCTACTAACGACTGCGGAGATAACGACAATTCGCGAATAACGACAGAGTGTCCATGCCCAGAGCCCAGTCCATTCTACCTGAATACATAATACTGAGACTTCAGGTATAACGACACTTCGCGAATAAGGA
Organism: Sycon ciliatum; assembly: GCF_964019385.1. Lineage (NCBI taxonomy): Eukaryota > Metazoa > Porifera > Calcarea > Leucosolenida > Sycettidae > Sycon > Sycon ciliatum. The sequence continues at coordinate 36,013,249 of NC_088644.1, forward strand.
CACTTTTCTGATGCCCCACCGAGTGTCGTTATACGCAAAGTTGACTGTATTTTGAGACCTTATCGTTTCCTTTTCTTTCTGATTCAACAAGTACAAACTATCTCTTCCGAAAGTTCACGTATATCTGTATATGAAGAGTTGGAAAATCTTGTAAGACCATCGTGCGGCTTACTTAATACCTTCCAAGGCTATTCCCTCTGTAAAAAAATAAAGAAAAAGATCCCATATGTGGTGACATTGCTTTGTTGCTGTCTCGCAAACTGCCTGCTTGCAGCTAAAGCCATTATTGACGTAGTGTAAAACCTGTAAAAGGGAATCATTGTGATTGGAGACAACCTGTTTTCTGAGACCAGTATTTTCTAGATCTAAGCTATGTTGCTGCATCCATTCCGACCTGTGTTGCAAGACCACCTGTGTACAGAGACCAGCCAGTGTTCTGTGCACCATGGGTGGTCACAAAACACAGGTTCATGCAGGTAGTTTGGCTTTTAACATAGCACAGGAAATCTTCATATGTGTGAATTTATGCAGGTTTGCATGCGCGTTTGCTGTTTCAGAGATGCTGTGCCTTGATCCTGGCCAGATACTGAATGGCCAACAAGTTGCAACAGACTTCAGTGTTGGCGGCCAAGTTGAATATCAGTGCGACATGGGGTTCACAATGAACGGACCATCTGTGCTCACATGCAAGGAAGGAGCATCTCCTGAGTGGGATCTGCCCAAACCCACTTGCGACCCAGGTGCGTTCACAAGACTATAGACTATGTGTGTTTTAAAAGTAGACTTATTCCGACTTTCCAAGTTACAAAGCTGGTAGAGCATTTAATTTACGTGGATGACCCGGGAGGAATCCGATCCGAGAGTTCAATATTATCATGGCATTGACTGACAACATAAGGATGCAATGACAGATGATACTCCCAGAGTTCTGTCACCGTTCAATTCAATTAACGGTGCAGTAACCAGTACTATCCACTGTTTGCATGCCTATCCTGTAGACTGTCTGTTCGGCAACTGGACAGTTTGGGAGCAGTGCAGCGCTACATGTGGCAGCGGCACACAGGCGCGTATCCGAACAATTCTTCAAGTGCCGGATGGTGCTGGCAAGGCATGCGGCCAGATGACCGACACACGGTCCTGCAACACCCACTCGTGCGGTAAGACTATTATACTGCAGTGGCACATCAGACCAGTTCTAGTCTGGCTATTTCGTGCTTGCAATCATGTTCGTTTCTTTGCTCAATGTCTGTAGCAATCTGCGAGGAAGTACAATACCAAGGTTTGACAATTCTCTAAGAGGAGTGATTCCTGTTGAACAGAGCAATGCAACGTGCATGCGGCGGATAGGTAGAACAGGGTAGAACAGTGTGATATAAATAGCTTTCTGCTCCTCTTTACTCATTTACGTTCATAGTACACTGATGGGTGGGTTTGTTCTGGTGTTTGATGCCGTGCCTTTTTGCAGCTATAACTTGTGACGGACAGTACGAAGAGGATGAGACAGTCTGCAGGGTGAGACAAGTCGGCTTGACACCGGTGACTGATGTCCTTGTGGTGGTCGACGAGTCACGCAGTATGGAGTTTGAGCATGCCTGGCTACCAGGAATGCTCAGGTCCCTGGAAGACTCGCTGACTGCCAGCGGTATCGGACAAGGAACCAGTGATCGCTCACAGCGCAACTTGTACGCATTGGTGGGCTTTGGAAAAGCGCCTGACGCTACCGCACATGTCCATCAATCTGACTGCGCAAGCCCCAACGGCGACCTCTTCCCAATAGAATGCTATCCATCGGCAAATTCAAAACTTGAAGCTGATCCCCGGGGTAGCATTGAGGACGGCTATGAAGCCATTCAGCATGCCCTGCAGAACATCCCTTGGCGCCGAGGGCCGGGAGTGGCTCACAACATGATCTTCATCAGCGACGAAGATCGCGATGCGGTTGCCTCCACTTCAAGAGCCGACATAAAGCAGCTCTTGCAGGACAATGGATTTGTCTTGAATGTAGTCATAGACAACGAGTTTTTTGATAGCAATGGCGATAATCTACTTGGAATGGCTCACACCGGAGCTGGGTTCAGAGGCCAGCCAAATGGCGTCTTCACGGAAGTGTCTGATGTAACCGTTGGTAACGGATATGCCAAGACCAAGGTCGACTACACGAACTTGGCGCTGGAGCTGAGTGGTGCCAGTTGGGATATCAACATCCTAAGAAGTGGAATTCAATCGGCGTCGTTCACCGCCGCCTTCACCAGCGTCAAGACCATGGAAATCCAGCGGCAGACCGACAAGCCATACGTGTGTACCTGCACCGCCAACGCCACATCGCCGAGCGGGGGAATGATGTCCTGTAGGGAGATGACCAGCATGGAGGCATGTCGCTGTGTGGCCAATGGTGGCGTGGTAAGGAGAACGGGATAATTTTTGTGTGCGGGGGGGGGGGGGGGTGTTTGAAGTCATTGAAGCTTTTGTGATGATCACCTACAAGTCGGAACTTGAGGTACCAACACTTTTCAATATTTCTCGAGTATGTGTGTTGTTGCATCTTGCCAGGGCAATGTACGTTTCGGAACATTTAGCCTGCTTGGCTGGAATGAAATGTGGGTAAACACATGCCTAGCATCACGTGCTATGGGCTACAAAACCGTCAAGCGTATCAGATGAATATAATATCTTACCACCATCAAGGGAGCTGCAATGGACTTCCGACCAGAATGATTGGGAGTTAAGGATAGCCAGGGCTGAGAGGTAATTCAAGTGTTTAACACCTGCCCGAAAGAGAAAAGACTCCCATTGCGCAATGATAAGCACGTCAATTGCAGTTATACCCAGTGTATTCAATGCTGGTCTACCAGTCAGAAGACGAAACAAATTCTGATACCTACTACCAAGAGTACATAACCCCCAAGAGTGTGCAACTGCCTGAACAACCTCTATGCAGTGTTGCGACGGCAGAACTTCACATCTCGTGACATGGTTCAAAAGGATACGCTTGCAAACAGTGCAAAGTGACCACAAGAGAGCTGCACTCAAAGCTGGGTTGCGTACAACCCTGTATCTACCATGCACGGAGTGCAAATCATTGTGTACGGGTTCATGACGTGATGTGAAGTTCTGCCGTCGCAGATCCCATAGCTGAAGTTGCACATTCTTGGGGGTTATGTACTCTTGCTAGTACTGATGCCATCTATCAAGGCAATATTGCGAAACAGCTAGGTGTCCGGAGATTGAGTGGTACAAAGAGCATTTATCTTCCAAAACTAATGTACTTGCTAGGTGTTAGTATGGAGCTGAAATTTGCTAGTGGGCACCTCAACATGGAGAGCCTCCCATGATAGGTATCCATTTACCTCTGGAGAATCTGTAAATAAATAATACAATACAATACATACTTAGAAGTTGCGACTTCGGCGGTAATGGTCATGAAGTTGATTGTTCCAACTAGGAACACACGCTTCTTGCCGAACTTGACACTTGGCGGACTCACGACTGCCATCCGGAGCACACGAGGAGCACGCCGCACCTTCCACTCGGCAAACCTGCAAGAAAGCACCACTCCCTGCTCAATACACAGTGTTTCGGGGAATTCACAGCAATTCACAACTCCATGAGCGACTCTGACTCACGCTGCTACCTGGAGCTTCACGACGTGTTTGTCGCGCTGGAAACAAAGCGTCTCTGTAAGTTTGTATCCCTGGTGATGGTTTGGCCTGAAGAGCAGTATATAAGTGGTGCTTTTCAGGCACAATCTTCCTCAGCCTACTCAAGCTCAATTGATGAGGGGTGAATTCCCCGAAACACTGTGTATTGAGCAGGGAGTGGTGCTTTCTTGCAGGTTTGCCGAGTGGAAGGTGCGGCGTGCTCCTCGTGTGCTCCGGATGGCAGTCGTGAGTCAGTCAAGTGTCAAGTTCGGCAAGAAGCGTGTGTTCCTAGTTGGAACAATCAACTTCAATACAAACATGTTTAACAAAATTCACAATTCAAAGCTTATTCCAAGAAATAAAGTACTTTTCTATGGAATCAATAATTTTCCTCCATTTTGATATGCCATGTGTGTATGACTATTGTTTGTGTTCGGTGTGTGCATGTCTTTCCTGTGCAGTTTAACGAAGCCACTCAGCAATGCGATGGTCAGTAGTCGTGAACGCATTTCTTGCAACTGCATACATATGACAATAAGGGAGAGTGGTGAGGCTTCCTGCAGCTTCATGCGAAGGAAATTATTAATTAAAGCAGGCTGTATGTAGGAAACAAGATGGGTAATTGTAGTGTAACCTTGAAAGAGAGCAAGTCTGCTCTAACCAATTTTCTTGGTGCACCAAAAAGTTTCAGTATAGCAACATAAAACTCGGATGTTGAGCCATAACGATAAATGTAGAAGAGAAAAGGATATATGGATACGAGTTAAGAGTAACTCTCCATCACTGTAACATGATACTATATACAGTCAGAAAGTGCAATAACTAGGCACAAAACTGACAGAGTACTGAGAGTCGGTTAGCGCTAGGGAGATGTGTTGAAGTTAGGTGTCAGGACGTCGAATGTCTCAGTACTCTGTCAGTTTTGTGCCTAGTTATTGCACTTTCTGACTGTATATAGTATCATGTTACAGTGATGGAGAGTTACTCTTAACTCGTATCCATATGTCCTTTTCTCTTCTACATATAGCAACATACATGATAAATTTCAGAAAAGCATACCTAAAATTTATCATTCTGATTGGGAAAGAGAGAGTGAGTGTGTGGCAGAGAGATCATCTTTCTAGGAACCTCTGATTCGAATAAGGGTCTCCAGAAACATGTTCCTGCATAGCGTTCAATGAACACAGCATAATTTATACTGAATAGTGAATATGCTCTCAGCCAAGTGTGTGTGTGTGTGTGTGTGTGTGTGTGTGTGTGTGTGTGTGTGTGTGTGTGTGTGTGTGTGTGTGTGTGTGTGTGTGTGTGTGTCCCATATGGTGCAGTGGTATGTGCAGCGATTTCCAATCGATAGGTTGCGGGTTCAATTCCCGACGATTATGGTCACACACGTCTTTCTTCTCTTTCTCAGACTCTTCCTGACTTTTCTTTCATTCTCCTGGGTGGTTACCAACAGCCAGTGTATGCCGGAGTATGTGGTGTGGTGTGTGTGTAGAAAAAGAAAAAAAAAGAAAAAAAGAAAAAAAATGGAAAAATGAAAAATAGGGATTCACTGGCCAGAAAAAGTCACTTCAAACAGCTGTGTGGTGGATACCAGGCTAAAAATAGTGGCGGTCAATTCATCAGCCTTGCAAGCTGTTGAATGGTGTAATCCCAGCACAAGTTGCTATGTCTAAAAACATAGCTGTTCGCTATCATCGCTCCCGCGATGGGCATGTCTGAGGTCTGAGGTGTGTGTGTGTGTCTGTCTGCGTCTGTGTGTGTGTGTCTGTGTGCGTGCGTGTGTGTGTCCGTGTGTGTGTGTGTACATGTGTGTGTGTGTGTGTGTGTGTTTGTGTGTATATATGTGTGTACATGTGTGTATGTGTATGTGCATGTGTCCGTACCTGCCATTCAGGTCTATGCCAGCCCGGAGCTCGATCGGGTCGTTTGGTTGAACACAAGAGTGCTGCTGCTGTGGACGCAGTGCTTGTAGTCGATCAGTCAAGAAGCATGGGAGATGAAATTGAGTGGCTGAAGACTCTTATTCCAATCCTGAACAGCAACCTGTTAACAGCCGACATAGGCAGCTCACCAGCCTGTCCAAACCGATTTGCGGTTGTCGGCTTCGCCCGCCGTAGTCCGAATGAAACTGCATCCCTGTACAGATCTGCGTCCGGTTCTTCCCTCTTCTCCATTCGGGAGTACCCGGCAGCAGTGGCATTGCTGTCCGAGGATGCACAAGGACGAGTCGAAGACGGTTACCAGGCTATGGACTACGCCCTGGAGAATATACCGCTGAGGAGCACAACAGCAGATTGTGCCGTGGCGCGTACCATGTTCCTGCTGACGGATGAGGATAGAGATGCAGGTCGGCTTGGCAGAGACATCACCATCTCTAGTATAAGAAGCAAGCTGAGCACATATCAAGTACAGCTGAATGTCATTGTGGACAGTATTTTCACTGTGGACGGAGCCCAGGGCGTCGGCAGAACGGACAGTGTTGGTTTCCGGCAGTCTGGCGATCCAAACCAGTGCAACGTCTTGTCACGATCCGTGCGGACACGCTTTGCGTACGGTAATACGAATCGTACCTACATCGACCTGGCGCTGCGACTTGGCGGCGGCGCATGGGACATCAATTTACTGCGCAACGCCTCACTGCGTGACACCATGACGTGCAGTATAGTCAACTTGCAAGTGGCCGAGATCCCGTCCCAGCTACAGGTCTGTGAGATCTGCAGCTGTTCCGTGGATCATGATGAGGTGTGCCAGCCTGCTACATCTCAGGCGCAGAGCGACGAGTGTTATTGCCGCTATGCTGGAGGAACGGTAAGAGTTTGCAACACTATAATTCTGACGGGTGTTATTTGCACCCATCCATTAGAGCAAGAGCACAGTGGGAGGGGGGGGGGCTCCAGCCAATAGGCACTCTTTCCTTGCACTTTTCGTTCACTGGCATGCCTGCAGAGTAAATTGTCCAGAAAAAATATCTCTGATGTGGCTCGAAGTACAAGTGCTGAACTGAATAATTGCCAATGCCATGCTGCAGTAACTCCACTCCTAGTTGAGAATTTTTCTGTATGAGCGGTGAAATTCTTCCATCATCACAACACATCACTGAAGTCATGAACATTTGCCAGGATTGTTTTCTTGTTTCTTTAAACCACCGTACAAATGTAGTACTCGTGCATAGCTGCAACGGGAGTTGTAGATGATAAAGTGACCGACTGGTCTTTAGCTATCTCTGATTATCTATGTGCTTTCTGCTTCCTTGTCCTACCTGGCAGTGGGTGAATGGTGTCTGCGTGGACCTCCAAGCTGGCAAGTGACTCAGTGAACACAGACATAGTACGTACGATGCTGAACTTAGTAGACTTGGAACTTGAAACAATCCAGGCCAAACATTACCCGTATAATTGTATTATCACAAGTACTGTGCAGCCTTACACCCACGTAGCTATCCGACTGCAATCATGATTTGCCTACTGATACGGCAACAATAACGGACAATATGCTTATCTGTACTGATATTGATTCAATAAGAATTCTACAAACTTTGAACAGAGGCCGTGATCGACGATACAATATTAAATTCATTCAACTGTGTAAATCCTAGTTATCGGGTGAACACCAATTATGGAACAAGTTCTTTGAAGACGGCTTAACAATTGAAATGGTTACTTTGAGCTCCAACACTGATGTGAAGATGATAATTGGCTGCTGGATGCTAGCCCGGTGGGTGCCAATCTCTGGCCTTCGGCCGAGTGCAGAGGGATTTATAATAGTCCACAGAGCTCTGCCGTACATTGCAGTATGACTGTATCAGTGCGCCTCTGGTATAGGGCATGGCACTGCCCAAGCAAATTGCGGGGTAACATTGCATGATGCAGTCTGCAGTGCAATGTAGGCGCTGATTGCTGCCAGTTCCCGGGGATTCCAGTCCATCATGTGTTACTCTATTACTCTGCCACACTATGAGGGTACTTGGAACAGAAATACCTAGCCCCCCCCCCCCCCCCCCCACACACACACATATCAGAGCGCCATAGAGCGGGGATACATGTTGTTGTCACAGTTATCGGCATGAAACAAGGTTGCCTGCTGCTTCTCGTTGATAACAATACTGCTAGAAGGAAAAAAAACTCGACGCAGATCAGATCCTGCTACTGATGCTGCCATTTGCCACCTGCTGGGGTTTCTTTGTGCTGTGGAGCTACCATATACCCTGGTCTGCCCTGCTGGTTGGCCCGGCATGGTACTCGTGTACTCTGCTCATGCTGCCATACTCGCGGTGGCCATCAGGAGTACGTATTTTCCCTTGCCATGCCCGCTCCTCTATTTGCTGGGTAGGAGCAGCCAACTAATTACTTAAAATTTACAAAATGCCACAAAAGTCACTACTTCTATTAAGTTTCTACTGTCATGCGTTGCTCCAAACACCGGATTAGAATGTTTTCTGCAGTGTGTTAAAATGCTAAGCTATGGGGTAAATCCACCGAGGGTAATGTCCACTGTAATGATATTGCATGTCTGACTCAACACCATGAAACTGATACAGTAAAAGTAAGCTGTCCCTTTGGAAAAACTCGGCCAAAAATTCAAAATTCCGCGGCAAATTCCTCGGGGAAAGGGGGTACATCCTGCGGCATTTTCTGCAGTAAAATAAAAAAAACTGCGGCGTTTTAAAAGCCAGTTTTTCACCCTCCTCGTAGAGGATATGACAACAAATTGCATGAAAGAGTACTTTTCACACTATCCTTTGCAGTCACAAACTGAATAGGAGTGAAGAATATTGGAGAGACTTGCACTCACCTACACAGGCAAGAGCAATGTGCTCAAACAGATCGCAAAGTAGTTTTCTCTCTTGCTTTTTCAGTAGTAATTTTACTAATTTACCCGCAAAATTCAGATTCCGCGGGCAAAGGTGTGGATTCCGCGATTTCTGCGGATTATGCCAATTTCTGCAAAGATTGCCGCTGCCCCGAAATCGCGTCTATCCAAGGGGACAGAGTAAGAGACTAGACTTAGAAGATAAACTTAGTCGTGGGAACTCCCATCGCGTTTCTATCCCGCTCCAATGCCAGTTGCTGCAATGGACAGTGGTCTTACTTCGTATGAAGAACACACCGGTTGTACGGTGAACTACGACGTGATCGCCCATTTGCAAAGAGACTGACACCATGCATGCCATAACCAAAGGTACGTCTACTTGGTCTCTACACTACAGTCTAGCACATGACTACCATGCTGGAAGCTACCAGATATGTGCATACATTTCTAGTGTATGCATAGCGAATGCTTGTGTTGCAGTACTTTCGAGTACAGTTCTGGCCAGAGAAATCCAACCTCATGAATAAGGCAGCGCCGCGTTCGAGTTCACAGACCAGTACGTGTATGTGTAGTGCTGCGTAGCGCCCGGCGCTCTTTTATGCATGAGGTTGGATTTCTTTGGCCAGTAGTTCTGTAGCTTGTTAGACTTGTCTTTCTGAGCTGATGCGCTCGTTAATACATACCATCATCACACCCAGTCTGATTCAGTTACAGATAGTGCATGGTGAATCAGCCTGCTGGAGAACACCATTGCTGGTCAAAACATCTACATGACTGGTCTTGTCCCTTTAAAGTAGGAACTGTAGCAGATCTACCGATATCGTGCCACAAAATCATTGAATACAATATACAATGAATTGAATTCCCTTGGTGAATGGCTCCCAAGACAACAGATTGCCACTTGGAACGCCACAGTACGCAGCGTTGGAAAGGGAAAGTCAACCACTGGCTTCCACTGGCTCTACACATACACGAGCACACACCTCCTATTTGGAGTGCGCTTTACATCGATGTAGCTAATGGGGTTTCTTGGCACTTGTGCCAGTGGTTTTCAGACTTATCTACTCCCCCCCCCCCCGTTACACGCTGCATCTGCCGCTAGGGTTTAGCGGCCGTCGTGAGTTCCCTTTGGGAACGGACACGATAATTTACACACAGCACGCATGCAGGCACCGCATACACATCGATTTCAAGGCTGAAAGAATTGAAAACACCCGTGCACGAGTCAAGTTGCTCAGTCTGTGTGCATCCACGTGCAGTCATCGCACGTGCTTGCACAACTCTGCATGATTGCACAAACAATACAATGGGACAAATTCCAAGAAAAGAGCATTTAAAATATAACCATATTCTAGGGAGTTATCAAAAAGTAAATGGCCGGGGGGGGGGGGGGGGGGGTAGATGATTTAAAAACATAAAATATATGGTGAGTGACAGCTACACAGCCTTCCGCCTCTGTGGTATGTAGAAAATATGGTAAATTTGTAATTTCGTTCAATAGTCGTTTACTGTAATGTCCATTTTTGTAAAATAAGAGAGCAGTAAATCGATGCACGTGAATTTGACTGCCGCTGATACCCCTTGCCAGCAAGGGGTACGGCATATCCTATCCCCTCACGGTCTTTAGCGGTGGCGACTCGCACTCAGCAACTCTACACTTCTTGAACTGCTCCCTTTCGCATTGAAACGCCAACCTTTGCTCGCGAGAAGATGAGTGCGAACGAGTAGTAGAGAGGGTCAAAGAACGCCTGGACTGAAGTGGACCAGAGCTTGGCAAAAGAGCGAACCATGATGTAGAAGATGCGAATGGCAGGATTGACCCACCAGATCATAAAGAAGCTGATGAAAGCCAGCATCAAACCCCAAATGATCGCCATGAGCACGGCAAATAGAGTGGTCAGTATGATGTACGTCCAAGCCTTGACCTGGTCGTAGACCGTCACCGCGATTTCATAGACTTGCGGCAAGCTACGCACACCATCGGCCTCCACGAATATCTCCTTTCCCACCACCTAAGCAGACACAGGTGAAGCACAAATGGAGAAGCATTAGCCTCAGTGCACATCTCTACACCAAGCGAGCAGAATGTTGTTAGTCAATAAGCCCATTGCGCAATGACGTAATTTTGTACCGTCAACACCCCACACAGCCACCTGGGCATGGTCGTCTGGGGTGTTGAACAGCGCGTTCCTGATCCCAGTGTACTCACATGCATTACTCATACCTTCCATATTTGGCAATGCGCAGTGGGCTTATCAGAGTGCACTGCCCCAAATGGAAAATAATTAACGCTTCGTTTACACGACAACGCTGGGATGAAAACGCAACCAATTTCTTTCAGGTGTATGGTTCATTTACTAGGGAGGTTTTGCTCTACGGAATTACGTATGAAAATGACGTAGGAACTGCACGTAATTTTCATACATAAAAATCAGCGCTGTCGGGTTTCGCTCTACGTGATTTCTCCACAACTGCTGAGCATGCCAATTGTTGCTTTGGAGACGGGTGAGGTGCATGCGCCCACCGCATGCACCACGAACCGAAACCGCGTTTTCCATTTTGTTTTCCACGTGGTGTGTACCTTGTGTATCGCGCGGCTTGAACGTTGCCATGGATAAATCCGGAAAGTGCGAAAAATATTTCAAAAGGTCCTGCGGAGGAACCAACATAGGAAACAACTTTCCTACGGAAATCCTTAGAGAGATTTACGTATGAAAGTTGCCCTCGCTCCCCGTCGCATACGATATACGGATTTTCATCCGTAATTACGTAGAGCGAAACCTCCCTACTAACACAGTACGCGGGGCAAAACGTAAACATCCTACACCGAAACAGAAGAAAACCAAAACGCTGGCCAAGGTGGAACGCTTTGAAAACGGAAGTGTTCTGCCAGATAAATTTGGATGCGTGAACAGTCGAAACGGTATGCTGGGCCTCGTTAAAATCACGTTTGAATTGCTTGAATCGTTTCTGCGCGTCAACAAGGATCACAAAGGATCCAACAATGTTTGTCATGTGAGCAGTGTTGTCGTATGGAGACAGGAGTGTCCTCAACAATTACTTTACCGTGATTAGCGCCTCCACGACAATACTTGACTCATGACAAACTCTGGCGGATCCTTCGCTAACGTGTAGACGCGTGAAAACGATACAAACGGAGACCATCTCGGATCACCTCTGATCGTAAAAAAAGAAAAAGAAAAAAGGAAATAGCCCCTGATACACTAAAACTACCGCAGTGACGCACATAAAGGTACGTGCGCACATGTGCTCATGAGTGAGTTTTAAACTTTTCTTGCGTTATTTGCTATTTTCTGCGGGTCGTTTTGTCTCACACATAGGCACATGCGCTTGAGTTGCAAGCGTACCGGTACCTTGCATAATTATGAACATAGTGCAATACCGCAATGCACATTGAACTATGTGAACGTGGTGGTTTTGTGGTTTCTGTGTGTCGCGGATGGAATAGCATTTTAGTTTCACTTATAAGCCCATGCGCTTATTTGTGAGGATGCGCGTATGCCCTGGTATAGGCAAATGCAGCTTATATGCGCGTCACTACGGTACTTCGAAGTATGTGCCTGAAAAAATTCTTTTGCTACATAATTATCTTGATCAGCGTTCACCGCATTCACTTCGTCTTAGGCTTGAAACAACGGCTATCATATCTCTGACCTACGCAAGTTATCGACTCCACGATCCTGAATAAGAATGAAGTGAGACTGTGAAAATCTATGGGCCCATGTTTGGTGAATGGACTGTTGCTATTAGCAAGAGTACATAACCCCCCAGAGTGTGCAACGCCTGATCCAGCTATGCATAGGGTCTTGGTCGAGCGGAATCGGATCTTTGCGTCATAATACCGTACACATCTGAAGGGAAACCGGGGAGTCGCGGGTACTCTTGGATCAAAAACAATGGTGCCCTGCCTCGAGACCGGCCTTGCGCTGGTGTGAAGTGTACGCATGACATCAGAAGATCTGATTCCGCTCGACCAAGACCCTACACAGAGCTGGATCGGCGTTGCACACTCTGGGGGGTTATGTACTCTTGCTATTAGACACCCTTAGCAAACAACTTTATGTTGTAACGGTATTACCGTAAGGGGGAAAATACCGTGATTTGGGCTCGACCTTTATCAAGATGCACGCTATTTTTAGTACGCTGTTGCCGCGGGAATAGCTTTTACTTCTCGCGGTACAACCATTTACGTCACCATATACGCGATACAAGGTGAAATGCGTACGGACTATGCAATATTTGGCTAAAAAAAACGTACCGTTGGTCACAACGATAAATCAGCCCCCGGCCCCGTAACGTTTTTACGCTGCAGCTTCAACGCTATTTGGGTGATCACGGTACGAGTACCGTGAAAAATAGCGTTACCATTGTTTGCTAAGGGTGTCTATTGTATCATTTTTACTGTTCAAGTGAAGCAGATACTAGACAGAACTAAGGCTGTGTTTACGTGACAACGCACGGCCAGTTTTCCGTTTTCAGTCCCGCATTTCTTTTTTCGTTTTCGTACGTTTACACGATCAAAGCCGATCCGAGGTGGTCTCCGTTTGTGTCGTTTTCAAGCGTCTACACGAGAGCAAAGGATCCGCCAAAGTTCGTCATGTGCCAAGTGTTGCCGTGGAAGCACCAATCACACTCAAGTAATGGTTGAGAACAGGCACACGACAACACACGTCACATGACGAAAATTGTAAAAACAATTTTTGGATTGTCGGGTCCGTGTAAACGGCCGAAAACGAAACAAACGTGACGGAAAACGAGGCCAGCACACCGTTTCCACTGTTTACACACCCACATTTATCCGGCAGAACATTTCCGTTTTCAAATTCTTCCACCTTGGCCAGCGTTTTGGTTTTCTTCCGTTTTGGTGTACAACTTTTACGTTTTGCTCCGCGTACCGTGTAAATGAACCATGGATCCGAAAGGATTTCGTTGCGTTTTCGCCCCCAGCGTTGTCGTGTAAACGCAGCCTGAGTTAGGTATGAAATAATCTAAGTGTACTACATTACAGTCTAAATCCGTGCACATGTTATTTTACATTTTTAAATTTTCAAGTAAATAAACACCCCTAAAAGGGATAATTAATTATTAATTGCCACAAATTTTACTCACCCTCATGTACTCAGCAATCTTGCCAGCCTCATTTTCGCCGGGAATGGCAACCTCCAGCACTGCGTTGGGACGAGCTGGTGGGGCGGACGCGGAAGGTCCGCCTCCACTACTACTAGCCTGCGAGGAAGCACCACGGTCGGTGTCCTGGTACTCCTGGTATGTTTGGATCGGCTCATACGTTCCGGATCCGGACGTCGCCATTGCAGATTGAGTTCGCGATTTGCTGGTGCAAAATTCTAAAGCTGAGTAGATCAACTCAGCTGAGTTCCAGAAATCTTGTGCACGGACCTCTCAGCACTGCTCTGTGCTTTCAAAGACACCCGCCTCCACAACAACTGAAACAAAACAGCGGGGGTTGCGTTTCGTCAGCGGGTTCACAATTCAGCAAATTTTATCCTGGCAGAAATGTGGGCTTGCTGGACTTGATGCAGATCAGATAATAAAAGAGCTGTGGAACATCGATCGCACATCTGCTTTCTGCCAGTCGCAGTGTCAGCACTCATGCAAAAAGGGAGTCCGGTGTCAGGACTCACATGCACAGGAGGCTGACAGGAGCTAGCTCAAGCTGTGTGACTCCGGCGCCATGTAGACTGTACATGTAGCAGACAGTGTGAAAAAATTTAATAGGGCCAAACTAAAGAAGGTGTGTGGTTCGACTCACCCGACCGACCGTACAATTTCAGCCCGACCGTAACTTTTTTTCGGCGGGCTGTCGTGTGACTGACGTACGTGGACTGAACACGTCCACGTCTACGTGCTGTGCGGCGTGAGTCTGCGGACGCAGGCGGCTCCTTTTGGACTTGACTTGTAGTTGTACTGCAGTGCAGTGCAGTGAGTGGTACGACTGCTGCCTTGTGCTGGTAGTAGAGTCTACTCGATACGCGTATACAGTGTATTTACATGTACTAAAAATATATATATTAAAAAAAAAAATCCGCCCGCCCGCCCGTAAAAAAAATGTCCATGTTAGTCGAACCACACACCTTCTTTAGTTTGGCCTAGTTTGTAGTTTGTACGTCTCCTACCACGTGGGTCTTTTGATCTGCACGTGTTATGTCGACACCAGCTAGCTTCACGCAGATTTTGAGTACGTTTCCGCAGGGAGCATATCGCAGCGTTGTCGTTTTTTCTGCTGGCATCGTCAGTCACTGCCTAGCGCCTTGCGGCTTGCGTGCAGTCTTTACCCTTGCCTTGGCCTTGTCACACCGCACCGAGCGTATCTTTTTATAAAATTATATCACGTAGCTCAACATCTCACCCGAACCTGTGGGTGGACCTAATGGATCCACTGACCTGAACGCGGCAGTGCTTTAAAAAAATTAATAATAGATGGAACTGGCCACAACTGTACGTTGAAGTGTAGTATTTTACCAGTGACGATCTTCCTAATGGCTAATGTTTGTTTGAGAGGAGGTCAAAGGACACGAGTCACACGACCTCAACGCACTACTACTAGTACTGCAGTACAATGTACAAGTACTGAAGTAGAGAGCTCGAGCGGTCATGCTTGCAGCAACATCATTCGTTCGTAAACGCACTTTCCAACAACATATTTTGGTAGATTTTCGGCGATTCTCAAAGGAACCCTCCCAGTCCATAATCGGCGAAAAGCTTAGCAATGTTTCGCTAAGTCTCGTGTTAGGCGAATTCTTCGGCTGGCCGATTTGGGGAAAGCCTATTCCTGGGTATGGTAGGTTTCAGTATTAGTCGTCTAATGATTGCAGTAGCACGAAACTTTGAGTTACGACGAATCTAAACTACAGTAGTCAGTGGCCCTTTTTCTCTTTTGAAACTCTCTGCACTTTGCCAAAATGTATTCTCGGCGTTGTATCTATCAGTTCAATTTGGCTGCGAGTATGGTTTTTCTTTTGGAAAAAGGGGTGGCACTGTGACTGCCTTAGTAGACCACTACCCCGTGTGCTTTTTTACGGTCTGCATTTCCTGAGGGCTTGGTAACCTAATACTGTCACGTGAATAGCCTGTTCAGTTTAGGCATGGTGTCTATTGTTCACCTCCATGGATACTTCTCAAGTTACTGTTTCTGCTACTACCCCGTGTACTCTGTGAGTGAAAAACGCCGCTTGCCACGAATTGGTTGGATCAACCGTTGAGGCCAAGGCCTGACCGGCTGGGCCGGAGTACTAAGTCTAAGGCCCTGACAGTCGGACAGGCTGCTACGGCCCTGTATGACCATGGCTACGATTGCTGATCTCGCCAGCATGGCATGTTACATGGATACGCTTTTCTCGGTCTCACAGTGATATTGCCTTATCCCCAGTATCCACTAACATGGTTACGTAGTCTGTACCTGTCTTCGTTGTCGTCTCTCCTTCTCTCCGTCATCACCGTCGCTCGTTCTTTCAATTGTTGTCCTCTAATGCCAATGTATTCTCACCGGCCCTCAATGTTTATTAATAAGGACAGCCAGCCCAAGTTCGAGGTAGACTCTGCAGCTTTGTGCAATGCTACTGGTGTTCCATTTTAATTTAAGATTGAATTATAATGGTGGTAGGGCCGAGCCGGGTAGCATTTTCTTCGAGTTCGGGTAGTTTTCCACGGGTAGCACGGGCACCCGTGGCCGTCCACCCGATCGGGTAATGTTTCCATGGTAACACCAGAATGCACCCCTTCCCTTACACACTGGGTAGACATACTGAGTATTACATGAATTTGTACACGTTCACTGTACGAGTACATGTCATTTGCGACTTCCCGTTTTCGGGTACTAGTCCTCACCGGCAGCACGGGTGCCAGTGTCTGCTCCAGAGCCGGGTGAGCCTGGTAATCAACCCGGTTGGGCGGCGCTTGGAACCGGTTGAAAATATAGTACCGGGCCACCTGTGACCCGGTTGGTACTTTACAAGTTCGAACTTTGAAAAGACTGACTACATTCATGCGTATTATATGGCACAACTTGTTGTGTGTGTGTGTGTGTGTGTGTGTGTGTGTGGTTGTGTCGTCAGCGGCCTCCTCCACCTGGACCGAAAGAGTTCCGTTGCGCATGTGGCCGTCCCTTTGGCCGCATTGGTGACCTGAAGAGGCACGCCCCCCCCCCCCCCCCCCACTGCCGCGTCTGAGCCATCATCGCTACGCGATGGGCGTCCAAGGTCCAAGGTGTGTGTGTGTTTGTTTTCTGTTCTTTTTCAACCTTTTCAGACATGGCTTGTGGTTATGTACTCTTGCTTGTATGTGTGACAGATCATGCAGAGGCACGCGTCGAATACATGTGTACCCGGCTCCGACTAGGCTCGGGCGGATTATGCTCGCGAAATCAAGGAATTATGCTTTCATGGATTCTCGTATTATGCTCGTAAAATCCTCATATTATGCTTTGGCATCCGGGGATATACATGTACATATACATGCAAATTTATATTCACTTTGTTGTACTTATGGAGCCTCAAAGTTCGGGAAATTGTGCCTTTTTTCGTACTTGCAAGTTCCAAGTGGCCATATATATAGTACAATATTCACGAGATCCGCGTCGGCATCGCTTGAATGTTCGTTCAGAAACACACAAACTAGCCTTCGCATCCGCAGGTCACCACTATGCCTGTTAACCTTAGTGGCGAATGCAGACCTCACAAGTGAGTCAGGGGAGAGGAGGTTAGTCTCTCAACCAATCGGGCGCGTAACGGCCCATAACCCTGTAAACTGCATCCTTGTTATTCTCACTCCGAGCTGTGAGTACCCAGTTGACCGTGGGTGTCGGCGCAGTTCAACACGCGTAAAAAGTCTTTTTACACGCTCCCTGCTACCAGCGCGGGTCTTGAACTCGGGACCTCATGATTCGCAGGCAGGCCTGCAAACCAATCTGTCATATGCGTTGGTCCGAAGTGGCCATAAGTATAACAAAATACTTCAGTACATGTACATGAGTATCCCCATACCAAGGTGTCCATGCATAAAGAGGTCAACATGGAAAAGAGAAAACAATGCTTCTTCCATTCATTACTTGATTTCTTTTGTACTTCAGTAAAAATATTATTTCATTGCCAAAATAGTTTGAGTTACCTTTGAAAATTATCATGTTCAACTGTCTTCGTAATCATCATACTCGTCCAACCGATGTCCGTGACCCTGGGCCTCACCCTGCGAATAATCAGCTCATCTCTCCCGTAGCTTCACTTCTCCTTCCATCATGACCGAACATCAACTATACATCAATTTAGAGCAATATCCGTAGCCTGCAATCATATCATGGCTGCTAAAATCCAGACTGGTCATGACTTCGTAACATGCATAATGTACAAATGTAATGTCATGTACATGTACACGGAGCCGTTTTGCGGATTACCCGCCACAATCTCGTCCACCCCGGGATACCTGATGAAGTCTGATTCACTCGCATCTTCTGCTACATGTACTGTGTCAGTGTGAGAAATAACTTTGAAGAAGACGAGTTCGAGCATACCACAATGTATTGCCATGACTTCTACCCTGCTTTTCATTGAAAACACTACCTGCATGGCCTCCGAAACCTTTGCCATGCAGACCACCAGCACTGATCAGGTGCATTGTACACAATTGTATAGCCTACATTGTACATCAGTACTAGAACTGTGGTATAATCGTGTAGTTATGCTCCTACCTCCGAGAGGATGCCAAAAAATTATGCTCCAAATTTTCAACCACCAAATTATGCCAATATTTATGCCGGCATAATCCGCCGGTACAACCATTTCAAACGGGTCGGCGCTAGGCACCGCGGTGCCTAGCTCCGACCCGGTTGAAATGGTTGCGCCAGGTACACGTGTACCCGGCTGTCCTGCAATCTATAGGCTAGAGCAGGGAGTCGTAAAATACTATTTAAATACTATTTTACGACTGGGCTAGAGCAGAGTCTGCAGACACATGGGGTACACGACTTTTTTTTTACTATTGACACAGCCCTACTGGAAAACAGGTGGAGAACAAAAAAGAAACGAGGAAAACGAAACATAGGGGATGTAGGGACGACGTGCTGAGCGCTGATGTGATGAGAGCAACTCAACGGACCAGAGGTCTCGGCGTCAGCGTTGCAACTAGGCATCGAAAAATGGGTGTGTGTGTGGGGAGGGGGGGGGTTGCACAAGAACAACTGCAAAACAAACAGAAGCTAGAGAATACCACAAAAATAATAACTTGGTGCGAAATAATGAGAAGAAAATAATGACGCCCAAAAGCGCTAAATACGAAATTAAGAAAAAGGAAAATCATAAACCACATAGCGCTTTTAGGGCCTAAAGCTGCACCAAATAATAATTTAAATTATAACTAAACCGGGTGGAAAACCAAAAACTCATAACAAACAAAACAAACCAATAATAAAAGGTATGAAGCCCAATATCATCAGCATAGCCGAACTAAGGAACATGACCCATGCCACAGTCAATAGTTCATCCGTAGAAGTCAGTAGCCATCAGCCAGTGTTGGTGCGTGAGGTACTTTTAGAGGATATCTTCTTTGAACGTGTGGAGCCACTTCAAGCTGAGTGGAGCTCTTACAATTTCGCTTGGCTAGCTGTTCCATACTGAGATGACAGGAAACGGGAAGGAGCGAGAAGCATAGGCAGGTGCTCTCCTGTCCAGGACTTGCTGCAGCTGCACACGGTGCTGCTGGCCAGGAGGGGGTTGACTCCGGGTGCGCCGAGCTTCTACATGGTTGGCTGGAGGGGGGATCATGGCGGTGAGCTGGGGTGGTCCTGGGATGCACTGGAGCTTGTACAGGTATACCAGCCCAGATACAATTCGGCGGTGGCACAAGCTTTGGAGAAGGGCACCAGGGCCAATAATGGCCATTGCACGTTTCTGCACACTGTCGAGTCGGGCGAGGTGGCTGGATGCAGCTCCCATCCACACAAGGGGAGCATACTCAAGGATAGGTCGCACAAATCCCTTGCACGCACAAAGCCGGCCATGGTAATCTAACACACAGCAAGCCCGACGGAGAACACCCAGTCTCTGGCAGCCACGTGTCGCAATCGAGTGCAAGTGATCCCGGAATGACAGCTTGGCGTCAAAATGTCACTCCAAGAAGCTTGATGGTGTTGGCTTCCGGAACCGGGATACGTCCAAACTTGATGTCAGGGACAGCAGGGTGTGTGGCTTTCGTAGTCATCAGCAGCTGTTGCAATTAATTTAGACTACTCGTGCTGCATGGGCCCCGGCGGATAATGCTCGAGAATTAATTTGATTGATTCTGTTTTTCAATACCTGTACATGTATGCTCGCGACTCTGCTCCAAAATAGCATTGATAATGCTTGAATTCTGTTTCGCAAAATGCAAATAGTGGTATGGATCACTAATACGGAGCATGAGCAAATCGAATTTTCGAGTGAAATTCGAGAATCGTCACGAAAAGCACTCAATCAGTCGAAACCAGGGCTTTGTTCGACTGAAAATGCCCGCAACCATACTTTTCGAATGCTCCGCGGGTGCTCTACAGTACACGGCGCTCTACAAGTACTCGTGCAGTGCTGGCAACTGAAATCCGACCCCCTGAGCGGTGGGTTCACATTTTAGCGGTCTCTGTTTCGTAATTTTACCATCCCGCGTTGGGCCTTTAATAATAGCGATGTGAGCGCACCGCTCGGGGGGGGGGGGGGGTCGGATTTCAGTTGCCAGCACTGTACTTGCGCAAATACTACAATTTGTAGCTAGTAGCTACTTATTACTTGTAGTTCTTACTACGTCATGTAGTCGTAGTTGTAAGTGCACAAGGCACAGTCGAACCGGACTTGACGCTTTCCTCTGTCTCGAACTGTGAAAAGTTTTGTCAAGTGTGCTTTTTGTTTCCTTTCAAGATCCTGGAATCATGGTTTTTTACACCAACTACCAGCCCCGGTATATGCCTCCTGCTCCCAGTAGCCCTGCTGACGTTGCCTCGGCATCTGCGTCTATGGTGAGTTCCCCGCAGGGAGAGGGCAACTCAAACTCAAAGTGTGCCAAATATTCAAGGCAGTGACTCGGGTTCGACCTCACCATGGATCTCATTCTGCTGAGGCAGTGTTGGGCCCACCCTCAGCTATTCGTCCGCGGGTCTCCTGATAATGCAAGGGATAGCGGAGGAGCTCGGCCGAGATCCGCCTTTCAAGGGGTCTCCAAAAGAGATCCTATCGCCAATAGCCTGAATCGGATGAAGCATCCGCCGCTTCGCGTCATCCTCAACGGCAATGAGAAACTGCAGCAACTCCGTTCGGTCCAGGTGACCTTCAGCGAACTCAAGGAAGAGAAGCGAATCCAACAAATCGACTTGCTCTGCAACAAACGCAGCCATTGCACATCTCAAAATCCCAGTGACTCAGGCTTAAAAAACTCGATTCGAAAATACTGGACTGCGCTACATGCTGAACCTCTTTATCATTCGAACTTTCGGGCTGATTTTCTTTTTGCCATTCGAATAATCAAATCGAAAATTCGATTTGCTGATGCATGCTCGTATCTCAATCATGGTCTTTGACCAACCCACTGTGCCTGCCTGCATGCTGTGTCTTTACCACCATAATTATAATTCAGAGATTAGAAGCGGTGAGGCCTCCTGCAGTTTCATACAGAATTCAACCATAATAATTATGCATAAGTATGCATAAGTACAGCTGCAGAGCACAGTAGTGTCTTCAACTTCATTTTCCTTTTAAGGAAAATGGTATAAAAAAAAATAAGCGAAGACTAGCCAAGCTTGCTTCGCGATGTCAACGCGAAAAGGCTGATGATGATGATGATGATAAAAAAAAATAATGATAATAGTATTAGACTCACATGCAGAGCCAAAGATGAATTTGTAAACAGGACCTAGGAACCACAAGTTGCGCTATGATCTTCCCCTCCTATATCATCATAAAACTTTCAACCAAGTTGAACGGCTGTTGGAGTGCGCATCCAAGATGTGCTAGAGCTGATAGCCAGTTAGTTGCAGAACGTCAGTACCATCAGTCAGTGCCATGCAATGATATCGCATGAGCTGATTGTTTTAAAAGTAACTGGTGGTGTTAGTGGACATTACAGCGTAACTTGTAGTTCCTTGGTCCTTTCCTTTACTATAAAATAAAAATAATGATTTCTTCCATTCCCTCGACTAGTGAGTACTAGTGAACACTAGTGAATTCTCGATGTTTTGTTTTTGCTTTGTTATTGCCAACATTGCAGATGGTCTCATTATATTATCTTGAGGGTCGACACTTGCTGATGCAGTGATGGATGAATCATTCTAAGATGATTAAGATGATGACGTGCTTGCTGACACGCAGAAGGAGCTCTGAGACAGCCAGCTAGTTTTTAAAGCGGGATCAAGTTAGCACAACCAGCCATTCTCCGGTTGGGCTGTATGGTACGCGTGACGAGTGAACACGGTGTTCTCCTCCTAGAAGGCTACGGCGATTTGTTTGTAGTTCGACGGATTAGTTGCCTGGATTCAAAACAAAGCACAGGAAAGGATAAAATGTATGACATGCCGTAGCTGAACTAGAAACCACAGGTTCCGCAAACATCAGCATAACTATTGCCATTGTTGCAGTGGACATGCTCTTGCAACACAGTAAAACCGCGAAGGAGAAGAATCCTGGTGTCAGCTAGCCTAAGGAGATTCAATTTTCAAAAGTCCCCTCCCAATCCCAACCACAAACCAGGGTTTGAATTTGTTTCAAGGTGGTGCAAAGGTGGTGTGGTCATTTAGAGCAAAAATCATTGCATTCCGTTAAGTTGCGAGGAGATAGGAAAGAGAAAGGAAACGAATATTATGGTTACGAGTCAAGAGTAACTGTTCACCACTGTAACTACATGACTTGTAGATACTATAATTATTATAATGATAGTCAAAAAGTGCAACAACTAGGGACTTAACTTAACTCGTCACCATCATTATGTTCTTTCCTTTCTCTGAATTTTATTATTGGCTCAACGTCCGATAAGAAAGAAATCATCGCGAACTAAGATCTGGCAGCTGACACTTTCTGAAAGCTGAGCGCTTCAACTGGTACGGACGGCTGAATCCTTCTAGATAGAGTACCCCACTGCCTTGGTTGTGAGGTGAGGTACAGGGTAAAGTCAAGTTACAGCGGAGGCAAGCTTGATTTGCACCGTGCAGGGAGCGGATTTGATCTCCAGCTGCACACAGGAAATAGGTAACTGCGCGCTGATGGCTATGTAGTATCCCTGAAAGCTAGTACTACTGTACAGCCCAGTCGTGCCCCAAGGAAACTCCGCCAAGCTCCACTGCTACTGGAACGGACCCTAAAACGTAAGTCGTGTCATAGACAATATCACCATTCAGATCAAGGATCCCATCACTCTGCGCCAACAAGTCGTACATGCTGATTGCCTCAAATGATTCATTCCCAGACCCCTACCACCCCCTGCCCCAGCCCAGTACCTCCCTGTTCTCCACCCGCCTGAGCCCGTTCAACCCGTTCCACCTGTTCCCCTGCTAATGCCACGACCCCTGTCGCTCCCCGTCCATACAACCTTCGAAACCGCCAGATGATCCGCGCGCCCAATTCTTTTGAGGGTCTGTACCTTCACGTGTATCTTCTACATCCCCAGACACGAGGACGTGTCTTTCCGGAGAGGAGGCGGATGTCGTATCCCTGAAAGTCACTATCACACAACCTCCTAGTTCCATTGTACTGTAGTTCATGAACCAGTACACAATGTACAGTGTGAGCGCTTCTCCCACGCCACCACTTAGCCTTAAGCGCATGCCCGGCACGGCATGATCGATAACACCCATTCATGCTGTACTCTGCATTACATTGATTCCTGTACTAGACTGCAGTCCTGCTTCATGCACCATTCCGCATCCCCGGCCCTCTTAATCACCAAGCATAAGATTCCCTCGCTCTATTCAGCTTCTCTTCTTTGAATAGCGGTGTTTCTCGGCATCCTTCCCGCCCAATAGAGCGCCCTACAAGTCACTTTCCTTTCACTACACAGTCTTCGATGTCATTTTTTCCTGTTGCCTAACTGCTCGCCACTTAGGTCCACCCCCCCCCCCCCCCCACACACACACAGTCACGTGACAGTGACTGTTTCTAGTCCTGCTGTTCTACTGCTTTCCTTGCCCTCACCCCCACCCAAGCTGCGCTCTCTGCCCTATAAAACCCCACGCTCTCTCTCAGTTCTTTGTGGAATTGTAAAGTAAAGAGTTGTGAAGCCTAAGCGCTTGTATTCCTCCCGCTAGTGCTGTCAGCTTGCATCACTTTCTGATGTTAGTCCGAAGTGCCTCAGACACGAGCAAGTTGGCAGACACTACAGCTACATGTCCCGTAGTCAGCAGCACACGTGCACCTGTTTTCCAGAATCTGAAAATCCTCCAAGTCCAAGGTGAGGAAGATCTTGTGCTGTTTGTGTTTGCTCTGGCTAGCCCAGCAAGACATGTTGACTATGGTGTCTCCCTCTCCAAGAGTCACGGGCACTTGACTTACGTGCCCTTCGTGAATGTTTTGACCGCACTGGAACGTCCGATGAATGCCAACTATTTCCTTCTCTTTACTCCTCCTGAGGTCCATCAAATGCTTCAGACTGTCAAACGACAACTCCATTGCAAGCAGAAACGAAGCCACAAATCCAACAACAACAGCAACGACGACCACGACCACGACGACGACCACGACCACGACCACGACAACAACAACAACAACAACAACAACAACAACAACAACAACAACAACAACAACAACAAAAACAACAACAAAAACAACAACAAAAACAACAAAGCAACAAAAACAACAAAAAAAGAAAAACAACAGCAACAACAACAGTTTACAGGAACAGCACCAGCACCAGCATCTGCTGCAGAAGCCGAAGTAACAGCAGCAGCAACAACAGTTTACAGGAACAGCACCAGCACCAGCATCTGCCGCAGAAGCCGAAGTAACAGCAGCAGCAACAACAGCAACAGCAGCAACAACAACAACAACAACAACAACAACAACAACAACAACAACAACAACAACAACAACAACAACAACAACAACAACAACAACAACAACAACAACAACAACAACAACAACAACTGCTGCTGCTGCTGTTGCTCCTGCGGTTGCCGGTGCTGGTGCTCTTTTAGCGACAAAATTATCCAATGGGGTTTGGGTGCAAGTCAAGAGAACATGAGATCAGCCTCATTGTGCAAAGAGCAGTAAAACAATGCGGACGAGCAGGCTTTTAAATCAGATGACCTTGGCGGAAATGTTGTATTGTATTGTATTGTATTTGTATTTATTTAAAAGGATTCTCCAAAAGCAAATGGATGCTTATCACGGAAGTCTCCCACATAAATATCGCAAGAAAAATGGGGAAATGGGGGAGAGGAGAGTGGAAGATGAAGCATGGGAAGAAGGGAAACAAGTACCTACAATATAAGTATCGAGGTATAAAAGCAGGAAAGAAATCGACGAGGGAAGAAATCACCTCTGCAGATAATAGCGGGACATTTAGATGAAAAAGAACCCAGCAAGGATTAACTTCAAGGAAAAAAAAATTTCTCAAACGGAAAAGTTCGGAATACCAGTCAGAGAATATCTATGCTGTGAGTAATGAGCCTTTAGAGCAATGCGAAAATTGACAGAGGACTGAACGCAGCGGATGTGTTCTGGAAGTTTGTTCCATTCCACAGATAAACTGAAGAGAGGGGATTTAAGGAAATGGGCGCCAGAACGAGGTAAAACTATAGAGGACGGGTGACGACAACTAAGGGATACATTGAATTTGAAACGAATTAGCAAAGACGGAAACTGGTAAAAGACATGATGAAAATACAGCAAGGACAGAATCTGACGACGCCACTTCAGGGATGACCAGTCACAAGTACGTTGTTGATTGGTCGTCTCGGAGATTTCGAGACGGACCTCGCTATGAAATACATTAACCCACATGCATGCACGCATACACACAATAAAACTTAAAACAAACAAAACATCAATATGCACATTTATCCAGACACGCTCTCACGCACACACACACACACGCATGTGCGTGCCAAACGTACAAAACGTGGACACATGTACACCAAGCAGATAGAATACAAGGAAGTGGGGTTTGCCATGGTTTTTTTTCTTTTAATTTTGTCTGATAAATATTTACGAGACTTTGCATCGAGCGACACCGTGGATAACATTGAGCCAAGAATTATGCAATAAACCAGAAGAGATATCTCTTCACAAGTAGGCAAATAAATGCGTAGGTGCCCGGCAACAGCAATCGGGCGAGTCACAGCAATGTATGTATTGCAACTTCAATGATACACATACACGGTTGACCACCCATGCCTCAAACCGGCGGGTCAACCACATGGTGGCCCGGCAACTTCCAATGGGAACACACCGATACAACAGACACAGTTGACCACCCATGCCTCAAACCAGCGGGTCAACCACATGGTGGCCCGGCAACTTCAAACGGGAACACACCGATACAACAGACACAGTTGACCACCCATGCCTCAAACCGGCGGGTCAACCACACAACAACATACAGGTGTCACAACACTGAGACAGTACAGCACAACACTGAGAGGCAAATGCATTTGACCCTCCCAAAAACCAGTGTTCACGACCAAGCATTTCTCACGGCATCGCTCATTAGCATAACTTCCTACAAGTAACCATGGCAAACCCCTAAGTGATGCCCACAGAGCCACACCAGCACAAGGACTGCACAACAAGCGGACGGCACAACACTGTACAACACTAAAAATGTACCTCACTTCTGTTCTCAACACCACATGGGCGTGGGCTGTTCCAGTCTTTGCTGCTAGCCATTGTACAGAGGGCATACCGGCTGCACGCCTGACATAGTGATCGGATGCTGCACTTCGCCAGCAGCCTGCACGGCATATGGCTGCTTCACAGACACTTGTACTCCGGTGAGCCATGAGTGTGGCCCCGCCAATGCGCACAGAATGGGAGCTCACCCGGTTGCAGTTGAGGATCTTAGTCGAGCAAACTCGGGAGAAGTAGCTGCCGTCGACGAACACAAACACTGGCCGTGAGCTGCCGGCAGTAGCGGTCAGGGACCGGAACTCGGCCATAGCCGGAACTGGGTACATCAGATTATGTGTGCGCAAATACCGGGCTTAAAGGTATGAGTCGCTCATGCGATCATTGCTGGAAGCAATCAGAGCGGCGAGTTCAGCGGAGGAGTTGGCACCAGGCATTGGTTGGCTGTGGAAGCCAGTTCTCGGAAGTGAGTAATCACAATAGGTTCATGCTGCATCTCAGCGGCCCATTGCCCCAAAAACGATTGTCCTTGATAGAAACTGCAGAAGCCAACATCAGAGGCATCCGTGAATAGCTCAAGGTCAGGGGACTTTGAACACGCGACATCGTAGAAGAAGGATTGGCCATTCCAGTTTGCGGCAAAGGAGCGCGACCATTCGATGTCCAAGTAAGCTTCTGTGTCGATGTTGACTAGTGACTGAGACAGAGTTGTCCAGATAAGATACAGGAGTTGACGGATGAAGGTCCTGCCAGGAGGAACCACCTTTGCGGCAAGGACAAGGTTCCGATCAGCGACAGCAGTTCCCGCGTTGTGTAGCCAGTGCGCGTGGACTACTCACTCAAAGCCGCTAGAAAGGCAAATAACTTCTGGTCAGGTAGCCGCA
Organism: Sycon ciliatum; assembly: GCF_964019385.1. NCBI lineage: Eukaryota > Metazoa > Porifera > Calcarea > Leucosolenida > Sycettidae > Sycon > Sycon ciliatum. Next base: position 36,040,405 of record NC_088644.1, read on the forward strand.
TCACCTGCTTCACGCTGTCGACTTCTATGCCAAGTACCGTCACCACTGTTGCTGGGCCGACCACCTTGCTGAGGTTGTCGAAGACCTGCGGAACCGTTGCTTTCAGTTGAACTCATTCCATTGACCATCAAGCACACGAACATGATCACCTTGTTTAGTGCAGCGTACTGGTTCTTGTGCTGGCCTGCACAGCTATCAGGAATAGTTTTACCCAGAATGACTGGGTTGATGATTTCTCCCTGAGATAGGGTAATGCCACGTGCACAGCAGATGTGGTGCATAACGAACGCACAGTGGGCATAAAACCTTCATATCCACATCAAAGGCCACAAGCGTTTGACAACCACACCTGATACGTAGATGATCAACGATCGTCCCTGCACTCAACGTCGCTCCAGCAGCAGTAGTAGCATGTTGCAAACCACCATCGTACGTTGTCCATGTAAATGCCTCTGCTCCTTGTCTACTTCTTTGGCTAGATTTTTGACAGGTAATCACAGCCATTTCTGAGTTGGCGTCAACGCCCCTCGCCATGTCGAGGCCTAAATAACTGGTCCTCTGCTTGGAGTAGTTCTTGCTTGGCCTCATGAACTCCAGGAAATTCACTACTGCGACCATGAGCTACTCTATCTGCCCACGCAACAAATAAATATTTCAACCAAGCGAAAACACAACCTTGAGTCACTTTGACTAACTGGATGACAGAAATTGTTGACAAGGAAGTTGCTTTGCTGACACGAGGCAGGGCAAAGCGGCCACGCAAGATTTATTTTTTCATCCACCATTTTCGGAAAAAATATTTTTTATTCATGTGCCGCGTGACGAACCCGTGACAAAACACGTGCATGCGTGGGCTAACTTGGCTTTGCTGCTCAAAGCCGTCATATAACGCCCCGTGCGTGAATGGACCGGCAGTGTTCCATTCACGGAGAACAGGACTTTGAACAGCGAGTAAGGTCACAACGGTCCTCGGCAAGGCTGCACCAGTCAGTCATGTGCCACCCATGGAGATCATGTACAGTCAGTATCAGCTATAGAGTGACTGGGTGTAAGATATTATCAGAAGAAAAATGCGTTTTTGCCAGTCGAAACACCATTAAAACCAATGATCGTTGTAGCGATATATTGGACTTTACAACGGTATACCAACACAGATTTAATCTTATTGCCCTTAAACCTTGCGAGTATTCAATATAAGCTGCTAAGCCTTTGGCCAAACTACTGTGCCGATTCTTTTATCACAATCCCGCACACACATTTCCACTGAAATCAGGGACTAAGTACAAATGAGTATAGGGTCTCAGGGTTCTCGTCAAGTGACATAGTGGGGTGCTGCGCCCTCCTTCACTCTGTGACCGCCCTCCTTTCAAAATTTTGCTCCACCGTTCAGAGAGCTAGCGCTAACTTTATAAATGCATGATGAGTACACATCATGTTGTAGCACAGCTTTCTATGAGTCACTGCTTCCTATGGTCATCAGTTGCCTCTAACATACTCGATGGCATATTCCAGTGGTCGGTGAATGATACATAGAATGGCAGTAAATTGGTTCGTTGCCGTATATACTGGTGTCAGTGACAGTAGCAGCCAAAATGGCAGCACAAAGTGGCAGCAAACTCACAAAAATTGGGTCCGATGAGCCCTCCCCTCCCCCCCCCCCCCTTCAGTTTTGTTCTGGCTATAGTCCTGCCTCTACCCACAGCAATTAGTAGCATACCTTTCGTTATGATGTAGCTGAGATGTACATGCATGCCCATTCATGTTTCTTCGTCCACTTCCTCCACTTCCTCCACATCATTGTCATGACTCGGCATTTCAGGATCCAAATGCTGCACAAGGTCGCTCACCGCCTGTAAAACAGCAGCAGCTGATGATTCCTCTTCACTTGGTGACTGCGGTGCCATCGGCGGTAAGTGCTCCTCATTCTGGGCGGCCAGGTTACTGAGCACCACATCTGAGTAGTCCTCTGTCTCTGGATTGTTGTCAACGGATGTGTCTTGGCGTGATCGTGTGCGGCGCATCCACCTAACGTCCGTGTCTACCTGAACCTGTCGTTCAAGGTGCTGACTGTCTCGCTCAATGCGTCGGTGCTGCTCACGCTGCAACATCCGGGCCACGGCCAGGTGGTCGGCGGTGGTGCGAGATGCGTTACCCAGTACCACTTTGCGATAGGACGGCGGCTTGCCAAGGATCTCCTCCGGTTCCATCACGGGCTCCACACACGAGTGGTACGACGGCGGAACGCGAGACATAGCAACGTTGGCCATCACAGTGGAGGCTGATTCACGCCTTGTGTGAAGAGCGAGCAATAGCTGATGGTGATTGTAGAACTCACGCCGGCTGATCCAGCAACGGCCGTGGCACTGGAGAAAGGCCAGGAACAGAGTCACAAGTGCACCGAGAACAATGAGTGCAACAACTGCAAATGTTCCGTTCATATTTGTTGCATCCACTTTCAGCACGACGACACCTCCAATGCAGCCAATAAACAGCAGAAGGCCGCCGAGAATGCCACCTGGGGAGAAAACACGAATTAAAAGGATAAAAATAGAGTTGGGAGGCGCATAATAATTTCCAAACAAAGGCAAGTATTAGGTCGCAAGTATAATAATAATAATAATAATAGTTACAGTTCGCATGTCACTCATGGAAGGATCCATGGGCTTAACGCATCTGTCAACGAAATCCAGGCAGAAGAGCCGACAAAAGGCATCTCATTATTGTTGTTCGCAAGTATCCACACAAACAAACAAACACACACACATCCAGTCAAATAAGGCACTTGTCATAAAGTATCCGAACGTGTTCGGTCCCTTTTCATTAAGGATTGTACAGGGAATGGCTCAAGTTGGAAAGACTAAACTTATAATTACGGCGTGGAGAAAATGGGATGAAAACACTCAGCACAACACTTGTCACGAGTCACGACTCCAGCCTATACAATCCTTGATGAGAAGAGACCGACAACGTTCGGATACTTTATGACAAGGGCCTTATTTGACTGGATGTGTGTGTGTGTGTGTGTGTGTGTGTGTGTGTGTGTGTGTGTGTGTTTGCGTGGATACTTGCGAACTCAGTAATACTTACCTTCGTTTGAAAATAATATAAAATACTTGTAATAATAATGATAATAATCTTCACTGGTTTTGAGGGAATGATAATACAGTCAACTTCGCTTATAACGACACTCGGCGGGGCATCAGAAAAGTGTCCTTATTCGCGAAGTGTCGTTATACCCGAAGTCTCTTTATATGTGTTACAGTTGGATGGGACTTTGCTCTGGGCATGGAAATTCTGTCGTTATTCGCGAATTGTCGTTATATCCGCAGTCGTTCTCAGCGAAGTTGACTGTAATACGAGGGAAAGTTGAGAACAAGTTTCACTCTGGAGTTCACCGACTACATCAGATCTTGAAGCCAGATGTGCACAATTTGGCACAAACCTGGCAGGGAGTACTGAAACATTATGGATGGTTAATTGAAAGTATTTTTGTATTGTGTTGTATTGATTTATTTGAATTCGGTATCTCAACAGTACAATGTACAACTTGGGAACATCCGAATGACATAGATAGTAATCCATGTGTACTTTATGTGTGTGTGCCACGTGATATTCAGTGAGAGCCACGGACAGCAGCCGTTTTCTGATTCACGACATACAGTGCATGGAGGCTCACCCACGTTCCACCAGAACGCGAGTGAAAATCAGAATGGAGCGCATTGTGCAAGCTGTGAGGTGCTCAGCTGAAGAAGTTTTAGCACAACATTTCCTTTCGCTACGGTGCTGTTGTTTTGTTGGTGCATGAACAGTTTGCTTTTCAAAGCCATTCTTGTCATTCTTGATTCCGTGCCAGGGCTCACAGGGAGAGGGAAAGGTGGTAATACTTGGATTCAGATAAAATGGACGTGCTGAAAAATCAAAAAGCGCATGGTACCTAATGGTTCGTCTCGAAAGCCCTCTACTCCGAGGCACAACACATTTAGAGCCGGCCAACCCAAAATCGACACCAACACAAACCAAGCTCACTTCGATGTGCTTTCGTTTCTTCCCGAACCCTCACCCAAGGTGTTTGCATCGATGGTGGCCTTCAGGTGACGGCGCAGACGTTCCCCATGTCAGGCCTGGCGCTATCCCATGAATAACCTGAACCGTACAGTCAAAGAGAGCTGGCCACCAACGTTTATCCACATAGCAGTAGGGCTTTCAATGGCAGGATCGTAATGTGAAGCAATTCAGTAGAGTGTGCATGCTTGTATGCGACGTGTTTCGAGGGACTGCCTACAGGGCATGAGTGCGAGTTCGAATCTCACGTTGTGTTGTTGTGTTGTTATTTGTTATTGTTGTTGCTTTTGTTGTTGTTTTTGTTGACTTTGTTGACAGTGGAGTTCCAAAACAGGTTTAAGCCTGATAACAATGGTCCCACTGGTAAAAAGAGAAAAGAAGACGAGGAAGAACAAGTACTAGAAATGGAGAATAAAAAAGCAGACAAACCAAAAAAATGACACGAGCAGGGCAGCAGGGAAACGAAAGGACTCCTACTGGTGGTGAAAACATAAATGACACAAACATAGCAACAGGGAAGAGAAGAGAAGAAAAGAGAAGCACAGAGAAGAGAAGAGAGGAGGTGAAGCAGATGGGTACTAGTTGAGGGACCTATGACACTTGTTGAAGGGTGGCTGTATTGATTTGCTACAGGCAAGCCTTGCTTGATGTTCTGCATGTATCACGATGACAGCATGTCACAAGGTCTGTTGTCCACACAGTGTGCCCTCCGTCTTGTGATATGCTGTTATCGCAATACACGATTGTATTGATCTCCAGAATCGACTTTCCTCTTTTCCCAACTCATCAGTGTAGTACTACGGAACTAAGAATCACAATGAATGAAACTAGTGCTTTACAGAATCTTTTTTGTAGTTATATTTCACTTGTAACAAGACTTACGTGTCAGGTATTTCACTTTTTCCAGTGCAGGTGGAATCATGATAATTCGAATATGGCTTAATTCGAACATACCGTTGAATTAGAAAAGTTTTTCTCAGGATTGAATTTATTAATACGATTCCCACATAACAATGTTTGATCATTCAAACCTCCAACTGGGCATATCCGCTTAGTAGTATGGACGTATGGACAAGGATGGTTCTGGCACAAAATTGATCTCGTAGGACACTCCCCAAGTGCTTTTTAGGTGCCCTCCCCCTTCCTCCTTCTAAAGTGCAACCTCCAGTCCATAAAAAAGGTCAGGATGTTCCCACTCCAGAGCAATGAAGAATAGTTTCTGCCCACTTACACAGCTGCCAGGAGCTATAGAGATAAGAAAGGACTGACATGTTCATCAGAACACTTTTGAAGCTCCAAACAGAGCCAACATAACGTTACCAGTTGCTAGAATCACTCCCAGCTTAAGCTTGATCTAACCCTTGTGCGCTGTTGTGTGTGGGGGGGGGGGGAGGGAGGGAGAGGGGGTGGTGCCAATTAGAATGTATGGATAAGTTTTTTCTTGACACATCTGGGGGGGGGGGGGGTCGAGTTATCAGGATTCCACCTGTAATTTGGGTGTCATCGATTGGCGAATGTGGATTGAATGCGAGCAGGCGGTGTGGTGCAAGCAACGATGGCCCAATCGAACAAAACAAGGTTGTAGTACGCAGAATGTACGCATATCGTACACAGATTCAGTGAAAGCTGTCCAAGAACGCCAAAGTCCATTTCCACTGCCGGTGTGTAGGCCGGTGTGGTCGGATTCCACTCCAAGTACACCTACTCTGGATTCGATCGGATTCGGCCAAACGTTCACGCTTACTCAGAGCCCACTTGCTTGGGATTTGCCCAATCGGTCATGCCCTAAACCTTAGTTTCATTCATTATGATCCTTAGTTCCGTAATATTCCATTCCTCATCGGAACGAGGAAACGATTCTGGAAATCAATAAATCTACCTTTTGAAAAAGTGTCATGTTGCGTGGTGATGTCTGTAGATTTAATACTTTTCATAACTTCATTTTACAATTAGATATTAGATTAGATTACAATTAGATAATTTTAATGAAAACTAGTGTCTCCTCGCAGATTTGAACAGGTGACTTAGATGTGGCAGACAACTCTGGCTTTAAAGGTATTTATCATAATTATGAACATCGGCTTCCTTCAGGTGAAAAATGCTAGTTGCTCGTACACAGTGAAAAAGTATTGTAATCCAAGCCATACAGTTTACACAGCAGTTACATCTTTCCACCTAAAATGTTGTGCCACACCGTATGAGGGTGATCTGATCAACAAAATCGGATCGTCATAGGTGAAGCACTGACCTGCTGGAAGTTGTGCCCTCTGGAGTATCCGATTGACATCAGGTTGAGCTTGCTGACAAATCTCTTGAAATGGGGCAATGTCCAGCATTATCGATGCACGCTGAAGAGTTGCAAGGAGCATTTATCAACTCTCAGGCTCCCGCGCCGTAATAATTATTCTGGAAATTGGTTCCTTAGGGAATCCGGTCAGATCTGTTAGCAAAGGAGAAAGTAAGATCCTTTTTCATCAGACGTGACTGGAGGTTATCTGCATGAGGGTAGACGAAAAATGGCAGAATTATAATATTAGTACAATGGAACTCGGGTAAGACGTACCCTCTTGGTGAGTGGAGAAACGTATGTAGAATCCCAGCTACTTCTTATCCAAAGTTGACTCCGGCGGCCCCACTTATATGATACCCGATTGTGTAGTATGTCAAAATCCTAGAAATATTTTCTGTAACCTGGTAACTCAGAGATGTAGTGTGTAGTGCCACCGAAACAGGCCTACCTCAGTCGATGCGCCAAGGCGCTGATGAGGCCAATTTTATTTGCAACCGCGGGGAAAAAAAATGAGGTGAAAACGACGACGCCGACCCAATTGTTTTCTTGGTATTTTGTGAACCATCATGGACTATATCAGCTTTTCGTGGATGAAGTAGCTGTTGTAAACTAGTTTACTGGCACGTGCCCACTCTCTTCTTAGTATTATGCCTTCCCCTGAGACTAGCTGTGTTGATTTGGGATCCATCAGGAGAGGTTACCTCGACGTCGTCCTTTTTCGTATTTCGTGCACGCTCAACTTCTCGGGTGTGCAGAGGTGGACATCGGTCACGGACACCAGTTTCTACCATTGTAAGTTGTTGGTTATTCTCTTGGGTTCTACCAGTGTGAAATTAGATGTGATCGGACTATGCAACAAGGTGCGGCCCGAAATTCCATTGAGCAGTACAATAATCTGAAAAAAGTAACATTAGCACAAATTTTGTGCTTGCATCGAGGTGAACGCTCAGAGCTTTGTTTTCTCGTTTTCCTCCTTGTGCGTATGTGTGAACCCTAGGGCTATCGTGTCACGGCAGATTTGGGACTAAGCCGAACTATTAGTACCAAAAATGAAGCTCCTTGGTATATTTTGTCCACCAGTATGTCGATATGTTTGGCAATCTATTGATCTCTGCATTAATACATACATGAACACACCGACCACAAAGTCTCATGAAAAGTTGGTTAAAGCTGGTTATAAAATATTATTGACACTTACAGTCATTCCATAGTTGCACAGAACCGTGACGATCATGGCTCCATGTGCTCTTCTTCAATCTCTGCAGGAGTGGTGGTGTCGACGAGCGCGGGTTGGGGTGTGTGCTCATCTAGTGGTTCGCCATGCTGCACGGTACCATCATTGGCGTCTTCATCAGCATCGTCATCTGAGTCTTCATCAGCAGCACTGCAATTTTCCTCAGACTCGGGGTTGAAATGGTGAATATTGCCGTCCTCACTGACGACATTGCTGACAACATTCTTGCAGCCAGTACGTTTGCAACCAGGACCACAGCGACCAGACCTGTAGCACTTGCAGCGCCTGGTGACACAGCCAGACTTACAGCTGCACCCACGAGTAAGCAGCATCACTCGTGACCTAACTGCAGCCATGTGCTCTTCTGTGTCCCAGACGACACTGACAGCGTTGCCGTCTGTCCTCCAACCATACTTATTGGGATCCAGAACATTGACTTGCTCCTGGGTGGCCTGCGCCCACATGTTTGCCACCCAGCACACTCTCTGCCAGTGCAGACGCAGGGCGCTCCAAGATGGAGGGCAGTCCTCTTCTGGCTCCACTCTGTTCCATACCACCTTTCGTATGTCACTGAGCCATGTAGTGTGGTGTTCTTCGGCGGTTGCTCCTTGTTGCCGACTCAGCAGTGACCGAGGGCCATTGTCCTCAAATCCTGCTGTGTGTTTCTGGTGGTATGCACAACCAATCAGGCGGACGAATGCCAGGAAGCCATGCTCATTCTCAGTGTCGTACACAGCATTCCTGGCACCCCGTCATCACTACTTCCTCCGGTGATGAATGCTGCATTCTTCACCAGGGTGTGCATGAAGAACGTCTTGCCGATGCAGCGGAAGAATGATACATAATCACACCCTGTGGCTATGAACGCGACCTGCAGGGTGCGGCATTTCTTGTTAGCCGGCACACACTGCAGGTCAGGATCAGCCATGAAGCTACTCTGAAGGGCGTTCAGAGAGATGTAGCTTCGCTCCCGGCTATCTGGCATGTCCAGCTGCACGAAAACTGACTGGCTGCACACAAGGGGCAGGCCGATGTGGAACGTGTCGGTGTCCGGACTGTACACCATTGCGTGCTGATGTTGCAGTGTATGCCTCCAAACCCTGGAGTCACCTTCATCGGCATTGCTGCCATAAGGAAACTCAAACAGCTCTGCCCTGCCAGCAATTATACCAAGGGCCTTGCCTGCCAGGTTTTCGGAGAACCCACCAGAGGTGACGAATTGCTGCTCGTGACATTTGAAGGTCCTGCGAACAAGTCGCAGACTCGCCATGCTGATGAACTCCACAAGGCGTCGCTTGCATGGTCGGCACGATAGGAAGCGCTTCCAATTCTTGGGAACTGGATCCTGGTCACAAATTGGCATGTTCCTGTGCGAAATCCTCGTGCTGGGTGCTGCTGTCTCGCACCTGGCGAAGGATGCTCTTTGGGCTTACGATGTCAACGCTGCTGTCTTCGAATACAATGTGAACACTGGTGGCATTCTTTTCGAATGGTCCTTTCACCCAGCGGCTGAATAGAAAGTTGGCGTATGCTTCGAACGTTGTGTGCGATGACAGAGGTGACGTGTTCAGCCAGAACATGCTGTCGTAGATGACTGGATGTGGAGAGGTTGCGAAGGTTGCAGGTAAGCGATTGACAATTATGCTCTGCTGTTGGTAATGATCAGCATACCACTTAGTCACCATTGACTTTGTTCCGCGTCAAGGTGTGACATCAGGGAGGTTTCGCTCTACGGAATTACGTATGAAAATAACGTATGAACTGCACGGAATTTTCATACGTGAAAATCAGAGCTGTTGGGTTTCGCTCTACGTGATTTCTCCACGACTGCTCAACATGCGTTGTTGCTTTGGAGACGCGTTGGCTGCATGCGCCCACCGTATGCACCATGAACCGAAACCGCGTTTTCCATGATATTTTGCACGTGGTGTACGGTGTGTGTACCTTGTGTTTCGCGCGGCTTGAATGTTGCCATGGACAATTGCGGAAAATGCGAACATATATTTCAAAAAGTCCTACGGAGGACCCAACGTAGGAAAGAGCTTTCCTACGGAAATCCGTAGAGAGATTTACGTATGAAAGTTGCCCTCGCTCCCCGGCGCGTACGACATGCGGATTTTCATACGTAATTACGTAGAGCGAAACCTCCCTATCATCATCAGTTGGAGCCTACAGTCCATTCATAAAAAGATGATATCCTAGCTTTTGGCCATAAATGGGTCAAATTTTGAGTTTTCACAATTTTTTCGGCAATCCCAATGGAATCCTCTCCAAATATTATTCTGAAGTCTATTTCTCCAAAAAGGAAGCCATAACAAGAATAGGATATCGGCCAGGTTTTGCCCCCAAAGCACTGAATCGGGGGAAAAACCATGAAAATCCAGGCCGTTCACACCACCTACAGAACAGTACATTGTGCGGTTCGAACCCCAATTGATGTACCTTTTTCTGGATCCTGTTTCAAGTTTCAAGTCTCGCGGCACTGCACCGTGTACCACAACATCACGAAAAATCACCAAAATACGGGAGCTCGCCAGATCCAGCGCTCATCTTTTTCTGAATGGACTGTAGGTCGTTTTATATGCAAGTCTGTGAACAGTTGAGTCACAGTCGTACATTGGTATGCTGTGCTGGGTGAATCCTAGCCCGTTCGTTCTTGGTCGCTTCGTTCTTGGGCGCTTCGTTCTTTGGCGCCCGACAGTACAGCTACGGGTACCGTTTACACCCAGGTAACCACACGGTGATGCCAATGTGGAAGGAGAAGCAAGTGAGGCTAGGTTTGCACAGCACTTTCACATGCTACGCCACAGATGTGGAAGGGGATGCATATGGGGTAAGGCTCAGGCTGTGTTCACAACTGGCGCGTGGACGCGGTATGCGTGCGCTTCATGCGTGCCAAACGCTCGTGTAGGCTTTCACAAAACAGCAATTCGAGTCGCATTTTTAGGGTGTGCGACATCTTCGAGTACATGTGTACAATTGTTTCCGGCACTTCGGCGGTCAGAGCAGTGACAACTTGATATATCGCTAGCGGCGCCAACTACATTGTGAAACAACCAATAGTATCAGACAACAGTGGGGACCACAGTACTACAATATCAAAACAGTGACAACGTTTGCACATACTTTCGCACTTACGAATTTTTATTTCGGTGCGTTTCAATGCACATGACGCTCGAAAAGCCAGAAAAATACGCACGAGCACGTGGTTTCATGCGTACACACACCAGTCCTGAACACAGCTTTACGCCTCACTTCCACACGGCAGGACAAATGTTGAAATAGGCTGGCCGCTAACGGGCAGCGCTTACGCCTGCATGATAGAACGTGTGCGGGCATGGAGAGTACACGAATTACCTTACAGTGTTGAGTGCAGAAAGGGTGCTCCTCATACAGGGCATTATCCGCCACTGACATACTGAAAAGCAGCGCAACAACATCGTTTATTTATGCTAAAGATCACTCCTTCAAATAATTAATTTCCTGTGATACATTCTGTCCGTCCCTGAAGGACGTTTAGGGCATACAGCACTGCCAGTCGCCAAAGAACTAGGGGGCCGGGGTGAGCCTCCTAGCCTAGACCCTTCTTATTTTCATGCATCACTGCCTATAAAACAGACAGGTTGCAGGCTATCCAAGAGCTTAGTGCGTGAAACTCGGAGTAAAAACACTTTCTCTGTCCTCTTATTGTTTGTATTACTGCCTCTGTACAGTAGAGTCCCTGTGTATATTATATTGGTATGCTGGGCTTGGTAAACTTCTAGCCTCGTCGTTCTTCAGCGCCAGACAGTACTGTATGAACCCAGGCATAATGATAATTATCTGCCCCATCCTGAGTAGAGCAATGCTGGAAATAAAGAGCCATTACCGCATTAGTAGCTTCTCATAAAAGAAAGTTGTTCACTTACATACGTAGCCAAATTTCTCCGTGTAGCACGTGTTGGGGAAATGCGCTGGAATTACCCAGGGCACACGGTCATTGTTGTCCAAAACGTTGCGTGATTCTGCCTCCATATTTTCCAGGCGAGCATTCTGAGATGCGCGTCTGCAGCCAGACCAGACTCGGTGCATGGCAATCTGCAGGCTGGGCGATCGGTTTTCCGCGTTATTCGTTGAGCTGCTATCCGCACCTCCATTCTCGTCGCCGGATGCTGCCCTTGCTGGAGCCCCATGCTCAATCGATAGGACATCCCGATCGGGATACCTAGGACTCCGCACTGCACCAACGTTACCGATATCACCTGTTCCTGTGGCCTCTTGCACCGTTGGTGAGTTACTGACGGCAGCGGGCGATGGCGATGGTGAATGATCTTCAACTGCAGATACACTCCGCTGATCGTCTGTGCCTTCCATATCCGCCATGTTTTAGACGTCTTTCTTCCGTCGCCGATCGGGGCGCGGTTATTTTTTCCACCTGCAATAACGGAAGCATCACAAGAGATGATCAATCGTTGGAACTCACATTCACAACCCGGCGCACACCCTTGCTCTGCGGTTCACTCCGCTTCGCGGACGCGTGTCAAATTATTTTCTCCCCGCACTGTAGTAGAAAAATCTGATTCTTTACTCACCTGGATAGGTCGCTTGGTTGTGGATTTCTCCCTGTCTAGGTGACACCGTATTGTCTTATAACAAGCATCTGCATAAACTCTACTTCGATCAAACTCATAGAACGTTCAGGTTCTAGTGCTGGGCCTCTTTTTCAATGACAGTTCAGCGAGGGAATAGAAAACACATGCAACAGAACGAAGAAACAAGTTTGGACTTCACGGCCCTGAGAATTTCAAAGTAATAGGAATTAGAGGCCACATGCGGCAGAAGCTCATAATAATTGTTACCGGAGTCCACACCACTTACAGTACAGTCATAGCATTCACAGGTACAACTACAACTAAAAGACATCCTAGATGCAGGACGCTTCTCGTTCGCGCAGAGCTCACTTCTGAAGCAGAGCGCCGACAGTCGTTTTATAAAGACTAAGTCGTCTTCTCTGCCGGGCACTCCGCTTTTACTCGCTACAGACTGAGTACAGTCAGGTAGTACAGTGGACATGTACATGTACGTCCCCGGGCCCCACCAAGGCACCAGGGAAAGCCACCCACAGGTTTTGACCTGCCATGATGGGTTCACGCGTATACCCTTTCGTAGTAATCAGACAAAAGGAACAGCTTAGTATACAGAATGATGAGTAACATGTTATTTCTTCTAGACCATGCGCGGGACGCGGGTCCGGGTGCGAACTGGACCTTGCGCCATACTTGCTCTATGCTTATGACGTTAGGTCATCCTCGAAAGGAGCTCGCTGAGCTGATGCTGAATCTTTCGGCATTGCAACCCTCTACTACTGTTACGTGTTAGTACTACCAGTATTTGCTGCTTGTACTCTTGCTGTGTATCTTCTTAGATACCAAGCTGCGAGGCCTATCGTCAGTATAATTATTGCTGAACACAGCCACTGGCCTTGGCGTCGAACGCTGGCGGCCAGCGGGTCCATCCCAAGCCAGACAGTAGGCCGAGGGCTAGTACTCGATCGATCCTCGCATGATTATAATAATTGTTTGTCTGTTTGGCGTCGCATCGTTCTTACAATAATAATTATGTGTTGAATACCTCAACTCTCGCCATCCGCATAATTATACGATTCACAGCGGAATACACGTCATGCTCTTCCAATTCTCACACGATCAGTTATTTGGACCTGCCCATATCGTGCTCTAGTGGCAAGCTGGATTGAGAGCTGTTTGTCAAGCCGTCTCATAGTGGCGAACACTTGTCGTCCTTGCCGTTGGACACCAAAATCACCGTAGCGACCAACCTGTCCAGCAGAACAATTGCCAACTCAACAACAGTCAGATGGACGTCAACGAAGCATCACCAAGATAACAACGTTACTCCAGAACAACCACTATCCCACTGGCACTGCGATCATCCAATCGGCCATACAAAGACACCAAGGACATCACATCACAGCGGAGTAGTCATTATCTTAGTCAAGCGCAGCCGGAGAAAGAGAAAAAGAAATACACATCCATCATCAAGGTGCCATGCATCAACGAGAGGCTCGCTAGCAATGTCCAAAAAACCGTCAGACTCTTTCAGTAAAGACATACGTGTTGTTTAAAACTTGTTTTCGCGTCCGGACGTTTTTTTGCGTGATATGTCGGTGTCGTCGTCACTCAGCCGGCCCATTTGCCCAAGAACGGTGGACCTACAGCGGCAGAAGAAGAAGATGGGAAGGGGAAGGCCGGCTGCGTGTCGTGGACGTGATGCTGGCCTTCAACGGAATACAGTCATGTCCATGTACATGTATGTCTAAGGATGTTGTGTGTATTCGCTGAAGGGTGCTGTCTGTGGTGAAGAGTATGTCGGTGAGACTGAGCAGACGGTGAGAAAGCGCAGCGAGGAGCACCACGCGCAGGCACGCCACACAGGGAAAGTCTTGGGGTGAACATTATGGGAAGAAACGCCAAATTTTCCCAGTCACCTTTGCCATTCTCCCAAGCCTCGATTCTTGCCCAGAGGCAGAGATCCTACGTAGACCGCCGAATCATGGAGGCCCTCTTCATGCGAAAGAGGAAACCGGCGGTGAGTATGGACAAGGGCTGGCGTTTGTTGGGCGATGTTTAGGTGCTAATAGGCATTATTTGTCACTGATATGTTCAGTTTGTGCTTTTTGTAATAGAACATACGCTTACTTTTGTTGGGGATGGTGTGAGGCTACTGCTTTGTTTTGGGGATTGCGATGTTCTAGCCTGCTTCGTGTGTTTTTTACTGCTTTTGTTGCTGCTTCTGCTGCTGTTACTGCTGTTTTTGTTCCCGCTATCCTTTGCTGCCCTTTGGTGCCATATGTCTCATCGTTTTTTGTCAGATATAACATAGTCGTTGTTCTGGACTTTTTATTCCTGAAGATGTATTGGAAGGATTTGTAGCCGAGAGACCGTTTTTGAGTAGTGGTGTACAACTGTGTTGTCTGTACCGTGACGTAGTAATTTCAAGGACAAGAGGTAGATCTGGATTGGGGCCGTTTGTCACACTATACTGTTATAGAGTGTGCTTTGCTTAGGCTTTAGTTTCAGCATTGGGTCGCCTTGTCGCCCCAGTACATGTATTACCTTTTCAGGATTCAGCAAACGCCGACACGGAATAACTCAATCTAGGCTACTATTCTAGGATTTCCGATAGCCCTTGGCGGATTATGCTCGGTAAATTGATGAATTATGCTTTCCATTATGCCTTTCCATTATGCGTATTCAACTCAAATTCGTGTTCCGTCAGCGTCAGTGTCAGCAAGTAGTACAATTTGTTCCCAAAATAACTTCGGGACAGTCTGTTCATGGTTTTCATTTGTATTTGACTCGTTCTCTACACTTGCGATAATTTAGCGGCAATTCTAATGTTGTAGCGTTGTTCTCTTGTAATTTAGTGGAACCTGTATTGAGTAACTGAGTTTTATGTTTCGTTACATTGTCGACAAATCTCCTGTGTACCGGTTTTGTGGCACAATGATTATAGCCATTTGTCGTCTCCATTCTTGTGCAATCATGCATATGTACATGTAGGTTGGTTCTCTTCAAGTTATCGTGACTTATTTCATAGATGTTGGTTGCCTTGTTGCTTTCTCTCCCCTCTCCTCTCACCCAAGCCATTCTGCATAAGCGAAGCTGTGGACGCAGCATACTGCTGCTACACTTCAACGCGGGAATGCGTATAATAATAGAGAGGTTTTAAAAGAATTTAAAGATGCACGGTATTTCCGGCGTGACGCGCAATTTCACGTCAAATTTGGCGTAAAACTCCAAATTTCGACGTGAGCAGCAGGTCCATCGCGTTGATTTTTCGACGTGCGAGCCAAATAACGCGAGCTGAACTTTCGCATCACGTCAGAAATACCGTGCATCTTAAAGGGGAAGTTGAGGCAAAAATTAAAATTTCACCAGTTGTAGTCCTCGGGGTGCTGAGTCGAATGGTCTTGGTCCGAGAAAGCTGAGACGCTCCCTTCCTACTTGAATCCCAATCGAACTCACGCACTTCCACCGAAACTGGGTGACTGCGCCCTACTAGATGGGGATTTGTATGCAAAATGTCACTAAAAGCGCCATTTCGTTCTTATAAAAGCACGGATGACCGCGATTGGCCCATATGTTGTAGTCTTTTGGACGCTGAGTCGACTGGTTTTGGTCCGAAAAGGCTGCGATGCAGCGTTCCTCCTTTATTCCCAATCGAACATGGTTGAACAAGTAGTCACGTGCTCCTGGGTGCCCAAATCACCTGGTCACCACGCCAGCAGGCGACAACTTTCACACCAAGGTTCAATTCGAGAGACAGGACTGCACCCAAAAAAGGTCAAATAGGCTAGTAAGTTTAGTTGTACCCTGCAGGCACGGTGACCAGGTGACTGGTGTACGCAGGAGCACGTGACCGCTTGTTCAACCATGTTCGATTGGGAATAAAGGAGGAACGCTGCATCGCAGCCTTTTCGGACCAAAACCAGTCGACTCAGCGTCCAAAAAACTACAACATATGGGCCAATCGCGGTCATCCGTGCTTTTATAAGAACGAAATGGCGCTTTTAGTGACATTTTGCATACAAATCCCCATCTAGTAGGGCGCAGTTACCCAGTTTCGGTGGAAGTGCGCGAGTTCGATTGGGATTCAAGTAGGAAGGGAGCGTCTCAGCTTTCTCGGACCAAGACCATTCGACTCAGCACCCCGAGGACTACAACTGGTGAAATTTTAATTTTTGCCTTAACTTCCCCTTCAACCTCTCTAATAATAATAATAATTATTATTATTATTATGAAATGACCCAAAGGCAACGTGCCTATCATAATAACTATTATGCCCAAATTATTCCAGTTATTATGCTAAAACCTAAGCATACTGCCTCTATGCTACTTTATGCTGGAATTATACCAATGATGGTGCTATACTGTACCCTTGCACTCGTGTTGCACTTTGCAACGTTACAAAGACTCTGGCACCATGACAGCACGGCTTACATGTACATGTACACGGGGAACATGTGCCAGGTTATTTCCTGTAACATGCCTAAATATGCCTAGAGCATTGATCTTCAGCCAGCATCGCAAGGTTATGCCGACCATCTGGACTCAGAAGTTCTTTTCATGCCAAGGCATAATTTTTAGACAAAATCCGAAGATTATACCAGAAATTATGCCAGCATAATCCGCCAAGGGCTAATCTCGGAACAATGTTTCTGATCTCAACATCCCAATCTTGTCTCTGCACTGCAGCCAACTCGTTCGCGAGTGTACTGTCTGGTTGAACCTAGCAGTTGGCCATTGACACATCGCACCCATAGAAGATCTCGAATTGTAGAATGTAATCCACGAATGGCGTTGTGATGGCAATGACTATGCCATACCGGTAGATACATTGTGTCATACATGTAGTACCGAGTACGAGGGTAGAGACCGAGCTATACACCAGTCAAACCCAAAGCTTATAACAGTTACTAATCATCTTACTACATGTATGTACAATGGACATAGTAGTGTGCTGTTTGATGGTCGCTACCATGTGAAACTAACGAAATAACGAGAGACGCTTGGAGTAGCAGCAACAACCCCCTTTGTCTCTTCTCTTCTACACTGTAAGTACTACATGTAGTAACATTTACGTGTACATGACTCTGCACAACGTAATCAAGTAGCGTGTACTTCTACTGCTCGAAGAGTCCTCCAATACTCCTACAATACTGTGCATCATGTGTACGGTAGAGCCTTCCAGAACACTGTCAAACAGAGAGAAAAATTAGAGAGGGAGGAAGCTGTTTTGAAACACGGCTTCCTATCTCTCTCCCTCTTGTATTGAGAGATTTAATTTAATACAACGGGCGCGGCAGCTAGAGGCGAATCGGCCCACAGCAGGTAATGGCATATTCGGCAAAGAGATGGGCCATACTTCGACGCTTGTGAAGTAAGCAGGTGTGAGTTGAGCTTGTTGGCGATCGCTATGGCCAAACTGTTGATCAGATCGTAGGGATCTCATACTGTCAAGACCACAAAGGAGTAGTAGGTGCTACAAGAGCCTTGCTAGTCCGGCGCAGTGCACTCCTCCGACCATTCCGGTCTCGGAATCAACATGGACTGCGCGGGCCAAGGGGATAGTGCGTCAAGATCAGTGCTTGGAGCTACAGCCTATGTGCGGCACAGATTAACCCTATACTAGGTCACTACGTATTCATCAGCCTTGCAAGCTATTGAATGGTGTAATCCCAGCACATGTAACAGTTGCTATGTCTATGGCTGTTCGCTATCATCGCCCGGGTTTCCTGTTGCCTGCTGCGATGGGCAGTCACGTGCTTTAGGGGGCTGCAGTGTAGGGTAGGGTAGGCATTTGCGGATAATGCCGGCCGAAAAATTGGCACCGCCATAGGCCAATTCGGGGAATTGCCCGCCATAAGGTTTGTATGTTTCTGCCAATTATTTCACTGCTTTTCGAGCAGAATCTGCCACATTATCCGCCAATGCCTACTGCAGGGCCTCTTACATAGTGTGACATAATCATTGCCATGTGACATAATCATTGCCATGTGACATAATCATTGTCGCCAACGGATGTGCTGACACAGGCATGACTTCGCCTTTGCATGCCGGTAAGCAATCTTATTAGGTAACGATTTCTTGTGAAGCTTTTGTGTTCAATTTATACTTCAATTGAGTGTTCCATGTATTTCCGAAATTGTGTTGTCTTTTTGCTTTGACTCTTACTTCGTGGCGTCATGCGATTGGCCCAATTGGCGTTGTGAATAAACCCGTTTTCAATTTCAGCGAGTTTTCCAGCACCGCCATAGCGCCAACTGGTGTGTACACCTACTGACTGCGGCTAAAGCATGCACTGTACTACCGTCCAAATTATCAAAGCCAGGTTAGCCCTGCGCTTTGCTGTAGCTGCAAAGCGGTTTCTGCTGCACGTTAACACAATGAAAATAAAACAACTCTTGCGTAGAGTGCACGCTGCATAGAACCTTTCCCCTACTGGCCCTAGGCCTTAGGCCGACGTTTGTTTTTGTTTTTTGTTTTTTTGGGTGGGGGGAGAGTGGATAGCACTATGTGACACCAAAGAGAGAGAGAGAAAGAGAGAGAGAGAGAGAGAGAGAGAGAGAGAGAGAGAGAGAGAGAGAGAGAGAGAGAGAGAGAGAGAGAGAGAGAGAGAGAGAGAGAGAGAGAGAGAGAGAGAGAGAGAAGAAAGAGACAGACAGGGAGACAGACAGCGATAGAGAGAATTCTATAAAGATAATTGAAAGGATTTGACATGAAGAAGTACTATGATGCGAAAAAGTTTGTTATGGCCCTAGTAAAGTTGACTTCGAACCTTACTCGTATCGACGTACAGTGTATTACCTAATACAGATTAGTTGGGCGAGGCTGAGAGAGTACAATCATGTACTCCACAAACTACTGAAGAGACGCAGAATCTACCGCGGCACATGCGCACCTACTTCTTGAAGTAGTACTTCAACTGTTGCAAGGTCCAGCGGCCGGCTCCGCTGGACTAGCTTGAGGCATAACGTTAAGCCGAGGCGATTCTGTGTTGGCTTCAGTAAGTCGTATCACCCCACCCTGGGATCTGATGCGGGTCACACAAACAGTAATAATTATTGTTATCAAAGTAGATCTACTCAACGATGTGCGTGAGTTTCAACCCCGGATTTGTTCTGTGGCTTATGCAGCTCGAGATCCCGACCGCGGCCTTGACCTGGTGACCCTAGCGTAGTGGCAGTGGCGGTCTTGCAAGTGATGGTGTAATCCAAACACAACGAGTTGAAATTGCTATGTCTAACATAGCTGGTTCGCTATCATCGCTTCAGCGATGGGCATGAGTATGAGTATGAGCGTGGTGGTTTAGATAAGCGATGCGACCTTGAATAGATTGGTTCTGCGACTGTAACGAGCTACTCCGGAGAATAACACACACACCGCATTTTAGCGATACATAGCCAGTCTTATGCCCCGTCTCCCCAGGCTAACTTTAGATCTGCGCGCTCTCGATATCTTGACTTGTCCTATGTCTTAAAGTAGAAATAGAAAAGGTTTGAAACTCCGTGAACGAGAAGACTTGGAGGCCAAATCATCCCTGTAATCTGCTCAACTGGTAGTTGAACCTCTGGAGATTTTCCAGGTTCGGAGGAAGCTGCAAAAGATGAGCGAGCAAGAGGTCCAGGTACATCCATCAATGCAACCAATGAACGACGAGCAATGTTGGACGAAGAAAATGGCCAAGGTGAGAGTTGCAACTGATAGCTGCAAGGCAGTATGCTATAGCCGAGTTGTTGGTTGTGTCGTGGGAGTGGTTCGGACGGAGGGAAGAAATGCCGCTGCTGATTAGTAGGGTATACTATTACACTACAGCCTTCTCTTGTACGTTACTCTAGGTTGGGTTTGAATCAAATCCGCCTCATAGACATAGGCTAGCTGTAAATGATCACGTCAGAACAAATCATCCGAAGTGTAGGCTGTTCTGCTGCCTGGTCTGGAGGACATTTCCGACACGACAGTACAGTGTACTTTTACAACTGTCAACATCTGTGATGGGGTTGAGTCATACTGTGGCTTCATACAATGTAGGTCAGTGGGAAATGACAAACTCCCTTCACAGGTCAGTGCGAAATGACAAACTCCCTTCACAGGCAGCGAACAGTCAAAGTCGATTTTTCGATTGGTCTCCCATTAACTCAGAAGTAGCGACAAACTCTCATTAATGTATACGCAAGAGAAAGGACCGAGGAACTACAAGTTACGCTATACTGTCCACTAACATCACCAGGCACTTGTAGTTCCTTATAAATTAATCCTTGGCTCTCCATCCGAGTCCATTTCTAAACTCCCATTAGTTCCCATTAGTTGACGCATATGGTGGTAAAGACACACCTGCGAAATGGAGGTACATGTAAATGCACGCTTGCCCACACACGCTCTCTAAGCTGCAAAGTAACCATGGTAACACTCTGGCACAGAGCTCTCCTATTCTGATGGTGGTGATCAGGTTGTGGTGATTAGAAGTGGCTCTGGGCCAGAGTGCACCTGTGCAGCTTAGAGAGAGAGAGAGTGTGTGTTGGCACTTCCCCGGATGTGTCATCACCCCCATACGACCCAACCATGGCATGTGTACCGCTGCAGTGGAGTCTTCAACTTCATTCTCTTGTTTCCAATTGTAAGAAAAAAGCTCGGTAAAAATTATCATCATCATCTAGTTGCCACCAGGGAGTGGCATAATACTTCATGAAAGTGCTCCGTCATAGCGGCCTTTCTGTTCACCCCCACTGAGTTTTTTTGTTTCTTGTTCGACCCTCTTTGAAGTTGTACATTGTACTGTTGAGGTAACGAACTAAAATAAATCAAAAACAAAACAAAACAAAGCAACGGGGTCATGACACCGCTGACTTTGAGATCCAGTTTTTATATGGATCCATCCATGTTCTGTGGTTTTCCTTCACAGCGCAGTGACAGCTGTGTAAGAGATTGTACTGCGCCTTCTCCTGTCAGGGACCCACTCCTAGTGCAGAAAGAAGTCAGAGGTCTACCCCTTACAAACTATTTAGCTACCGTGTGTCAGCGCCTTATTTTCGAAACACCGCTGCTTTCCTAGCTATTTTAGATGCGAAATGACTCACCCATTACACCCTGCCATAATGAATATCAAAGTCCGAGGCACATAAACTTAAAATAAATACAATCTAAATCCACTTGTTCACCCTTCTTGCCGGCCTGTACGTTTCTTAGTATAGTACTTCATCCTTCATTAATTTTTACAAAACATGCTTCAAATGACATTAATGTATGAAGCCCATGGCTTCATATCTGAGACTGGCTTTGTAATCGAATATACCTCCATGGCGTTAAAGGTGCGAACATTCGGTATGACATAGCATAGCATAACGTTAGTGTGGGCAGAGCGTATCCAAAAGTTGCTATCTTGTCGTTGGATTTTGACTTCTGGCGTGATCACTTTCACGTCCTATGTTGAGGTGATAGAGGCGGCAATAGGTGATTCATTACATTGAGAATCCCATCAATGCTTCTGTTCGGTAAAAAATTGATTTTGTTCACAAGCAGTCTCCGAGTATTGCTTCAGTTCGTGAAATGAAATTGCAGTTTTTTCGGCCACATTGTACTTGCTGATCGTTTGGCTACTGTCATTAATTTTTTACAAGACTGTGTGTTTCGGTGGCCGTGCGCGGATGCCCTAGGTCGTCTTTATTGGATCATAGTATATTTGGGGAAACATGGTCCATTGGATATGTCTTCCTTGTTAGTAGCTACCCATGATAGTGACTCGCTGGTGCTCTTCGGCTTACTCTATTTTTTATTTTTTTATTTGTAGTTTCTTGGTCCTTTTTATTTTTTCCTTTTTATTTTTTACTGGGAACACAACCCTACCGAGAGACATGTGGAGACAAACACAAAACAGGACACAGGAGATATAGGGACGACGTGCCGATGTACAGCTATGATACTATACACAGAACGCCAACGCTAGTTTTTTTTAAAACGAGCAGCTATAATACCGTATTTTCCGGAGTATAAGCCGCACATTGAGCACTCCAAATTCACCGAAAAAAAGTGGGGTTCCTACTTCGATGATCAAATTAATGGAGGTAAATAAAGGATAGATCGCAGTCTGTATTTCGTGGCAAACAAATGGGGGGGGGGGGGAGTGCGGCTTATACTCCAATGTGGGTCTCACTACCCAACATATTATGTTACCTGCAAGTGTTCCCGTTACTTGTTGGCATCCAAACCAACGGGCCACTATATTATGATTTTGTGTCCTGCACACTCCGGTGGCAACAACCCTTCCTACCTGGTTTACCCGTCGCACATACAAGTATGTACAGACCAAACTCGAATTTTTGTAACGGGGGGGGGGGGGGGGAGTGGTAGACAGTTGAAACATCCGTGACTGTGTCTTTCAAAGCTATGATAACTTGTGGCATCTCACCTCTCACAAAGCCCCTCCAGATACCACCACCATAGCAAAAACCTTCAAAGAAATGGGCAATGAAACTGCTTCCACTGTTATCCCAACCCGATTTGAAATACCAATCCGCCCAAGGGAAGATATAGCAGTGCAACATGGAAAAGACATATTTTTTAGGAGATATTCAGAAAACAGTATGTACATAATGTGGAAAGTAACTGGATGGAAAGGCTCCCAACACCTCTGACAACCATGTTTCACACTGGCCAGTGGTTGCAATGAGAGAGAGAAAGTTCACGGTTGGAGCTAGGGGGCTACCAGCTTTAGGAGCGCCACCACCCTCAAGTATCGAGGAGCGGATGCAGCTCCTAAAGCAGTGGGAGGTGAGTATAGATCATACCCACCAGCAAAGTGGGTTAAAGACCAAATCCCCAATACAATTATTAGAAGTCATACTTCAAAGTACTTGAAATAATTATTGTGAATAGCACTCACTTCACGTGAGCTAGCCAGAGTCTGGAACAGCAGGAGACCACTAACTCTCCAACCCCTGGCTTGGTCACACCTGTCTTCAGGTGTGTTTAAAACAGCTTACTCACGAATTCTTCAAAAAGAATTCATGTGGGTTAGCTTTATAGCTAGCTGGCAGACACAAGGTGCAGCAATCAGGCTACAATGCACAGCAGTGCAGGCACTCACAGAGGGAGTTGCAAGGTGTAGGCTATGGCAGGGACATCTTCTTATTACATGTTACCATAATGCTATTATATAAATGTATGCACATGTGTGTACTCCATGAAAAGACCATTGCACATGCTATTGTTGAACTAGGCACACAATCATGATTAGGCACATATATCCATACGTACACACCTGCACATGTGCACATAAACACACACACACACACACACACACACACCACACACACACACACACACACACACACACACACACACACACACACACACACACACACACACACACACACACACACACACACACACACACACACACAAGCCGGCACGAGCGCGCACATGCTCCTCAGCGTCAAGGCTGTGACGTTTAGCAATGTCTCAGTCACTTGGTGGGCGTTTGCGCTTGAAGAATCCACACTGCACGAGGCATAACAATGGCAAGCCATGCACTGGTATCAATTCCTATTGCTTTGTGTTTCTTTGACATACTGCAGGTGAACATCATGTGCAATGTTTCACTTCTTCAACTCCAAACAGTCTCGTCTGCAACTCCAAAAAAACAGTCCCTTCCCTGCGAACGACTTTACACTCCGCCATGTGTTCTGGCCAGGCACATCATCATGGTGAGAATGTGATCTTTCTCCAAGATGTATGGGTAAAGTGGATGGCTATAGTGGAGTCTTCGCACTTTGAGAAGTGTATCCCTAAGCTGAGGTGAGACAATATTATTTTATACTCAGATGATGAGTCAAGGAAAAATAATGTAACATGGAAATTGTGGGCACAAGTTATGCGATCGAGTTCACCAACTAAACTGTCAGTTTTGTGCTAGATTGTGCACATCTGACTGTTCAAAATCTGAGTTTTAATAGTTGGTGGACTCGATCGCATAACTTGTGCCCACAATTTCCATGAGAAAATATTCCTCAATATACCGTACTAACGCACTTATAAGCATAGGCGCTTACATGTGAATTTGTGCTACGAATCCAATTTTCGAAAATGAAACATTTTCACCTAAGCGCGCATGCGCGATCAGAGTTCGTTTGCCGGAGTCTTTGTGTTTGACTAGGTCTTGTAGTGTCAGTTTCATGGTTCCTGTATGCTGTTTGCAGACATTTATCCGTGATTGTGTCAAAGTGAGAATTTTGGTAGTGCTTCGCCTATAAGAGCATGCGCTTATAAGTGAGAGTGCGCATATATCCGAATACAGGCCCATGCTTATATCCGCATACAGGCCCATGCTTATATCCGCATACAGGCCCATGCTTATATCCGCATACAGGCCCATGCTTATATCCGCATACAGGCCCATGCTTATATCCGAATACAGGCGCATGCGCCTATATGTGCGTTACTACGGTAAGTAGTCATCGTGTGTCAAAGTGCAATCACCAGCCGGAAATTCCTTTCCAAGATGTCTAAACCAAATTTCATCCTTCTCTTCTCGGTAGATTTTATTGGAACCATGATATTCTGGTGAAACCTGAATATCGTCATTGCCAACTTTTCCAAGGCAAATTTTTGAACTTTGAAGTTTGTGCCCTGTTCTCGGGAGTAAATTCAGCAAAACCTGGCAAGGCGACCAGCTGTCCCAGGAGACCACTGCAACTAGAATCTGGCGATGTTATTTCCAGTCAAATGAGCCTGGATAACTTGAAGAGACCACCTACACACACACACACACAGGGACCTGCACTTTAGCAAGGTCCCCTGAGCGGTCGCCTTAAACAGGTCTCACTATACTCAGCAAACTAAAATGATGTCATTGGTTGATGTCATTGGTTGATGTCATTGGTTGATGTCATTGGTTGATGTCATTGGTTGTTATGTGCAGCTGTGCGCCTAATGCACAATGGTTCTACCAGTATTCTGTAGAAATTAGATTTCGGGCACACGTTGAATCCTATGTATTGCAGCAAAATCAAGCAAGTGCACACAGATTCCATTTTTTTAAACTTGTAGATTACTTGTAGAGTGTAGATTACTTGTAGATTGAGCTGCACTACACTGGAGGCGATGTGCCTAGTCTCTCCGAGCTCTGCTGATGAGACCAAACGAGGCCGAACCCCATAGCTCTCAAGAGAGACTGAGTTTGTGCAAGGTTCTAGCCAAAAGAGGGGGGGGGGAGCATTCGCCCAGCGCCTTACCTTGCACAGTATAAGAATGCACAGAGCCAGGATGAAGACGCCAGCCAGCACCGCCAACAGAATCACCCACCACTTGACACCTTCCTTCAGAGGCTCAAAGACTGCGAAGAGAGTTGTGGTGGTCTACAGAAGAGCAAGCACACAGCATTCTGTATCTGTGCAATATATCAAATAATTATACAAGTAAACGTTTCCCGACCTGGGTACTGTAAAACCGGAAAGTCTAATGTTTCAACGACCAATTATTTTTCTTTCTTTGAAAAAAACGTTATCGCTAGATGTCTGTGTAAAGATGTGCATACAGATGGGTGGCCAGGTAGCCACCGTTAAACTTTCTGCACGTGATCATACCAAAATTACTAAAACGTTAAACCTTTTGGTCGTTAGACTTTCCGGTGTTACAGTACATGCAAAGCAAAGGTCACATGTAGACATTTTATTCATCCAATGCAGAGCACCCGAACAAGCAGGTTGTGTCAAGCAAAATCTATCAATGCTGTTACGTGACAGGACAGTTTGACAAGCAGCTGCCAGCATTGTTTTGCGTTATGTTCTAATAAATCCTACTGCAATGGGAAGAAACTGTTGCCAGTATCTAAAGTTCAGAAAAGCTTATAAAATCTGAGACGTCATGGGTGCACTGAATTGCACTCGCTTCCCAGAGTTTTTGACAAGCTTTCACCCAGTTACACTCTCATCACCTACTCACATCACAACAACCAAAGCGTCCCTGATCAGACCCCTCCTGCCGTATTTTACACATTAATAACATTCGTTTTTTCCAGTACACCCAACTCGCAACACACGAACAGTCTTTGTCTACACCACCAGCACGTACATTAATCGTCCAAATTTTCACCCAGGAGAGCATCATCAGCCGACAGGGATCCCTGTGGTGACGGTGGCGTTGCCAAGGACTGTTCGTGTGTTGCGAGTTGGGTGCACTAAAAATATGACAAGGCTACAATGGAGCAGGCAGGCATAGTGGGATGGTCTAAGACCATGATTGAGAAACAGAGGGTACCAGGTTCAAGTCCTGCTTGGAAGCGGAAGGATTTTTTCCAGCCGTGCTGCGACCCACAGTTAATTGGGAACTCGTGGCCTGGCACGAGGAAAACATGGATGCAGTGAATGGGATTTTCGGTCTTTGACCACTTGCTGGTGAGCTGATCTACTCACCTCCCACCGCTTTAGGAGCTGCATCTGCGCCTTGATCCTTGAAGGGTGGTGGCGTTCCTACGGATGCGGAAAACCCGGCTTCCAGCCGAGTCTCACGCGAACCGTGAAATTTTTTTTTTTACAATGGAGCTTCAAAGATCTTGTCAACATTCTTGCATGCAAAATGACACACCTTGAATGGTCATTTTGTAAAAAAAAAACGTGCTTCACATTACACTCTCATGCATAGTCACACTCAGGGAATTACAGCACCGCTGTGTCTGCTCACCATCGCCATCGGTCTCTTTGACTCCTCTTTAGTGAATCCTGGAGCAGTATCAATTCCCAGCAACTTGATGGATGAGTTAGCAGTAATCGGGTACTCGAGCCGTTCCTATGCAGCACAGTGGAGAAACACGGCATCAAGTGATAGTGGGGTCGGTGTGCAGACCGGGCTCCATCCGATTATGTTAACATTGGGCGAACATAAGGGATTCAGTCTACTTTCTACGTGTAAGGATGGGCATGCAGGCTGGAGACTGTACTCAGTGTCATTGTGATGTTGTCCATTTGCGGTTTGCTGGATGGATGGGTCCTGTACAGATCCAAATATCGCGCAAGTACTGTATTTTCGGGAGCATAAGTCACACATTTGCCAGTTTTAACACTCGTAATTCAAAAATGCCAGTACAGCTTATACCATGATGGTCACATGACACAAAAATGCCAGTACAGCTTATACCATGATGGTCACATGACACAAAAATGCCAGTACAGCTTATACCATGATGGTCACATGACCGGTGACATGTACATGTACAGGGTGGATTTCTGTGTTTTATAACAAAAAATTTCGTGTGGCTCATACTCCAGTGCGGGTAATACTCCAGTGCGGGTAATACTCCAGTGCGGGTAATACCCCAGTGCGGGTAATACTCCAGTGCGGGTAATACTCCAGTGCGGGTAATACCCCAGTGCGGGTAATACCCCAGTGCGGGTAATACCCCAGTGCGGGTAATACTCCAGTGCGGGTAATACTCCAGTGCGGGTAATACTCCAGTGCGGGTAATACTCCAGTGCGGGTAATACCCCAGTGCGGGTAATACCCCAGTGCGGGTAATACCCCAGTGCGGGTAATACTCCAGTGCGGGTGATACCCCAGTGCGGGTAATACTCCAGTGCGGGTAATACTCCAGTGCGGGTAATACTCCAGTGCGGGTAATACCCCAGTGCGGGTAATACTCCAGTGCGGGTAATACTCCAGTGCGGGTAATACTCCAGTGCGGGTAATACTCCAGTGCGGGTAATACTCCAGTGCGGGTAATACCCCAGTGCGGGTAATACCCCAGTGCGGGTAATACTCCAGTGCGGGTAATACCCCAGTGCGGGTAATACCCCAGTGTGGCTCATACTCCAGTGCGGGTAATACTCCAGTGCGGGTAATACTCCAGTGCGGGTAATACTCCAGTGCGGGTAATACCCCAGTGCGGGTAATACCCCAGTGCGGGTAATACCCCAGTGCGGGTAATACTCCAGTGCGGGTAATACTCCAGTGCGGGTAATACTCCAGTGCGGGTAATACTCCAGTGCGGGTAATACCCCAGTGCGGGTAATACCCCAGTGCGGGTAATACCCCAGTGCGGGTGATACTCCAGTGCGGGTGATACCCCAGTGCGGGTAATACTCCAGTGCGGGTAATACTCCAGTGCGGGTAATACTCCAGTGCGGGTAATACTCCAGTGCGGGTAATACCCCAGTGCGGGTAATACTCCAGTGCGGGTAATACCCCAGTGCGGGTAATACTCCAGTGCGGGTAATACCCCAGTGCGGGTAATACCCCAGTGCGGGTAATACCCCAGTGCGGGTAATACCCCAGTGCGGGTAATACTCCAGTGCGGGTAATACTCCAGTGCGGGTAATACTCCAGTGCGGGTAATACTCCAGTGCGGGTAATACTCCAGTGCGGGTAATACTCCAGTGCGGGTAATACTCCAGTGCGGGTAATACCCCAGTGCGGGTAATACTCCAGTGCGGGTAATACTCCAGTGCGGGTAATACCCCAGTGCGGGTAATACCCCAGTGCGGGTAATACTCCAGTGCGGGTAATACTCCAGTGCGGGTAATACCCCAGTGCGGGTAATACTCCAGTGCGGGTAATACCCCAGTGCGGGTAATACTCCAGTGCGGGTAATACTCCAGTGCGGGTAATACCCCAGTGCGGGTAATACCCCAGTGCGGGTAATACTCCAGTGCGGGTAATACCCCAGTGCGGGTAATACCCCAGTGCGGGTAATACTCCAGTGCGGGTAATACTCCAGTGCGGGTAATACTCCAGTGCGGGTAATACTTCAGTGCGGGTAATACCCCAGTGCGGGTAATACTCCAGTGCGGGTAATACTCCAGTGCGGGTAATACCCCAGTGCGGGTAATACTCCAGTGCGGGTAATACTCCTGTGCGGGTAATACTCCAGTGCGGGTAATACCCCAGTGCGGGTAATACTCCAGTGCGGGTAATACCCCAGTGCGGGTAATACTCCAGTGCGGGTAATACCCCAGTGCGGCTAATACTCCAGTGCGGGTAATACCCCAGTGCGGGTAATACTCCAGTGCGGGTAATACCCCAGTGCTCGTAATACCCCAGAAAACACAGTACCCACTCCGTGCCACGGATGTCTACATGTTTCCCTATTGTGCACGCTGTTCGCAAGCAAAGTGTGCCAGAAGATGGCATTGATAGCACTACTCACGTCTTCCGTAAGGCTGGAGTACACTCGCCATGTAAGCGAGACGACCGTGGCAGCCCCGGCAGCCATTTCCGGAATCTCACACATGATACCGATGAAGCAGACCAGCCCCGGGCGAGTACACTGTACGAACAAAGAGAAAAAAGCAGACAATATAGTACTGGGAATATAGAGAAGTCTGTATATAATGCGCAGTGCTTAAGCATAAATAGATTCGCAGCTTCCTTCTGAGCACTCCACTAGAAGGGAAGTTTTGTCCAGTAGAAACTGACCATGTCACAATTCCATTGTCTTTACCCCAACAAGTACTGGTCTTTCATCCGCATTGATGTGATACAGAACCTTCAAAGTGCATATTTATACGCAGGAATTACCTTTCGCAAAACCGTTAAGTACCCGAAAGGAATGAAAATTAGTTCATAACAAAAATCTATTACTAATAGTTGAGCATGCAAATTAAAACAGAGAAGTTCCTCCATCATTCCTGAATGAAAGTAAACAGCCATGCATGGATTCCGGGCAAACCTAGTCTTCTGACGAAAGTATCCTTTGGAACAGTAGGACCCAGCTACACTGTACCTTTCGAGCAGAGTTGTATGGCAAGGCTTTTGGACCAGACGTGAACTGTGCAACGTTGGTGGCTGATGTTGAAGTTGCCGACGCCTGTGAATCACCAATGGCATGCATCAGTAAGCACGCCGGAATTAAGACAATTTCTATTGGAATGCGCACCAAACACACTGCCACACGTGTGTTGTCATAAACCGACACATTGGCAAAGAAGGAGAAATCTGTTTCCAGTAGCCTCCGTTGTGGAATTGACATTGTGGTTATAGCTAAATAGACCTGTAAGAAGGTAAATGGCTGGGAGAGAGAGAGAGAGACCCCGGAGTAAAATGAGTGTGGCCATCATCATCACTGAAAGGCAACATATTCATTTGGGGTTTTTTTCAGCCAAAGGATCCGTCTTCTCATTCACTTCTGTCCGTTTGGGTTTCGCAGCATATCGTTCGGCATGGGTAGTGTACAACATGGGGATGATACAACTAAGTAAACTACTTTTCACTCACGTAATTCCGATGGTTAATCAGCTGGCTGGCATTACACCTAGTGTTGCTGTCGCTGCTCTACAGCACAATCAAAACATGGACCAACATAGAACTGTGTACAGCTAATCGACAAGGAGACAACATAAAGTTGGTGGCTCCTACGTGGAACACACACGTCCTGCCTAACTTGACACTTGGCTCACTCACGGAGGAGCAGCCAACTTCATCACTAATACCGCCAAAATCAAGTTCAAAGAGACAGCAGTTTAAATAATGCCAACAAATATTACTACGAATAAGATGGGTTCCGCAGTCATCACTAGTACACGCACAATGGCACGGAAGATTTTGGTATCGAACAATGTTACTTCATACATGCACGCTATAACTTGACTGTGTTTTCTTCACAATTCGGAACGACCCTTTACATAGCTTCATTGTAACAAAATTGGTAGATGGCACCACTAGCCAACACTCTGTCACATTGCAATTTCACACAGTCCCTTGGAAATGACCAGGCAGGCACAGTCGATTACAAGTAGTTGTTCAATGTTTCGGTTACTACCACTGTCATCAGGAGGCTGATATTGCAGTGTGATTGAGTGTTGGTCTGTGTTGCCATCTACCGAATTTGTCAGGTTTTCTTGTTTGTGTACACACGTATCATTGTTCATGTGTGTGTGGACAGGTGGGTGGGGAGTGTGTGGGTGGGGGGGGGGGGAGGGAAGAATAGGGGTAGAAGACCTAGGAGAAGCAAAGACAGTATCTGCGTGAGCCAGAACGGGTCAAATTTTCTTTCTCATCACTATCACTCAGCAGATCATTTTGAATTGATAAATCCTCAATCTGCGGACAGAACTGTTTTGTCCTTTGTCGACTCATCAGTGCAGCACAGAGGAAATGAGGCCGAACCTGATAGCAATGAAAAATAAAATTTCCAATGCCAGATTTAAACCAGGCCCGAGCGTATCTTGCCAGAATTGATAAATCAATATTTTGATTTAGAAAAAAGAAGGACAAAATGTTTCGAGTTACGATTTTGTATAAGCATGGCAATGATTTTGTCCTTCTCTTTTACTCCAGGATTACTTTGGCTCAACATGCGAGTTCAATGTTCTGAAAATAATGTTATCAAAATATTGATTTTTAACATGTTCACAGATATGCCCGGTTTATCACAAAAAAAGGACTTACAGTCACAGAGGTCAGGTACAGTAAATATGTGCCTGTCTTCAGAGATGCTGGCCACTCAATGAAAACATCAGAGGAAGGAACTTGGCTAGGTCCAACATTGTTGACCTGTACAAGATAGGCCACCACAGAAGCACTCGCCTTGTAGCTGGACCTATTCGTGACGTGTACACCTTTAGATATCTCCCCTCGATCC
Source organism: Sycon ciliatum (assembly GCF_964019385.1). NCBI lineage: Eukaryota > Metazoa > Porifera > Calcarea > Leucosolenida > Sycettidae > Sycon > Sycon ciliatum. The sequence continues at coordinate 36,072,117 of NC_088644.1, forward strand.
CCCAAAACAATATCAATATGTCAGTCAGAAGTCAGGAGCTGTTTCTTCTCCTCTATACATAGCATCACCTCTGCAGTATCCATCTGCACGTGTGCACATCCTGTAAAGGTGCCGTTTTCAAATTCTTGACTGGCAAATGGCTGCACGCCGCCGACAACAAGGCTCCATCTCAGGACTTCAGCTTCACAATGTCTGGCCGGGATGACGTAACCTTGAAAAGAGGTTTTAAACACCACAGAACTGCTGCACTGAGAGCCTTGCCAAACAGAGGTCTCAGTGGAGTGGAAAATATTTGCTCTACTTAGATGTTCATGCACAAGCAATCTTCAGTAGACTGTGCTTGACCAAAGTATACAGTGTGCTATTCCCTCCAAATACGGTTATATCCATGGGTGCAGTGTCAGGTGCAATGTTATGGGATGAGGTGTGATGGATATTTCACTGAGCTGGGCTCCATCAGATTTCTGGAACTCAAGTTTTTTTTGTCAAAACGCATTAGAAAGAAAAGGAAAAGAAGGTTTACCCTGAAATCATGCTTCAGCTCCGGTCCGAGATCCTTGATTTGAGGCTTAGGTGGAACATTTTGCTTAAGTTCTAGCTGACTGCTCGTTGCTTCCCTGGATAAGAGAGAAATGCAGAGTGCAACCGAAATCAGAACCTTTACGCTTGCGTCCTCACATCCGACACACTCACATAAACTACACAAGAAGATCCTGGAACAGACAACTGACTTCTTGATACTTGAACAAAGACAAAAAAGCTACCCGGGTAGGATGTCTCTGACCCGTGGCGAAGCGATGCGTATGATTTCATGCACACATCAGCAACAAGAACAAGGTGCCGGATAGTGAATCTAAAGATGGCTCCAGCGCACGCACAATAACGTACGAAGAGGTGACGGGAAACATCCCTAAATGCCACACGGCATGCATCTTATTAAGTCCAGCGCTCACACTAGATAGATGCACCGTTCTAGAATCTAAACATGCAGTGCACACTGTACTGCGGATAAGAAATGTACGACATCAGGCGTACACTGAATGGTTCAAATCTGGGTTAAAAAATAACGTTGCGGGTAGACGTTATGCTCATGGATAGTACAGAATCTGTGCCGATGTAACTTACGCTGAAACTTCAATGGACGCCCGTCGGACAACACTAATAGACTGCATGGTTGCACTGTCGAGATCAGCATCCTGACGTGCATCACTGCATATTGCAGATTAGAACAAAAACAGACCATCACACAGTCTATCAAAGAACTGATCACACTCATTGGCGAACTTGTGTAGTCAGACCCTTGAAACTCTACTGCCCGGGGACATATCCATTTCATTTCTGATCATTTTCTCTCCCCATGCTCGATGGTCAGTGAATATGCTCAGTTGGACCTGTAGAGCCGTAGATCCATGCTGGATGCATGCAATGATTAAATTTTACAACACGTGTAGTGTGGTCCAGCCATGCAGTGTAGTTCAGACATTGCGCAGGTCGTTCAGGTGCAAACGTTCATACATCCAAGTAGGTGTACCACACATCACTGCGTTTGTGTGGAAGATTGAAAGCCCAACTGCCTTGTTTCCAGTTGAATGAAGCATATCAGTATCCGAAGGGGGGGGGGGGGTAAAAAAAGATACCTTGTAGTGCCAGTAGGATGCGTTTGGACCTCCAAGTTAACCAAAATTTGACTCCTTGACATCCGTATCGAGACCATATACGTATGCAGACAAAACTTACGGTGATGCACCGACACGAACAGCAATGTCTCGAGTGTTGGAGTCTAAGTCCTTGGGTACGTTGAGCACAAATTTGAAGTCAGTCTGCAGGCAGAGGGGACAGGACAGAACAGAACACAATGAGTTGTGGTTTGCAGTCCGTGTCTTCATCCAATTGCACCAACCACTGACAGTTCTGCTACGGTATACAGCTTTTCACACTGCGTGCTCTGCGCTCTATAGAGCAATCGCATGAGTCCAGACGGTACTTTCACAAATCCCACTGAAACAAGACACTAAAAAATATGTCTGTGTCATGGTAATGTGTAGTGAGTCCAGTGACTGGTCATATTCTGCTGGAATAAGTGTACTCCAGCTGAGCTGCTCTACTCCTCTCCAAGGTACCTTGTCAATCAGGGTCGTGGAGCCCGGTCAGACCGGTCCGTCTATGGCTAGGCAATATTTCGAACAAAGTCGACACACCCAGTTTGTGAAAAGCGTTTTTTTTACTAATAATACTCGAGACCACCTATAATCTCTGTGCTATGGCCCTGTGCTGTTGTGTGTGAGCAAGTATAGCAACATTTGCAAAGACCTAACCGCAACATTTCTCGCTTGTCCTGGAGGCAATAGACAAGTGACTGTGCGTGCTTCATTGTCCTCACGACACCTTCGCGAATCTCCATTCTGATAATGAGAGAGGGCCAAAAGAGCACACCATCATAGGATCTGAATAGAGCCACGATGCAAACAAGAGAGGACCGAGGCCAAAAGAACAATTCCGCAACTTTCACAAGATCTAGATAAAACCACACTGAAGAAATTGCATCAATACTACGTACAAGAAAGACACACGGGGCCCGTTTCGTAATCTGTCAGCATCAAGCCACAGTGTATGTGTCAGGTCCTGATCGGCGGTCATCACAAAGCACTACAATAGAACTAATCCAGAATGCAAGATTGTCTTACCGTGCGGCTACTAAGCCACACTCAGAAAAAGTGCTTAACTTACTTCCGGGGCTGCCCCATCTTCGAATTTTTTGTTAATATATTATACATCATTCTGTGCAGATTCATCCGACAAATTTACCGGAAATGTTGGTTTTGAATTTGACCTGAAGATGCAATGATCATCCCTTCTGGTCACCTGCGTTCGCAAACTGATTTATCTGGCTTGGGCTCTAAAGACCTAGTCCCCCAGCAAACCTCGCCAGTGGACACCACCCGACCAGTATTACGAAAAGAGCTGGCATTTCCCATTCACAAAAGAGGCGGCCATATACTACACATATGTTGACCTTTTAGCATGGTAAAGTATGAAGCTCGAAAGTACAATTACAGCAGTACTGTAACAGGTTTAATCAAACTTGAAAAGTAAGAGGCCTGGTTGAGCGTGCCTCGACCAGTTATATGCAAAATGTGATAGTATACATGTGGCAATGGCGCCAATGAAGGTGCTAATAGACAGGCGTAAGACGCATGAGGTGCGAGGGAGTGTAAAGTTATAGAGAACAGGGGAAAACTGTTACATCATCCCCCTCCTATGGAGAGGAAGGAGCTTATAACCCAAATGCTCAAGTGGAATAGAGTACAATAAGCGCAAACACGTGCGAGACGAAAAAAGGCTTCGCACTGAAGTAACACAATAAGACGACTGAAACTCCATGCAAATAAAGTGTAATAAGCTCAACAAATGTGTAAGGTGAAACTAGAAGTTCAACTGCAAAACTCAGCGGGCAGAAGCCAAGGTTTTGTACTTCTGAAGTGGAACAATGTCATTACCAGATTCATCCAACAAATAATGTTCAGGCTCCCAAGTGGCATCAGAGTAGCCTTGCCACTTGACTAGGTACTGAAGCTGATTCTGCCGGCGGCGGTGACTGAGAATGTTCTCCACCACATAGCGGGCATGACCATCAAGGTCCGTGATAGGCGGAGGCGTAGGCTGTCTCCTATTAGGAATAGCGTTCTTCTCGTAGGCACGGAGTGCCGACACATTAAATACCGGGTGACAGCGGCTGGTATGAGGCAACTTGAGCTTGTAGGCATTCGGGCCGACCACATGGGTTATAGGAAAGGGGCCAAACCACTTGGGGCGTAATTTATGGGATGGTCGGTCCCGAGCTTCAGGAGTCAGGAGGAAATCCCGGTAGACCATTACCAAATCTCCCACCTTCAGCTTTCCCTCGACCCTTGTCCGATCTGCATAGAAGGCCTGACGAGCTTGAGCTGCCACTAGCGCATCTTGTGAGATCTTGACCGCGTCTTGTCTTGCTTGCAACCAATCAGCTGAATCTCTGCCTCCCTGAATAGGGTTGAGGAAGTCGGGTGGCGCTCTGGGATTTAGACCGTAATTTAAGAAGAACGGTGTGTTTCCTGTAGATGATTGAGTAGCGCTGTTGATAGAAAACTCACAGAGAGGTAGGAGCATATCCCAGTTATCTTGTTTATGATTTACAAAAGCCCTCAGCACATCCTCTACTATTCTGTTTACTCGTTCAGTTAGGCCATCTGTCTGAGGGTGATTGGCAGTACTAAATGCTAGTTTCGTTCCTAAGCGATCAAACAATTCCTGAAAAAATGCTGCCGTAAATCTTGGATCACGATCACATACAATACTAGAACTCAAACCATGAAGTCGAAATACATGTTGAATATACAGATCAGCACTTCCGACGCTGACGTTGCTGACATGACACCTTTCTGCAACGGGACAATTTCCTACAGCTATGGGTGTCTCCGGCTCCGTAGGTTCCTGGAGAGCAACGTCTTCAACCTCCAGAGCTCCGAACCGGTTAGCGACTGGTACCGGCGTGGGCGCTTGGGTCGTCGCCAGTAAGCGCACCCCCTTTCTTACTGGCGACCAGCGTTTGGGTAGCGCTGTCCACCCTCAGTACAGTCTTTAGCGAGGTGGCCTGGCTTCCTGCAAGCAAAGCAGTGTCCCATTGCTCGCAGTTGGACACGCTCTTGGTCCGTCAGCTTGCGGAGGCCCTGACCACGGAAGCTGGGCACGGAACGCGACTCTCTACTGGCTGGTGGCCCCGACGCCGGTGGCCCTGACGACTGCTCCACGGTGTTTGCTGCCATGACAGCTTGCTCCAGGGTACGTGGATGCTCACGCATGACCTGTCGCTGGATGTGCGGCACTAGACCCCTGACGAACAGCAGCGCTCTGGTGTGGTGGTCGATTTCCGGCACTTGCAGGCTGAGGCGAGTGAAAGCAGCAATGTATGCGTCCAGCGACCCGCGCTGCGCTGCGGAAATTAGTCCCATACGCGATGTTTCCTCGTTGTGCCGTGGTCCGTACACATCGCCAAGTGCCGCTTTCAGAGCAGGCCAGTCGGAAAACACTTGGTTAGCTTCCAATGCCGCTATCAACCAAAGACGAGCGTTTCCAGTCAAAAATCCTGCCGCGTAGTCGACCCTCTGTGCCGCATTTGGGAGTGCCAACGACCGTAGGGCCATGTCCATTGCAAACGTCCATTCTTTGAATGTAGCGGAATCTCCTCCAAACACAGGCGGCTCTTTCGTAAGGCGGGGTGTTGGCTCCCACGGTTCCGAGTTCGGATGTATCGTTCGGTTTCCTTGGCTAACGCGCTGAGCGGTCTTGATATCGTTTATCAGCCGAACGACGAGTACGAGGAGCGTAAGCAGAGCGACCAGAACACCTGCCAAAAGCAGAGTAGGAACCATCCTCTGCTACCAGTGTAACAGGTTTAATCAAACTTGAAAAGTAAGAGGCCTGGTTGAGCGTGCCTCGACCAGTTATATGCAAAATGTGATAGTATACATGTGGCAATGGCGCCAATGAAGGTGCTAATAGACAGGCGTAAGACGCATGAGGTGCGAGGGAGTGTAAAGTTATAGAGAACAGGGGAAAACTGTTACAAGTACGGTGAATGGGGGGGGGGGGGGGAGAGAGTGATTTGCGATGTACAACAATAGCACAGGCTTACCTCCAGAGAACCAAATGAAAGGTGATCACCTAAGAAGACAGTAACCGTGCCCGTGCAGACCTCCTTTGTGCCTACGTTAGTGATGCTGGCACTCAGCCGAACCTGTCTGTTCCGTCCAATCACAATTCGCTGTTCGCCACCCCTGAAACGCACACACCAAGGCAAGGCACAGCCAAGTCAGATTAATTAACATCATGTGAGGTGCTTCTCAGCAATGTGCTTCAATTCAAACGAACATTTGATTAAAGGTGCAAAGAGCCCATGGCTGATTTAGCACGTGCTGGATTTGTGTGACCGGGATAGAGTACAGTAACAAGTGGTAAGATTTGTAAAGCCCCTGCAATACACGAGTCACGACATCCCTCGTGTGTCAGGATATGTCCTTGGCAAGACATCCTCTCTGCTGGTTGCTTGTCGAGTATTGTCAAAACGGATACCACCCCTGGTGATACTTTTATTCTGAAATATTAGGATACTAAGAGGAATGGGTGAGACATTCAAAGAATCGTAAACCATGCATTTAAGAACTCACATGCCAGTAAGAGTGACTCCATCAACTTTGAGATCTGGAGTGCACGTTGGACACTGGGTTACCAGATCAACCTGAGATTAGACAACATACAACCAACAGAAATGACGCTCAACTCTCAAATCTCCTTCCACCTCTTTCTCTCTTTTTTTCTTCTCCACCCCCAACCTTCAACTCCCCCCTCCCCCCCCCCCCCCCCCCCCACCTCGTGCATATCTCTCCCAATCTCTCGATCTCTTTCTCTTACTCTGTCTTCTTCACTGGCCAAAGTTGACCAGAGAAAACCTGAGTCCAGGTCAATCGGGGCTGACAGTGGTTATAAATATTGCACAGTACATATTTGCCAAAGAAGAATGAAAGGTTCACGAGTCAAAATAGAATTTGTCCTTTGTCTACACACTCACAGTACAAATTTCACATTAGGGTTGTTCAGATTATTGGGCTATTCTTCCTCCCTTCTATTCCGTTACCCTTACCATGGCTGACTAGCGTACCTCACTGTTCAGGGGCGTCGGAACCGGTGCAGCAGGTGCGGCCAAAGTCGCACCAATATTTTCATATTGTGATGATTGAAGCAATAAAAGATGAGCCTTTTGGGCCCAATTTTCCAAAAAATTCCCATTCAGGACGCCCACAGGACCCCCTCCTCTCTCCATCGTCGCACCAATGTTGAATACCTTCCGACGCCCCGCCCCTGCTATTGTCATTGGAGGTGAATTCAATAAAGAGAAATAATAGCATAGGTCATTTGTCCCGGTCTGAAAATTATAATGAAATATGTTTTGGTGCACTCATGGCAAAGACGGCTCAGCAAACTGGATCGTACCTCTATGATTTTCTCTTGCTGATCGGGAACTGGCAGATTCTCAATGGCTGTCAGCTCTTCCGGGGTGCTGTCCTCTGACTTCAGCGCCCAAGAGACCAATGTAACACTGGTGGAGGAACATATCTTATTGTTGGACTGTATGCACACCGGGACATACGGGCAAGAACCAGAAATGCACAGAAAACCAGAAACACGCTTGAATTGCAATATACGCATGCTTTTGAAAGATTTCAAACTCAACTAGAGATACCACAGCGGTTCAAAGAGAATTTACAATCATTTACAGACGAGACATAGAGAGTAGACCCGATTTAAAGTGGACAAAGAGTAGGATCCCCCCAGGCGCGTGCGCCGGTGCCCTTCAAGGGGGGGGGATTCCGGGCACCTCCGCTCCCCGGGAAAATTTTCAAAAAATTAAGCAAAATCCTGCATTTTGAGCGAAAAAAGGGGGTTCCGGGCACCCAGGAACCCATACAGGGCACGCGCCTGCCCCCCCCCCCCTCACACACACACACACATACACACACACACACACAATAGTTCATCAGTTCACCCTGCTGCAGTGAATGTGTAGAAGTGTATGTAATGGTGTACTGAAAGGCAAAAAATATTCGGCGCATATTCATTTTCGGTTATTTTCCGCATGGGCATTTGTTGCAGCCGAAATTTTGTTTTGCAAAGTACAGTGTGACAGTGTATACATGCAGCTGCAGTGTCAGGCAAACACACACAAACCAAGAAAAACACAGAGTATGATTTCATTAGTACAGCTGCAGACAACCTTCTTTCATCTTGTTCTCTTCTTTCTTTCGCATCCAGGGTGCTTTAGCTACAGCAGTGCACTTACGGTGAGATAAAGAGATTGCAAGCGGCATTGCTGTCGCTGTCCAGGGCTGGTATTACGAAGTGTCACCGTGACTGTGCCCTCGTCAATGAACGCATTCTGCGGATCGAAGCTCAGGACGGAGGATGTGCGGACGTCAACATTATACGCTGCATGATGCGGTTGAGAAGGAGAGAGGGGTGAGAGGGGGTGGGGTGAGAGTGAGAGAGTGAGTGAGTGAGGGAGAGAGAGAGAGAGAGAGAGAGAGAGAGAGAGAGAGAGAGAGAGAGAGAGAGAGAGAGAGAGAGAGAGAGAGAGAGAGAGAGAGAGAGAGAGAGAGAGAGAGAGAGAGAGAGAGAGAGAGAGAGAGAGAGAGAGAGAGAGAGAGAGAGAGAGAGAGAGAGAGAGAGAGAGAGAGGGGGGAGAGGCAGAGAGAGAGGGGAGAGAGAGAGAGAGAGAGAAAGAGAGAGAGAGAGAGAGAGAGAGAGAGAGAAAGAGTGAGAGAGAGAGAGGGAGTGATGGAGAGAGTGAGTGAGTGAGCAAAAGAGAGAGGAAGAAGAGAATAATAATGCACACCCGATGCTGTGCATTGATCTGGAATCCGGGAAAACGTTACTGCTGGAACCAATGGGACATACACGTAAGATACTGAATACACAACAGAAAATGCTGGTGGAAGTGGGAGAGGTACCTTTGGCAGTGCATTTTTTTAATGATCTGTATACGCATAACATCGTGCAAGTGACAGCAGCCTGCATGAAGCGGAAGTGACAACAGTCTGCACAAAGTGTTTGGAGGTTCTGCAAGTACACTTACTTGCTCTTCCATGACGCAGGACACCCGATGTCAGTGTGCCGCAGATAGAGATGTTGACACTGCCAGGTTGAACACACACACACACACACACACACACACACACACACACACACACACACACACACACACACATGTACACACACAGTGAGCTGCGGCAAGTCATCAGAAAAGTGCAAAGTCCAGAAAGAGACATCACATCGCCCCTACACGGGTGATAATCACAGCACCATAAAAAAAAAGTAAATTATCGTGTCCGTTCCCGAAGGGAACTCACGACGGCCGCTAACACCCGATAAACCCTAGCGGCAGATGCAGCGCCTAACGGTGGGGGTGAGTGGATAAGTCTCACAACCATTGGCACAAGTGCCGAAAACGACCCCATTAGCTGCATCCATGTGCCCCTTGTGCCTGGCCACAAGTTCCCAGTTGACTGTGGGTAGCAGCACGGCTGGAAAAACCGCTCCCAGGCAGAACTTGAACCAGGCACCTCTCTTATCTCAATCATGGTCTTTGACCAACCCACTGTGCCTGCCTGGTCACAGCACCATAGATCCAAGGAAGTATAGTAGCCTGGATGTTCAACCTACCATCGCACAGTTGTCCCACCAACAAAACAGTTTCCTGCACTCTCGCTCCGACTGGCAATGTCGAAGCTCGCCGCGACCGTTGGTCTGGCTCTGCATGCACAGGAACATAGGAACAGCAGCGATGTACATTCCTTCACTGCAAATACCACCGGAGGTCATGAGAAACTTGTTTCAATAGCAGTCCTTCCAAACAACATGACCGTAGTGAACCGTATTGATGGCAAAACCGATAGTATTATCATACAACCTAAGCAAACAATCCCTGGTGACATCCAGTAGGATATTCACTTGTGCACACCACTAGGAGTACATGAATTGCTCGCACCGTAACACCTCGCCACAAAATGAAATGGGTTTCTCTTTCACGAAAATGGTTCCCCTCTATTAAAGTGATCCTTCAAAGACGGGCGGATTCAAAAACAATTTCCTTGTGTTTAAGCTCCTTCAAGCCGCTATAGAAGTCTGCAAGTGTTTTGTAACACCAAGCTGAAGAACGGAGCCCTAATTTACTTACCGCAAGACAATGGCTTGAGATGTGAATGGTGAGCCCATGACCAAGTCTAGCACAGCACAAAAGCAAGAACATGATGGTTAAGTAAGAGAAGTAAAACTATCCAGATTCTAGCCAGGTGATGCGCTGTTGAAATGTGACGTCAACGAGAGGAATGCAGGTAACCAGTCTTGCTCCGTTTCCCCGTCTTTTTCATGTTTTGGTATAAAAGTGAAAGGCTTCCCACTGGTTCATCTGAAAATAGCATGGTAAGTAAAGCAAATTATCGTGTCCGTTCCCAAAGGGAACTCACGACGGCCGCTAACACCCCAAATGAATACATACTGTGTACATAAAGGACAAAATAGTTGTCCACAGATGAGTGAATGTATACTGAATGGTAGTAATTGTATGGGCCATTAGCAGGGTATACCCTTAGGGACTGCTTCTTGGAAAATTGCAGAAGGAGCGAAACCCTAGTATTCTGCAGTCTGCACCTACCATTGTAGGAGTTTCCATCAAAGTCCAGACCTCTGCCTAGCGAGAAGCCCAGGCCTTCGAACGCATTCATCGTCATCTCCACGGCGCTGATCTTCTGGATGAACTGCGTGCGCAATCCGTCGGCAGCTCCTAGATAGATGTAGACCGCTCCCTGCTGCTTGCCATCAATCGTCTCATACGGTGCACCTACAGCTACGTCTGCACAATACAATAGAAACACCGCATGTAGAATGAAGAACTTAGCGAAGGTCCAGTGAACTAGAACCTACGGTCTCTACACAAAATGTCATGCTTACAGTACTGTAAGGTGCTGAAAAACTAGGGGCGGGGTGTCAGCCTCCTAGCCTTCTAGCCTAGGTTGTTCCTATTTTCACAAACTACAGTCTATGCACAGTTGAGTCACCGTGTATACATAATCATTGGTATGCTGTGCTTGGTGAAATCCTGGCCTGTTTGTTTTTCGGCACTCTATTCTTCAGCGCCTGACAGTACTGTAGTGAAGGAGTTATCAGGTTCTCACAAGGCAAAACTTAGAACTTAGCAGGACAATGAGACTGCAAAATCTGCAGGGTGGTAATATTCAGGATCTCCCAGCGTTTTTAATACAAAAGCAATATCAGTGCCTGTATCCACATCCTCATCCCTAAAATGCTTCCCCAATAGGTGAAAAATTAGAAGTCATACACTTGAATAGGCTCAGCCAAGGACTGGTGAAGAGTATGCGGTGAATTGTTCTGCGACTAATTACCGAACTTCAAGGAAATAGGTATTACTGTGCCATATCACTGAGCATGACCATCACCGAAGGTTGTACATAGCGTGCTGAGAGTGCTCTGATGCCACCAAGGCAGAGCAGAGTCATGAGAGTGCTCTGATGCCACCAAGGCAGAGCAGAGTCAGGGGCGTCAGACACGCTACAGTCACTATGGTATTGACCGTACCACTATTTGCTCCACATACCCCGTCAATAAAGTTAAATGCCCTGATTTGGGCACGAAACTTTCAAGATTTCAGCGAGCCTCACCCCCCCCCCCCTTCCCCCTCTAACTTGAGTATACCTCAGAAGGCTGACAGTACCACCTTAAAATACATTCCAACGCTCCTGATTGCGTAACCTGGTGGTTGCATTGAGCATGAACCTTAGAGTTACAACAAACTACTTCCTCCGGAATCAAAAACCTCTTGACTTTTTTCACTTTTCTTTGCTGCTGTTCTGTCGCTCTCTGTGTGGCTCTGTCGGCCTGAAACACCAACAGAATACATTTTCGAACCGTAGGAAAGCATGATTCACATTCTGGTAAGCCGACAATCACCGCAAGGCAAAGGTGTCGTGCTGTAAACAAAGCGAAGGGACGATGTTTTGCATTTTTGTCCACCAGCCATATTGCCAACAAAAGCACAGTGCTCACTGCTCATTGTTGCTAGTTTTTGGTTCAGAATGAGGAAGAGCAGGACAATGGCACTGAGGAGCAACACGTATGTGAAAAGGATAGCAGCTAGCGTTTTGAAATCGGCGTCGTCCCCAAAAACACCAGCCTAAGTGCGAACAGGTCGGCAAGATGTCAAAACTCCAAACGCATAGATGTGATACTCGTCACTTCGCTGAGCAAAGCTAAAAAGTTCAAAATCGAAGTCGTCGTTCAGTGGAATTTTTCAGTAGCTTCCACTCCGATGTTTCCTTAGTAGCATAGGAGAACAGGCGAGATCTCCCCGCAGAAGTCGTGATGTGATGGGACGACTACAACGCGGAGAGAAATGCAAAGCGTTTGGCTTTGCTTGTACGCGTCGTTCCGGTGCATTCTCGAGAGCCAAGGTGTTAGCACTGTACCAGCGCCACCGCGGTCTCCACCTAGATGCTAGGGAAGGTGCTGGTGCAAATCACGTACTGGTAACAACAAAGACGATCAGGGACGCGGAGAAGCTGCTCCGTGACATACGGGAATGCGTCGATCGACCTGCCACTTTGGTTGGATCCAGCCATGATGAATCGAGCGATGGCGACGCAGATTGAGACTCTATTCCCATCAATTGATCTTGTAGATATTGTACACATGTGCATTGAGCATCTTGAAGTGTGTCTCTTCCAATAGAACACTTTTGTGAACACAGTAACTCCCTGAAAAGTGATCTGAAAAAGTCACGAAGTTTTTGTTTCCGGAGGAAGTACAATGTAGCCCTGTTCCACTGGTGTACCGAGTAAGCATGAACGTCCTGTGTGGACGATTCCTCCTGCTTCCCCTTCGTGCAGAGCATTGTCTCACCATTGAATCCATCCGCATTGATATCTCCTAGAGAAGAGACCGCAGCACCAAACCAGGCTTGTGCTTCTCCAAGTAGGGTACGAGCGGCCGAGGATGCGTTCAGGATAGTTGCAGGGTTACTCTTCTTTCCTAGCGTGACAGCCTGGTCAATGACACACACACACACACACACACACACACACACACACACACACACACACACACACACACACACACACACACACACACACACACATACGCGCACACACCATTCACATTAAGATGGATTATTATCCCCTGCTAGTACAGCATTAGGTAAAGACTGCTCCAGTTCAATTAGGTAAGCATGTATGTTGGGGCAAGAAGTCAGTTGGACGCTTCCTGCAGTTTGATCCCCAACGGCACGGACTGGTGCACAAGGAGATCTCAAGGGACATGATTGGCTTTTCTGCCCGCCCATATCGTTGATGTTAGCTAAGGATCTCCAAGTTCCATCCTTCCACCTGGTTCTAACATTTGTTATCGCTCTTCACCCCGGTCGGAAAAGCATCCTTCATGTACAGGCCCCATAGCCCTTGTGATTTACAAGCAAAGTTAATAGTCCTATACGGCACCATGTTGTGCTCCGCAAGATCACAAGTCTCCAAAACGTAGCTCATTAAAGAGATGGCCAAAATTAAATTCACGGCATGCACATCTTAGACCCAATGTCCATTGAGTTAAGGTCTGTGATGGACGCCGAGAGAAAAACCAATCCACAAGAGATGATGCGCATCCCTGCACTGGCTTCACAGCTTGCAATACATTGTTGTTGCTGTTGCTGTTTCAAATCTTTATTCTCACGATAGCCAGCGGCCAATAAGAGATGTGTTGTTGTTGTTGTTGTCGTTGTTGTTGCTGTTGCTGCTGCTGTTGCTGTTGCTGTTTCAAATATTTATTCTCACGATGGCTTGTGGCCAATAAGAAATCTGTTGTTATTGTTGTTGTTGTGGTTGTTGTGGTTGTTGTTGTTGTTGTTGTTGTTGTTGTTGTTGTTGTTGTTGTTGTTGTTGTTGTCGTCAGGCGAAAAAGCACGTCATAGTACATTCGAGATCAGCGGGAAGAAGATGACGATGTCCACTAATTTAGTATCTGTGCACACGAATCTGCTGTGTGTGTTACTCTGTGTGTCAGCTATGGCATCATCGCCTGTGGTTCCATGCCTAGCATGTACGTCTGAACCATCCTGCAAAGTTTGAAAGACGTAGGTTGAGCGATCGCTCCGCGAAACATACTTTTTGAAATTCTCTTCATAGTATATCTTCCACCATTGAAATTTCGAATTTCTTCGAATTTTTGCTGAGAGGGGTGGCTTGCAACCTCGATATGGCTTGTTCCAGGCATGCTTTGGAGCCATCGCCTGTTGAAACAGTGGCGGGAAGCTGCCCTGCAACTGTTCCAGCAGGAAATTAATCGATCCGAGAAAGCGCGAGTCCGCGAATCTCGGTTGAATATTGAGTATTCCAAGCCTTTTCACGACGAAGATGGAGTTCTTTTTGGAGATGGACGTTGCGGCAAAGGACATGGTGTCCGACTTCTGGCGTCAGGTGAAGCCAGGGATCATTTGTCCAGTCAGGTCGGCAGCCTAACCATCGGTAAGCTTGTGTTTGGATCCCGTTCTGCTCGATGTGGTAGATCACAAACAATTTGATATCGCACAAATTGATCTCAGCATCGTGCGTACGGTATTTTATATTCAGAAAATCCCAAAGTGTCTCTGTGTGGCCGTCCTATGCCACGAGAAACTCCAATCAGGCTCCTATGTCCTCTGCCTTCATGATTGAATGTCCACTTCGTTTGAACAACGAACACAACAATTGAGGACGGCTTTGCAATGAAAAATACAGCTATACTGGAGCTGAAATAATAAGAAAAAAATGTGCTCAGGATGAGACTCGAGTACACGCATATTCTCCCAGCAGGTGAAACGCAATTTTTGTGAAAAATTCGTGTCGCCGACTGACCAGTAATTTCGCCTGACGTGTTAGTGTCATAGTTGTTTTCTATTACCTCAAAATCCTTATTAAATTTTACTGCACATACCGCTCTTATGGCTTGTCCAGAGAAGACGTAGACGTGACCATTCTCGAAAACTGATCTCGATACGGAGCTGGATCGAGCTAGCGGTGCTCCAACAAACAGCTCCGGAATTCTGGAGGGGTGGGAGACACAACAGACTTTGGATTAGTGATCAAGACTAGTCTTGCCCATATAGTATGGCAAGTGAGATGTTGGGTTGACCTGAGCAACTGAATAGATATAGAGCAGGGCCGTAGCACCCACTACGGCTGGTACGACCATGGCCGTACCACTTTTCGAAAAGCGTGGTCCGTCTGAAACGTGCAAAACCGTAATAAAAAAATCGGGACCGGTCAGATCTTCGGCTTGTGTTTGAGTCTGACTCATACTCGACTCGACACGGCTATCAGGTACACTTGGTTCACGGCAACTTAGTTTTCTGCACTTCACCAAGTCAATTTCGTATCGCAATGCTAGATTGGCTAGGGTACCCCGGAAGGAGACCATAGGTCTGTGGGGACTGCCCTAGAGAAATATGAATTAATACTATACTATACTATACATGAACCATAACATTCTATGCCTAACAATTAGTAAAAGATGTGCCAAAAGTACCCAGAACACAGGATTTTGTGTCTTTTTTACAAAATTTCCCAGGGGACGATCCCCGAACCCCCTTCACAGCCCGCTCCATCCTTTGGTTGTACCACTTTCCAAGCCCCTCATATGCCCCTGTAGAGCATACTCAATCTAGCAGTACATAGAGCAAAGCCAAACTAATCAAACAATTATGATGTCAAACATGATTGCCAAGCCTGAAGATGGCTTCGAGTTCGAAGTGGACACTTCAAATTGTGTGTAACACTGATGATCAAAGACGGGAGAAAGCAACGAACTTACCCATCATTTGTGACATCCACAGCACACATCGAGTAGCCAAAGTTTTCGCCCATCTGCAAAATGCACAATGCCACAGATTTGATGAACATGCACATTCTGCAAATAAAACATGGGAAAGAAGAAGAAAAGCTCCCCCTCCCCCCCCCCCCCCCCCCCTTCCCCGCCTCTGCCCACCCATGCCACAAAAACATGCCCACCCCATTCAATGGCACACCACCTCCAGGCCACGTACAATGCTTTCACTGAGGCAGTAGAGAGAATTACTTTACAACTGAACTTGATTGTATACTTGTGTACAATATTACAACATGATCTTTGATGTCATCAGGGTTTGCTAATGGCCAACGCAAACTTCTCAATGTTGTTAAAGGGGAAGTAAAGGCTAAAATCAAATGTTCACCAGTTGTAGTTTCCGGGGTGCCTGCAGGCTGCAACTAAATTTGAAATTTCACACCAAGGTTCAATTCGAGTGACAGGAACGCGCCCAAACAGGCTGTAAGTTGTACCCTGCAGGCACGGTGACCAGTCCACTGGTGTATGCATGAGCACGTGACCGCTTATTCAACCATGTTCGATTGGGAATAAGGGCCGAACGCTGCATTGCAGCCTTTTCGGACCAAAACCAGTCGACTCAGCATCCAAAAGGCTACAACACATGGGCCAATTGCAACCATCCGTGCTTTTATGGGAACGAAATGCCGCTTTTAGTGACATTTTGCACACAAACTCCCAATCTAGGAGGGTGCAGTCACCCAGTTCCGGTGGAAGTGGCGAGTTTGATTGGGAAGAAAGCGGCTCAGCTCCTTCGGACCAAGACCATTCGACTCAGCACCGAAGGCTACAACTGGTGAAAATTTGATTTTAGCCTGAACTTCCCCTTTAAGCCGAGCATTGGCACACAAGGCAAAGTGATCCGGATTTGTTGCGACTCCGCACTTGTTCACCATAAAATATTGCAACAGAGCTTTTGGCCATACTCCAATGTCCTACATACTCAACCCGTCACCACCATTCGCTCTTAGCCGAGCCAGTGAAACACACCAACACAGCAGGGACACTTCCACACTTCGACATCTCTTCACATACAATCACCCGACGGCTTCTGAACCTGATACCGGCGGTATTATGTTGTTAGCGGCGACATCACAACACTGCTACTTACGAAAGCACCGGCTATGTGAACGTATTCCATTTTGGAACGGACTCGGTGGTCTGTTATTGGTCCAATTCTGGCTTGAGCGGGTACGATGAGAACCTGATGGACAATCAACAGCACGGACATGCAGCATAGAAATTTTGACACTGTAGGATGCAGCCACTAAACTTCAAAATCACAGACCCCCCCCCTTCCTCCTCCATGATGTCAAAGGTGTAACCAGTATAATTATGCTTCTAACCAACAAGTCAGCAAAACAACAGACAGAGCCCCTGTCATCGAGAAAAGTTGCTGCGGCTGAGTTACAAGCTAAGAAGAACTAGCAACACTGAGAAGTCTTTGTTTTCGTCTGACAGTGAAGATATGCTATCCGTAACTACATACAGCCAGAATGACGTCATGTTGAAGACTCTGATGCCGCATAAGTAGAGTACCGTAAAAAAAATTAATTTTACGGTTCGCGTCAGATTCGGTTAGAGGCCGAGTTTTCTGCATCCGTAGGAACGCCACCACCCTTCAAGGACCAAGGCGCAGATGCAGCTCCTAAAGCGGTGGGAGGTGAGTAGATCAGCTCACCAGCAAGTGGTCAAAGACGGAAAATCCTATTCACTGCATCCATGAGTACCGTAAGTATACAACATGTTGGCAGCTATCTACTTTCAGCTATATTCGGCACCAGCCCAAAACGCCTCAATCGATATGCTAACAAAGACTTTCCCATTGACTTTGGTGATGTACATGTACTAGTAGTATTAACCCGTGCCGGACATAATCCCTGCCGAGTCGAAAATCGTGAATTGCCGAAATTTTTGCAGCGCGGAAATTTTGTACACTTACAGTAATAGTAGTAGAAGCACCGACAAGTCAAAACTTGACACTACGAGTGTAGGAAAGACAACACGTGTAAAGCTTACCCCACCCTCCTTGCGTACACCGTACATTGGCTGTGAGAGAGCAACCTCTGAAACAAAGTACAATGCACGCCAGCAATTCAAAACACAATTGAGAACTCCGCGCGTCGACGGTATTCACGCAACGTTATCCAGGCATCACGTTCATCCCTGTTTTGCTTTACCTGGAGGACAGTCTCTGAGTACTCCTCTTGAAAATGCTCGGACAAGCCAGCAACTTTTAATAATGCAAAGTGTTTTGTGATCAGGAACTGCGCACTGCAAGCATATGTAGGTAAGGAGAGTTGCAAGAGAACGGTGGGACTGGGAGTGGGATATGGTGCGCTCCATTTCAGGTCTTTCTACCATTGGTACGTATTCAACAATGGCTGTAGTCTGCCGGTAGCAGTCCGCCAAACACGCTGAAAGTCTGTGCAGCAAAGCATTATACCGTGTGAACAACTCCGAACGCCTACAAAGTATGTGATAGTAGCTATCTGCGCTGCGGATGATGTAGTGTTACAAGATGATCAGTCATAAATTTAGGATATAAAATGTCAACATTGCCGATCAGTACAAAAACATATTATTCTTGTGACTAGACCGACACCACACACTCACACTCCACCTACCCAGTTCGTTATCACCATCAAAATCTGCCTGGGCAACGGCCATGCCAGTGTAGTTGTCGACATTGTCAGCATGCAGAATGCCACTTGTGAACGGAGGGACGTTCCCAAGACCCAGGTCGCCAGTCCAGATTTGACCTGTTGCAATGCGGTTCAAAACCAGTGATTAAGTAATGCTAACGAACAATTGTCCTCTAAAAATAGGAATAAGGCCGAGGTGGAGTTTCCTCGGCAAACATGACTTATGCGGTTGCAATTTACCCCGCTTCAAATGCACTGCTATTCTAAGAGGACTTTATTGCAAGGCAGTACAAAAACGTGGACTGGACAGAGGGAACTCTTGTGCCCAGGTAATTCAGATCTTTTTTCTTGAAGGCCAGTTCAAAGTACTTCAAAAAAGAAACCAAATAGATCAATGGACTGCACATGTTACGGGGACAGGGGGGGGGGGGGGGGGGAGAGCCCTAATGCATCAAAACTACGCTTACCAACACCAAGTTGTCTTCCCGGCGCGCCCAACACCATTTGGTTTCGATTGTTAGGGCCCTGGTACGGCAATGGAGCAAACGAGAAACAGAGAAAATTACGACCCACATGCTTAAAGTAGCAGGAACGTCTGATTTGTATCCTGATGCAAGTCACTGATAGAACTTCGAAAGACAAGTGAAGAAAGACGACGGAAATGCTGAAAATAGAACACGTGTGACTGTGCCTATCTGTATGGTGGGAGGAGAGAACAACACTCTTCATCAAGTATGGTTTCCGAATGAAGGCAACGGAAACAGCCGTCTCCAAATTCTTTGATGTATCCTGATGTTCACTTTGAAGGGTTTATCATTATTACCTGTCATGGCTAAAGTTGATATGCAATATGCAACATTGCCCGGCTGTACTTTTTGAATAATGGTCAAAAATATCCAAAAAATGGATTCATTTATGTTCATATCAATCTTGATAGTGGGTTTGCAGTGATTCTAGCCAGATTTTGAATGTGAAATTTTGAAATACGTTGCTCCTTGAACAGACGATCGCGCCACTGAGCTCAAAATCTCAATGTCCTCTATTCTAGGACCTCTTGCTTCGCTGCATAATAAAACTCTTCACATGGCACTGGATATACATTGGTGAGGAAGTCTCTTACCTTGGTAATGTCGATTGATGTTCCAACCAAGCAGAATCGCAACCATGTGTTAAGCAGGCCAGGCAAGAACTTGACGTAATCTTCAAGGCACAAAAGCACGACAATCAAAAGCATGATGGCGTAAGAGAACTGAAGAAGACCAGATCCACTGTCAAAGTATAGTGCTATGCAGCACTTCCAAAACAGCATTGCAATCGTGTAATCCACCGTGCAAAGCTCAGTAGACTCAGATAGGCCCGCGTACCCAATTTACTACTATGCAGAAACTCAATGGCAGGGCTGTAAAATTCAAGATCAACACTTGAACTGGTGAAGGTTTAGGCACTGGTTTATTCAACTTCTACTTCCACACACCACACCTATACTAGACATGCAATTACCCTAATCACCCATGCATGCACCAGTGTTAGGTGAAATATGGCACCAAAGCTAGCTGCCTTACGTGGAATGTTGTCGCACGGCGAAAAGCGCACAATCTGCTCTGTGCTGAGGTCTTTGGGTAGTATGAAGCAGCGACCGACTGCATCATCCAGCTCCTGGCCTTTAGAGAAGCGGCCTCCAAGTCGATAGAACCAAACTGTTTTGTAGGACGGAGCGCAGACCTGGGCCGGGGTAGAATGGCAATCATAGGATGAAATGATGCAGGAAAGGTTATATGTGGGACGTAGGAAACCATTTAATTTGAAAAATAATTGTCTGGAGAGGAGGGGTGAGGGCTCTAAGGCAAGGGGTAACGGTTATCAGTGGGGTACATGAAACAGTTCGATATCCTGGAGAGGGGTGGGGGTGAGGGGGCAGCTGGATAAAGCGGGGGGGGGGGGGGGGGGGGTCAAGGAGACTTCCAGCAGACTGGACGATCAACAGAAAGTGATCAGCAATGTGGGACATGTGCATGCCTCCGCATAGTTCACACACATACATGTGCACACGCACAAACTCACTTGTACTGCCCCACTGCCCGAAACTGGTTATGTGGGTCTCCCCAGGAGAAAGGAAAGGGAGATACAAAAAAAATCTTGGGAAGATGACTCAATTGGCTATTGAATCCACCAACAGCTAAGACCTGCTGAAATCTCCAGACTCTAGGCGCGGCAATGAACCCAGAGATGGGCTTGCCTCACCACAGAAAGTGGGTAGGACAATTTACAGAAAAAGGATTGATGGCATTGAGGTGTCCATCCTGGGATCCAACTGTGTTTATCTCACCCCCCCCCCCCAGTGAATGTGATACTGGATACTGGCATAGGTTGCTAAGTCACAATGGATACGATATAGGCCTTGTTAGTAACATTGATTTCACAAAAGTTAATCTCGCCAGAAGAAGTCCACCGGTCAACAGGTGTGTCACTTAAAGGGGAAGTGCATCGATTTTTCGAGTAGGGTCCAGAAGAAAGACAATTTGATATCGGTTCGAATGGCATATCTCTCGCTTCCATACGATAAGCCAAACTTGCCAAATCGCCAATTGTATGCTCACGTTGCCATAGCTACCAGCGGAGTGATGACGTACAAAACTTAGCTCCTCCACAGAGAAGGTCAATCACTGCAGAAATTGGTCATTTTCAATTGTCTTATTGTATTCACGATGTGAAAGAAGTGCTGTGTTCAATGCTATTAGTGCCGTGAACTATTTGTCGCCCTTCTCATGCATTTCCCTAGGCTGACTGTGCCTAGGAAATGGTTTCCTCCAGGACAAGATGCTTGGAATTCGCCGTCTCTCCTGAGACATTTTCAGCAAACTTTCAAACCTACGACATTATTTCATTCGTCAATCTCCACCACCCGTCGTCTCACCTGGCTTCAGAAGATGTTACGAGAGATAGGAGAGTCGCCAGGAAGCATTCACCTTCAGGAATTGGAAAGAGCAAACGGCATGGTCCTTGGTTGGGGGAAATGCTGAACGTCTGATTTGTCCCAACCAAGATTTCAGCATTTTGTTCGTCACTATTTTCGCTTGTCTGCTGGTGTCTCCGCGCTCCAGCTTTCTCCTGTCGGTGTCACGTCCCAGTACACAACCGAGAGGACTACTAACAAACAGTTCACTGCACTTACAGCATTGAACACAGCCCTTCTTTCACTTCGTGAATACAATAAACCAATTGAAAATGACCAAATTCTGCAGTGATCGACCTTCTCTGTGGTGGAGCTAAGCCTTTCGTATGTCATCACTGCGCTGGTCGCTATGGCAACGTGAGTATACAATTGGCGATTTGGCAAGTTTGGCTTATCGTATGGAAGCGAGACATATGCCATTCGAACCGATATCAAATTGTCTTTCTTCTGGACCATACTCGAAAAATCGATGCACTTCCCCTTTAAACTTTGACTAAAAAGTATATGGACCTTGAAACCAACAAAGATGACAGGCACAGCATTGCTAATTAAAACATGTGTGCCGAGATGGGACTTTGCTCTGGGCATGGAATTTCGTCGTTATTCACGAATTGTCGTTATGTCCGCAGTCGTTATTAGCGAAGTTGACTGTACATACAAACATCCACACACGCATGCATACAAATGCACGCGCACACACACACACACACTCACACCTTCCTTCCTTCGCCCACTGCCACGATTGGCTATGTGTCCCCAAACGGGGCGACTTGGAGGAGTGCTGTCTCCGGGACGCGGCATGAGGCCCTGCGAGTCCGGCGGGACGTGAACGGCTGTTTCACTGTTTGTTTTTTGCCTTTGCGGAGCGACGGGAGGTGCAACTATGTCTAGCGATGTCTTGAGGACGGCTGAAACGGCGTGTGCAGACCATACACAGGAGTGGTTTCACGGCAGGTTGTACACGAGAGCATACCACACTGTAGACTCCATCCTGACACCTGGTTCTCCACTCAGACCTATCATCTGCTGTTTCAAGCCACTCATTCATGCCAATGGACACCGCCGTCAGGTCATGTTTGATTGGGTCTTTCCACCTCTTCCGGGGGCCATGTGGAGGTCGTTTAGACGGCAAGGCACCAAAGAGCAATTGGCGGGGAATACGGTCATCCATGCGAGCCAGGTGGCCCAGCCATTGGAGACGACGGCGCCGGACCTTGTCAGAGACCTGCTCCATGCCACCCCACCACTGCCGTACCTGAAGGGTTGTCACGTGCTCGTCCATCTGGCGCGCCCGACTGATGCCCAGGACCATGCGTATAGATCGCAGGTGAAACGACTCCAGACGCTGGAGATCCCGTTGCCTCGGTGTCCAGTTCTCAGCACCATAGAGGAGTACTGCCAACACAGTGACTCCGTACACAACACGCTTGAGACCGATAGGAAACTCCGAGTTCGCAAACACAGCTTTCTTCAATGCGCCAAATGCACCCGAAGCTGCGGCGATCCTGCGAGAGACATCAAAGCTACTCCTAGCATCAGGAGTGATCTGGCAGCCAAGATAGCGAAAGCTGTCCACGCATTCGACGGTTCCACCCAAAGGCAACATATCCGACGCCACCACACCAACGCCCATAGGCATGAACTTAGTTTTGCCCAGATTGACTGACAGGCCAAAAGATGCTGCAACCTGTCGAAACGTGGCCAAGGCCCTTTCAGCACCGCCGTAGGTTTTGGCGAACAGTGACGAATCGTCCGCAAACTGACACTCCGTGATAGTCACCCTGCGACACTCTCTGAGACGCGTATTGAACAAGCAGTCTCTGCGAAACTGCGACACCTGGATACCGATATCCTCGTCATTGGCGATGGTAGCATGCCACTTTTCCACAACCGCACCCATGAATAAGTTGAACAGGATCGGGGCCATAGTGCATCCCTGACGTAGGCCATTTCCCACCGGGAAAGGGTCGAGCAGATCTGCGCCGAGACGAATGGATGCAGACATGCCTTCATGGAACGACCGAATGATGGAGATCAGCTTATCCGGCACGCCGAGCCTGGAGAGAACCCTCCACATGGCTGCTCTAGGCACTGAATCGTATGCTTTGCGCAAGTCAATGAACACCGCAAAGCCCTTTGATGAATGCTCATGCAATTTCTCGGCAACCTGGCGTACTGAGAACACCATGTCTGAGCATCCCCTACCACGGCGAAAACCACACTGGGAGTCAGGCAGGTATTCCTCTCCAACCAGCTGCAGGCGATCCGCTATTATTCTTGCCACCAGCTTGCCGACCACGTCTAGAAGCGCGATGCCTCGCCAGTTACCACAGTCACTAAGATCACCTTTCTTGGGAATTGGGATTAAGATGGCGTCTGCCCAATCCTGAGGAACCCTTTCCGTCCGCCAAACTTCAGCCAACAACATCTCCAACCTAGGCACCAGTTCAGAGCCGCACTTGAGCATCTCCGCTGTTATCTCTGATCGGCCACATGCTTTGCCATTTTGAAGAGCTCGCATAGCACGGTGTATCTCGCTGCAGGCTGGGGCGTTCTCAAGGTCAAGCCGAATCGGTAGCTGCCCAATGGAATCAATGGCATCTGGGACAAAATCACTGATCACGTTTAGGACACCGTCAAAATGCTCCCGCCATCGCGTACCTGTTGCCTCTGGTGTCTCGCACACAACACCCTGCGCATTCTTGATAGCAGCTGTCTTGCGGGGCTGCAATCCATCAAGTGCAGTCTGGATCCTCTTGATGCACTCCCAGCCTCCCTTAGATGTTAGACTAAAGCGTTCGCAGTCCCGAGCCTGCTTTCTCAGCCAGTCCTGCTTTGCTTGACGAACACTCACACACACACACACACACACACACACACACACACACACACACACACACACACACACACACACACACACACACACACACACACACACACACACACACATGCACCCACGAACCCTCTGGGCAACGCAGTACGGAGAACTCTCTCGTCTCTCTTACCACTACTCTGCCATCGCTGCCTTCGCTCATAACCGTTGTGCCTAGGCGCATGTTTGACTTGATCTCTACCTTGGATCCATTTCTGTGCTTGCGATCAGCTGGGGAAAAAGCATAAAAAGTTATATGAGACAACGCATGTACCTTTTTAGTTAATGATATGAGAGACACGTACTAGAATATGGTGACATGCCCTGTTAAAAATTCCAACTCTTTCACCATTCAGTCTCTGTCGTATCTTGGGACAGAAGGGAACAAAACTGATTGATACAGTTTCTGCGACGTGTCTTATAGATTGGGTATCTGGCCTTGCATGGGCACACAGTGTATGTCTTCACCATTCAATGACGGCAGCCAATGCACTTGTAACGGTTTTTTAGCCACCAATGCCAAAAAAAGAGAAGAGAAGAAAGAATGCCTAGAATGTAAGTGTGCTTACATGTACATGTAGGCACGCACATGCCTCTTTCCAGAAATTACTTTGAATAAGCACATTTTGCTGCAAGTGCGAAGCTTTAGTGGTAAACTAGCAAGTTGAAAAATGTCAAGAAAGGCTTGACCATATCTGTAGCCTCGGAGATCTGGATGAGAGAGAAAAGAAGTCAAACAATGGGCATCAGTATCAGACCAGAATGTACTCACGCAAGGAGTCCACCGCAATCTGTTGGCAGGGCCCTATGGATGTGGAGGCCGACATCAGCGGGCATTTGTAGACTGCACCTGGCCTGGAGACGCCCCTCACACGCTGTACGGCCGGGAAAACTTCTGACCGCGGTGCACCAATAATGGCGCTACAAACCAAATGAAAGGCACAGATATACCGCCCAAAATGATCGTCATGACAGCACGATACTCAATTTACACTTGGTGATCTGAAAGGCAGCACGAGAAGACTTTACTAAGAAGGTTAAGGACTTCAGCAGGCAGGCATAGTGGGATGGTCTAAGACCATGATTGAGAAACAGAGGGTACCAGGTTCAAGTCCTGCTTGGAAGCGGCTGGATTTTTTCCAGCCGTGCTGCGACCCACAGTTAATTGGGAACTCGTGGCCTGGCACGAGGGAAACATGGATGCAGTGAATGGGATTTCGGTCTTTGACCACTTTGTGGTGGGTCTGATCTACTCACCTCCCACCGCTTAGGAGCTGCATCTGCGCCTTGATCCAAGAGGGTGGTGGCGTTCCTGCGGATGCGGAAAACTGGGCCTTTGGCCGAGTCTCACGCGAACCGTGAATTTTTTTTAAGGACTTCATGCAACTGCACTGTAAAAGAAAAGGGGGATTTGTCAACTGGCAACTGCTATATTCGATTGCTTCTCACTTCACTCTTTGCGCTGAGTTACTTGAAAACTAGTTTATTGACAAAATTGAGGTTTCATGCCAGTCAGCCATCGTGAAAACGAATTAAAAGAGGGAGATTTTGTTCAATAAAATGTGTGCTCAGCATTATAATCTTGGACAATCTTCACGTAGAAATACCTACCCGATCAAAGAAGCTACACCTGCCTTTATCCAGCGCATGTATTCCACTCCATGGCCATGATCAATCAGGGGAACACGCAATCTGAGTGGGTGGTGGATGATGGGAACTAAAGTTTACCGTAAAGACATATTCTTTCTGTGCATCCAAACTTTTGCTTTTACTCGAAAACCTGTAGTGGTCTCCATAGTAATGCGGATTGGCATACGTTGCTTATAGTTTCTCTTGAAGAGAAGACACAAAGATGGGTTCGTGAAACCCAAATGAGTTAACGCTTCTGGTAAAGAGTTAGGAGCTCATTGTTTTTTCTCTGGCTGTATAAATAGGTTTCTTGTCCCCTATTTGTAGCAAATTGCTCAATTACGTGGCTGTGCTATATTTCTTGTCGGTGAATGAACATAATCATACGCTGAACAGGTGATGTGACTTCCACATTAACTAAATCAGTTATCAATCTATTCAGTATGCCCAATTTCATGTTAGAGTGGATTGTTTCAATTTGTTTAGCCTGCTACCGTGATCAACACTGGCATGCACCCAATATTTGATTGATTTTTGCTCATCCTGGAAAAATGAAAACGCACATGGCGAGTATATCTAAATGTGGAAGACAACGCTATTCGCCAACAGTGCTACACTTTAAAAGTGAGCTATATAATTCAGTTTGCTAACTCATGGCATTCGTCATTCAGTTACGAGTCACTCGTTAGTTGCCATTTCTAAGAAGTTCCTAATACATGTATGACTACTGCAATTTGATGACATTGCAGTACGTCGTTTTGTATCACTGTTGTATTTGAATCCAGCAGCAAGCTGATTGCTCAGAGAGTCAGACTCAGTACAGGCAAAACATGTTGGATTCACTAATGCATGATTGAATCATGTAGATCTACCTTGAGAAACATTACAAATTAGTCAGTACATGTACACATCAAATTAGTCAGTACATGTACATATCAAATGAACAAATCTTACTATTTCTGATTTCCGTTTGTGTGCAGTGCTACACTGTAGCCGAACAAACTGTCGTCCGGACCTTTCGTTACAATAGGGTTTACCACATCGTAGTGAGCCGTTTCAGCGTCGACCGAAACAAGCAACGCTGCCGTAAGAACGCCGAATAGCAGTGCGCTTGCGTCCATCACATCGCTGTTCGCGATCCACCTCAGGACGATCATTGTGCACTTCGCTCCCTCCGACAGTCCGCACCACCAACACTTCCACCACACTCGCCTTGTTTGGTCCGCTTTCCGCCTTTGACCGAACTTCTCGCCACGAGCCACTGGGTACAACCGCAAGTCGACCACGATGGTGCGGCTTCGCCTCACGCTAAGCTCATGTCCTTTCAGCTAGGAGAAACGACTACACCAAGAGGTTGTGAAAATAAGAACGGATTCTTTGCGACTGGTGCACAGCGCAAATCCAAAACGATCAGCGAACTTGGGCGAGTCGCTGGATGGCTGCACTCGGGGAGAAGGATAGGCGCAAAATGCTGGATTGATTTTTTGAACAAGTTTACAGCTGGGCACTTGCACGGCGAGCGGCTTGGTACAGCAATTGTATTGCAACAGTACGTAACGTCCGTTGGCGGCCATGGCTTGCGCATGTGTCGCTGGGCTTCTAAAACCAATTCTTCCCCTCCCAGCCGGTGGCCCACTTCCGTGCAATCGCCGCTTTACAGAACGACATTGGACAGCGACACCCTGTACTGCAAACAACCTACCTCGATCAGACATCTCCACATCAGACAGCTCGACCATGCAGTGCATGAGTCATGACCCTCTGCCCTTGCGGCCTTGGCTTGGGCTCGCTTTTCTGCAGCGTAAATCAACATGGTCGCGCTGATGCACCCGCCGAACAGTGCAGGCTTCACCACCGTGAACGTAACGTTGTTCGAAGTCATACTCTTTGCATGTTCTTGGTTGCGATAAGAAGACGCGGAACAGGGAGCAAGCTGGCTGATATTGTTGCCTGTACAGTGTTCATGGTGTTGGAAGCTTCAAATCGTTCCGCGATGGTGTTCCACTAATCCCGGCACACCCACCGCTGACCAAGATCAGCATACTAGGTGCTTACAGCTGTCAACACTGCCACTGGATTGACCGGCCATAACATACTCGACTACGTTACGGCGTTACTTCTTCACTTCAGGCTCTTGCCAGTCTTGGCATTCTTGCTGACCGCGTCACAGTGCCTCCTTAGACCTTACGCTAAGGCTTACCTGACCTTGACCTAGGACTAAGGACGGGTACTAGTGCCTGGGCTGTAGTGACTGGGCTTCAAATCCTAGGAGGTTCTCCTCCCGAAATGGAAATACTAACACAGGTCTGACCGTCAGCACCACGCGGGCGCTGCTTTCTCCGACACACAAGTGACACAGTGACCAAGGGACCCCCCCCCCCCCCCCCACGGAACGGAATGTCGCAACCAAGGAGTCAACTCCCTGGTCGCAACCAGTTACCTTACTAGCAGGCCCTTAGCCTAGGCTTAGACTAGTAAGCCTTACTTTTTAGGCTTAGTACTACTACTAATACTTCTTCGTCAAAATGGGAAAACTCATGGCTGCCTTACGAGCACTAGGACGGTGGTGTTACAGGATGTTCGAAGACAGTGAGGGCTTGCACAGCTGCTCAGGCTGTTAGTGCTAGGTAGCATGGCTGTGCCTTGGCCAGGGAGAAATCATGTGCATGACTGTATCATGACTGTTGTATAACATGATGATCAGAGCACAGTTACTAAAAGCTCCCAGGAAATATTTTACTCTTGATATGATGTAGATCGTCATGTACATGACTGTACATGAATGTAAAAAATAAACATAAGTGGATATCAGGTTTTGCATTTTCATTCCCTACTTTGGCCAGTTTGGGTAAGACTCCTTTTTCGAAATTAATATTTCCCCACTAAACCCTTTCCACAGTTTTCAGGAAGGATTAGGAAGATTGTACAGGAAAACCTGTCAAGGCGACCATTGCAAGCAGGGCCAAGGGCAATACAAGGGATACTTCTGTACCTCCAGTCAAATGACCCTGAATGTGGAGACCACCTGGCAACAAAGAACGTTTGAAGGTCCCTTGAGCGTTTATCTTCACTGTCTGTACCTGAACTAAGTTCAATCACAATTTGTTTCCAATTCGGTATCACTGCTACTTCTTGAGAGAGAGAGAGAGAGAGAGAGAGAGAGAGAGAGAGAGAGAGAGAGAGAGAGAGATTGATTTTTATTTAAGGATTGTCCAAAGGCCGCAGAGGCCTATCGAGGGGCTCAAAGAGAGAGAGAGAAAGAGAGAGAGAGAGAGAGAGAGAGAGAGAGAGAGAGAGAGTGAGTGAGTGAGTGAGAGAGAGAGAGAGAGGGAGAGAGAGACAGGCAGACAGACAGACAGAGAGAGATTGCTTTTCAAAGTAGGCGTTTTTGTTTCGGATGACAGCACATCGTGAATAATTCGAAAACTTTTCATAAATAGTTGATGAAACTTCATGGCATATATATCTGTCTGTCTGTCTGTGGGTGTTTGCATGCTGGAGTAGCTCGCGTGTGTTGCCAGTTGATCCAGTCGATGTGACTGTTGCATCACTGCAATTCGTTGTTTCAGCAGCTACATTGCATATGAATTTGAATCATCAATGAACAGGGAGACGAAATGATTCCAAAGATGACATGAGTGAAAGGAATACTATGACAACTTGTACAGCTTCCTATACTAGTAGGAGATCATTGCTGGCTATTACATGTCCTTGTGCAGAGGATTTTATCACATGTTATAACAGTCGATAGAAATGCAGCAGAGTTTTGAAAGGCAGACAATTTGCCATGTAGACAATCGTACACATCCGCTCCACCAGAGGAACACGATCCCAAATCATCACACATACCAACTGGAAGGTCTGAGCCAGCCTTCATGCACCGCTGTACTTCAACTTCTGCAATGTATCCCTCAGAACCCCAGCCACTGTTGAGCAGGAGTTGGGACAAGTACTTGACAAATACAGAAGAAAACTCCCGGTAAGCAAGGCGTTCGTACCCATCAAGTGCATCTAGAGAAGAGACAGTCGCTTTGCCATTGACATGATGCTGCACAGCATATCCAGTGCCCTGGGAAACAGTTTCTGGACCCATAGGACTTTGGCTGCTGCCCGTAGTTTCCTGCGCATCTTGGAAACGATTGCCGTATGCAGGCTTGGATTTACAGGCCTTGGTGGGTGGTATACCACTGCTGTATCCTGTTGGTTGTCTTTCTGACAATTCCTGCAACTTTCTGGCACATTTCATCTCCAGGGCACCAGCACCTGGAAGGACCAGCTTGAACTTCAACGCATTGCGAAGTCGCTTTAGCGCGGACTTGAAGTCGGCTTCAATCATAGCCAATCGTGCATGTGTGGCTGCTGTCAGGAACACGGAGCAGCAGGGAGTACACCTGCAATGGAAGCAATCAATTTTTCACAATCACATGGCAGGAGCAGTATTAAAAACTATTTTTTGCATCATGAAGACTGCTACAGAACTTACCCTTCTCGCCTTTGAATTCACCAGCATTTAAATACTAAATTATCACAGCAGCACAAGTGCATTTAAAAATCTTTTTAGCAGAGTTCAATCCCGAGGCTTTACAGTGAGCAGACAGTGCAGGGCTCACATGTATTAACCAAAATAGCCATTCAGTGCCATTGTACATCTACATGTTCATGCATATGAATCCATCAGCAATAGACAACACCAACCAGCACGCCAAACCTAGTCTCTTGGAGTTAGGGCTCCATACGGATTGTTACTGCGGCTGGCCACGGTGACACATTGCACCATCCTCCTATATCTATGAGGCAGCTCCAATTCTAAGATTGTTATGAAACTGTGATCTGCCAATGCGGCCGATGCATTTCTGGGAGGAAAATAGCACTTACTCCGATGAAGGAAACCCCGCGTGGAACTCACTGGTGAAGCTTGGTTTGGATTTCTGAAGCACGGCAGACGAGAGAAACCGAGAGTGCAATGACGGAAAAGCAGCCCTAATCCAAATGTAATCAAATCGTAGCACCAGGAACCAATACTTGTACCTGGTGCAGCATTCCCACGTAATGAAGATCAGATGGCATGATACGTATGATGGTACGCCATCGTGGGACAGTATTCGAAACAATACTTTGAAAATTCTCAGAAGAGCACAGCACGGTCGTCACAATTCACTCCAGGACTCACCAGGCGTACAATATTTCTACTTCTTGGTGGCACACATGGATCATCGAGGACTATTCTCTGACTGTTCACCTGACAAATGCTGTCTGAGATACGCTCCACGGACAAGACCATGTCCTTGATCACATGGTACTGTGGGAAAAACAAGACACAGACACAGACACAGGTTGATAATCCTACCAAGACACAGACACAGGTTGGTAATCCTACCAAGACACAGACACAGGTTGATAATCCTACCAAGACACAGACACAGGTTGATAATCCTACCAAGACACAGACAAAGGTTGATAATCCTACCAAGACACAGACACAGGTTGATAATCCTACCAAGACACAGACACAGGTTGGTAATCCTACCAAGACACAGACACAGGTTGGTAATCCTACCAAGACACAGACACAGGTTGATAATCCTACCAAGACACAGACACAGGTTGATAATCCTACCAAGACACAGACAAAGGTTGATAATCCTACCAAGACACAGACACAGGTTGGTAATCCTACCAAGACACAGACAAAGGTTGATAATCCTACCAAGACACAGACACAGACACAGGTTGGTAATCCTACCAAGACACAGACACAGGTTGATAATCCTACCAAGACACAGACACAGGTTGATAATCCTACCAAGACACAGACACAGGTTGATAATCCTACCAAGACACAGACACAGGTTGATAATCCTACCAAGACACAGACACAGGTTGGTAATCCTAACGAGACACAGACACAGGTTGGTAATCCTACCAAGACACAGACACAGGTTGATAATCCTACCAAGACACAGACACAGGTTGATAATCCTACCAAGACACAGACACAGGTTGATAATCCTACCAAGACACAGACACAGGTTGATAATCCTACCAAGACACAGACACAGGTTGATAATCCTACCAAGACACAGACACAGGTTGATAATCCTACCAAGACACAGACACAGGTTGATAATCCTACCAAGACACAGACACAGGTTGATAATCCTACCAAGACACAGACACAGGTTGATAATCCTACCAAGACACAGACACAGGTTGGTAATCCTACCAAGACACAGACACAGGTTGATAATCCTACCAAGACACAGACACAGGTTGATAATCCTACCAAGACACAGACACAGGTTGATAATCCTACCAAGACACAGACACAGGTTGATAATCCTACCAAGACACAGACACAGGTTGATAATCCTACCAAGACACAGACACAGGTTGATAATCCTACCAAGACACAGACACAGGTTGGTAATCCTACCAAGACACAGACACAGGTTGATAATCCTACCAAGACACAGACACAGGTTGATAATCCTACCAAGACACAGACACAGGTTGATAATCCTACCAAGACACAGACACAGGTTGATAATCCTACCAAGACACAGACACAGGTTGATAATCCTACCAAGACACAGACACAGGTTGATAATCCTACCAAGACACAGACACAGGTTGATAATCCTACCAAGACACAGACACAGGTTGATAATCCTACCAAGACACAGACACAGGTTGATAATCCTACCAAGATACAGACAAAGGTTGATAATCCTACCAAGACACAGACACAGGTTGATAATCCTACCAAGACACAGACACAGGTTGATAATCCTACCAAGATACAGACAAAGGTTGATAATCCTACCAAGACACAGACACAGGTTGATAATCCTACCAAGACACAGACACAGGTTGATAATCCTACCAAGACACAGACACAGGTTGGTAATCCTACCAAGACACAGACACAGGTTGGTAATCCTACCAAGACACAGACACAGGTTGGTAATCCTACCAAGACACAGACACAGGTTGGTAATCCTACCAAGACACAGACACAGGTTGATAATCCTACCAAGACACAGACACAGGTTGATAATCCTACCAAGACACAGACACAGGTTGAAAATCCTACCAAGACACAGACACAGGTTGGTAATCCTACCAAGACACAGACACAGGTTGATAATCCTACCAAGACACAGACACAGGTTGGTAATCCTACCAAGACACAGACACAGGTTGATAATCCTACCAAGACACAGACACAGGTTGGTAATCCTACCAAGACACAGACACAGGTTGATAATCCTACCAAGACACAGACACAGGTTGATAATCCTACCAAGACACAGACAAAGGTTGATAATCCTACCAAGACACAGACACAGGTTGATAATCCTACCAAGACACAGACACAGGTAGGTAATCCTACCAAGACACAGACAAAGGTTGATAATCCTACCAAGACACAGACACAGGTTGGTAATCCTCCGATTGCTGCTCCTATGAGTATACAATTTCCCCTGCCGTATCAAAACATAATGCATCTGGGCACCACGTATAACCAACACCCGGTACTGGGATATTGCACGCATGGCCGCCCGCTCACCCGCATGCACACACACACACACACACACACACACACACGCACGCACGCACGCACGCACACACACACACACACACACACACACACACATGGAGTGATATCGTTATAGCAAAGACACATGCTATATTTTCTCGTTCTGGTGACAGTGAACTCTCTCGCACTCAGGGCATAACCATCAACAGTGCTGTGCCTGTATCAGAGGTACATGTAAGTGATAAACACGAAAAAAAAAAAAAAAAAAAAAAAAAAAAAAAAAAAAAAAGGTGCGTGCACATGCCGAATTATGTTAGGAAAACCCTAGTTGACTGTAGCAACTTAGCAAGTACTCTTTTGTTTGTTTGAAGTACTAGTATCTCATACAGCCCCATCGTCCGTGTTGATACGGTAACACCATGGAGTGATGCAGCTTCCAGTAAGCTAACACAACGATGCTCACCGTGTTGGCCGATAGAAGTGTTTCAGCGGCCATCAGTCCATACGTAGAACTGATCACTGTCATGACGTCATGGCTGCACTCCAGTACCGGTATGGCGAGGTAGTGACATAGAGCAATGACGTCATCATCAACGCCACCCGACACCACGATCGTGTGTACGTTCAGCTGCAATGAAGGACCAAGTGCAATGCAAATGTAAGCATAGCTTTGCGATACTAGTGCGGAAATTCAAACTTCGTACTCGCTGTCACGTAGATCTAGAGCATGACACAAAGCACAAACATTCCAAATCCACCATCATACAGTGGACAACAGCAGTGCTAGTTCTCTGACCTTGTCCAGATGTTCTCTTATCCTTTCCAGCCAAATTGTCTCCTTGGTGGGACGACCCATGTACGGGGGACGAACGTAAGCTGAGGCCTTGGATGACCATGTCTTAAGGTGACCTGCCGCATGATAGTCGACAGCAAGATCTCCATCAACCAGCTGCACGAGAAACAACACAATAATCTACTAGCACATTCATCCACAAACAGCCAATGACTATGTAGCTTTCACCAAGCCTTCGAAAAAACATTATCCACAGCACCTGTAGTGATGTAATGATGTACATATGTATAGTGTGCGCATACGTGCATGCAGTACAGCACTCAGCAGAGCTTGAAGACGATGCCTGCAATGACTACCTCCTGACTTGTATTGTTGTAGTGTTGTCCATCCACAGCACCGGCATACTGGAAGTCAATTTATAACTTTAACTGTGCAGTGAAACATGTCAAGCCGACCATTCGAATATGGCGACCGCCTGTCCCAGAAGACCACTGCAACCAGGATCCTGTGGTGCTATTCCTAGTCAAATAACCCTGGATAAGGAGACCACCTGCACACAGCGACCACATCCCTAAGGTCCCTTGAGCGGTCGCCTTAGACAGGTTTCACTGTTAAACTGTTTCTTACTCAACATCTGGCTCGCCGTAAGACTGCCAATATATATGAGAAGTCCGGTGGTAGCCAACCACGGCGAACTAAGTAATAAGTACCGTCTCGACAAGTAGAGAGCTGTGGTTGCATTTCACCCGGGCACACTGACTTACCAAGACGTTCAGTACTGGTGTTTCTCGCACGCGTGCTGCTATCACTTGCATCTGG
The DNA here is from genome assembly GCF_964019385.1 of Sycon ciliatum. NCBI lineage: Eukaryota > Metazoa > Porifera > Calcarea > Leucosolenida > Sycettidae > Sycon > Sycon ciliatum. The sequence continues at coordinate 36,106,860 of NC_088644.1, forward strand.
CCGTCGTCCACAAGCAAAGCAATCCCCTCATGAACGAACGGTGTCGATCCAAATGTTCCAAGAACAGGGTGCACTATGACTGAGAACTTGAGCCTGCAGATCAGAAAACATGAGTGTACCACGCCAAGCGTGCCTCTATCAAGTCCTAGTAGATGGAGCGAAAGATGAATTCTTGCTTGCTTTTTAATGACGCAAGGCTTGGTCCAAATTTTCAACCTGAGTCGCAGCATCAATATCACCATCACAAAGTCAAACTGTTTGCAAGGAGAAACATCTAACTAAGCCAACGTTAAGGAGTATGGATGATGGCACAGAAACAACAGTCAGATGGGATGCGTCAGGGCTCACCTCCGCTCCAGCACTTCAGTACCCCGGTTCAGAGAAGACGCATCCACCATGGACATGCAGCACCGATACAGCACACCTCCCAGACCTTGTCGACTAACACCCATGCTGGATCACAACCGAACAGGAGCAGAGTAGAATGCTATCTGGATAAAGAGTTAGTTGCATGATACATTATCACATGTGCGGTAGACAGTAGTGACCATGTTGAGTTTGCATTGGTCATTGTGATCAGTCGACTATGTATATTTAGTACTAAGTTCTTTGCATCCGAGTCATGCTGGCCCAGTATTATGAAATATGACTATGCCTTAGACGAGCCTTTAGGGAAGCTAAAGAAATGCATGCATTACAGTAGAACTTACTTAGTACGTACTCTGATACCGAAGACACTGTCTGGCTTAGTAAGGACAGTGTCCGGAGCATGGGCGCATTGATCTCTTCTGAAGTATGTTAGGATAAGAAGTACCGGCTTGAATACTGAAGGGGCATCTTGCTGCAGCCCATGGGGGTACATCTTACCAGAGTTCTATCACATTATCAAGTACTGAAAATCATCTCATAATCACCAATTGGTCAGATGTCCCTGAAATTGTTTTAGTACATTATTGCAACTCACCATAGGTTCCTTAGCCATGGTGCACATCTGTCCGTTTCAGATGCTGATGGCAACGAGCCTGTGTGGCTGGCGGCCGAAGTGCTCAGAGAAAAGTGTCGGCTGACCTGTCTCAACCGGCGACTTGAAGCAGCAGAAACAGCAGCGTGTTGTAGCTGAGGCACAGCCACCGGCTTGCCCGGGTCACTCGATGTTCTGCTAGAGATGTCGGACTTTGTGGGATTGGTGCCATCCTGTGCAGGTGCGATCATGCCCAAAATGGAAAGCATTTTTAAATCGCAGTTCATCCATCAAGGAAAAATGGCCTCGGATGTCACATTTCCTTCGAGTAAGTTACGTAAACATGTATTACAGGTGCACTTCAGGGCCCTACTCTAAAAACTTTCAACATGTAGAGGCAATAGATATCGACGAAAACGTTCAATACTTATGACGCATCTCTTAATTGGTTGGGTGTTTGCGTTTTTGCGTAGATGCATGCGTAGATAATACATTTTTGCAATAGATATCACATTTGCAGCCTAGAGAGCGTGTGTGGGCAGGCGTGTGTTTACCGCCATCTTGCCAGGTGTGTCTTTACCACCATATTTATCAACCAGATATCACATTCTAAATTATGTCATTATAAGAAAAGAAAAAAAGGTGACAATGATGAGGAGTGGTACGCCGGTGAATACTGTAGCAACTGTAGTGCGCCCGACGCTTCTGTGAACAGTGCTTTCATTGGTATTCTCAAACACATGTACTGTGCAGTGCATCATGTGTGGACTGTGTGCTCTACATGCCAGTACAGTAGCAGTTTCTATTGTGCAAGCGACGGGGTACACATGGCAACGCGTACTACAAGTACGTTGTAGCATGTCAGCAATACTGTGTGCGCTGTGGATACACCATAGTACTGCTCAACGAAACCCAGTCGCGGCACTCAAGTTCGCGACTTGCACCATTTCGAAGCCCAGTGTTTGCAGGTCTAGGGCTGCGCAACACCCGGCGTGTACTTGAATGACACGACTGGATTTCATTGAGCAGTGCTGTAATACATGTGCGTAGTTTCTGCGATTGTGAAGGCAAGATCTAACTTACCAACGAAAGCACAGAGATGGCAGTCTCCCTGGCAAGCTCAACACAGATGTCAGATACCTTGGCTAGCATCTTGACCAGGACATCCTGGGGAATTCCCTATCAGAGTCACATTGAACGAGAAAGAATCCAAATGAGACACAACCTTAACGTGCACGAGTACACTCGTAAACCGCGCGCACTGCATCAGCATAAATTCTGGTACTCAAGTGCACTACACATCCAGCTACACCTACACACTTGCCGTCTGCTCTGTATTCACTACTCACACAGCCGACACTGTGGACAGTGCCAGAAACACCGGTAGAGAGATTTTAAACGTCTCGGTCATTAGCCGGTCATTAGCCGTGAATTTTCAACTGTCTGATCATGAACCCAGTTACGAGACTCATGCATAAACATATTGGAAGGTGGAGAGGTGAAATGTAACTCCGATTGAGTGGCTATGACGCCATGTCGTTCATTTTGTGGCAGCCTATGCCACAGTCGTCTTGATGTCGTCCTAAATTGGAGTAGGGCATTGGGACATTATTGCTCCTAATTATTGCTCCCAATTATTGCAATTAATTTTAGAGTAAAACCTGGTGTAAGCGACCTCTCGGTTTAGCGACCACCTGCTCTTAACGACCGTTTTTCCATGCACCGACAGTCCTACACAGACACTGTGGGATCTGGTTCTAAAGACCACCTGGCTTTAACGACCACTTTGCCTTTCACCGTGGGGTGGTCGCTTAAACCAGGTTTTACTGTACTCCCACAGTAGTGCTCGGTTCCTTCCATTCACAACAGTTTTAAGTACTGTTCACATGTGCCAGGCACGTGCGCTGGTGCCCTTGAAGGGGGGGGGGGGGAGGCCCGGGAAAAATTCCAAAAATGAAGCAAATCGTGCATTTTGAGCGAAAAGGGGGGGGGGGTTCCGGGCACCCAGGAACCCATACGGGGCTCGCGCCTGTGTACTTCAGTGCCTCTATGTTCACTCTACAATCAGCTGCTACTTGTACAGATAGGCGCACTAGAGGACAGTCCTTCTCGTCTATTTCTTTGCCTGCTGCTAAAACTAGATATGGCATGTTCTCTGTTTCTTTCCTTGGCGCTGATCGGTGGAATTCTCTGCCTATGTTGTGTCGCCAAGCTGATCAACCATCCGCTTTCATTTCGCTCTGCAAAGAGCACGTAGGGTTCCCTGTAAAAAGACGGCAACGTCTGTGGGGATTTCCCTAACAAAACAATAAATACTACTACTATACTGCTTGCAATGTATACTCGCCGCAAGACCCAGACATGTGTGAGCTGACCTTTTGCAGTAGCTCCGAAAGGCTGCCAGCCATCAGGCACACCAAGACTGCTGTCGTTGTGACACATGATGCTGTGTGATTGGCACAAGAGTGACAGAAGTCACGGAATAGTGTACCCACTGGATGCTAAGATTGCAAAAGGAAAACACAAAGAACCATGATTATAAGTGAAGAATTGCCAAAGACTTTGAAAGTGATGAGACACTTCAAGCCACTGTAGCCATGCAGAGCATGGTCACAATGCCAAGACTACTGGTGCCGCATAATGTTAAAGCCGACCAAGTTCGGGAAATTCACAAGATACATACATACATAGGTATGTGCAATGAAATCCATAGCTTGCAGGCATAGTGGGATGGTCTACGACCATGATTGAGGAACAGAGGGTGCCAGGTTCATGTTCTGGTTGGAAGCAAAAGGACTTTTCCAGCCGTGCTGCAACCCACAGTTAATTGGGAACTCGTAGCCTGGCCGACAAGGTAAACATGGATGCAGCGAATGGGATTTTCGGTCCTTGACCACTTTGGTGGTGGGTCTGATCTACTCATCTTCCACTGCTTTAGGAGCTGCATCTGCACCTTGATCCCTGAGCGTGGTGGAGCTCCCCCCCCCCCCCCTAGCTCCCCCTACGGATGCGGAAAACTCAGTCTGACATATAAATTACCACCACTTGAAGCTCGTCCAATAAGGTGACAACGTCAGAAAATAGAGCATACGACTTTCCATCAGAATCAACGCTGCACTTAGTCCTGTGTAGCCAGTGAACAAAAACGAAGAAGAAAATACCAAGGTTAAGCAAGGTTATGAGTTATGACAGTAATTGTTAGCAAGTTTACTATGCTGAAGTGGCATAAAAACGACCCGGTAGTATGCATGGTGCTGAGTAGACCCTCAACACAGAGTATACATGTAGCCGCTGACACAGTGCGTTAGGACATTGGGCATGGACATATGGGGGCTATGTATGCAGCGTGAGTCGCTAGTGCATGCAGCACTATGCAGCGACTTTGCTAAAGCATATCAACATTTGGCGGCCCGGGATGATAATGATGCGCTGATTAATGATACGTTGCAATCGCAAAACCTCTATAGCAAAAATGAGGGAACGGAATACCTTCTGTTTGGTCCCAGCAGTGTCCTCAGCGAGCGCCCTGCAATGCAACAGAGGATCAAAACATGCCGATCAGGATGGAGATGTGGCTGCCATGCGGCCCCTGTGAATGCATCTCAGAGTATGGCTTTGGTCAACAACATCAAAATAAACAAATACAATGAACTTTACAGTCCACATGCAACTCAGTCAGACTACGTCATGGTTCCGCAATTGACACCTTATATGCCACCACTCTCAAGGATCAAAGCACACATCAGGGGCATAGGAGGGGTTTCGGAAGTGGTACGACCGAAGGTCGGCACGGCCGAAGGCCGTTTTGGAGGGGGGTCGGGGGGACCTCCCCCGGGAAAATTTTGTAAAAAAGACACAAAATCCTGCGTTCTGGGAACTTCTGGCACACTTCTGGCACAGTTTATAAAGTCATAGAATTATTTCACGGTCAGAAGAGATGTGCATGGACATGCACAGATGCATGGCAGATCTACGAGTACGAGTCTAGAAAAAGGTCAAAGTCTGATGCACATATGCATCGATGGATCCTGATTTTTTATTACGATTTTGCACGTTCCGACGGACCACACTTTTCGAAAAGTGGTACGGCCATGGTCGTACCAGTCGTAGCGGGTGCTACGCCCCTGCACATTCAGTTCGGATGCAGTGCTGGAAAATGATGAGAGGAAAGAGCAGAACTTCAGGCAGGTGGTGTAAACATTTGTCATGATGGAGTAAAGTTTGGAGTTGAAATGCAGCCGCGGGACAGACAGTGTTCTCGTACAGTTGTATCAAATGTAAATGGTCTCATGTTATTCTCTGGACGCTTTGCTTTGCCAAACACCTTTGTGGAGGTGGGGGGGGGGGGGGGGGTCCATAGGCCCACACTGCCGACTCATATAAGCGCCATGAACCAGGAACTGGCATTGAATCAAAGTATGCTCGTGGTGGCGACAGTGGCAAGTAGCCAAACCGGCACCTACATGAAGCACAGTTGCACTAGGACCATCATGTGCATGACTAAAGCTGTGAAGTTCACAACTGGCGCGTGTACGCGTGAAACCACGCGTTTGTGCGTATTTTTCGGGCTTTTGGGGCGTCATGCGTACGGAAACGCGCCAAAATGGAAATTCAAACATGATGGAATTTTCAGCGCGTATCAGGCGCGTACCAGCGTACATGCCAGCCACTTTGACTGGCGGGGTCAAAAAATTAGTACTCGAAGGCGTCGCACGCTCTATATACGAGCCGAATTGCTGCTTTCTGTGAAAGCCTGAGCGCGCGCTGGGGCGCGCATGAACCGCAAGCATATCGCGTCCACGCGCCAGTTGGGAACACAGCTTCATGCAGTACAGTGTAGTATTGTACATTATGTACGCGACCTACAATTATGATACATGTCCTGCATGTAATTCACCCTGGTTTGTTGCCATGACTTCAGAATGCTGCTGATTGCAAGCCATACAATAATGTTGCTTGTCAGTGGTTCTAAAAAACATTCCTCACCTATTTCAGACAACACGCGAAGAGCATGGCGTTCATTGTAAGGTAGAAAGTCCGTCATTTCCCCAACAACGGTTCTCGGATACGATCCAAGCTAAAAAGCCCTCGACCTCTCTCAGCGATCCAACTGCATGACCGGTGCTAACGACAGGTGAGGTAGGTGAGTATCAAAGTATTAGCGAACATAAAAAAATTATTTACATGTACGACACGAAAAGTTGGAAAACGTTTTTCGTTCGAATTTCCCGCGAGCAGTACGCGCGCACACGTACACGTGCTGTAGTGTACTGTAGTTTGAAACTTGTCTGGACAAGTCGCAAGCTGAAAACAAAAGCAGCAGTACAGGGTTTTGATCGTTGCCTGGAGTTGAAGGCGAGCTACTGGGTATTTGCGATGTTGAACTACTTTGAGAATGGGGAAGAAGACGCCTGCAAAGTCAACGCCTCCCTTGAAAAAACCTGAGCACAAGACGTCCGCTGCACGTCATGCGAAGCAGCAGAAGCCCAAACAGAAAGTGCAGGCCGGCAAAATTTTACGAAAGAAACTGGACTTCATGCTGGAGAATGAAGATGTGGACCTGGACACGGTGATTGGACCAGTTCTGGCCAATGACTTGAAATCTACTGGCGTGACATCACTGAGACAGCTGCGCAGCAAAGATCCTGAGAAACTCTATCAACAGATTATCAGCCGACGGGGCAAACATGTAGACCGCTGTGTACTGTACACATATCGCTGCGGCCGTTATGTTGCACGCACGCCAGCCAAGAGCAGAGAGGAAGAGCTGCTGCTGTGGTACAGCTGGACCGACTCCAAGCTGCCGGACAATGCAGAAGAACTTCTTGCATGTCCAATTGAACGACTCTCTAAGTCCGTCATGAATAAGCGAGCGGCGGACGCACGGCGAGAGGGCCGTGGCTCTGACGGTCCCAACAAGATAACACGTGTCAAGGAGGAACCACCGTCATAGAGTATCGCTGTAGTATTTTGAACATCTAGTACAATGTTCTGCAAACATTCCAGAAACAATCCACCTAACCACGATTCGGTTGCTTTGGTCATCTGCAAGCTTATACCAATGGTATGTGGTTCGGGAATGTACCATGCTGTAGCTGCCATGGATTTCCATGGAGAACATGTACGGACAACTTTTACTAGTGACCTTGACTTGCACGAGACTTTGCGTATTGCTGAGGAGAGGCAACATTTTAACCGATAGGAGAAAGCTCATAAGTATGTATGTTGAGCCTACTCTTCTGACTTAGGTTGTTTGTAGGAGACGCCTGTTGCTGGAGGCATCCATTGCTCCATGCCTACTGTTACTGCTAAGTAGTACAGGCATGGTGGTGGGCTGGCACAAGCGAAACTCCGTATGCTGGTTGGCAATTGTATAGCCGGTTGCAACGCGGGCATGCAGGCTTCACTTTTAGTTGCTAGTGATATGCCATGGGTTTGTGTGGTCCATGTAGCATGCTTCTGCTTTAGTTTTAAACATTTACATTTCTAGTTACAGTCAATCATGCATTACCCATCCTTATTTGTCTGCTGTTAATTTGTATTTTCTGACATCATAATTCATTGAAGAATGCTGAACTTGCAACAGCAAGTTTTCAACGACAGTAGAGTGCCGATTACCCGCGACCGTCGGGACACAGGACCTTCTCCAGGGGGTTGCATCAGGGAGCGGACATGCACTGGTTTACAACATACGCATACATGTAGCCATTCCGTCACGGGCTCTATTATACTAGTATTGTACTGTATTACATACTGTATTTCCCCGAATATAAGTCACACCTTTTTTTAAAAAGTTGTACACCTAACTTCAGGGCCAACAAAGGGGGGGGGGGGGGTGCGACTTACAATCAAGCACGACTTACTACTGAAGTGACTATATTAATAATTGCGACATGGACCTGAAAATGGGGGTGCGATTTGATAACGGGGAAATACGGTAATTATGGAGTTTTACAAGCCAACAACACCGCACTCAGTTTCGTCCAAATATGTTCCCTTCATTGAATGTGCACATGGTTCGAGGATCAATATCCAATTAGACATGACAGTTCTGGCCAGAGAAATCCAAAGTAGCGCCGCCACAATCGAGTGCACAGAACAGTCCGTGGGTGGGTGTAGTGCTAAGTCTGCATAGCGGAGAGAACAGTCCGTGGGTGGGTGTAGTGCTAAGGCTGCATAGCGGAGAGAACAGTCGGTGGGTGGGTGTAGTGCTAAGGCTGCATAGCGGAGAGAACAGTCGGTGGGTGGGTGTAGTGCTAAGGCTGCATAGCGGAGAGAACAGTCGGTGGGTGGGTGTAGTGCTAAGGCTGCATAGCGGCCAGCGCTATTTATATTCATGAGGTTGGATTTCTCCGCCCAGTACCCCCAGTACCGCAGCTCCCCCGCAACACACACACAGAACAGAAACGCTTCAACAACAAACAAAAAACATTCCAATTTCCAGAGTTTCAGTGAAATCCTGTCTGCGACAAAGAGTTGAACAGCAGCTACACGAGACCAAAGGGAGAGAGTGCCGTTGCACTATAAAAACCGATAAAACCATTGTAAGCACGCCCAGGCATGAGTGTGCGTGGCCATGGGCAATGAATTAAAATTGTAAAAAAACCAAAAACGAAGTCGAATGAGCTAGTGTGAGTTTTATGTTAAATATGTAGGCGCACTAGAAGACATTTCATAAAAATTTCATGGCGTTCCATAGATCAAGAACGTAGACTCTCCTAGGAATTCGGTCAAACTCATATCATTCGACAGTGTGATTCCAAAATTTGCTCAAGAATAAAAGATGGATTGATAGATGGGTAGTATATAAGCACAATGGACACAACAAAAGCAACGACGGCATCTGTAAACAGGGTGTTGATAACTAGTACCATAATATAGGACATCTGCAACGATAGCATGTAGATGATTTTATCAAGTAGCAGCGACAGATTGCCACAACAGATCAAAAATAAAATGAAAATAAACACTTGACGCCATCGCTCCATGTCGGCGGTTCTTGCAATGGTAGACACTGCTCTAAGGACTGATTGGGTGCGAAGCACGTCTACTTTCTCTCCTGTACAAGCACACAAGCAGTAGCAGCACAATGATGGCAGAACACCAACAGAAATCAAACAAATTGGAAAACCTCAAACATCACACAATAGTAGTCACCAAAGGTGTCCATCACATCAATGAGAAGATCAAGTAAAGCTGCATCACTGCTGACACAGACAAACAAATTTCCAACAAGCGGGGAACACCAAACAGCGCACACGTACCTCCTCTGAAGGCGACGGCACTTGGGACATTGCGTTTTCTGCGGCTGGAAGCATTGCTTGTGGTAGCAAGCACGGCATGCTGAAGCACAAGCAACACAGTGAAAACAGGGTGAAACATGTTGTGGAAGAGCAGGCCAAAGACAATTGACACAATAGGAGTACATTCGGACATGGTGGAGGTATCCCATGCTGCACAACTACATCGGTGCACACCGCATTTCAAATCTTCTCCGGGACTTCGCAACAAGCCGTGACACTGACTGGATTGAATATGCATCGTGTCAGGTGTGTCTTGTGTAGCTCATGTTCATCCCGTACAACTGGAGGTTTCAATGAAAATTATCAAGTACCAAGCCGCCACTTTTATCCTGCGATCATAGTCATTGCACGGAGCCTGCAGTAGGATTCGACAAGCGCCCATGCACCGCAAAACGAAGAAAACAGCGTAAGTTCTGGTAGTGCCGGGCTGAGCCATACGCACACTCACCTGAGCATTGGTTGCACTTGTCCAGCTGGAACGGAAAGATGACGCTGCCCTTGTTGCAGAGCTCACACACAAAGCCTCTCGCCTGGCATAACTGTCACAGAACACACAAACAGAAAGCTGTAAGCGGCAAGTCAACACACATCACCAGTCCTACAGGGCAACAGCTTGTTCAAAACAACCAGTCCGGCAAAGGAAAACACGTATGCACAACATGTAAGCACGACTCAACCAAGACCACATTAATGAACCAATGCAAAGGGGTCAGCAATCCACTGAATCCTTCCACTTCCACCGACCCATGCCTGGTTAGGCACACAGACAAATTCAAAGTTAAAAGCAACCCATGACATACCGGGCAGGATTCCACGTGTCGGACTCCAGCCTCTACAAGCGATGACAGTATAACATAGAGCTTGCCCTGCCGAACCTGGACCATACAGGAAGCAGACGGCACACAAGACGCAATGATTCAGACTGAAATGCTACATTAATGTTGTCACTCATACATATACTCATGCAGAAAGATACACTGGACAAGGGATGGAGTGCAGTGCCCCTTCAAGATTCAAGACATGTTTTTCCTGATCAACAAACTATGCGCGCCCACAATTTCGTCAATACCGGTGGATCGTTGGAGCGGAAAACGTGAAAAACAATACACCCCAGTTTCAACTTTAACAAGTAACTTGTTTTCGGATATCAACTATTGAGTGTGTGGGTGGACACGTTGATGTCAAATCGAGAGCCTGCAATCCCCCACCCCTCCCCGTCTGAGAAATTCAAGACGACAGGCTAAATCCAGTAATGATCGCACTTTACCACTGGCATCAGTGCTGTGCCTGCAATGATTTGATACTTACCATGGTAAAGTCTTCGATAGAGTAGACATGGGGCTCAGACACCCAGTGGCCTTGGTCCTCAAACTGTTCACGAAGACTGTTAACACAAAATACACAGACAAAACAGCATACCGCAAAATAACTAAAAAAAGGAAAGGTTTTCCAAGGACCTGGGAACAGCGAAAACTCATTTTGTCTTTGCCATTCCCGAGTGAAAAACCTCGGCAAGGTATTCATTCGGAACGACAGCAAACTAATCCCTGGTTCAAAATTTTGAATTTCCCGCACTTGTTTCCACGAAAATTCACATCGCCATGGTTGTCACGACTACTTCGTCTGAACTATAACGTACATTGTGCTAAGCGAAAAGTCAGCTTGGACGATCCGAAGTACGGAAAGGTTTGCGTTTACGTTAGCATTTTTTCAGCTATTAAAGGATATCTATTGTACTATTTCCTGTATCAGTTTGGTAATGTTTTGTTAGCCCATTTTCTGCCATAGTGCATATTATAAATGTGAATTATTATTTCCTTGCAGTGTTGCTCATCTTTAACCCCACCCCACCCGTGTCCACTTCATTCCTGATGGTTATTTCATGACCAACACATTGAAATATGTCCCCCAAAACGAATTTGTGAAATGCAGCGATTGAGTTTAGCCAGTTTTGCAAACAACTCTTTCCTACTTGTGAAGCTGCGTGTAGCGCTCAACAAGATTCTTAAAAAAAAAGAATAAATAAGTTCGATAAAGTCAAGCTGTGAGTTCTGTGTCAACCATGCCTCGATATGCTGGAGAAGGAGAGACACACAATCTTTCTTACTCACTCACTCACCCACACACTCTCTCTCTCTCTCTCTCTCTCTCTCTCTCTCTCTCTCTCTCTCTCTCTCTCTCTCACTCTCTCTCACCCTCACCCTCTCGTCTCTCTTGTATGTTCACGAACATGTACATATAGAGCATGCACCTACCTCTGAGCCAGCCGACAGGATCGAATGAAATCTTTCAAGTAGAATAACTGTGCTCGGATTGACTGCAGACCAGAAGAAGAAAAACAGCACATCCACGGCAACTCATTCAATACTTTAAAAAAAAAAGTCAAGGTAGTGCTACCCACAGCAGTGCAACCCACAGGCGAGGCTGTTATCCAATCCATCACACCAAGTCTCTTGCAATGCACTTCGGTTTAAAGTAGGCAGTACATGCATATTAGAACATATGACTAGCCAATGTGTGCACTTGCTTAAGCAGTAAGAACTAAGAAGTGAATACTAGATGTAGCTTAGTGGTTGTAGATCTGCTAGTGGTGGCAAGTGGACCGCCACTAGTTCGAGCACGGGCATACATGTACGCATGCACCGCCGCATGGGAATTGCATGAGCCTGCCTCCAAGTCGTGGGCCACTTCTATCACGCCGGCATGGCCTCCGACCCACAGGGAAAGCTTACCCGTACAAGCAAGTCCACACCAGTACTGATGTCCAAGGACAAATGGGTCGATTCCGCTTGCAACCATAGTTACCTGACATACCTTTCTTTTCTTTTTTACTTCGAAGTAATTTTAACCCTTTCACTACCACTGTCAACTGCAGTCGCTGCACCTTGAGTGGTCAGCTGGCAGTGAAAGCGTTCAATTATTTCTATGAACAAGGCCCTATTGAGAAACATGTGGAGAGCAATTAAAAACAAGACAAAGGGGACGTAGGGACGACGTACCTGACATGTAGCTAAAGCCTTGATTCTGCGATACAGTACAGGATTGATCGCTGCAACGCTGAACAAAGGCTCCTTGTACATGTGCGATAGCAGATCCTGGGCAAAGTTGGATACTGAATACGTGTACACAGTTAAGGTCAGTCAACGAGTGATGGGATGTTGGAGCAGATAGAGCACGGGTATCTGGATGAGGTATTATACGAGTTACGAACACATGCACTTCAGAAGGAACAGTAACGTGTGAGCAAGACGAAGCAGCACTTGTCAAGTAAAAGAGTCGTAAACCTTCTATGCAAAACTCCCTCCTCCCGTAGAGCAGTCATCGACAGGACTGGGGTATCAGTACCACTAACTGTAGCTTGTAGCAAGTACACCACGTGTACGCGCGCACGCACATGCTATGAGCATGCTTGTGCGCACTCGCATGGACACCTTGGAAAACGTCCACCATCATATCTAACTTGCAACGACGGTTACGTATTCTTGCTAGCATGGATAGAGACACAGCAAGACTTGTTTCAGTAGTCCGACCTCTGGCCCACCACTAAAGCCATGAAAACATAAGGCACAAAAATCTGCAATAATTATATCCAGGCAGAGAGGATATTTGCGGAAATCCCATTTCTGCAGTATCCTGGCCGGTATCAGCGCCGTCTGGTTGCCATGACAACTGTGGCAGAAATACTTTCCTAGATACTCGCAGTAACGAAACTTTTTCATGAGATCTAAAAGATTAAAAACACAGAAAAAAAACAGAAAACAGCTATAAATAGATGGTGTACAGAGAACATATCCAAAAACACAGGAGATCACCAAAAGAGAATGAGGATAGGCACATGACTCTAGTTCAGGCCATTGACATTGGCAAAACTCACGAGGTTCCACTTGCATTCCGCAGCCAGCGCAGCGACACTTCTGCTTGACGCCAGCTTGCTTTTTCCTAGTTGAGAGTGAGAAACAAGGAGACCGGAGACGGTAACATGAGATCATGCACAACAGTGACGAGATGATAAGCCAGTCATCTCAAGACTCGGGATAGGAACTAACACAACTACAGGAAACGTGGAATGAGGCAATCGATCGCAGGCGGCAGCAACAGGACTCACTTTTGCGGCGGATGAAGTAGAAAAATGATTTGAGCCCTCGGCGGTGCCCAATCCTCGTCGCCACGGATACGCGGCTGCACAGCGGAGGCAAACAGGGAGCACATGAACGCTAGTCAGACTAACTCAGCATGATGAATAAAGCAGTTGTATGCAGCAACAAGAACAACAAACAACAACAAGAACACAGGAGTGCAGATAGGAACGCCACGGCCGAAAGCTCTGTCGCAATATTTAGTTCTGAAGTACAGTGCTGCTCGATGAAATCCGATCAAGCGCGTGAATGCCACGCCGGGCGCTGTGCAGCCCTAGACCTGCGGAGACTGGGATGTGAAAAAGGGCAGTGCGCACACTTGATTCACGCTATCAGATGTCATTGAGCAGCACTGTAGAAAGGACTACAACTACCCGTAATCAGCTAAGTTCTCATCACCAAACACACTGTTATTGAGCACGGCGATGATGGAGAGTGAGAAGTGAGATTAGAATATCTAACAGTGTGTGACCATGGCAATGAGTTAGCGACAATGACAATGACTAGGAGCCACGGTGGCATGTTGAAGACAACAATTTACTACTATCAGGGTTCGTACAGGAAAATCACCACCAAATTCAATAACTTGTCCATGACCAAAACACAAGCTACGTGCGAGGGATGATCGCCAGGTACTGCTACAAGTGTGTACAGTACAGCATGCATGCACATGCACACACACACATACTTGCGTAGCAGATATGGCCGAGAGGACGGCCTCGGCTCGCTTCACCTCTACTTCAGTCTGCAGCAGACCAGCACCAGCACCAGCAGCAACAGTCGTGGCAATACTCGCACCAGCACTCCTTGTCAAACTGCCAGAGGCATTGGCACGCGTGGATGTCGGAGATGACTTTGCCACTGACGCCGGCCGCACCGGTCCCAGACCTAGTAACTAGAAGCCAATGCAAACATGTCTTGCTTACATCTTCTGCCTCTCTCTCTCTCTCTCTCTCTCTCTCTCTCTCTCTCTCTCTCTCTCTCTCTCTCTCTCTCGCGCGCGCGCGCGCGGCCTGTCTCTGAAGACGACTACGGTGATCACATTGCAGTGCCTGCACGTAACTCGTAATTTTGAAGTAGGTGCACGGGTTCAAGTGCAGTGCTAACAATGTATTTCGGAAGTGGTGACAGGGTTGAATTCAACCTTAAGAAGCTAGGTGGGAAAGTTGATGGCAGGTGGCAAGGTGATGGCTGGGATCATCAAAGGGAGACCCACGTTACAAATGATCTACACAAAAGACTCGAAGTACAGACTAATAATTATGCATGCAACAGTACAAGGTTCGTGCAAACCATCTGTTCTATTTGCCAGCACACACCCATTTCGCCCACAACAAGACTAAAGTATCCTGGCAATATACCCGATGTACACAAAGTATTTCAAGCCCGATCGAAAGCACAACAGCATACACGTACTGCTCGAGAGATGTCGTCCTCCTGCATGACTGACTGCAGCTCCGAAGCAGTGTGCAGCGTGATGGAGCTATAGCGGCTCAGCAGCGACCGGGCAATGGATCCCGGTGAAGTGCTCATCTCGTCTCCTTCGTACGCCACGTTTCTGTATGGTTGCACGGCGGAGTGTTGTAACAAGAAGAGAGCATGATGGTGCAGAGTAATACATGTACATCAATAAAAACAACAGCACTGCAATTTCTCACGTAACTACAGTAGATTGTGCAAGGCTTTAGATTGCCCAGCATGGCTTACTCAGGAGTATGATAACTCTGGATTGCACCGGCCACTAACGCCGCTCACATGTATGGTGAAAGTCGTTAATGCATTGCGTACTTTCACTGCTGCAACATGCCAGTGAACAACATGGAACTTTGAGTAGCAACAATAGAGCTTTTTCTCACTGATCTGTTGTACACATACTGAACTCCTGCTCCCATGGCATACGTGCACTGTCCGAAAAAACGGACTGAGTGCCTCTGTCGCTGCACTTTTACTGCGGTCAAATGCTGACTTCTCCCTCGACTGATATAATACTGGCACTACTCTACTATGCAACAGTATAACAGAACTATAGTCAACGTTATCTACAGGAGAAGATACTTGTAGTTCAAAGGCAAGAGCCGGATGGCTGACCTTGTTTCAATGGTAGTGAGCTGATCTTCAGTTGGACGGGCTGCAGCGGGGATCAACACCGACATAGAACACATCAGTACACCGTAAAGTGCTTTTCTAACCACAAAGTAAAAAAATTGTGTTTTGCCGGATCCTGTATTGACCCGGAAAAATGTTCATGCACCAAAGTGCTGTGGATCAATTATGAATTCCTGGACCAAGCGGATCCTGTGATACCAGGACAGTTTCCGCTGCATCAAGGGAGTCCGGTTAGGGCAGGTTTTACTATAATACTTATATTCTGTGTGCCCCTGGATGCAAGGTTTGCAGGCAAGCCGGAAGCAGCCTAGGAAAAGCCTTGGAATACATACACCACATGCACAAACAGGGGGGGGGGGACAGTGATGCTACAAACCTCCGTCACCAACAGCACCCACACAGCTGGGCAAAGTCGGGCAAAGCTGGGCAAGGCGAACAAACCTATTTTCATTATGCTTGTTCGCGTCGGCATCACCAAGCAAGCTTGGCTAGCCTTCGCGTACGCCAAACGGACAAGAGAAACCAATGTGTAAGTTTAAAAAATCGTGTGCTAGATCAAGTCGAAACTGGCATGATCACACGAGGATTTACAGTACCATACATGTCTGTACTTTCATCAAGCACAGCATGCACACTGCACTGACCTGCGTATGCTGTTGTCGGGATGGGTATGACTGCATCGCCAGCCGCTTCAGAGGCGTCATCTGTCATAATAGCTACACAACGTTGGCAACAGGCAGGCCAGAGGAGCAAGGAAAGCATAAACACGCACATACCAACGTACACGTACATGTACACACACACACACACATACACACATACACACATACACACATACACACATACACACACACACACACACACACACATACACACACACACACACACACATACACACACACACACAAATACACATAAGCAAGCATGACTGTAGTGAGAGGGATAAACGCAACACCGGCAACCATAGGATACATTAGACGTTTCTCAGCCAAGGATGTGTGACGTTTCTCGATTGAGGAGAATGCGCACTGCAGCAAACTTGGGAAGGAATGCATTGAAACGGCGCTGAATGCCGAAATGTAGTGTGAAAAGGTGGAGTGGAACATGCTCTCTTGACACGGCGTTCCTTGAGTGTGTAGTGGAAACCAGTCTAAAATCAGACATACCAGTTTCTTTGTCTGAAAAGGGCGTCATGCATTCTCCCCACAAAGTTTGATATGGTACTCAGTACGGCTCAGTACGACCAATGTAACTATGTCAGGCCTGTTTTGGTAATTCCCTTCAAATAAACACCACAACAGCAGCACACTCTGGCACACAGAACATGGTCGCACTACACACCCCAATCACAAGAGACAGAACAGTACAAGCATGCAAGTCAAGCGCTACGCCAACCTATATACAGTCGTCCCTCTCTAATCCGGCACTTGTTTATCCGGAACCCTTGCCAACCGGCGCACTTTCTGACGAAACCGATTTTTTTCGTTCAATTCCTCCATCTTAATCCGGCACTTGAATTCCGCCTCCGGCAGTGACTTTTTGGAACGAATCGCTCAAACTGCACGTAGTTTGATTTCATAATCCGGCAGTCGTAAATCGCGTACTGTACAGGTGCACTCCTTGCCAGGCCAGGCTAGGCCAGTCTGGTCAGTGCCGCGGGGCCACTTCAGAGTTCAGTTCAGTTGACAAGTGTACTCTACCTCGCGCGGGAGAGTTCAGTTCGGTTGGTTGTTAGGACTTTTCCGAACCCTAACTCAATAGTAGTGTCCTGCCAATTTTCAGGTGCGTGTGTGTGCAAGAGTACATGTGAACATGTTCTCTGTTTTACTTTATCACTTTATCACTGTGTATATTCCTGGAGAACAGTTGAGAATATAAAGCCGTGCACCAAATACTTGGGTCGACACGGAAAAACCCTGTGTTTTGACGTATGATACATGCATGCAATTGGGTAGGGCCGGGTCAGAGGGCAGGATTTCTTAATCCAGCACCCTCGTTAATCCAGCAGAAAACGCCGTAGCAAAAGGTGCCGGATTAGAGAGGGACGACTGTACAGTGAAACCCTGTCTATGACGACCGCTCAAGGGACCTGCAAAATGTGGTCTCCATATCCAGGGTTGTTTGGCTGCAAATAGCATCCCTTGGTCCTGGTTGCAGTGGTCTTCTGAGGCAGGTGGTCGCCGTATCAGGTTTTACTGTATGTACCGGCATTATTGCAGCACATCCAGGCGCAGTGGGAACACTGGCCAATGTGAAGAGAGCGGGTGTTAGCCAACCACGTACTAGTACCACTCCCATTCAGGCTTTAAAAGTTAGTGAGCATGAGAGATGAATGGATGCACATGCAAATTCCTGAAAATGATTGCTTGTACTTACAATCACTGTCGCTCAAATCAATTTCAGAGTCAGCACCTGGATAACAGCAATGACAACAGCACCACCAGCAACAACAATAATCAGGGTGACGTATCCGATTCATCGACAAAGACTGCATGCTCTATGATTTCGTAATGCAGACACAACATTCACAGTCGTGCACTGCCAGGTACACAGAGCCACAGCGATTCACTTCACTGTAGCAACATGGGACCATAAGTATAGTCATGGATTCATCCCTCGAAGTCATGTGACATTTTTTAAAGTAGATGGCTGTAGCACAGGATCATAAGTACTGTGATGGATTCATGGAATGATACATGTACATCAAGTACCGTAAAGTACCGCGAGAGTGCCCCACCAACTCGTCCTTTCGTGGTCATGCTGTGGAGGTGGTGTCCCGTCTGTAGGTCATACGGCACGTACCTTGGACTCACATTGTGACACTACGGTTCTCACACCGTACAAACTGGTTTGCCCTTTGCCAAACGATTTCCCTTTCCCTGGCTGTAAAAGTAAGGGGTGCTCTCGCGGGAACTTTACTGTACATGTAGATGGTTGAACCACAACACTACATGAAGACGTATGTGCTCAGGCAGTAGTACTCACGCGAGCTGCCAGTACTGGCAAATGAAGACCGAGTGCTGGAATCCTGACGAATCCGGCTCTCTACGCACCGGACACATCAACATAAAACAGGCCACTAGTCAGTACATGTGAAAGAGCAACAACACATGGAGTCAAAATCACGGGTGAAGATCAACTGTCCAATACGATAGTAAAGCATTTTCAAGGGACATGGACACACATTCATCAGACTTTCAATACCGTGCGGGCGGCAAACCCAAACGACACCTATCAAGTTTTATCCACGAATCTGACAGCCCACTTCGAGCCCGTGCAACAGCAACAGCTGCGGGAGGTGGAACTCAGGGCCAGGGTAAAACTCTTGTATGAAACACAGCCAGCGTTTGCTGCAGCTTTACGTTACTCTAGCAGCACGCGCTTTCCCGCGCCAAGGAGGAAATATTGTTGAGAGAATTGTCCTGCAAAGGTTCATAGACGGGCAGAACACGTCCAAGGTACACCTGCAGCTAGCATCTAATAGGCCAAACACATTGGATGAAGCTGTCCAAAGAGCAATTAACATCACCACTGCGTACCAAATGGAGGCAATGCGTGCTCCAAGCCGTACTGCATTGCCTTCAGAGCATTTTCAGGTCGCTGCAGCAACAGCTACTGTGAACGATCTCACTCTTAAAGAGCATTGACCGCAACTTAGACCGGCTGGCTCAAGATACGCAGCAAAGTAGACAGCCAAACAGGCCACAAAACACAGGGCCCAGAACCTGCTTCAACTGCGGAGAAATCGGCCACTTTTCCTGGCGTTGCCCTCATCCACGTCAACAGGGAAACGGTCAAATCCCCAGGCGAAGATGGTATCCCTAACGAAGTTCTCAAATGTCTTGCCCCTCCCTAGCTTATCCACTTTGTCTCCTCTTTACCCTTTCATTTCGCTCGGGAGCTTTTCCAACAGCGTGGAAGTCTGCTGTTGTCGTCCCAATATACAAGAAAGGCCCTCGCACAGATCCTGCTAACTACCGGCCTATTTCTCTTCTCCCAGCAATATCCAAGGTTTGCGAGCATGTATTCCACGAATCTTTGTATCACCATGGTTCCCCTGCTTTATCTGCCGCTCTGTCTGGCTTTTGCCGAGGGGACTCTACACACCTTCAATTGGCACGCCTCGTGCAAGATATTCATACCAGCCGCGACGTGAAAGAACATGTTGGCCTGGTGTTCTTCGACTTGTCGAAAGCGTTTGACACTGTGTGGCACCGTGGTCTCCAAGCCAAGCTAGAGTCATCATTCCTCGTACGTGGTCCCGCCCTCCAGTGGTGGTCATCACACCCCTCCTGTCGCCGTCAAACGTACGTTGTCCGGGTCAAAGCCTGTCACGTCTGGAGTGCCTCAAGGTTCAATCCTGGGGCCTCTTCTATTCATAGTCTATGTGAATGACCTCCCATACGAGATTCCGGATGTGTCCCTGTTTGCGGATGACACTGCTGCCCTTGCCTCGTCGCCGACCTACTCCAGCTTCTACCCCATTGTTCAGGAGAAGATATCCGCCACTACAAATTGGATGCGGAAGTGGTTTCTGCGCCCAAACGTAGATAAAACAGAACTCCTATTCTTTCCATCTCTTCCCGATCCCCTTCCCACCTTCCGTTTCCCCGATTCACCCCCTGCGTCATCATTAACTAGTACATCTAGCCATAAGCATCTTGGCATTGTATTTGATTCTTCTCTATCTTGGTCTGCCCACACTGACCACGTTTTGTCCCGTGTTTCACGTACTGTAGGCATCATGACGTCCCATTTCTCTCACTTACCCACCAGTTGTAAGGTATGTTTTTATAAATCTTACATTCTTCCACTCTTTCTTTATGGATACCCTGCATGGTCTACCATTACGAAGTCCCAACTGGAGAGGTTGGAAATTCTCAACCACCGTATCCTCCGCATGATATTTAGAACTGGCCGCTACATTTCTAACTCGGACTTGTACAAAATTGCAACCTGTGCCCCCCCCCCCCCCTGCAGAGTTATCTCGATGTTATAATGTGCTGTCTTGTGCACGCAATTTACCTTGGCATATCCCCCCCCCCCCCCGCACCTACAGTAACTTAATTGGTTTGTTTCAAACTCCCCCACACGTAGTAAAGTCCGTCTCCCCCGAGCTACCACATCTCTGTTTGTATCTTCCCCCTTTTTCAGCTCTTATACTAAATGGCTGGCGCTGCCCCTTCATGTCCGTCAGGCAAAGTCGCTTCCCTCGTTTCGCAATCTTGCAAATCAGCATTTCAACATTCCAACTCAATAGTCAGTATACCTGTTTAGTCTCGGTCGTCTCATGTCGGCTGTACTGCTCCCTTTCCTCTGTTACTTACCATGGTACATGTATTGGTGCACCACCACACTTCTTATACTTTCTCTCTACGCCATGGCTGGCAAACATCCCCTCCTCATCTATATTGGCACTGATTCATCTTTAGCCACTGGAAGGTGTAATAATAATAGTAATATAATAAAACTGTACGCGTGTCTGGTACTTTGTCTGATCCATTGATTGTTCAGTCTGGTGTTCCACAAGGATCAATCCTTGGCCCGCTTCTGTTTTTAACCTACGTTAATGATCTACCCTAACAAGTGTCCGGTGTCAGTCTGTTTGCAGACGACACTTCACTTATGTGCACAGACTGCAGCAGCATGGCATTAACACCATCGTATCCTGGATGGAGACATGGAAACTAAAGCCCAACCTCGCGAAAACCGAGGCAATGTACATTTCCCCTTCCCCTCCCGCTCAACCACTGCATTTTCCCGGTCATCTTACAGTACCCCCCCCCCCCCCCATCCTTATTGTGGACCAGCACACGCAACTTGGCGTTATCATAGACAGCCAGCTCTCCTGGCGCCAACAAGTCAGTTATGTATGCAAGCGAGCCAGCTCTGCTATAGCTATTCTACAGCCTCACTGTCAATATCTACCTGATCGTTGCAGACAATAATATTTTTTAGGGCCTATATCTTACCCATATTTGACTATTGTGATACTGCTTGGTGTGGCCTGTCAAAACGGCTTCTTCGAAAGCTAGAAGTACATCAGCGCTTACTCTTTAAAAAATTCCGCAAAGACCCAACATTCTCATCTGAAACTCTCTATACTCTTGCTTCTTCACCCCCCTTGTTGACCGATACCAGCAACATCTTTGCAGCCTTGTCCATAGAATACGTCTCGCGCAGGTTCCACGGCATATTAATGCATGTAACTGGTTTTCTAGCAATGGCTATACTCGTGATGCGCTAACCCTACCACGTGTCCGATCCTCTCTGTACTTGAAGTCTCCTTTCTTCTCCGCATACTCCCTATGGTCTGCTCTGCCTCTAAGCCTTAAATCATGCACTGATATCAAGGATTTTATACGTGTTATCTCTGGCTAACTGCGCCTGCCTCTACTTATCGTCACCTGTACTCTCTTAAGTTAACCTTGGGTTATTTTCGACTCTTGATTCCTTCATGCCTTTTACTTTTTACTGTTTCGGATAGTCACCCTTCATTTCACATTCATTTGTCATTGGCAGTCGTTTGACGAGCCAGGAAATGTTGAATAAATACAAATACAAATTCCATAACCAGGTACTCTGCGTGATTTTGTACGGTTCCACTGGCCAGAGTTGCTCATGACAACGAAACTAAGGCATGTCTTTGATAAAAAAAATCAAAATCTCGCTCTGCCAACACACACACAACAAATACAAAAAAGTACTTACGGCGCATGGCTTGTGGTGCACTCGACGGAGGAGTAACAGACTGTTGGTGAACAACAGCAAACACACGCACATGGAAAATAGGAAGTGCATGCATGAGGGAGCAATACTTGCACATACTCCGCCCAACACCATTGTCAAGGCTCCTGGTAAGGTGGCAATACTTTTAGTATTGAGAGCAAGGATCAAGGTCCTGAGTGTGCAAGCTCTCCAGATTCTGCAAACCTGCACATAATATTGGACTCAAACTGAAATGAATGTGCCTGATAAAATATATAAGCTAACTGTTGGCACACAAGTACGAACAGACAGAAACACCCACGCACATACCACCACGTACGAACACAGACACACACAGACCCCCCCCCCCCCCCCCCCACACACACACATACCACCACGTACGAACACAGACACACACAGACACCCCACACAGACACCACCACCACACACATACCAACACGTACGAACACAGACACCACCACCCCCCCCCCCCCCCCCCACACACACACACACACCACCACCACACACACCACCACACACATACAGACACCCCCCCCCCCCCACACACACACACACACCACCACCACCACACACACACACACACACACACACACACACACACACACACACACACACACCCAGACACCCACACACACACGCACACACACACACCCAGACACACACACATCAAAGACCTACCACATGCTCTGGTGTTTCTGCGATAAGTCCATTGTGCATGGAGTTTACGAGCGGTGTAGTGGGTTCCTCGTCATCCGCAAACAACCTCTCCAACTGTTGCTTGGAGCTCATCTGCATGATCACAGCAGCAAAATGAGCAAAGCTATGTGATGCTAACCAAACAGTGTATATGCGGTACGTATCAGAAAGAACCCAACTGGACACACTCCGAACTGCACAAGAAATCGCTGCGGTATAACATGTGAGCATAGCATACGTATGTACATGTCTACACAGCTGTTCAACTACTGTAAGGCCAGAACTCTTCTGAATAGCGGAATATGTTGTGTCTTTTTAGATGCACTAAGCAGCAGCCAGAACAACAACAACAACAACAACAACAACAACAACAACAACAACAACACCAACACCAACGGCAGAGTGTTTTGTTGACGTCGCCTTTTCTGGACGCATGACACATGTCGTACAAAGCATGTGCTGGCCATCGACCTTCATCACGAGTTCTTGTTCTTGCCGATTTGTATGTAGCACACGCCTCGTACGGTATGACTCATGATCTCCAGAGCAGCTGACGTCAACAAATAATTCAGCCGTGGGCAAAGGCAAGCGGAGTTGCACAGTCTTGTTCATGTGGTCTTGCTGCTGGCAATAGCAGCGCTGGTTAGACTAATCCTAGGCAAACCAACCTGCTCAAAGGCACAGATCAGGACTTCGGCAACGGCAAAGTGAGCGTTGACTTGATCAAGTTCCGTGCGTGCCTCCTTCGCCGTCAGGTAGTCCATGAGCGATGCCTGGCTTTGAAACATGGAACGAATACCTGCGGGATACATAACACATGAATTCAGACTCACTAGGAACTACACTAAATACAAACATATCCGCTGAGGAAACCTACCAAGTAACTATGTCGAAACAGCTAGTTGAGAGAGAGCGAGAAAGAGAGAGAGAGAGAGAGAGAGAGAGAGAGAGAGAGAGCGGGGGGAGAGAGAGAGAGAGAGAGAGAGAGAGAGAGAGAGAGAGAGAGAGAGAGAGAGAGAGAGAGAGAGAGAGAGGGAGAGGGAGAGAGAGAGAGAGAGAGAGAGAGAGAGAGAGAGAGAGAGAGAGAGAGAGAGAGAGAGAGAGAGAGAGAGAGAGAGAGAGAGAGAGAGAGAGAGAGAGAGAGAGAGAGCACAATACCAACATGAATAGTACATTGTGACTAAGGCACTCGCAATCGTCCTCTGCCTACACTACTTACATACACTCCTTGCCCGCTTACTTGCACTCGAACAATACTTAAAAAATAATACATACACAGCCGCAGCAGGTGACTCTAAGGCGATTTTGATTAGCTCAGAAGCATGTGCCGGGTCAAAGCAGCCTTGAGCACTGCCAGTGCACATCCAGTGAAACCTGTCTAAGGCGACCACTCAAGGGACGAGAAAAAGTGGTCGCCGTGGCCAGGTGGTCTTCTTATCCAGGTTCAGTGGGTCACGTGACCATATCCACGTCATAATACATGTGATACATCATTTTGATCAGTGTATCACACTGCACACATCTATGCTACTTAGTCATGAGCCTGGGGTCCTCAGACCTAGTAGTAGTACCTGTCAAGTGTCGTGCATGCACCATGCACATCTACACTTCCTGCTGCACTGATGTGTAGATCTACCATGCATGGTACACCCATGCATGCAATGCATACATTTACATGTACTAGCACTGCGCAACGCGGTCGCGGGTGGGTGGTCGTCGGTCGCGTTGAGCGAGTGGTCGCCTTATACGAGCTGTTTTGAATGTGAATGCGTCCGTGACAAGGAAAAGTGGTCGCCATGGTCGAGTGGTCGCCTTATACGAGCTGTTTTGAATGTGAATGCGTCCGTGACAAGGAAAAGTGGTCGCCATGGTCGAGTGGTCGCCATATCCGAGCGGTCGCCATTACAGGTTTTACTGTACATCTAATCTGGATTTCAATCGCCCCAACCGTATACATATATGTACAACAGGGTCTTCTTCTCGGAGACAAAAATACAATAAAACTCAAGAAAGGAAGAAGGTTCTGGCAACTCACAGCCAACATCCTCAAAGCTCTTCCTTCCACTAACGGCTATCATATTTCTGACCTACTCAATCTGCGGACAGAACTGTTTCGTCCTTTGTGGACTCATCAGCCCAGCACAGAGACAACGAGGCCAAACCTGATAGCAATGAAAAACGAATTTTTCAAAGCCAGATTTAAACCAGGCCCGAACGTACCTATATAAGTCATCGACTTCACGGTCCTGAATAAGAGTGAAGTGAGACTGTGCAAAACCTATGGGCCCAGGTTTGGCGAATGGACCGTAGTTGAACAGCATTGAGGGTGTTGATTGTAAGGAGGCAGAACCTTGTTCCTGTCTTGAGTTGTAGCACAAAAGTGTTGCGTCACTAGTAGACTCCCTATAGGAGGTAGGTGGCAAACACTTAGTCCACATAACATGAACACAAACGTAGGAGCAGCCTTACCGGACGAAGCAGGCTTATTCGCCACGATTTTCGACGGCGCAGCATTGGCGGTCACCGGGGAGAAACCCTCCCCATCAACCAAGGATGCAGACCTTCCAAACGGGCCCCCAACATCGCCCGGACTACTGCCTAGAGATATGGTGTTCTCGTGTACGACTGGGGTACCTAAATCACCACAAAACACAGCACAGCAAAGAAGGCTCTTCTATTGGAGTATGCTAAACTGATAGTAAAGTAACGTCCGCATTACACCAGACAAAAGGGTGCAATGGACATGCCTGAAAGAGCTTACAAATTGTAGAAGTCCCATCTTCTCAACGTTGGGAGTCTCCTCTCGGTGGACAATACAGTGCAGCACGTGTGGAGGTAAAACAGGACAAACACGCCACATCTCCTCACACTGGAAAGAAATATATGTCACGGTCACAGGCACAGCATGTGTGCGGGTAAATCAGTGTCCCAGTATGTACACACACACACACACACACACACACACACACACACACACACACACACACACACACACACACACACACACACACACACACACACACACACACATGCACACACACACATACACACACATACACATGCACACACACACGTGCACGTACAGTCGTACACACACACACACACACACACACACACACACACACACATACAAGAGGGTAGGTACTTACGTAGCGTACTGAGGGCAGGTATGGAGGAGCGACGGCCGGAAGCCGTTCCTTTCCTGCTTTCCTGCACATGGGCTAGCAGACCAGCAGACGACTTGGATGAGCGAAAGAAGTGCCGCTCTTGCATCTGAGGCACTGGTGGTGGCGTCGCCATGTCTGGTTGCGCTGAGCGAACCTCACCCGTGATGCCATACTCTATCATCGCCTCAGCAGGGTCCATGATCTGAACACATACGCACATACACACGTACGGATGCACGCATGTACAGTAAAACCTGTAACTAAAGACCACCGTGACTAGCGACCAGCCTGGTACTACCGACCACTTCGCCAGGCACGGACGGTCTCACATTCAAAATGCACTGTGACTAGCGACTACCTGCTGAACGCGACCAGCGACCGCCTTTTCTTGCCCCAAAGACGATTTTTGACCCGTAACTAGCGACCATGATGTAGGAAATCAAATGTTGCTCGAAGCTCCTTCTTGAAATTTTGCTGATTTTCCATTGTCCTGAAAGGAATCTTTCGATACTACAGCTGAACAAATGAACGCAGGTCATTTTGACTGTGGAGTCGGTGTGGACTGCACTACACCTGTCAAAATTTCAAGCGCTGTCAAGAATAAACATGAAAGGAAACGTCTTGGAGAGCGCATTGGAAGTGCTCTCTGATCGATGTTACTACTCGGAGGAGAAACAAATACTGAGCGGCTCTTTCACCTCAGTCATTCAGACGAATCGACGATGGCATCAATGAATCCAGAAACAAAGCAGCACCGCAAGGTCTTGATGCGTGAAGGATCGCGTTGAAGCAATCGAGCAGTCACAACAAGGACAGTCGGTACGATTGATCGCATGAACAAATTCGAAGCCCAGCACAAAACGAAACTTCCACAGAGAACGTTTGACTCCTGGCTTCAGAAGTAGCAGCTGAATTTGATGTCTGCAAAAATTAATCTTCTCTCTCTCTGTGTCTCTCTCCATCTCTCCGCCTTTCTCTCCAAGTGTTGTTTGACCTGAAATAAGAATGGTATTGGGCAAGTCCTGGGGAATTGAATTAGCTGCGTTTTGACATACATATCATATTATGGGATCCATTATGGTCACGCAGTGCAAACCTCTAACTAAAGACCACCTGCTACTAAAGACCGCTTTTGCTGGCACCAAGGGGTGGTCGGTAGTCACAGGTTTTACTGTAAACACACTTGTACTTGTTGCTCACTGCCAAAACTGGTCACGTGGGTCTCCCCGGGAGAGGGGAGAGAGACTCAAAAGGAATCTTGGAAAGATGACTCAATTGGCTATTGAACCGCCCAACGGCCGACACCCCCTGAAATCCCCAAAACTCTGGGTGGACTTGAAAATGATCCCACTTATGGGCTCACCACACCTCAGTAAGTGGGTGAGGACAAGGTGCAGAAAAAGGATTGACGGCATCAGGGTATCCGTCCCGGGATCCAACTGCAGTTACCCCTGCCCCCAGTGAAGGTAATACTTGCTACTAGTGCGTGTGGCTAAATCAGAGTGGATCTGATACAAGCTTCACTAGCACCATGATTACACAAGAGTTAATCTAGCACACACACACACACACACACACACACACACACGGCGAGTGCACAACAAACTTAAATTAACGGCGCTGTATCGTACATTGAACTGTAGGTATCTGATACATGCATAGTACAGTTGTACGCAAAGTGAATCAAAGTTCCGGGGGCCAACCCTGACGCGCCTGAAACTCAGGACTTCTGACCATACCTACTTAGGTACTGTTCTGGACATTGAAATCCGGTGAGATGGCAGGGGCCAGCACCCTTACTTACTTAGCGCGGTGGGATGGCAGGGGCCAGCACCCTTACTTGCTTAGCGCGGTGGGATGGCAGGGGCCAGCACCCTTACTTGCTTAGCGCGGTGGGATGGCAGGGGCCAGCACCCTTACTTGCTTAGCGCGGTGGGATGGCAGGGGCCAGCACCCTTACTTGCTTAGCGTGGTGGGATGGCAGGGGCCAGCACCCTTACTTGCTTAGCGCGGTGGGATGGCAGGGGCCAGCACCCTTACATTGAAATCCGGTGGGATGGCAGGGGCCAGCACCCTTACTTGCTTAGCGCGTACACGCACTGTAGCATCGCATTGCTCGCGGCTCCATGGCCAGCCCCCCCCCCCCCCCCCCGTGGCCACTTGACTGCTCAACGGATTTCAATGTCCGCAACGGTAGTTTCATTGGCAGTACAACCCCCCCCCCCCCCCCCCCTAATCCAGTCTCGTCTTACCTGAGGTGCAAAATCCGTCTCGTCTTCGTTGAACTCGAACGCAGCAAAGCCATCCTCCTGCGTCTCAACCAGCCGAGACACAACAGCCTTGCTCTCCTTTAGGTTGGCCAACCAGTCAGCCTGCTGCAAGTCAGCTGCGGCTTGCATTGCAAAGCGTGCTGATTTACTTCTTGTCCTTGTGAAAGCACGACCCCTTGGGTTCTTGATAACATGTGTGGTGTCTTCAATGCAAGATGAATCGACCATGTCAAACCCAGATAAGGAGGTTTCCGATCTGCTGCGACTAGTCCTGTCCAAACTGGTTGCCCGCGTTTGGAAATGACTGGAACTGGTCGACTCCTCACTCTCAGCATCGAGGAATGCCGAGCCGAGAGACGGGCAAGACTCGGAAAATGCCGACGCCACACTGACTGCCATCGGCTCCCGGCTGCTTTCAGCATTCTGTTGCCTCTGCTGGTGATCGGTATGGTGGCCGGTCACGAGCACGCCCGCCATCTCTTGTTTCCCGGCACGCATCGGGTACAGGGCATCAACGAGCGGCGTGCGGCTATCCTCTCCTCCCGACGACCCATAGCTCTGCTCTAGCTCGTCTTCGCTGGGCTGTCGGTAATCAATAGTCGGAAGCTGCTGTTCGACATCATATTGCTCTTCGTTCACCTCCGCGATGTCTTGATGTACAGCTTGATCATAGTTCTGATCATTTTCAGAGGTAGGAAACACATCGGACGCCTCTGGCGCCTGTCCATCTAATGTCCGAATTGGCAGCATAGTTACATTCGGTGCATGATACTGGACAAGCAGATGAACAGGAAACCAGTAAACAATGTAATGATTGCACATGCTTTAGAGTATGCACCAGGCGATATGATCGTGTTAGACCACCCTACCCCTGTGTACAACACACACACACACACACACACACACACACACACACACCACACACACACCACACACACACACTTGTACTTGCTCACAGTCAGGAACTGGTTTTGCGTGCCTCCCCGGGAAAAGGAGCGAAAGAGCCAAAAGAAATTTCGGAAAGATGACGCAATTGGCTATTGAATCGCCCAACGGCCAACACCCCCAAAATCCCCAATGCTTAGGCAGAGAAGGTGTGTGTACTTCCAATAGGAAGTATATGGAACCTCAAACCAACAAATGTGGCAGGTACAAAATTAATACACCTTCAAGCTGCTGAGCCTGATGGCAACAGAGTGAACAGACCCAAACCATTATCTGGCATAAGTGCACCCACAACCGAACTAGCTGGCACACACACACACACACACACACACACACACACACACGCGCGCGCGCGCACGCACAAACACATACACACAGGTCACGTGTACACGTACACACACACACACACACACACACACACACACACACGTGCGCGCGCATGAATGCAGACACAATTCCTAGCTGATGCGAACCGGCTGTGTCACTACTGGTCAACATTCAACCCCTCCGCGTTACATAGAGCACAGGCTTTGTTTTCATTGACATTCACAAGGAATTAATGTCATGTTTCTTTATCAAGCGTATAATGTATGGCCATAATGTCACTGAAAGTCACTACATTGTGTACGTGGAGGAAGAACATTTTTCAAAAAACTTAACGTTCCAGTGCAAATGTAGCTAATATTTTAGCTTTACATGCAAGCACCGTTGTATTTTCCACTGGCTCAGGAACACTGACTGAGAGTCCAGACCTGACCAGGACATCATTATCATCTCCACTGGCACTACTACGTACAAGAAAGAAATTCTTTGCAATCCCGAAAGCTTGCTTACAGTCTCAATACAGTCCCATCGCACTAGTCAGCAGCGCGCTTTCTCCACCTCATCGATCCCACAATAGTCCAGCTTGTGGCAAAGAAATCACCTTGCGCACCGAAACAATATAAAATCACTGCACTGGGCCTGGATTCCACTACTCTAACATTACTCGGTGCTTTCCATCAAAACTAAACACGACAAATAGTGAGTATAAAAGTATAATGATTATTGGACTACATCAGCATGTACCGGTCACAGTTTACTATCTCTCCTCATCTATCAAGCAAAGTAGCGAACTCTTGCCTAGTCTTGGCAGATTACTCTAAGATGTCATGGAACTGACACGGCACTTCAGCAAGTTCAGGGACAAACAGTCCAACTCATGCCCATAAGCTCATGCTCAGGCTCAGCAAAGAAGGAATACTGGAAGAACTGGAACACAGGAACAGTACACAGGGACACTTCGCATTTTGCAAAAATTGATTTTGAGCTCATCACGACATCATCACTCATATCATGACATCACGCCGGTGTCATAATGACCCCCGTAGTGGAAGGCCCCCCCCCCCCCCCCCCCGGTCATTGTACTATAAGTAGTAGATTGCCCCCGGGGTCACTCTACTATAATATAGTACAACGACCCCCCTCGGCCGCTATTTTAGTAGAGGTCCGTGAACTCCTGAACTCTTGCTAGTACTACACCGTATACGTATACACGTGTAGATCGACCCCGAGGTCATACTCTTTCTCTCTGACAGATGCACACATTGGTTAAAATTTAATCAAACCTGGGGATTGTCATTCTCCTCTTTCAAGGATCAGAAACAAAACTCTTATTAGTTTCGCTCCCATGTCATTGGGCAACTCTGCCCGTTTGGTTCATGCGAAGTAAAATAAAAACCAACCAACCAACCAACCAAACTCGCTCAAAGTGCTCGGGATGTACGTGTGTTGGGAATATGACAAATGTTGTGGACTTTTCACCACATATTCCCACAATCAAGAGTACATAACCCCGGACTCTTGCCACAATCCATAATGTCCACGTGGAATCTGTGGTGTAAACTCCATCCCTTTCTACCTGCACGTGCGAAACGACAAGTCTGGTGGACTCTGTAGTAGAATGACAGGGGGCAATCTACTATAGTAGAACGACCCCCGGGCATTGTACTATAGTAGAGTGACCCCGGGGTCACTCTATAGTACAATGCCCGGGGGTCCATCTGCTGGGGGTCATTCTACTATTACACCGGCATGATCAGGGCTGCGCTCAGTGCGCTGCATGCATGTGCAGCGGCGCGGAGCTATAGCTAGCGCGCTGATTTTGGCTTTTTTGAAAATGCACGATGCGTAGCGCGAGCGCTAGCTCGACCGGTGCGACATAAAATGCACCAAAAAAAGAAGAAAAAAATATGAGTGACAGGTGCGTGCATGCATGATACCATCATAACCAGGGAGTAGTACAATACCATTATTGTACGTTATTTTTTTATTGTACTACTCCCTGATCATAACCATGATAACCCCAGGGGTTATCACGGTACTCTTGATGATACCCAGCACGAAATGTTAGGAGGGGTTATACTAGGAGGAGGAGATCGAGAGACAGTACATTAGAAGGAGGGGGAAAATGAGGCAGACAGACTCAGTGTTAGGAGAAGGAGAGAAAGGAAGAACAGACTTTCATTAGGAGGAGTATATGTGGAGTGGAATTTGAAAGTCATGGGGTGAGGCAGAGACTCGTTATGATGCTGATACTCAGAGATGGCCATGTGCCCCGGTTACAACCAGTCGTTGGTCTTCAAATAGCGGTTGGTTGCTGCAAGTTTTTGGTGCAGAATGGACCAGAGAAGACTCCGGCGGGCAGCTTGTTCCAGACGAGGACCACTGCGTGAGGGTAGGCTCGACACAGGTTGTTTCAGGAACGGAATGGAAGTTCATTTGCCGGTCGGCCCGTGCATGTGGGCATCACACCTCTGCAACGTACTACGGGTGGAGTGGAC
The DNA here is from genome assembly GCF_964019385.1 of Sycon ciliatum. Classification (NCBI taxonomy): domain Eukaryota; kingdom Metazoa; phylum Porifera; class Calcarea; order Leucosolenida; family Sycettidae; genus Sycon; species Sycon ciliatum. The sequence continues at coordinate 36,138,995 of NC_088644.1, forward strand.
TGTTCGGTGATGGGGCTATTGGGGTGACAACATCCTTACCTCTGTAGAAGGCCAGGGATGCGTATCTGGACAATGCATCTTGTACAGGAGGCAAAGTGCTGCAACCATCCGACGAAGAGCATGCAAGACTCGGCAGCCACTGTGACACATTGGGGCGATGGCTCGGATGGCCCTGGCTTGCACACAGTCGAGTCTTGCGAGATGGGATGGGGGCCGCTCCCCTCCAGACAATGGGGCAGTACTACTCCATCCGTGCATTCGACCGAACGGACACAATCGGGTCAATTTCGTCAGACTAAAAGCGGAAGGAAGAGCCACTAGTGAAATGCCTCCAGGTTCTACAGGACCGGGCAGAGACGGCGGCGGAACCAGAAGACAGCCCGATGCACCACCCAGCTCCACAGTCCCCATGGGTTGGGATGATGGAGGGAGGGTGGAACTAGAATATACGCCAGGGGACACTGAACTATCCTCTGGTAACACCAGACGCAGAAGTGGCTCAGTTATTTTTGTTGAGGCTTCATATTCTGCGAATGCAATGGCGCCAAGACCGGCATGGTACAGCCAAACCACCACGCCGTGCCTGTAGTGCCAGTAGCTCCCTTTGTGAACTACCGGGAGCAAACTCATGGCCCGTGAGTGCCATTATCTACTCTTGATAGTAGCTGAAGGAGCTGAAGTGAATGAGGTGGCCCATGAATGGCATGATGTGGTCGTTGAACCTTGCCTAGACTAAGAGTCCCTGTCTGGTGAAAGGTTCGCCTTCCGGTCAGCCGCCGCTGAAGATTCCTCCCGCCTGGATGTGGCCGCAAGTGGTTTGTGGAGGGGGGGGGGGGGGGGGGGAGGTTTGAGCGCACCTACTTCGACATTCGCGCTTTCAGGCTGCGTTTACCCGGAGACGAAACGAAACGGAATGAAAACGGGCTGGCCTCGAATCGTTTTCAAACCGTTTACACGAGAACGGCAAATCGTTTTTAACTGGTTTATACACGAAAACGGAAAATGGGCGATCAGGCTGGAGTTAGCACGTGCTAGCTTGGCGCAAGGGCGGGAAGTAACACAATGAAAGTAGTAAACGCAACGATTTCGTTCCGTTTAGGTCGTACTTCGTTGTCGTGTAAACGCAGCCTCAATCCTTTTGCCCCCACAAACTCCAAACAATCCCTTCACAGGCAGACATGAGCAGGAGAAGCGACGGCGCGGGTACGATGAGAGCATTCGTGAGGTTGAGCAGGGCTCTTTCGCCCTAGTGGCACTGAATATCGTAGTATTCTGGAGATTTGGCAAGGCATGCAGCTGGTGTTTTGCCGTATAGCCTCGATGCTGGTGGATTGAAGCGGAACGAACCGTACAACATGGTGGTAAGTAGTAACGGTAGACTGGATTCGATTAGATACCAGCAGCTCGGCAAGCCTGAGCCTCCCAACTTGTGTCTAATCGTATCCACCCAACTACATGTACTCAGATTCCGCCCAAGTCCCATTCACCCTACTACGCCCCATTCACCCTACTACGTCCCATTCACCCTACTACGTCCCATTCACCCTACTACGTCCCATTCACCCTACTACGTCCCATCCACCCTACTACGTCCCATCCACCCTACTACGTCCCATTCACCCTACTACGTCCCATCCACCCTACTACGTCCCATCCACCCTACTACGTCCCATCCACCCTACTACGTCCCATCCACCCTACTACGTCCCATTCACCCTACTACGTCCAATCCACCCTACTACGTCCCATTCACCCTACTACGTCCCATCCACCCTACTACGTCCCATCCACCCTACTACGTCCCATTCACCCTACTACGTCCCATCCACCCTACTACGTCCCATCCACCCTACTACGTCCCATCCACCCTACTACGTCCCATCCACCCTACTACGTCCCATCCACCCTACTACGTCCCATACACCCTACTACGTCCCATCCACCCTACTACGTCCCATCCACCCTACTACGTCCCATCCACCCTACTACGTCCCATCCACCCTACTACGTCCCATCCACCCTACTACGTCCCATCCACCCTACTACGTCCCATCCACCCTACTACGTCCCATCCACCCTACTACGTCCCATCCACCCTACTACGTCCCATCCACCCTACTACGTCCCATCCACCCTACTACGTCCCATCCACCCTACTACGTCCCATCCACCCTACTACGTCCCATCCACCCTACTACGTCCCATCCACCCTACTACGTCCCATCCACCCTACTACGTCCCATTCACCCTACTACGTCCCATCCACCCTACTACGTCCCATCCACCCTACTACGTCCCATCCACCCTACTACGTCCCATCCACCCTACTACGTCCCATCCACCCTACTACGTCCCATCCACCCTACTACGTCCCATCCACCCTACTACGTCCCATCCACCCTACTACGTCCCATCCACCCTACTACGTCTCATCCACCCTACTACGTCCCATTCACCCTACTACGTCCCATTCACCCTACTACGTCCCATTCACCCTACTACGTCCCATTCACCCTACTACGTCCCATTCACCCTACTACGTCCCATTCACCCTACTACGTCCCATTCACCCTACTACGTCCCATTCACCCTACTACGTCCCATCCACCCTACTACGTCCCATCCACCCTACTACGTCCCATCCACCCTACTACGTCCCATCCACCCTACTACGTCCCATCCACCCTACTACGTCCCATCCACCCTACTACGTCCCATTCACCCTACTACGTCCCATTCACCCTACTACGTCCCATTCACCCTACTAGGTCCCATCCACCCTACTACGTCCCATTCACCCTACTACGTCCCATCCACCCTACTACGTCCCATTCACCCTACTACGTCCCATCCACCCTACTACGTCCCATCCACCCTACTACGTCCCATCCACCCTACTACGTCCCATCCACCCTACTACGTCCCATCCACCCTACTACGTCCCATCCACCCTACTACGTCCCATTCACCCTACTACGTCCCATCCACCCTACTACGTCCCATCCACCCTACTACGTCCCATCCACCCTACTACGTCCCATCCACCCTACTACGTCCCATCCACCCTACTACGTCCCATCCACCCTACTACGTCCCATTCACCCTACTACGTCCCATTCACCCTACTACGTCCCATTCACCCTACTACGTCCCATCCACCCTACTACGTCCCATTCACCCTACTACGTCCCATCCACCCTACTACGTCCCATCCACCCTACTACGTCCCATCCACCCTACTACGTCCCATTCACCCTACTACGTCCCATTCACCCTACTACGTCCCATCCACCCTACTACGTCCCATCCACCCTACTACGTCCCATCCACCCTACTACGTCCCATCCACCCTACTACGTCCCATCCACCCTACTACGTCCCATCCACGCTACTACGTCCCATTCACCCTACTACGTCCCATCCACCCTACTACGTCCCATCCACCCTACTACGTCCCATTCACCCTACTACGTCCCATCCACCCTACTACGTCCCATTCACCCTACTACGTCCCATCCACCCTACTACGTCCCATCCACCCTACTACGTCCCATCCACCCTACTACGTCCCATCCACCCTACTACGTCCCATTCACCCTACTACGTCCCATCCACCCTACTACGTCCCATCCACCCTACTACGTCCCATCCACCCTACTACGTCCCATCCACCCTACTACGTCCCATCCACCCTACTACGTCCCATCCACCCTACTACGTCCCATCCACCCTACTACGTCCCATCCCCCCTAGTACGTCCCATTCACCCTACTACGTCCCATTCACCCTACTACGTCCCATTCACCCTACTACGTCCCATCCACCCTACTACGTCCCATCCACCCTACTACGTCCCATCCACCCTACTACGTCCCATCCACCCTACTACGTCCCATCCACCCTACTACGTCCCATTCACCCTACTACGTCCCATTCACCCTACTACGTATATAATAACACATGGTACGGAGGGCATTATGGCTGATTTATGCCCTAGTGCGTAGCCCGAGGTCGTGCACAGTAGCCCAAGGGCCGCAGGCCCGCGGGCTACGGTGCACGACCGAGGGCTACGCACTAGGGCATACAATCAGCCATAATGCACGACGCACCATGTGTTTATTATAGTTCATACATGCCACGTGCCTAGTTGTAGACAAATTAATAAGGTAAACATGGTCAAGGGAGGAGGAAGGTTCCAATCAGCTGTCATATGAATGAAGGGTCGAACAAGATCGGAAGGAGCTTTCTCCGTGGAATGATAGAACGTTTTGTGTCAGATTTACTTGCAGTTCCAGGAATATGCCTTTGCATTTTGGTGTTAGTGTTGCCTATTGGGCGGTGCGGAAGTTAGCTGATTCGCTGCTGCTTTGGAGTTAACGTTGGATGCAAACATCCTTGACCAAATGGCACTAGTAATTAGACTAGTTTTGAGAGTACATTGTAAGTTTTCTTATTCGGAACAATGATACTTTTTCACATACATCTGAGATTGTGTTCGCATTACTTTCAGTTTACTTAAGGTCTGTTATGAACCCTCTAAGATTCTCTAAATTGTCAGGATCGTACGACCACACGGCACGAGGACGACTGTTTTCCTTTACACAGTATATTTCACTTCATCTGATAATTAACAATGAACACTAATAACACCAGCTATTTATAGCATGCAAAAACAGCGTACATGCAAAACATAAGCAGATAAAACTGGACATAACAGCGTATACAGCAAAATGCACACAACGCATATAGCGTATGCCATGCAGCAACATCAGCGGTACGGCGGAGTTGAAATACAACATTTCAACGAATACAATGCCATAAGCGCGAAGGCCTTTCCCAATTGAGAACTGGTGGTTTACAACATTCTCCCCACCAAAGGGCTTCTCACCGCCGTACAACAATGCACACACGTCAAAAACGATCCGGGGCTCTGACTACGCGCCCAGAACGCGTTATCTCCTGCTGCCGTGGTGGTGGTAACGGTGCTGACGGTTCATACGCTGGCTGCTGAGGGACGATAGCAGGTTGAGCGGTATCTGCAAGCCCAGGAGCCACGTCCTGTGACGATACTTCTAACGGCACTAACCTTTGGATCGGCCTCAACAGGGTACTGGTACTCAACTTAACCTTGGCAACACGACGCTTACCATCTCGACCAGGGAATAACTCGATGATCCGTCCCAAACGCCAGAACTGTTTGCGCTTGGTATCATCGAGAACAAAGACAACATCACCCACAGCTAAAGGGCGCGACATGGTCTGTTGGTGTTTGTTCAGCTGACTTAGGTACTCCACCTCCCAACGATTCTTGACATGCTCCAGTGTCCGACTGAGGTAACGCAATCTCGATGACATCTGCGCAGCGTCCAGGGTACCTGCTGGCTTCTCTGACGACATCCAGATGTCACCCATCATCATTGCAGGGGTTACTGGTGGCTCATCCAGGCTATCAGACACATAAGTTAGCGGACGGCTATTCACCACTGCTTCAACCTCATACAAGAGGGTCTCAAGCTCCTGGACCTTCAGAAACGCTGTTCCCATTACCTTTTTCAAGGCACTCTTCACTGTACCAACCATTCGCTCATAGAAGCCTCCATGCCATGGTGCAGCTGGAGGATTGAACATCCATGGCACACCCAGTTTGTCAGATGCCGCCTTGAACGTTGTAGCGTTGTCAGACCTGATCCGAGACGGCAAACTACGTCTCGCGACAAACTTCCGAAATGCCATCAAGAATGACTCGGTACTTAAACTATCGACCACCTCCAAGTGAACTGCTCTGGTGGTGGCACACACAAACAATGCTATCCATACCTTCGGAGATGACTCACCACGGCGCACGTACAACGGACCAGCATAGTCGATGCCGGTAGTTGCGAAAGGCCTCTCGTGAACAACTCGGTCTTCCGGCAACGGCGGGCAGACTTCTGAGGCAGCCTTAGCCTTGTAGCGGCGGCATGTAACACATCGCTGAGTAATGTTGCGTAGCGCCCGTCGACCACCGATAATCCAGAATTTCTGACGGATGAACGACAAGACTCCTTCTACACCTTGGTGCATCCTTTCAACATGCATTTTCTCCAACAGCAACTCGGTCAGATGATGTTTGCCTAACAGGACTGGGTGCTTGGCTCCATACGCCAACTCGCTGTGCTGAAGTCGTCCCCCGGCTCTGAGCACTCCATGCTCATCCAGAAACGGTGCAAGCTGATACACCTTCGACCCAGGCTTCACTGGTTGACCTTGCTTGATCAGCTCAAGATCCTCAGCGAAACATGCGGCCACCATTCCTTATCAGATTCTCGACTACAGGTGGTGGCTGACACTCGTACCTCTACACTGGACTCATCTGTAGCTGCGGTTGAGGATGCGGTGGGCCAGTCATTGGGCTCCGTGATCCAGGTTGGTCCGCCCCTCCAGAACGGACTACGGATCTGCTGTGCACTACTCCCACGCGACGGTAAATCTGCTGGGTTGTGAAGGCCCGGGCAATGGTTCCACACAATGCCGACCTTCTTCGATATCTCTTGGACTTGACTGACGCGGTTAGCCACAAATGTTTTCCATTTGTACGATGGATTACTGATCCAATGAACGGTAGTGAGACTGTCAGTCCAGCCATAGACTTGCGTGACGGTCACACGCAGCTCCTTCACCACAAACTCAGCGTAGCGAGCCGCTAGACATACTGCTTGTAACTCAAGGCGGGCTAACGTGGGCGGAGACACAGGTGCCACTTTGGCCTTGGCAAATACCAAGTGCGACTGTCCATTGACGACGGCATACAAACAACATCCAAACGCTTTCTCACTGGCATCGGCGAAGGCATGAAGCGCAATCGGCGTGTCAAGATTGCAGCAAATCCAACGTGGTATGTCAATGCTCACCACTTCGGCCAACTCTCCCCACCATTGCGCACATGCGGCTGCGATGCCATCAGGCAACATATCATCCCAGTCGCCTCCGACTTTCCAGGCTTGCTGTAGCAGTATCTTTCCCGGCACAACTGCCGGTGCTGCTAGACCTAGCGGATCAAACACTGACGCAACACACTTGAGGAGGGATCGCCGGGTCCAAACAGACGGCCTATCGGACTCGCCTAGCGCTGCTATGCTGAGCAAGTCATCACTGGTTTTCCATTTCAGACCGAGAACTTTATCTCCGGCCTCTGGATCGCACGGGATTTCGTTGCCTCGCCACTTGCGTAACTCCATGTCAGCATCCGTAAGCACACGCACGCTGAACTCTTGCATCTCCTTAGCTTCCGAGGCATTTGAGACACTAGAGACCAAATCGTCAACGTAGAAACTCGTGAGCAAGAGATCAATACGATCTCGCTCTTTGGGTGCAGACAACGCCCGTAGCTCCTTCAAGTGATGCTGAATCACCGCAGTAAGCATGTATGGCGAGCAGTTTACGCCAAATGGCAGTTTCGTTAGCCTCCAGGTTAACAGTTCATCGCTGTCGCTTCGACCGGGCCATAAGAAACGCAGGTACGGACGGTCTTCGGGATTAACCGCGACCATGAAGAAAGCCTTGCGGATGTCCGCTTGCAGCGCGCTCTTATATTCACGGAACCGTAATAGCATACCTGCGAGACTCGGCAATAGCGACGGTCCAGGGTCAACCATGTCGTTCAACGACTTGCCATCTGGAGCCGTCGCCGAGGCATTGAACACCACTCTTAACTTCGTGGTTGCAGCGTGCTCGCGGAATACACCATGATGCGGTACATAGTACCCGGCATCGCTCTCACATGGCTCCAGCTCAATTGCTCCAAGCTCACGGTACTCCCTGATCAGCACATCATCATAGAGCGCACGCTTCCCATTCCTCTTCAGCTTTTCAAGAAGCCGCGTTGCGATGACTCTAGCTTGAGTAAAGTTATCCGTTGGGCGACGCTCATTTCGCCACAAGAGACCCACTTGGTACCCGCTGCCCTGGCGACATAGCGGGAACGATGGCAGGTGCTGATGTTGTTCTGGAGGTTCATCCAACTGCCATAGTTGTTCAATGTGGGCTGTGACACATGACACGGTCACCGGCTGACTGTTTCGACTTGGTGCAGACGCTGGACCAGATAATACATTACCTATCTCTGTGTTCCACACCGTCTCACCATTAACTTCCTTCTTGCTGTGCAGTACCGCGTTGATATAGTCTGCACCAATCAGCATATGTATTTCGTCTGATGTCCCTTGTTGAGGCTTGTCACTCAGCTCTACTCCCCAACTGTGCCACTGCGCAATGGTCTGCGGACTTGCGCACTTCAGGTCCAGCTCAAGCGTTGGTTTCACGAACGCGCGTACCCGAATGCTAGCGGAGCTACCCTGGATCGTGATGGCGTACTTATCCATGCGCTGTTGGGTTGGTTCCGCGCCGAACGGCTTCACCTCTACATTTTCAACCCCAACGTGTTCTGCATCGATTGCTGACACCAACGCTGCAGTCACGAATGACGCCTCAGCACCCGAGTCCAGGAACACTCGAACCTTCGCGTTTCGAGTTCTTCCCTCAACTCGTGCCACTCCGGTCATCAGCCGCACACTTGGCGAGTGTAGACAGCACGACCCAACATTCTTCTCCGTAACTATCTCAGTCGGTTTCTCCCGGCTGTAACCTGCTCTATCCAACACATCATGTATTAGCAGGTGGTGTTTCCTCTGGCATTTCGTGCATCTCGAGCCTGACCGACATTCTCTGGCCATATGGCCATACTTAAGGCAGTTCCAGCAGAGTCTCTCTCGCTGCAGAAAACCCTTTCTCTCTTCCTGTGGCAGCGACTTTAGCTGCTTCTCTGCATCTGCGACCGATATCGCCATGCACTGTGCCGACGCCGTGGGCCTTGGCACGGATCGTTCTACTGGCTTCCTGGCAGTATCACCCTGTCGTCCGTGCGCGACCTGGTAAGACGCACCGTGCTCCTGTACCTGGCGCAGTGACATCCCGTAGCACTGCCGTTCGACCAGGTACGTCTTCATCTCAGGTCCGCATTGCTCCAAGATTACCTGCTTTGCCATTGCTTGCAGCACCGGGGCCATTTTACCTATATCGGCGCTATACTTGGTGCCCACCTCGCCATCTTCTGTCATAGCGAGTGTGGCCCACACCTCTACCTCTCGGCAAACACGGACAACGTATTGATGAAACGACTCATCTGACCGCTGCTTGCCTGTCAGCAATGTCTTCCACGCTTTATCCGGAGTCTTTCCGAGCGAGGCAAGCAACTCTCGCTTTGCTTCCTCGTAATTGTTGCATCCAATACATATCCTCTCCGCTTTGCTACCCGCTAGCGCGATGCACAGTCGCAGCAGCCATTCGCTTTCTTCGAACTCGTTCTTGGAACAGATGTCCTCGAACAGGTCAAGATAACGCTCCAATGGCTGCGTTCCATCATATGAGGGGATTTTCATCACCGGTTGACGCCCACCGCTGTGACTGGGAGATTCCTCTGTACCTCCCATCGTGGCTTTACCCTCACCCTCCTGCGCATTGGCGATGCGCTCGTTAATCTCCTTTAGTGTTTTGGCAAACTCGGTGCGGAGCGCCTCCTCTCGCCGTCTGGCACTGCGCTCCTCACGCTCCGCGTACTGTTGGAGCCTCTGCTCCACATGTACCTTCAACAACTCGCCTTCTAATCCTAACCGCTCTCCATTGTCGATAAAGCTGGCTTCCAAATTGTTCCATAGTTCCTCTGCCATGCTCGCTCCTATCCTGGCGTGGTCGCCAAATGTTATGAACCCTCTAAGATTCTCTAAATTGTCAGGATCGTACGACCACACGGCACGAGGACGACTGTTTTCCTTTACACAGTATATTTCACTTCATCTGATAATTAACAATGAACACTAATAACACCAGCTATTTATAGCATGCAAAAACAGCGTACATGCAAAACATAAGCAGATAAAACTGGACATAACAGCGTATACAGCAAAATGCACACAACGCATATAGCGTATGCCATGCAGCAACATCAGCGGTACGGCGGAGTTGAAATACAACATTTCAACGAATACAATGCCATAAGCGCGAAGGCCTTTCCCAATTGAGAACTGGTGGTTTACAACAAGGTCCATATGTACACTGGACATGTAGCTAGTTACATTTGAAGTACATGTACATGTAGATGTAACTGTATATTTTGTAGGAGTTCGAGACACAATCTGATCCATTCCAGATAGGTAACTTTGTGATGCATGTTCACCTGTCGACTTGTTCGTCTCAATTGACTTGAATTTAGTAATGCATTGCAATGATATGCTGTGTGCTATTGTCACGTTGTTATCAATTACTTCTCCTATGTCGACATTGCCAGTAAAATATAATTGTTTTGGATGGTGCACGTAAGTAGTTTCGTTTTGTGTGGTGTGTGCGAGTGCATGTGGTGTCCTTAGGAATGGTCCCATGCGTTCTATGTGCGCTGGAGTACTGCCAGTTATGTGCCAGGTCACTGCCCAAAGGCATGGCTTGGTGCATATTTGGCAGTGCACCAGCGTACGTAGTACGCCTGGGGTCATTCCTAATGGGCATGGGTACGCCGTACCCGGGCATTATCGTCTGATAATGCCCTGGTACGGTGGTGCTCTGATTGGCCAAATGCTAGCAACGACCTGACAACAGGCACGTGACATGTATGAAGCCCCATTCACCCTACTACGTCCCATTCACCCTACTACGTCCCATTCACCCTACTACGTCCCATTCACCCTACTACGTCCCATTCACCCTACTACGTCCCATTCACCCTACTACATCCCATTCACCCTACTACGTCCCATTCACCCTTGTACCACCCACCCAAGTCCCTTCCACCCAAGTCCCATCCACCCTAGTCCCCTCCACCCAAGTCCCCTCCACCCAAGTCCCATCCACCCAAGTCCCTTTCACCCAAGTCCCATCCACCCTAGTATCATCCACTTTAGTCCCAACCACCCAAGTCCCATCCACCCAAGACTGAAGTCCCATCCGCCCAAGACTGAAGTCCCATCCACCCAAGTCCCATCCACCCAAGACTGAAGTCCCATCCACCCAAGTCCCTTCCACCCAAGTCCTATCCAGCCAAGTCCCACCCACCCAAGTCCCATCCACCCAAGTCCCTTCTACCCAAATCCCTTCCACCCAAGTCCCATCCAGCCAAGTCCCTTTCACCTAAGTCCCATCCACCCATGTCCCATCCATCCTAGTCCCCAACAATCCTAGTCCCATCCACCCAAGTCCCGTTCATCCAAGTCCCTTTCACTAAGTCCCATCCATGCTAGTTCCATCCCACCAAGTCCCTTCCACCTAACTCCCATCCACCCTAGTCCCATCCACCCAAGTTCCATCCACCCAAGTCCCTTCCACCCAAGTCCCTTCCACCCAAGTCCCTTCCACCCAAGTCCCTTCCACCCAAGTCCCTTCAACCCAAGCCCGATCAACCCTAGTCTCATTCACCCTAGGCCTATCAGCCCTAGTCACATTCACCCCAAACCGACCGATCATAAAGTCCAATTCACCTCAAACTGGGATACCGCCAACATGGTCCTATTGAAGATTAGAAAATCTATAGGTATAACACATAGAGAAAAGTTGACTTACCATGGAGTGAAAACCTTGCGGAGTTTGCTTCAAATCCCACGGGAAGCGTTATCTTCGCGAGCATTATGCGGAGAGTTCACCTTGGCTATGTTATGGTCAAGGGAAGACTGAACGTGAGCTATTGGAGATCGCCAAATTCCAGAAGTTGCGTGGTGGAACGAAGATTACCAAGTCCGAGCTCAGTGATTTCATCAAAGATTGCTAGGGTGCTCAACTTAAAACAACCCGCGTCAATTCTGTGGAGACGGAAAAGCCGGGAAAACTGAAACGCCAGCCAACCTACACCTATTACAACAACCGTGGCTCGATGAAAACCTGACAGTGACAAGATTGCCAACGACATTTCCCAAGACCTGGTATTGCGAATTCAAATTAAAAAAACAACAACAAGACCGGCCTCGACAACGCCATCTACAGTCTACATCATGCATAGCTACTATTCCAACTAATTATTACTTGGTGAATACTGAGACGGCTCAAACGGACACTTGGTACACCTACCCTAACCGAAATGGTCATCCACCTGTATCAAAGGAGGCGAAACCGCCTGTTTGTGGTGCGACGTTAAATAAACTTGTACAACAAGTGGAAGCATTCGCCTAAATTTGAAATTCGCGAGCAAAAGCTAAAGAATGGATTACCGAACAAGAATTCAAACGCTTTTAACAGCACTGACAACATCCGCCGACCTAACACCAAAATGGATTTTCGAATCCTTTGCTGGCCTCGTGGTTTCGACTGTGAAGACCAAGCAAATGCACCTCGTGCCGCCGATTCCGATTACTATTACCGCTGCTATTCTTCGTACGACGCATGTTTTGCAGTACCGCCTCTCAGATCAGGTGCTGAAGAACAAGGCCATGGGGATATGGCCCTGTTGTGGGTCTCCTCCTCCCACTTCAGACTCGTCTTTTTTTTATGTAGCTGGCACCATGTGTATTTGAAGCCAAATACATTTCCGGGTACTGTATTGCTGTTTACCGTATGATGTATCATTACCACCACATTCTAGTGGATTAGCAAGTCTTTGTTAGTACACACTTGACGTGTATTTCTCATTTTCATTCTTACAAATCACGCTTGTAACCTTTCAGCACCGTCACTAGGTGTTACATGACATACATGTACTTCTCCGTTTGGTTGTTTCAAAATACGTTTGTTGAGTGTTTTCTTCTCTCATCACCGAACTGTCACTTGAAGTTGAAGTAGCACTCAGTTACACTTGGATTAAGTTCGCCGGGGAGACATCTGCCTCATTACCTCGCCTTGAGTTTGTTATCTTAAAAAATAAACAAGGTACAAACCATACGGTCTCCCGCCTCCCGGCAGGGAAAACGATATTAGAGAAAGTAAACTGGAGAAAGACGTGACAGGAGAGAAAATACTCAAAATCAAATAATGAATGAATATTAAACACCAAATTATGGATGTCCGGGGATAAATGCTTGTTCAATTAGACATCGCCGGAATGGCAGTGAATTTATTAGAGTCGGCTTTGAATCTAAGGCTTCACAACAAGGTACAGCACAATCTGGTTAATGCTCACAAAAAGGAGGGACAACATGATTCCACATTGGAAAAAATATTTGGTCATGGTTGGCTTCATATCTGGTCATTGTTGCAATGATGGGTAAGCTGAGGATAATACTGAAGCTATGGCACATCATCACATTTCGGTTTCGCAGCTCACTGACGCAACTGCTGTTGTCGGTTGGGGCGCGGAAGTGGTCGAAGCAGCCGAAAGCGCTGGAACTGTGGCAGGCATGCTAGTATCCAAGAGGCCACCAGTCGGACTGTGTGCAGCAGCAGTGGCGGGGACACAGGCTGCCGGTTGTTCTGGATACATCGCTGTACAGACATCGTGTGTTGACGACGTTGGAGGAGACAGAACCGAGTGCAGCTCCGACTGCGACGTTGGACAGAACTTTCCCGGCTCGTCTATCAGGTCAGTGCTGGGGTTGGCGCCACCGACAAGAAAGTCACTCATGCCTTGAGGCTGGTAGGTCATTGATGGTAGAAACGGTGGTGGCGAGGTGTTCTGACTCATCGAAGTAGACTGCTGTGGCATGTGGTTCATGTAGGACGACCAGGAGGCATTGAAAAGCGGCGAGGTCATGCGTTGCGGGTACATTTGTGTGCTTGGTGGCGATGGGTACATGGGTGGGGGCTGCGTGGAGTTATTCAATGGAAACGCGGCCATAGAATGGCCGCTTGTGGTGTAGTTGCCGTGTGACATGCAAGCTAGGCTAGCCAGAGACTGGTAGTGTGGGTAAACAGGAGCCGTGCCGCACGAGTGCATGGGATAAGCTGCGTTGGACCTTGGCTGGTAGCTGCTGGCCAAGATAGAGGAGATTTCAAACGGACTGTCACCCACATTGACGGCACTGTCGGTGCTATTGAGTCTCGACTTTACCGTGGGCAGGGTCGAGTCGGATGGTCGGTGTATCAGCTCATCCACTTCAGAGTCCTGGCCCCGGAGCATGTGTTCGGTGAGCATGAGTTGATCCATCGGCGGCAGACTTGGCTCCTCGCCGTCCGGGGTTTCCGCCACCGGGGATGATCTGCTTCCCGATGTCCTGTGATGAGGTGCAGTCATTGCCTCGTCGTCGTCACCATCTTCCTCCTCCTCTTCTGGACACTCATCACTCTGAAATGCGCTGTCCAGAGCCGTGGGGAAATCCCCGCTTGTCACCGAGTCCCTGCCACTGTCAGAAGTGGCCAAACTCGATGTGCTGTGCAGCAAAGGAATAGGGCAGGAAATGACACAGGTAAGTGAAGGAAGAGTAGAATGTGCCTGGCTGTGCTGGGCCTTTGCTTTAGACTGTAATTTTAGTCCACATTTGCCACGGTTCTTTTTCTTTCGCTCTTTTTGACTTCTTTTTCTTGCCAGCCGTGGTTGGCTATAAAAGCCCTGTGCTGCTTAGGCACTCCGGACAGTACAGTACATGCTACCAAAGACCAAGACCAAAGCAGCGCTTTGAGGACCCTTCAGCATTCTTTTGCCAGTCATTTGACCTGGGTTATAAGGTACGGATCTCCAGGCCCACTGGATAAAGTATACCCAAGTAATTAGCTACACTGTACTACATGTGCCTGATGAAGAGACTGATAGCAATCAGAATTTGTACGTTTACATGAGGGCAATACTACCCCCCCCCCCCCCCCATTCCACTGTATGGATCCTAGCATGGGAAAGCGTGAGCCGCCGGACAATTTCTTGAATGACCAGATACTGCCAATTGGTGTCTGAATTGAAAAGGAAGGTGTTGCAGTACAGTAGAACCTGTCAAGGCGACCACCTGTCCCAGAAGACCACCTGTCCCAGAAGACCACCTGTCCCAGAAGACCACCTGTCCCAGAAGACCACTGCAACCAGGACCAAGGAATGCTATTTCCAGTCAAATGACCCTGGATAAGGAGACCAACTGGTAACAGAGACCACGTTTTGAAGGTCCCTTGAGCGGTCGTCTTAGACAGGTTTCACTGCATCAGTAAATGGAATTTTGGGGTACAAAAGTATCAAGACATTCTCAAAGCGAAGCACGCACCTTGTCTTGCGACTTGATGACTTTCCTGCACTCCTGTCTGAAGCTCGGTCTCGCTGGCGACGGTTCTTGAACCCTGCAATACGCAACCCAACAATGATTGTCGTTAAAACGGATACAAAGCAGCTACACGTACCAGAGTGATAATTTGACACGTCCCACTGTGTACTTCACAGTTTATGGTTTTGAACCATATAGAATGCAGAACCAAATTCCAGGTGCCCGCACATGTACGGAGAACTTGATAACTACACAAAGTGTCTGAGGTCCTTGCTGCAAAATAGTGCTCAGTACCCAAGTCAAGGGCAGAGGGTATTACACAAGGCAAAGCAACAGAGACCAGTATCTTTCTCGTGACTCCAAGTTCCGTGGTATTAAACACTCCGAGTTTCGTGGTTTTAAAGACGCCGAGTTTCGTGGTTTTAAACACAAAACTCCCGTGGAATCACGAGAAAGATATTGGTCTCTGTTGTTCTGCCTTGTGAACTTGATAATTATGTGTATCAAACCTGCGATATCAACTAGACAAACTCCAACCAATGTACCCTACTACGGGAGCAACGTCGTTATTGATGTACAATCATACACCACGGGCAAGGGCATTTGAAGGACGTAAACTGGTACGCTGCATTGGGAAAGTCGCACCTCAGAGCCTATTTGACCCGTTGAGAGTATAATACCATTATGATTGTAATTCAAAACTTCTTCCCGTTTTGTCACCATACTAGTTTATGGTGTGTAATGTCGGATACCGGCATGGGACAGACAGCTGTGTTCCGCATTGTAATTGCCTAGTATGACATCGATTTTATAGTACAGCATTATTTTTATTTTTATTATTCTTTATTTCCACGATGGCCCATGGCCAATAAGGAATTATGATCTGTACCTCTGGTTTCATGGATGCTGCAGCACAGGAGGACAGGTTGCTAAGCCCAGCTGCACAAGTAGTTCAACTATTCCAGTCTAGTAGTAGAATCAGACATGGGTACATGGCGGCCAGGTGGACGCCAGATGTGCCACTTGATAAACGTATTATCACCACACCACATCAGGGAAATGCACCATTACTCAACCTGTAGATCTACATCATCATAGATGTTGAGTAGATGTTGTCGGCTACATTCTACCTGGACAACATCATGGTGTACTTACTTACAACACTGCTTATTTGTGAACCCTTAGAATTTTTAGAATTCATGCTGAATCTTTTAGTTGTATGACGTACACACCTAGTCTACAGCGTAGCTAGCTTAGCTGCTAGCTGCAGCATGTCCTTGCTTGCGTGCAAGGGATGGATCTACGGACGATATGTACAAAATAATGTTCATGCCTATAGCTAGGAAACTGAGGTATACTACTGGACGGAGACTCCCTCGATTTAGGCTAAGGCCTGCGGAGATTCCATAAATACAAAATACAAATCTGGAACTGCTGCTGCCAGAGCTGATCTATTTCGCCGTGCAGTACTGATATCATAATTTTCGATATTTTTTGTGATGACCATCATTGACGCATGTCCGCGGCACAGACTCAGTGCTGGTAAATCACATTCAGCACTCCAAAGCTAGCGAAGAATTAAATTATTTACAATTATCATGGTAACCACTACTACAGTACAACCATTGGCAAGCGGCTGATCCTGTAAGAGGAACTTTCCCAAACACCTAAGACACTCGCGCTTACACAAATATTTTTTGGTGTCCGAAATTAATCGCCGTGTGTATCCACCAAATACAGTTGTAACCGGAAAACTTACAGTTCGACACTTGTGTGACCGTCAGACCTGTTTCCGCTGCTAATTTTCTTTTCTGCGCTGGCGACGGATAGCGGTTGCTCTTGTAGTAATCCTTCAGACGGTTCCGTGACTTATCTTTGAAGCAGTAGCTCGTCTCCTCACCGTCCCAGATCGTCCTCGGCAGGGGGTACTTTCGCCTGATGCGGTACTTGCCCACCGCCCCAAGGGCGCGGCCTCGAACCCGTTCCGCCTCCCTGTAGTGGGCCTGCAGCCAGAGCTGCTGCATCTTTTGATGGGAAGAAGGTGAGAATTGGTAAGACTTGAGGATGTGGTAGAGCTGTTGATAATTGTTCCGGTGGAAAGCCAGAATGGCGCGCGCCTTGAGCACGCTTTCATGGCGCTGCACTTCATCATGGAGAGGCAAGGACCAGAGAAAACGCTCAAGACGTTCGATCTGGCCGTTCTGCTGAAGGACTTCGCAGACGCATGCTACCTGGTCAAGGCTGAACGTGTACGTTGTCGGAAGAAGAGGGTTGTTGAGAGAGTGATTCTGCTGCTGCTGAACACTTTGCGCCGCCTGCAGGGAGGCTGCTTGGGCGGCTTGGTGAGCAAGATAGTTCGGTTCAGTTGACTCGACGGGAGGTAGGTAAGTGCCTGCAGACTGTGAACTGGCGTTGCTGCTCATGGGGAGTGGCATCGGATTTGCTGCTTCATATGCGGCAATGCGCTCCGCTTCCAAGGCGGCGTGGAGCGCCGGAGAAGCGCCAAAGTACTCGACGTTTGAGGCAGAGCTTGAAGAAAGACGCTGATCACGGACTGCCGACGGGCTAGTGAAGTTGGCCGTCTTCATGTTGCTTGATCAGGACTAGCGGCGAAACGTGATGTCTCCTCTCAATCAGCTTAGTTTACCTAGGCTTGACCAGTCGTCAGTTGTCAGAGCAGGATAGGGTTAGGTCGATCAGACCTGCAGGCCGAACAACGACTTCAAATGTATGTAGAGATCAGTTGTCCGAACAAACAACGAAATATTGCCTCTCCTCTACAAGACATGAAGAAGCCAACTGATCCCTTCTTGGGTTTGCCAGCGTCTTTTCACCCCTCCATACTGCATACTGAGCCTCCTCGTCCCTGGCACTGCCCTGTCGTCGTATTCCAGGTGGTCACGTGTGCCGATTCTGGACTGCTGTACTGCGATGTGCGCGTACTGGGTACAGGGTGCAACAGAAGAGTGATATGAGGGTATTCGCTGGAACCGCAGACTGTCCGAGCTCCGGCTGACTTCACCGCACGATTCTGCAGCGAATGGCTGGAGGGCTGGCTGTCAGAGGCTGATCATCGTTCGACCTGCCAACGTCACACTGCGTCAGGATACGCGTATGGTCTTGGACAGCTGTGGTGTATGACTATTAGGTTCGCAATGAAGTGAGTGTACTGCCAGTATTCGGTTTCACTTGCCCTACAAAAAATCCTTTCCAGGAGTAGACATTGGAAGTATTCCGGCTACTGGGAGAAGGAAGTTTTGATTGGCAAGTATACACCATGTCCTGCCTGATGCACTCAACTGCCGAACTGGCTAAGTTTAGAGAGGTTTGGAACTGTTTATGTGTGAGTGTGATGTGACCAAACCAACCTGACGCACTTTGCTCGTGAAAGCACGTAGGGACAGAGCCTGGACGCGAGCGTAGTGACTACAATGTAGTGTTCCCCTCGGGGAAATAAAATCTTCATTTATCATGGCAGTACAGTCTGTAACGTTTTTTAGGCCTTCTGCCCAGTTCTGAAGTAGCAGGTACTTCTTCATGATTTCAGCTCTAGTCTTTCGCTTCGGCCACGAATACGACGTCGTGTACATTAAACTAGTCTTTCAAAGTGGTAAAGTAATCGGTCAGTACACGAGTTAGTTTGCATTGGATCTCTGTGTCCTACAACTTACTTTGACGTGTGCAGTATTACAGTACATACATACATTTTTTACTATAACAACACTGTTGTTCACTACTGAGTACGGTACTTGCTATGAGGGAATGGAAAAGGGAAAAGTAACGTAGTGACAGTTTTCTTCAAACTTACAACAAACTTAGTTTGAAGAAAACTGTCACTACGGTACACCATGACTGTGTTGTGTTATTGTTGTTGGCGCATGGCGTTAGATTCTTATTAGCATTACGCACAGTACAGTGTGCACGTACATAATGATGTGGCCGTGGTGATATGCATGCTGTGTTCAGCAGTTGAACGTGCGCCATCAGTTGGCCGTTCTATGGGTGGACCTGCCATAATTGTTGTACATGTATGTCGTCTGCATGGCGTGTGCGCAAGATCGTTACAAATACAATCATGCTCAACAAGGGCTACTGACTGTAGTCTGTAGCCTAGTGTAGGAGGCGCTCCGTGCACCTGCATCGCGTTTTCGCAGCTGACTACTACTCCGAGTACTCGTACTGCTACAACTAACTAGTAATAGAGTTTGCCCAGGGTTGACAGTGCATATGCGTGCGCGTTACGTACCAGTGATCTGTGCTACCCACTGCAGCGTGCAGGTACTCTGTGACAAGACTGTATGATGGGTTTCCCCTCGGGTCTTCGCGCCGTTCGCGGGTGCGGGGAGCATGCGCAAAGGCGTTGCTTTTTTACGCCCGGTTGCGTGTCGTGCGGAGAAGACAAAGGTGTTTGATAGGTGGACGAGTGTTGGCCATTGATGCAGTGAGCTGACGGACTGACTAGCTAACTAAACGCTGATCCGCTCCGGCTACGAGTACTGACAGCGTGGAAAGACGCCACACACGTCCTTCGGCTCCTTCCAATGGACCAGAAGAAGCGTACGTGCACATCCGTGAGCTCTCGGGGCACAGAGAAAACCAGTTTGCTGGCTCCAGCAACTCACAGGAAGAACAAAGGAGTTGATAAGATCACCGGGCATCTCCCCCTACAACAAAAGAAAACGTTCCTCCTTCGTTGTGAGATGACTAGCTACAGCGGTGGCGTCTTATTCAATTCCTGCTCTTGACCATTGCTAGGTGTTTCAGCTACATACACAGGACAAAAGGCCACCATGTCAACGTAATGTAGTGTTAGTACTTCATTCAGTGAACGAACATGGAGGGTCAGTAGTGAGTGTATGCTGGATTTCAGAAGGACTCCGGAGATGGTATCAATAGTATAGGAGGTGACGGAGCGTACTGTGCTACTCTCTGTGGGCTCAATGCTTCGACTCTCTGTGGGCTCAATGCTTCGACTCTCTGTGGGCTAAATGCTTCGACTCTCTGTGGGCTATTTACCATTAGTGGCATTACTTAAAAAAAAGTGTTGGTCTGATGTGCAAGAGTACCACCAGTGACCAGGCGCTAGGCTGAGGCTTCCTGTGATACCACACTCTGATTGTATTGTTACAATAGTTCCCCATGAGTGCAGCACCTACATGTATAGCACTGAGTGTTATCCATTTCTCCCGATAGTCTCACTGAAATGCTTCTTCTTTCACCCTCCCTCTTCCATTTTTAATATCCACACTTCTCTTCCCGCGGAATATAGTAATGCTCTGAAACCAGAAACAGGTGACCTGTAGTAACCACAGTGGTATTCACGTTTTGTTACAAAAACTACTTCAAACGTCCTTTGCCACAAGTCACGCGGCATATGTCTGCATGATTCCCGGCATGTATCGGTCTTACCAAGAGTACATAACTTATGTACTCTTGGTCTTACCAAGACTCCAAGAGTACAATAACCCCTGCCTGGGGGTACCCAGAGTCCACTCAGTTTTTAATTTTTTTTAATTTTGTGTACGACTGTACACTCAGTACAGTGCTGTAGTACTACTAGTACTACTAGCCTGTTGATGGGAATTACCCGTATTGCGTGACCGATCCTTTCATTGTTCTAATCTTTCCTTTTCCTTTTGGGCTTTGAATAAAACAAGTAACTAGCCTCTTACTTGTATGAGACTAGAGCTGAAAAATATACTTGAAGTACTCCATCGTTCCATTATGGATTTCCATAGCACACTTCCTTTTCAACACCCTCAACTGATGATATACAAGTAGATCTACACTGCACATGGGACCGGGGCTCTGCCAACGTGCAACCGCGGAAGGTTGTAGTAAGCTCACTGTTTCCGAACACAGTGTCCTCCACCTAAGTCCTTGTTTCATACTGTCAATCTAACAATTATGAATTTATGATTGTACTTGTACCAAGAGTTATGTACTCTTGCTTGTACGTATACTAGTACTGTATGTAATGCCGAAGAGTACTACTACATGTAGTACTCTGTTGTTTCCCTCGGAAAATGGCGAGTACATCGTCGCCCCACTGTACGTACGTGCACAGGCGGCGAACACTTCCATTTTTGAGTATAAGCAATGCTGTTATGTTTGGATGACTCAGGTTCGTGTACACATAGCTACCATGTTTACAGGACACCCTACACTCTGGGCGAACAAGACAGAAGAATGTTTTCAAGAGAAGAAGACGCCCCGATCAGACTGCCAGAATGGCTAGATGCAGGCTTGTTCTGGACATAGTTGCTCGCTTATCACATTCCTGGCTGCTTTTCCGATGACTTTTCCGATGTCTTGTTCGTGCCACTACTGGCACTAGCTGGACTTTGTCTGTAGTTTCCATTCCAAACACAACGGCTGTGTTGCCTTCACTACGATTCAGTACGAAGGCATACTAGAATATGTCTGTGTAACCGTTTAGCTGGTTTATTGTTTGGGTGGTGTATAATGACCGGGCACTGCTGCTTGTCATGTATGTGAGAGAGAGAGAGAGAGATAAGAGGAGAGAGAGAGAGAGAAATAGAGACGGAGATACTAGTACTGCATCTAGAGCTAAGAAGGTAGC
>NC_088644.1:36163205-36190705 GCF_964019385.1 Sycon ciliatum
AGGCTCAATATTATCAGAAATGAAAATATGAAGGGGAAACTACTGTCACTTCCCGAGGACGAATTGCAACAAACCGAACGCCGGTATCCTACAGAACTGCACTTAGTTGATGACAATGATGGACTAACTAGTTGCAGTAACATGCATAGGATCACACGACGATAGTTTCGCTGTATTGTTCATGACAGACAGGTAAAGAAGAAGATACTAATACTAGTAATAGCTAAAATGAACAGCTAAACTATACACATAGCTAGCAATAATGACACAAAGCCCGACAAAGGTGCGAGTGCGAGAAAACCCACTACAACGTAGTACAAGCGTGACATGTGGTGCGACAACAAGAGACAACCAATGCCAATGGACATAACTAACGAGTTTTTGACGACCCACCCAACAGCAAAGTGTGAATCTTCTGTTTGCAAAGGTTGAATTCCTTGTGTGAATACATGTATACTAGTATACAGCATTTTGATATCGGACGTGTCCACCGCAAATGCTGATTTTTCTGAGGTTTAATAGTTCTGATAAGTATGAGTCGTCCATTGCTAGTCATTTGTTTGAGCATCCTGAAAGGCTGGATGTCGTGCAGACGATTATTTTTCGATTGTGTCACGTGTACGCAGTGCTAGATTGCTGAAGGTTTTAGAAGCTGTATACCCACACAAGGATTTGAAGGAAACCCAACCTTTGCAAACCGAAGCAAATAATTAGATTCACACGGCTGTTACATGTACATCTAGGTACATGTATGTAGGTCATCAAAAACTCGTCAGTTTCAATGATTATATATGTCCATTGGCATTGGTTGTCTCTTGTTGCCGCACCACATCGGTCCACATGTCACGCTTGTTGGGGTTTCTCGCACTTGCACCTTTGTGTCTAGGTCAGTACAGTACATGTATACAGCATTGGGTGATTGTAGATATACAAATGTTATGTAGATGACATTGCGAATGGAACCGAGCTAAGCATCTATGTCTACTATGATCTAGCATGCAGCACCGAGCGAGGACACCAGTTTGCGTAGATTTGCACACGTTGTGACCATGGTGATCCGCACCGTCGCCTTGCGCCTGCAGTATGCCTATGCCTAGGGCGCCTATGCCTATGCCGCTATGGACGTAGATCTATGGTTCTCGCTTGCACTTGCGACACCAGGACTCAGAAGTCGTAAAAGCTCACGACATACACAGCTAGCAGCACTCCTGATGCAGATATATGTTGATCGACACGCAGGAAATCATTCTTTTTCTCCAGCACGAAATCAAAATGTTGCCTCCTAATTCTCCCAAGAAGAAGCACATTGACGTGGGAAGTGGCAGTTTCGGATATCAAACACTTCCGTTCCTACTTTAGAATGCAACTATTTGGGCATACCGGTACATCAGGTACATGTATATGTAGACTGTTCAGAACCGAGGCACCCTCAGCTGAGTTTGCTGTTGTGTGAGGAGCACATAGACTTGATAGAGCGCAAATACTGCAATACGTGCTGGGATGGTAGATCTACGCTTTCTGCAGAAATGCCCCGCCCGGCAATGGCCGGCATTCAAGCAGCTGGTGCCACTATACTTCCTCTCGGACGAAAAGGTAAGCAACGCGGAGCCGTAGGCAGATTGTTTGACGTGATAGTTACTATGAGTATCATTGTTACTGTGTTGGAATTGGATACAGACATTCTTTATTGATTTCGTTGTGAGCGGAACTCGACCGTCGGAGTCGTGTATGATAATTATAATTATACTCATTTCTTGCGCTCGCCCAGTGCCCGACAAAATAACGCATTGGCGGAACCGGTCGAAGCCGCGTGTCGCACTATGTCTGCCAAGCCAAGACTGAGCTGCATGATCAGTGTACAACGTATCATACAATGGAGTGTTGCCGCCGCGTCCGGTCTTCTCAGTTCTCACCGCCTCAGCTGTAATGATCGCATGCAGCCAAAATAGATCGACAGCCATGGATATTAGTCGCTGAGTTACCGAGCTATGAATACAGCATCTAGCCTAGGAGCTAGGAGCTAGGATAGAGCCGGGCCCAGGTCTAGAGAATGCAAAGCATGATTGTAGATGTACGTACGGTAGATATGCCAGGAATTTGTAGAGCGCCATGGCCTCCATAACTACACAGCCATGCAGCCAGAGATCCCCCCCCCCCCCCCCTCCTCCTCCTTGGTGTAGCTTAGCACTGTGGTGTGCACATCCTGAAAGACTGGGAAGTTAGTTGTCAGTCACCATGTCTGCCATGTGCTGGGTAAGATGTTGAGTAAGTGGAACTACACCGTCCACTGGGCTATGGGAATAGAAAGAAAACATGTTAGAGAATACTTGTAGGTGTATGCACACAACAACTTGGCCTGCTGAGTCCATTGCTGTGCCTGTGAAAATGCTGTAGCCTACTTCACTAGAGTACTTGTGCACACTCGTGGTGGGCAGTTGACTCACTGTGCATGTGCAGGCGCCTAGTTTGAAAAAGGAACAACATACGTCTTGTCCATGGGCAAGCACCCAGAAACAGCTGGTATAGCCTATAGGACTCGACTTTCGACCGTACTTTCCAGTTTGCTCCCTTCTGGCAGTAGCTGTGTTCACCAAAAAGCACGTAAAATAGTTTGCCTGACTTTTGTTCATTTTGTGCACCTCACTGATACCAAACATAAAAGAGCCTGGTTTTGGATACTTTAAGTTTTGCTAGCATGCTACAATAGCACCCAGAATTGACGTGGGCCACCACAAGCCGCAGCACAAGCCGAGTTTTAACGTAGGCTAAGCCTACGTTGAAACTCGGCTTGCGCCTCGGTTTCAACTTGGTGTGTTGTGTATGAATCAGACCTTCGCACACGAGTTTATGACACCAACAATAGAGTCTGGTGGCGCACAGTGACGCTCAAATTGCGGAAAAACTGAAACTGCAAAATACCCAACACTCTGCCTGGCATCGTGCTGTGCCTTGCCCCTTCTTTCCGAGCACGCACACGTGTGTGTTGCTGCAATGGGACACCGTCATGCTGCAATGGGACACCGTCATGCTGCAATGGGACACTGCCATGCTGTGCATTCTCCAGTTACAGTGTGTGCAGTGTGATCCGGTAGCCTCCGGGTATCATTAGCCAGAGTCGCCGGAACCGGTCCTGTTGGTCAGGTTAGCACCGGACCAACTTTGCAATTGCAGCTACCAACGCATGTGTACTGCTGAGCAGGGCATAATTATGTCTCCGCCATATTATACACAAAGTATGAAAGGCTATGGTAAGACGGGCCGATTGAAAACTGCTTCCGACGGTCCTGTTAGCACGGGAGGTCTTCCAGGGCATGTGTGGTTGCCAGGTAACATGACATGTTGTAGACATTGCCTATTTGCTCCAAGTTTCTGAACCCGAATCCGAGATGTCTGGCTTCACCTGATTTCAAGTACGAGTACTTCAAGTCAGTGTCTTGGGTAATAATTAAAATGATCTCAGAATCAGCAGAAACACAGATCACGTTTCACTCTGCTGCCAAGTAACATCCGCATACTGATGCAGTGATGTGCACGTAGTTCGTATCTGGACACACACGTTTTAGAAAATAGGAACACTCTCAGACACATGTTCTTGAAGATCTGTTGAAGAGGATTGTGCAAGTGTACTGATGTTATACCAATAGCATTGATCCAGATCTCATTTTCCAACATCCGGCGGGAGCGGCGAAATTGTATACTGTTCTTGGTGTTACCAGCTGCTGCCTGTGATGGATCAATTTTTGGATATTGTGGCATTGGCTGTCATTGGCGTTCTTTGTTTTCTATCCTCATTTCGAGGGTGAGTGACACAGGAAGTAGGCACATATTGCAAAAGACACTAGATACTCTTCCGCGTGAACATCCGATGTCACGCACCACGCTATGCACCCGCTCATTGCTTGCTGCTGGGGAAGTTGTCTGTTGCTTAGCATGGCCAGTGTTTGGCAACATCCTTCACAGTTTGTACACAGAAGGAAAGTGTGGAGACAAAAAAAAAGTTAAAAAAAGTATCCAAACTCACCACATACATGTACATCCACACACCACACACACACACACACACACACACAAACACCCGGGCACACACACACACACACACCCGTGCATACACCAACAAGGCAGCCATTTTATGGTATGTATAGTAGGGCCATTTGCCCTCGTGTGTTTGGGGATTTTTTAGACACAGCTGTGTAATGATGCATACAGTCTACACCATCCCCAGTAAGCTGCCAAACCAAGCTCTTGCAGCCATGCTGTATGTGAGAATAAGGCCATTGTCTATGATTATGTTGAAAGACTCATACCCCAGCATAGTATCATACATAATAATAATGAATAATTATTATGGTGTCTGCGTGGTGACTTTTGCTCCCTTTCTGAGCCGAGATACTTCCCGTATGCTTTGATGTGCACACTCTTTTGTGACCTAATATGATTCAAGAATGTGATCCATTGCAAACGTCATAGGGCAAATTGAAGCATTCTTGTCCGAACAGCACGGGTGGATGCAAACCGACATGCATCATTGACGTGTCCTGCATAGGAGGTTCAGAGGAAATGCCACACCCAGTGCACGTACCGTAGTGTCGTGCACCCATGACTGTTTTAACCATGTGTTGGCCAGCATATGGTGGCTTCTAAGATGCAGTGTGAGCTCAGATTCAGTATTAATCATGGATATGACACACACTCCAATACATCCAGTGCATGCAAGGGGAAATACGACTAAAAAGAAATGAAGAATAATCTCATAATAGAATATGACTAAAAGTTACCGATATCCTACATGCAACACATGCAAAGAAAATTCGTTTTCGTAAAATAAAGGACTTATCTTGTATATATAAAAATCAACAACACATGGCAAGATGTTTCCACCTGCATTGGAGAACCCACAAAACATTTAAGTATTGAGACATTGCTGCTGACACAACGGTATGACGAGTAAGCAGAGTTGATTAGCTACATATCAGTTAGGCACCGCCATTAGGATGCCGGCCGGGGTGGACTGCTGCTCACTGGGCTCTTCTTCTTCAGTTGCTGTTGCCGGAAGTTTGGTTGGCTGCATGGGAAAAAAACATGAGTGAAGAAAAAACTTACCTGACACTGGGAACAATCGCCTTAAGTTGTCACTGGAAATCTACGGTTATAAAGGATACGAAGAGACCTTTCGTACCATTCGACAAGTAATGGTACAAAAGGCCTCACCAGTTTCACAACTGGCTTCGTCTCTTCATGTGATGATATGTTTGCCTCCAACTAAGTCCTTATTCATAAAGGATAAAACAAACAAGTCATCAACGGATTGGCAGCCGAGAATTTCGTTGTTACGCCGAGTTTCTTGCAAAAGCGCCCATCAGACAACTTGAGTGCTTTTGCACGCAACTCGGAGTAACAACGAATTTCTAGGCTGTCCATCGCTTCATGATTTGTGTTTCATTGCTCCATCTTTGATGTTGAGCACCTTTTTGCAGCTGTGGGACCTGATCCTACTCTGCTAGAAAAGATAAGGTACTCCTGGGTTCAAGGGAGTTTGACGGGCACTTGAAACAGTTCAAAGAGACTATTGACCATCACCAGTGAATACACATATGCATACGTGTGCCAAGACTTGTGCTGTTATCAGATGCATACACATGTACATACATGTGTAGTAACAGTGTGGACCCCTGACCAGTTCAGTAAGGTATGTTCAACTTCCGTAGTCTAATACTGCATAGTTATCACTTGGCACAGCATCATCGTCACACATGATAATAAAAGACGACATATATAACGTGTACCTAAGCATTCAGGGAACAGAAGCGGAAAACTTGGCTGCTATGTGTGTGTGTACAATAGTACACCAAGGCAGTACGTGAAGCTGTGACATTATTGAAAGCGAACTCCCTTACCAGCCAAAGGAGGGCACGGCATTTACTCAGGAAATCCTTGATGGACGCATGCGTGAGGACATCGCGGAGAGGGACCGTTTTCTGTAGACTTGAATGTCCATGCGATGATCTGAGCCTACCACGATTCTGAGCTTCTTCATACGCCTGGAGGAGTGCAGAATACAGGTCATACTCATGCTATCTATAGTATGTACTAGCTCCAATGTTGCTCCTAACATAAACGTGTACATGACCTGAATGAAATTTAAGATTTAAAAGTCTGCAGGCAGGGGCATCGGACACGCTACAATCACTACAGGTCTTGACCATACCATTATGTGTCCCTGGTACCCAGTGAATAAATTTAAGGCACTGATTTTGGCTCTAAAATTTGAAAACTTTCAAATGAGGCGCCCCATCCCCACGAGTAAAATGCATTTCAGGTGGCTGACCGTACCACCCTCAAACACCTTCCCACGCCCCTGGCAGGCCAGTGATAAGACTCTCAACCCACTAGATACCGGTAGTACATAGAGACCATGTAATTATGACAGTATCTCTTCTGATCGATAGGTTCACCACGGGACATTTCCTTTCCCCTTAGATCAAGACCATGCACAGAAATGACAGTGTTCTCTGGGTGTGAGGGCAACTGTGAGCACTCACGCCTTCACATTATTACAACGAACTAGACGATCAGCTGATATTGCAAGTCGGGTGGTATCTGAAGATGTTACATAACATTTCTAGAAGTTCTGCTACATTACACCGATCAAAGTATCAACATCACAGTGCCCATATCCACCAGCTGACCTCCACTATCTCGTCAGGGATGCCCTTCAACTTCTTAGCCTTGTCCTTCAACTCCGGCTTGAAGTCTTCCATAGACTGCAGGAGGTACAGCACAGCACACAAGGTTAAGTGAGGACATACATGCAGGACATACTAATGGAATTAGAAGGAGTGTTTCTCTGTGTGCGATTCAGTCCGCCGGTTCTAATGCAATGTAGAGTTCGCAATATTTATGCACAAACCTGCGTGTGTTTCTAGGACTGTTTTGATAATATTTCGAACAATTTTCTTGTCCGATTTTTTGTGCTTGCCGGTGGTGGAGTGGACCTCTAACCAATCACTGACGGCTTTTAACGATGGCAGCAGAGAGCGTTGGTGTAGACCGTGCCCTGGTTGCACTGGATAACTACCACACGCTAGTGCTTACAGGCATTTGGCCATGTAGCTCGTGTAAACGAAAATCTCATTTCCACTCTAGTTTCAACTACGGTCTAGCACTGCTGGGTGCCAAGTGTGTATGTGAGAACAGACAGGCCGACGAGCGAAATTGCTCATCATTGTGTGCGAACAGCTAGTCCTACTCCTCCGGCACAGTCGGCTGATGTCGTGCCAGAGTGGGTGTCGGAGCATCGTACAAAAATCCGGACTTTGAAACGAGAAAATCTGAAGAAATTTGACTGCCCCAGCCAGGACCCGGACCAGGGACCCCCGCTTATGGCCAACAATGATCTATCACTAAGCTACAGCACAGTTGCCATCCCAGCTGTGACCAATCAGCTTTTTCTTCACACGTCTGGTGGACCTTAGCTCTAGCGTGACCCAGGCTTAAGGACGATGATAACACTTACAAGGTTGGTGGCATGATCATCGCCACGGCACGTTGATATCATCGGGTTGGTGATCACCTAGAAATCAATAGCAAGAATACACCAATAGTGTGCAAGCACCGTTTTTTTTAAACTGTATGTCTTGCATAGAAGCTTGTTTTAAATACAGGCCTGAGCTTCAATATGGACCATCTGCATGCAATCCAGACTTCATATTGATGTACATAGAAATACCCGGACAGACGTCTAGTATGAACGAAATGCAAGCACTGGGTTTTGCAAGAAGATAGCCAACCATTCTATACGATATTCATAAGTTACAGGAAGTTGAAACGGAAAGTCTGAAGAACTAATTGACTGCCCCCGCCAGGACCTGAACCAGCCACCCTCGCCCATGGCCAACGAAGCTCTACCACTAAGCTACGGCACATTGCCATCCCAGCAGTGACCATTCAGCTTTTTCTTCAGTCTTCTGGTGGACCTTGGCTCTCAGTGTGAGAATGTGTGAACAGCAACTAAGCTCAGCACTCGCCGTAAGACAAATCCATTCGTTCTATTGTCTAGATCAAGAATCAGCACAGAGCAATGCCACTGATGAGGACTACCACTTTGCAGTACACATCAGCAAACGGTGCTTACCTTGTTGATACTGAGAAGGGGAATCTCTGCAGCATCATCGTACTGGGGAAGGTTGGAAAATATGCGGAAGAGCAACCAAACATTAAACCTATGGATAGATACACGGAAACTTGAGGCATCACATTGGAAAACGTCATCTGAGGTAAAAGCCAGGTGTCCGTGTTAGCATACAAAAGAGCTTATTCACTGCCAATCTGGATGTGATGTACATAATCATGTTTTGCGGGGTTTTCATAAAGTCAGGTGTAAATAACAGTGCGGCATTCAGCTGTACCAGCACAACCTAGATGAATACACAGCCTCCGACAGTAGTCTAGACTCAATATTCTCTTTCGTGTTAGAATTCCTTTCAGGCATATTTACATGATTTGCGGCATGCATTGAGAAGCTTCTGACCCGAAAGCCTACAAGAAATACTCGTCCTCCCCTATTTCTAGCATAGGTATAGCACACTGTTAAGTTCCATTTCTTCGTGTTGCCGACACATACTGAATTGATCCTGGTGTTGTTATACTGAACTACTGGCTTTGCTACTAATTCTCCTGCATGTGGGTGTTCTCTGCACAGTGAGACCTCAGTATAACACAGGCTGTAAACATCTGTACCTGGTACTTTACAGCTGAGATCCTGTACATCCAAGGTCAAATGACTGGTATTGCATGCTGCGGGGCCATCAAAAATAGTACTTCTTATCCATTTGTATGTTGCACCTCTCTGTTTTGTATGTTACATACAGGGTGACTTTATGCAGAGGTTTTGCTTTATCAAAAAGGCTACTGCAGTTTACAACAGACGTTCGTGAGCGTGCACAGCTCCAGCGGACGTCCTGCACAGATAGCACGGCAGAGTTCCCTTACTTTCGTAGAACATGTCTTCTTGAGCGGCTGGATAGTAAATTAGTGAAAGTACGGATAACTAGGGCATGGATGAGCGATGATGCACTGGACTTTACACTACGGTATCATTTCTAATAGGAGGCCCTTCTACCTTACCATGTCAATCTTCTTCCCTGTCGAAACGGCCAGCATATTGACAAAGCCTTCCAGAGGAGTTGATGCATTGCATAGAAGCAAAATCTGGGCAACAAACCGAACACGACACAGAAATCCAATGTGTTCCTCTTCCCTGTGTTGAAGATGTGCATGTACAGGAAAACCTTGGTTTAAGGGACAACCCCACTGTGCAAACAGAAGCGGTCGTTAAAGCCAGGTGGTCTTTAGAACCAGGTCCCACAGTGTCTGTGTAGAACTGTCGGTGCATGGAAAGACGGCCGTTCAGAGCAGGTGGTCGCTAAACCCAGAGGTCGCTTACACCAGGTTTTGCTGGATGTGTGTTATCTGCACTGATCCGCAATGACCCCGGTGTGCAAACCGTGATTTCTACCTCAGTCTTGTGTGTGTGTAGCTGTGTGTTTCTGCATTCTTGGGTTTCTGGTAGGTAACTAAAATGGCGACCAGTGAAGGTGATAAGAGTGCAAGAGTATGCGTGTAGATGATACGCTTATCAAATCATCTACAAGTACCGTAAAGTACCGCCAGAGCGCCCCGTCTCGCGAGAGCGCCCCACCTTGACTTTACAGCCAGGAAAAGGAAAATCGTAAGGCTGTTGCAACAAAGTTTGTACGGCGTGAGAACCTTAGCATACTAAGGTCACACTTGGCAGGTTTTTGTGTGGAGCTCGTGTCCGTTTGAAGGTAAATTGAGTACGGATTGACTGCATAACGTCTAATATGTGTACAAGGTCCGTGTCGCATGACCTACAGGCAGGAGATGACCTCCACAATACGACCATGAAAGGACGAGATGGTGGGGCGCTCTGGCGGTACTTTACGGTACAACTATATACAACAAGATATACACTACATGAAGTCATTGGCTACTGTTTATATAACCATGTCGGTGGATTGCTTAGCATGACCTCAAAGACTGAGACCATTGCTACTCCAGGTACTGGATGTGCTGCCGGCACCCAGTGCACATATATAGAGCAGTGCATGCTATGCACATTTCAGTCACTGGGATGGGTTGTCACACTCAAGAAGGTTCAAGGTTGCAGGCCATGCGGCACGCACGCGCACACACACACACACACACACACACATGCACGGGAACACACACACACACACACACACATTTCACAGCATTGCTGATATCAACTTACCATGGTCATGTAGGGTAGCCTGCCCTTCTTGTGCAGTGCCTTGAACAGAAACTGTTAGAGAGAGAGAGAGAGAGAGAGAGAGAGAGAGAGAGAGAGAGAGAGAGAGAGAGAGAGAGAGAGAGAGAGAGAGAGAGAGAGAGAGAGAGAGAGAGAGAGAGAGAGAGAGAGAGAGAGAGAGAGAGAGAGAGAGAGAGAGAGAGAGAGAAAATGAGAGAGAGAGAGAGGAGAGAGAGAGAGAGAGAGAGAGAGAGAGAGAGAGAGAGAGAGAGAGAGAGAGAGAGAGAGAGAGAGAGAGAGACACAGAGACAGACAGAGGGAGAGAGAAAGAGACAGAGACACAGAGAGACACAGAGAGAGGGAGAGGGAGAGAGAGAGAGAGAGAGAGAGAGAGAGAGAGAGAGAGAGAGAGAGAGAGAGAGACAGAGAGAGAGTGAGTGAGAGAAAGAAGGAGAGAATGGCAAGCATGCAACAAAACATGACCTATGTTTTAGAGCCACGGCAGTGCTGCTCAATGAAATCCAACTAGATGAGTCCCGTACTGACATGTACAGTCACTCACCTGACACACTGGGACATGTAGGCGCTCTGGTGCAGTGCAGCGTTCTGAAACTTACCCCTGAGCTCAGACTTCAGTGAACACGACTGTACATGGTATTGAAATTAGTCAAGTAACATCACCACAGCTATGAAGAGCCGCGGTGCATTAACAGCACAGGTTTCCGTTAACCCTTTATGTACCGCGACCATCTCGAACCGTAAAAATATTTACGGTTCGGCGCGCCGCACTTGGACGCGCCGTTCGGCGGCGTCCTTTCTCTGATTCACTCGCGGTTTTTTGCAGTGGACAGCTGAGATCCCACTGAAAATTTTGATGTATGATATGGGTAGGTCGCCATTTGAAAGTATGGAGACCGATCGCGGCGAAAAGTGCGCTTCGCAAATGCAGCGCTCTGCGATATATTTTGCCAATTTCGATCGTGTTTTCGTTCCGTCACGCTGCTGCTAATAGAGATATAGCCTTCTCCAGCTAGTGTAGACATCCTCTAGTCGTGGTAGACACCTGGAGAGAGCTGAAGTAGCGATATCTCCTCAGGATCTGAATCGAAACTGCCAATTTTCATCGCTGAAGCCATCACAGCATTCGCTCTCCAAGTAGCAGCGAGAGGGAGGGCAGCGATGGCATAAAATCACCACGGTAGGCGGAGGTCATACCCTAGTACCTATTTCTTGTCTTCTCAATCACCAATCCTCGGTCGACGTGAGTAGATCAGCAAAAACTACATATCTCAAATCTGAAATAATTGCAATAATTTGAATATTTGACGCAATTGTTTGCGTCTGGTATTTAGACGATACATCCGTTTTCCGCCCCTTCTGTTGCTGTTCATGCATGCAACTCGTGCCTGTGGTATCCTTCTGTCACTGTGCGTCCCAATGGCCGTCCCTGATACGACTATACTTTATTTCAAATGTAGCGATCTCAATTGTCAGAATTACGCACAATTGGCTCATAATAGGGTATTCCGTGTATGCCCTCTACTATTAGTTGCATGCTGGATTACAATATGTTGACAAATGGACCCATTCATTACCATAGATTCAGAAAAACATAACTTGCACACACAAAATGCGTCTAGATTTTATCCTATAGGTCCATCATTGACGAGGGGTACCCTACGCATACATTAGATGCGCGGTACATAAAGGGTTAATCGGAATGAACTTTAGCTGTACAAGCCACCAAAGCTTTGCACTTACCTCTGTGACATCCAACATCCGGTCAATGTCATCATCTTGAGCATGAAGAAACCCATCGGGCTCTCCGTCAAGCCACTCCTTGAACTGAAAAAAAATACAATTTCCCACAAAAACAAAAACACAATCCGCTGTGCATGAGAGCTGTTCAAATGGTGTATCAGGTCATTCCCTCCCACGTCTGTCTACTTTTCAGCAGAGCAAGTGGGGCATTGTGGTGGAGTGGCTTGTTCAGTGTTCTTGAAGAAAATGCTTGCTGGTTCGAAGCCGTTGTGTTGCAAGGGTTTTCAAGTCGTTGCCCCCTGGAAGAAGGCAGTTACCATCTCTTTGGTCAACTCAACTGCACCCGATTCTAAGCACATCGATAATACTTCAGGGTCCCTCAACTCGAACACTCGACACGGTCTCTTCGCTGCATACGCCACTTAGAGTGTTCACTCGAGCATGGCCCACCATCATCATCATTAGGGTGAAGATGAAAGCTTTCTGATGTTCCTGATGTCTAAACGGTCATCATTAGGGTGAAGATGAAAGCTTTCTGATGTTCCTGATGTCTAAACGGCTGCAATGCATTGTGCGAGTACTAAGCAGGCACAGAGGCAGGCAAAGTGTGCGAGTACTAAGAGAAGGTTATCGATAATATTGTTTACAGTATTCGTTATCCATGTCTTACCCTGTTGAGAAAGTCAGCGTGACTGATGTACCCACTATTCCCCTTGTCTTCGGACTTCAGCATGTCAGCCAACTGCAGGAGAAGGCTCTGTGATAGTGGCTTGACTGAAGAGAGCAAGATGGTCAGTGCTCTAAGACGCCAATCCTTGTCCTGAGTGGTCCCGTCATCTGGGAGCTATGACGACATGTAAAAACCAACAAGAAAAAAAACTTATTGCCTGGTTTCCTGCTTGTTCTTGACATAGTGATACAGTGCAAGCAGTCTACTTGTGATCCATCACACTGTTCTTTTTAAATTTAAGTCATGCACTCGTGCAGATTCGTGATGCGAACAGATATACATGTAGATGTACTTTTGAATGTTTAGGCCCTGCAGTTTTTGTCTCCAGGGTCAGGGTGCGACTTAACGAGGGTAGACTGTGCTTAGAGAACACAACTGGAGAGATGGGAGATAGGGAGAGAGGCAGGTATAGAGAGATAGATAGAAAGAAAGAAAGAAAGAAAGAAAGACAGGCAGGCAGGTCGAAAGAAGGAAAGAAGGAAAGAAAGAAAGAAAGAGAGAGAGAGAGAGAGAGAGAGAGAGAGAGAGCGAGAGAGAGAGAGAGAAGGAGAAAAATGCAATTCTCTGTGCAGAGTGGGTTTTAATTCAGTCAGCAACTTGCTCCAAACTAGTGCATTGGGCACTGTTCGTTGTTTTCGCTCCACTATTCCAGTGTGCAGTATACAAACCGAAATACAGACAGCAAACAGCGAGAGATGCAAACAAGGGTGCGAACACTGCATGCAGCACTTCCTTCTGATGCGCGAACATACGCAACATTCTCCTTTGACCCAAAAGCACAAAAACACACACACAACACACACACACACACACACACACACACACACACACACACACAAAATGCCCCCCCCCCCCACACAAACAATACAACAGTCTCTGCTTTGCCCACACGTACCACCGTGCAGCACACGTCTCGCTCCAGCGCGTCCATGACATCACCAGACAGCATGGGCTGTTGGTCCTGCTCGGCAAACATCTCATCAGTGAACTCTTCCAGGTCACATGCCAGTGGTACACCTGGCACAGCACGCTCGCACAAACTCGGCGCTGCGTGGGGCGGTGATGCATGGCCGACAATCCGATCCTGCCGAGTGACAGTTCAATCCAGAGACAGAGAACAAACTTATACGCCTTGTTACAGCACTTATATCCAGTCGATGCCCAGCATTGCGCATATTATGTTTCACTGCGGTCGAGTAATGGATGTCAATCTGTTTCTCTGCTTTCGCCGAGCTGCTTGTTCTTTCCTCTGTCATTAAGTTCATGATATGTGTGAGAGACTTTAACGCTCCACTTTCAGCACTAAACCAGTTCCCTTCTTGCTACATTCTTTCCTTTTTCCATTTTATATTCCTTATATTTCTACTTCTCACTGGGGATTTTCAGCCATGGTTGTTCTTCACCTTCTCTCCTTTTTAGTGGCGACTAAATTCTATCTGAGGATGTGGAATAAATAAACAGATAAATAATTTCACAGCAAGAATATTCACTTATCATTGCCCCGTATAAGGAATCAGTGCTGTCATCCCCCGGTCAGCGAAGTAACACTGACTATGGGGGATGTGAATCTATCGGCATCATGTAGTCAGGAACGTACCTCGTGAATATTCAGCTCCGTCTCTGTAATGTCCATTGCAAAGCGGAACTCTTCGTGCCTTTCCATGGCGTCTTCAACCAGTTCCATAGCTGCCATTATACTGCAGGAATCAGTAAAGATAAGTGAGTGAAAGTAGTGCAGACGAAGGGAAGAACAGAAGATGCTGCAAGTAGCGTCATTGGGATTGCTCACACCCGTAAAGCATTATCTCAGTTTAGATTAGCTTCAATGTACAATGCTGTTCGTCCATGTACGATCTGCTCCATCCATGTATGAGTCTGAACAGCCCAGATACAATTAGGCCTAATCCAGGTACAATTGCGCTCCGTCCATGGACGATTGCTCCCAATCCAGGTACGATTGCGCCCAATCCAGGTACGATCATGCCCCATCCAGGTACGATCATGCCCCATCCAGGTACAATCATGCCCCATCCAGGTACAATCATGCTCCATCCAGGTATAATTATGCCCCATCCAGGTACGATCATGCCCCATCCAGGTACAAGTCTGCCCTATCTCGGGCCAACTATGCCTAGCTCTATAAAGAGATGCAAAAATACGTACCTCTTCTTCTTCGCCTCTCTCATCTGTACAGCTAACTCAGCGATGTTCGTGTACACTTTCTCCGTTCGTTCCTGGATTGGGAAAGGACAGTAATGGACACAGAAGGGGTGAAATATATAGGCGGAAACGCTCAACACTCCGAGCGACTCAGGCCCACCTCTACTCCACAACATTAAAAACAGGTGAGATGCATTATCACGTTGGTACCGATGCTTTCTATTTCTATCAGTTGGAAATTTCCATGAAGGTAAAGGCCAAGAAACATGTCAGTTTCTGTACTGGAGAGCTCCAGCAAGCCAGAGGCCTACTAGGAAGTGTCCATACTCTAAGACTAAGTCGCTATAATCTTAATCACTTGGCGCACGTATTTTGTTGAACAGTACCTGTAGCTCCTGCATCATCGTGGACGCATTTCTCTGGATGGTGTAGAGGCGCTCCATGCACCGTTCCTTCTCCATCTCCAGATTGGCGAGGGCTTCCTTGCGGATCTTGCGAACGCGCTCGGCCTTCTTTTCTGCAGCAGGATCCACTGGAGCCGGTTCTGGAACAGCTGACTCTGCGCCTTTCCGTCCCTTAGCGGGAGTTGCCTTGCCACCCTACAGCCAATGGCATTAGAAAAGGAGACAAATATGCGTTTCCGCCTGGACATAACTCACTGGTGAGGACTATAACTATGCTGAAATACTCCGCCTCTATATGATGCAACTCCCTGCTACATTTACTGGAAGTTCCCAAACCTCCCAAGCAGAATTCCTTGGTCAAATTGCCCCCTTCATGTTTTTTTCTTTTCTTCTCTATTTCCACAGGACAGAGTTTGCAAGCACCAATGCATCAATTAGTTGTTATGGTATGGTGTCGAAACAGTGGCACTTGTCCAATGAGTTAAGTAAAGATATGGCTGCTTTGAACTACTTCAATATTCAGTAAACAATTGGCAGCAATCATTCCATGTTTTTGACAATGGAAACTTTCCTTAGAGAATAACTTCAATCTGTGGAAACATGGAAAATATGATTTGCACACGGGACTTGCCAATAACCAGCGTCTGCACTCTCGGGACATTTTACCTTGACATCTTTTGCCGGTTTTCCTTACCTTGCCACCTTTTGCCGGTTTTTCCTTCTTCTTCGGATTCTTTTCGTTGACCTCCTCAACTGGGGGCGCATGAACCACAGCTGGCGCCTTGTACTTCTCCTCCAGTCGCTTGTACTGTAACAATTCATATCATATCAAACGTGATACTGCAAACTATTCAGAAGGACGACGTTCAGAATTGGGTTGCTGTAACGACAGTCTTCTGGGTAGTAGTGCAACCAACATAATTATTAGTATGCAAATGACATCATTGTGTATTCCTTGCAAGGAGTGAATGACAGCATTATGTATACCTGTATGTAGTGAATGACATCACCGTATATGCAGTGTATGGAGTGAATGACATCACCGTGTACGAATTGTATTATAGTGAGTGACGTCATGGTATATGTCTTGTATGGGGTACTATGGCACTCTATTTCACTTACAATAATCTGTACTTGCTCCTCGGCCTGGGCACCCACATCCCGTACCACGCGATCAGCTGGCTGGGGCTCTTCACCAAAAAGCCCAGTGGAAGTAGCTACTTGGGGAGCTTCACTTGCTGCAGACTCAGCTGCTGCTGGTGTCGAGCCGACCTGACCTGCTTCTCCTGCTGCTGCTGCTGCTGCAGCTGATGCTTGAGACGCCGGAACGTCCTGCTGCTGTCCTTCTTGTGCGGATGTGTCTGTGCTGTACACTGAACCTGTTTGAGTGATAAACGTCAGTCTGAGCACACAGATACACACAGATACACACACAAGCACACACACACGCACACACATGCACACACACACACACACGCACGCACACACACACACATACACACATACACACATACACAAACACACACACACACACACACACACACACACCATTTGACCACTTGACCATTTGACGCCCATCGCAAGAGGCGATGATAGCGATGCTACAGCAGAAGCCATAGCAGCTGGTACTGGGATTGCACCATTCAACATTTTGCAAGGCTGAAGAATTGACCGCCACTTTTCAGCCTGGTCTACACCACACAGCCATGGAGTGGCTTTTTCTGGCCAGTGAATCTCTACTTCTTGGTCTTTTTCATATTTTTCCGCACACACATCACACCACATACTCCGGCATGCACTGGCTGTTGGTAACCACCCAGGAGAATGAAAGAAAAGTCAGGAGGAGTCTGAGAAAGAGAAGAAAGACGTGTGTGACCATAATCGTCGGGAATCGAACCCGCAACCTCTCGATTGGAAATCGCTGCACATACCACTGCACCATATGGGACACAACCACACACACACGCGCGCGCGCGCACACACACACACACACACACACACACACACACACACACACACACAAACACACTAACACACACAGGCACACATACACACACACCTTTAGATCTTAAGACGTCCATCGCCAGAGGCAACGTTAGCGATGCTATAGCAGAAGCCATAGCAACGTTGTGATGGGATTGCACCATTGAACAGCATTTAGGACTGAACAATTGACCGCCACTTTCAAGCTTGGTCTACAATACAAAGCTTTTCGAAATGACAAACACACACACACACACACACACACACACGCAAACCAAAACACACACACACACACAAACACACACACACACACACACACACACAAACACACGCTTCACAAACTCACACATTGTTGGTACTGTGTTTGTCCCTAGGCCGATCAGCACCAGCGCTTGCATCAACACCAGGACAGGAGCCAGGTACAGCACTTGGAAGTGTACCAGCTTGGACGCCGCCATGTTCGCGCACCAGATCGTCGGCATGCTCTGGTAGAATCAGACCAACTGCAACCTTGGCTGTAGGAACCTGAACACACAACACATACAACACACCAATATAGACCTTCAGTCAGAAGCAGTACAAGTATGAAGGGAACTGCAGCTATATGAACAAGGCACATTGCCTGCATACCAGAATAAGAAATAATTGGTAAGGTCGGCTAATACTTGCCTTGAGGAACTGCAGGAAGTGTATCTTCTCAGTGCTTTTGCTTGGCTGCAATCCTGAAAAAAAGAAGGGAAGAACAAAGGTTTTCAGGTGATCCCATCATAGCGAGCTGCTTCTATGCCTGATGCGGCTGTCAGACCTTCCCCACAAGAGCTATTGTCATTGGAATAGGAACGTGTGAGGCACAACGTCTACGATACTGTTTTATGCCAGTTCTTGAAAGTTCGTTGAAGATGGCGACTATACGTGCAGGGGCGTCGGACACGCTACGGTCACTACTGTATTGACCGTACCACTCTGTGCCCCAGCTACCAACCCGTGAATCAATGAAAAGCACTGATTTGGGCTCTAAATTTGAATTTTTTTTAGAGAAGCCACCCCAACCCCACGAGTAATTTGTAGTTCAGGTGGATGACCGTACCACCTTAAAATACCTTCCGACACCCCTGACGTGCCCTGACGTGCCCTGACGTGGCATACATAGAAACAAAACCCTTACCCCCAACCCCTGACGTGGCATACATAGAAACAAAACCCTTACCCCCATTCTCCGCACTCCTCGTGTGTGCACCATTTGTAACCAACCGTGAATGGTGTAATGCAAGGAGATTACATGGCACTTTAGCAACCGAAATCAAGTGCCTCAATTAGAGACCTGGTAGATGATCACAGAAATCTGAAAATGTAATGCTACAGTCTGTTGAACTCATGCAAGGCGCCAGATCGACGATAGCACAGAACCATGACGCACACCAATGCTGACATGGCATCTTGCACTACGGACGGCAGGAAGACTGCACACCGTTACAGTCTTGGCGTGTCTACGTTGTCATGAAGAGCTTTGAGTCCCCTGGCATATCCTACCTTCTAGCATGTTGTAGTAGTCAAACATGATGCGGCACGTGGTCTGGAACTTCAGTAACTCAGCCTGCAACAAAACAAAAACAAAAACAGGAATACTTGACTGCAGAGCATAGAGTCTAAAAGCAGCACTCAAATGGCGTGTGTTCTCAAATGGCGTGCGTTCTTACCTTGTACAGGCACTAGGACTAATTACCACACATGAAATGCATTCCTGAGATGCATGGCAGGGAAGGATGAATAGCGAGCTGGTGAATATAGTTTGAACTCAAATGTTTATACCCTTTCCCCTGCAGCCTATCATTTTTCCATCTCCAAATCTGTTTCTAGTTCAAGGACAATTAAAAAACCATTACCACACAAGCTCGAACAATTTTGATGGTCAACAAACGGCTAAGAGCAACCTTCATACCTGCATAAAGCTGATGAAGATGTTCGATATGTATCCAATTCCATCTTCAACAAAGGCATATCGTCTCCAGGCAGCAATATCTCCCAGAGTATTCTTGGCTGTTGCATCGCAGCAAGTGAGCAGGTCTGCAGCAATGCCCTGCAAAGCAGCCGATATACATGTACAATGAAAATGAATCTTATTTACGTAGATCCACGCAACATCGGAATACAGGAGGAGCAGCTTTTGGCTTGTGCGTGCAAGCGCCCGTGTGTGTGTGTGTGTGTGTGTGTGTGTGTGTGTGTGTGTGTGTGTGCGTGCGTGCGTGCGTGCGTGTGTGTGTGTGTGTGTGTGTGTGTGTGTGTGTGTGTGTGTGTGTGTGTGTGTGCGTGTGCGTGTGTATGATATAAAGTGTATTCACAGAACCAAAAGTCAGGCGGCCATGAGTATGTATCATAGCAACCAATGATCTACATGACTGTGACCATAAGAGAATGAACAACCATGTAACCATAATATATGCTGATCTGTGACATACATGAACAGCATGAAATCATTCCAGGAGACGATACGGTGAATTGGTGATGCTGTTGTGCAGTAACTAAAGCCACCAGTGGACACAGTGCATCTGTAGGTAGCACGATGACACAATGACTCACACACACACGCGCACGCACACACACACGCGCGCACGCACACACACGCGCGCACGCACACACACACGCGCGCAGTCTCTTACCTGTATTGCAAAGTGCAGGTCGCTCTTCTGAATGCCGGCCTCCTTGGCACGTCTCAGCAGCTGGATGGCAAGGAGCTCCGCCGAGAAGACGTCCAGATACTCAGGGTCCTCTTGCTCGACAAGTTGAAACCGCTTGAGTAGCCTAGACCTGCCCAATCAAACAGTATACTGTATAAGCAGAAATATTCGTCTGGAATTTAATTTCGTCTTTTTCGTCCAAGGAGCTTTTGGACTAAATAAAATGTAGGACAAATATCGATTTGTCCAGCGTTTCTATACACTCTTATGACCCATGGACGAAATTTCCAACCGGACGAACTCCTTTTCTTTGGAGTTGGACGAAATTATTGACCGACGAAATTTTCTGCCTCTACAGTACACAGTAGACATATGCCGTGAGCACCCCACCTTGATTTTACAGCTAGGGAAAGGATAATCGTATGGCAGAGTGCAACAAAGTTTGCAGGGTGTGAAATAAGAACCATAGCGTACTAAGGTCACACTTAGCAGGTTTTTGTGTGGAGCTCGTGTCCGCTCTAAGATAAATTGAGTACGGATTGACTGCACAACGCGCAATGTGTGTACGAGGTTCGTGTTGTATGGCCTACAAAATGTACAGACAGGACATCACCTCCGCAATACGACCACGAAAGGACGAGATGAGGGCGGGGGGGGGGGACGTTCTTGCTCTACTTTGCGGTAGTTATGAAGTTTTCCAGGAAAATACAATTATGAAATTCTATAATTGTACAGACCCAAGGCATATCTACATGTGGTACATACGCCGGCACAGAAGCAGGCTTATGCAGGGAGTCCTTGGCTGGCCAGGCTTCTATTCAAAACAGGCGTATTTCTCAACGTGACGTTTAATCAAGATATTTCACTATCCAGCAATGCTGTCAAGTAGCCACGCCACGGTAGCAAAAGCACTGCTCTCAGAAAGAGGACACATGGCACAACAGAGTCGTCTGACTTCTACTGTTTACATTCTGAAGTAACTTTTGCTTCAGTTTCGAGAACACTTGTTCATACATGTAGTTTGTGGAGAAAGGGCAGGGCACATTGGAGGAGGGAGGCAAAGCTTAATCGTCACATCATTTCCATATTCATGACCGAAACCAAATTTTCAAGGTCCTTACGAATATCCCATTGACAAGTTATCTTGCCCATCTGAACTCTGAAAAAGAAGAAACCTGAGAAGCAGTAAACAGCGTTATCCTCTAACCATCCACTCCTGCAACAAGTCCTGTCCCTTCTTCTCCGATACCCTTCGTTGCTATACTTGGTACGGCTGCAATCCCACTCCCCCCCCCCCCTCTCTCTCCGACTCAGTACTCACCCCAATTTGCACTCCCCAGACCCGGTAGTAACCACACTTTGCACCCCTCTCCCCCTTCCTCCGACCCCTCACCCCACTTGGCGCGCCCCTCCCATTCCTCCGACCCTGTAATCACCCCACATTGCGCCCCCTCCCCTTCCCTCGACCCTGTACTCACCCCACATTGCGCCCTGCTCCTTCCTCCGACCCAGTACTCACCCCCCCCCCCCTCCCCACATTGCACCCCCTCTCCCCCTACCAAGTACTCACCTCATTTCGAAAATATTCTGCACGCTTGCCTCCCGCTGGAAGCGTATCTTTTGGAACGCGAACTCTACAGCAGCATAGTACTTCTGTTCCATATCTCTCCATAGATTGAGCAGCAGATCCACGAGTGCCTGCAAGTAACAACCACATGTGTAATGGTGCAGCAAAGCCGAGGACAAAACAAAACATAAAAGCAATAGTGGTGAGAACAAAGCAGCATACACTAAATTGTTTGTTCGTTGTTGCTGCTGTTGCTGCTGTTGCCGTTGCTGCCAGTGAATCCTATTTGTATCATATCAAACAGAGTACACTTCAATTTAACGTACATTAGTTATTGCCAGCAGTGGTAAGGAAATTAAAATCAAGAAAGGAATGGAAAGAGTAAATTTGGCCAAACAATTGTACAGAAAAATCGGAGGCATTTTCATTTGAGCTGTTGCCACGCATACTTTGAAGTACGTAGAACAACTGTTGCTAATGTCACAAAAAAGTGTCCACATTTGACAACAAAACCATGCGCCTGAGCTACTTGTACTTCCTCTGCAGGCTACACCTTGGCATGTTTGCTGTACGATCACCACTCACAATGAGATCACCACTCACAATGAGATCACCACTCACAATGAGATCACCACTCACAATGAGATCACCACTCACAATGAGATCACCACTCACAATGAGATCACCACTCACAATGAGATCACCACTCACAATGAGATCACCACTCACAATGAGATCACCACTCACAATGAGATCACCACTCACAATGAGATCACCACTCACAATGAGATCACCACTCACAATGAGATCACCACTCACAATGAGATCACCACTCACAATGAGCAAACCACTCACAATGAGCAAAACTTGGAGAAAGCCCATTACAGTGTCATACTGCCACGGAGACTTGCGACCCAACGCACTTAGCTAAGATCAGAGACGAGTATATGCAATTTAGAAGAAGATGGCTGCTCCACGCGTTGGAGTTCGCCCTTCCTGCCGACTGACGGACACTTGACTGACTCACGACTGCCGTCTGGAGCACACAAGCCGTCCACTCGCTCTCAGCTTGTATTTTAAATGCAATTTCATTATTAATATTAGTGATATCAATGCTACAGCAGCAGAAATCAATGGGTACGCAAATAATGCTTAACCCTTTGTCCTTTCGCCCATACTTGAACCGTACACCTGTGTACGGTTCAACCCACGCATGTTCAAAGCGACCTGGAAGCTACGCGGATCACCCGATCCACATGAAAATTCACGTGCACACAGCCTATGCTATGGTCGCTGGGGCTAGTTGCCATTTGAAAATTTTCAGGAAA
Source organism: Sycon ciliatum (assembly GCF_964019385.1). Lineage (NCBI taxonomy): Eukaryota > Metazoa > Porifera > Calcarea > Leucosolenida > Sycettidae > Sycon > Sycon ciliatum. The sequence continues at coordinate 36,186,102 of NC_088644.1, forward strand.
TCAAAGTCGAAGTTTGCTTGCGCCGTAATTTCCGACATGGCAGCACGCAGGTCGCTTGATGCAGATGAAGCGCTTGTTTGAGGATAGCTGGAGTGACCCGAGCGACAATCCTATGTCCTCTGATGACGAGGACGAACTGGACGAAGCCTTAGTTGAAGGGGTTGATTCTGATTTTGGTAACGACGCGGATTATGATGTAGCCGTCGACCCAACTGTCGGACATGTCGACCACTCCGATTTGAGTGCAGGATCGGCAGAACAGCACTCGAGTGGTGAGGAGAGTGTACCACCGCCGTGTCTTACCCGTTGTGGAGCAGCAGGGCCAGCTAGAGTGCCGCAGCACGTGGAGCGGGAGCGCAGTTCAATCCCAGAGAGGTCCAGATCTCCGTCACCTGCGCGGCGTCAAACTCATGGTCGACAGCCGCGCAGAGCGAGGAGAGTCGCCACACGGGGCCGAAATGTCGAGCCTGTCGCCACTGTCGCTCCTCTGGCTAATGCTCTGTGTTTGTCCAACATGCCAGTGGTGCTACTCCAGGTCACACTTGTACAAATTGCACATTATTTATACATAGGAAAGCCAAGTTTTTTTGACAAATGAGTAGTGATAGCCTGAAGCCTGGGCTTGTTTTTCACCGGAGACATGAAAGAGCTGGAGCGCCGTCGTGCCGTGTTGGCACGTTCAACGTTCGTTCGCTGCGGACTAAAATCAAAAAACAACAGATTATTCAGGACTTTGATACCTACCGCCTGGACGTCCTCGGCCTGACTGAGACATGGATGGAAGGCAACGGTATCGATGTGTTGGACAATGGCCACACATTGTATCGTTCTGGAGGCACTTCGTCCAGAGCTGGAGTAGGAATTCTCGTCAATAAAAATATTGTAAGAAATATCGATTCGTACCAATTCTATTCGAACCGAGTAGTTTCGCTGCGGATACTGCTAACTGGAAGTCGTAACAGTAGAGGGGTATCAACCATCTGCTGCTACGCTCCTACCCTACAACGTTCCACAGCTAACCCTGTTGAGGCTGATGAATTTTATTCTTTGCTGAGCAAAGCTGTTGGAAATGTTAATCGTCGTGACGTCTTGTGGGTACTGGGTGACATGAATGCCAAGGTAGGCAGTTCGCCAGCTGGCTCATCGAACCCAGTAGGAATGTACTCAAAACACAGAATGAGTAATGACAATGGAAGCCGTCTAATTGAATTTTGTGAGATACACCACCTGCTACTAGTTAACACAATGTTCAAGCACCGCATGCAGCATCGTGCAACGTGGTTTGCTGATGGCTTGTGTCATAACGATGGGAATCAAGTCAGGAACATGATAGATTTTATCATGGTACGGAAATCGGACGTGTCAATTGTCACTAACGCGCGGTCATACGGAGGCTTCATAACCCGATCGGATCATCATCCAGTAATCGCGGATGTTCGACTTTCTTTCAAGAAGTCGAACAATGCTCCAAAAGCCAACCACCGATGCTTTGTAACATATAACCCGCCTTCTGCCGACACGCAGAAACAATATCAACGTATTCTGTCTGAGTCACTACCCGTCGTAGCGTCACCACCACCGTCATCGCAGGGAGAAATTGATACTCTATGGAACAGTTTTGTGTCGACTGTACATGGTGCTGCATGTACGTCTTTTGGTATTCAACCTCGGCGTGCTAAGCCAACTCGGAGCACAAATCCAACTATAAAACAATTATCCCAAGACCAAAAAGATCTCCACATACGCATTCATGCTGAGCCAGATCCTGCCAGAAGAAAAGTTCTAAAAGAAGAGCGCAACAGTATTCAGCACAAAATCAGAAAAATACTGAGGCAGGATGGAGACGACTTCTGGCAAAGGCAGGCAGAAGCTACTGATGCTTTACGACCTGACCCACGCTCCTATTACAATGCAATCCGGAATCTGCGCCAAATGAAGTCGAACACCAACACTCCTCCTGTTCGGCTGGCAGACGATGATGGCAATATCATGACAAGCATTCAATGGAATCTCGACACATTTAGTAAATACTTCCAGTCAATATTTCATCGCCCTGACCTACCCTGTGATTTCCGTGGCTCGCAAGATATCAATGATGAGGAATTGCCGTTTACCACCCAAGAAGTCACTTCAGCAATCAGTAAACAAAAAAAAGGAGGCGCCGTGGGACCCGATGGAGTCAGTGCGGAAATGCTACGAGCTGCTAAGGACCTCCTCAGTCCTTGGCTAGCCTCTTTCTTCAATGCAATACAGAGTGTTGGTTATTGCCCTGACGATATGCGCAGTGGATTGGTAGTACCTGTATACAAACCAGGCAAGCCACTCGGAAAACCGAAAAGTTATCGCCCCATCATGTTACTCTCTGTAGTGAGAAAGGTGCTGACGTCAGTTATTACTAAACGTAGCACGGATGACATCACCGTTTATGTCTCTGAAACCCAGGCTGGATTTCGTCCAGGTCGCTCAACCGCTGATGGTGTATTTTACACAAGGTCGCTGTGTGAGCGGGCCTTGCTTGGCAACTGGACATATTCCGTCACCCTTCTAGATTTCTCTGGTGCTTTTGACACTATAATTCGCACCACAGCACTTGACAGGTTAGAGGAAGCAGATATCAGCACAACAACCATCAAGTCTCTACTTTCCAACACGACAGCCAGGATCAAGCTGAGTGGCTCCCTGAGTCCCCCTTTCCCAACTAACATCGGAGTGGTCCAGGGAGACCCGATGTCCCCTATTATGTTCATAACATATGCAGAAGGCACAATGCGCAAGATCAGGGAAAGATGCACAATTCGCTCACCAATGCCTGCTCCAACAACGCAGTACGCTGACGATACTACTCTGCATAACCGAAATGACGATGAGGCGAAGGCTCTTGTTGCTGAGTGTGAACCTATATTTAACGAAGACAACCTCAAGCTCAATACACAGAAAACTGAATATGTTCATGTTACAAGAAACAGCAACGAATGGAGATCTATCAAACTCCTGGGTTCTCTATTGGGCTCTGCAGAAGACGTGGACATGAGAATCTCAAAAGCAAACAGGGCGTTTGGTTCGATTTCTTGGAGACGGCATTCCTTTCAATCCCGACTGTGTATGTTTAACTGCCTCATAATGCCGATCCTTCTATACAATTGCGGATTGTGGACTCTGTCCAAATTGCTGAACGACAAACTGGACAAATGGCAACGGAGGAAGCTACGCGTACTGCTGCAGATTGTCTACCCGCAACGCATCACCAATAACAACTTATACACAGAAACAAAACAATCTCCAGTTAGTGCCACATGTCGGCGACGCAGGCTGCTGTGGTTTGGCCATGTGGTGCGAGAGGGTCCGGAATCCGCCTCGTTCCAAGCACTGGAGCTATCAATCAACACAAACGACATAAAAAAAACCCGTGGCCGTCCGCCATTGCGGTGGATAGATACGATTCGGCACGACCTGAAAGCAGCGGATCTCTCCGTGGAGAGCGCTCTCCAAGCTGCAGGAGATAGACTAACTTGGCTTGACACTGTTGACAGATGCGTCGACTCTGCTCCTGTCTAACAGGTTCAGGGAAGATGCGAGCTGTGTTTATTATTATTATTAAAGAACTTGAACTTTGAATTTTGCCGATTTTTGCCAAAAAATCATTTTTGATACTCTTGATTAGCCACGCCCACCTGAGGAATGCAACCCAAACGGCATTTTTAGTTCACAATTATCATAAGCTTTCAGGAAAACATAAAGTGTACATACAAAATATCAGCTGCTTGGGTATGGTGAGTGGATTTGTTGAAGTAGGTACCCCTCACATATATTTTGGGCAAAAGGACAAAGGGTTAAGCATTGACGACCTGCCTGTGCACTCACCAAGTCTGGTTTTTCTGTAGTACAGAACGTGTAGTTTCCAATAAATGGATGGCTGACAGGCTGAGGAGGTGGTGTAGGCTCACGGCTAACGGGAGGTTCTGCTGCGTTTGGTGCAAGTGAGTCACCCTTTGCTGCAGAGCTCTTGCCACTAGCCTTTCCTCCTTTGGCTGCTGAAGCTTTACCACTCTTCTCCCCCTTTGCTGCCGATGCCTTGCCGCTTTTCTCTCCCTTTGCCCCTGACTCTTTGCCGCTGGCCTTTCCTTTGCCACCTTTGCCCTTGGCTGGCTTTCCTCCACTTTCTGGAACTGGTGTCTTGGGTGGTGATTCCGGTACTATGCAGGGAAAACACAGCAGAGAACAGACTATGATGTAAAGACTAGAAGGTCCAGTGTAATCCAGCTGATACAATGTCATCCATTATGAACTAAAGAAGGATACTTCCACGCATATTATGTGACAAAGAGAGTCAAACCTCTAGTATCCAAAAAGGAAAGTTGAGACGTAATGTGTCATTTGAAGTTGAGAGCTGTGCTCCTGGTGATACAAAACTACTGATCGCATCCATGAATGTATATTGCCACTTCACTTTGACAATGATGATCTGGTTTTCTTTTCACAGTTCTCCCACACCTCCTCCTCTCCTTCCCATTCTCTCTGTCCCTCCCCTTCTTTCTCTGTCCCTCCCCTTCTCTCTCTGTCCCTCCCCTTCTCTCTCTCTCTCTCTCTCTCTCTCTCTCTCTCTC
>NC_088644.1:36195705-36430144 GCF_964019385.1 Sycon ciliatum
AGCGAGCAGCCAGAACATAAAGAACAGCGCACAGTGACAAGTACCGCTGCCTATGTAAAGGATGCTTTGAGAGCGGTGAGAAATTGTTGGACTCGCAAAAGAAAAAAGCAGTTGATTCGCTCACATAACGGCAAATTTGAAGTTTACAATGTACATTTGTTGCTGCGTGTACAGAAATACTGCTCGTGGTGTGTGAGATTTACGGCTTGTTGTTGTTGTTGTTTATTTTACTTCACCAAATGAACAGGCAGAGATGCCTTCTCACCTGCCCATAGGACAGGTTCTCACAGAATGATGAAGGGATTATATGCAAGGGAAAACAAGAAATGATAATAATAATAATTATAACTTATAAGACAGAAAGGACCAAAAGAAGAAAGGGAAAAATTTATATCAAGAACAATTTCATGGAGTCAGAAATAGAAAGACAATAATTTCATGGTGTCAAAGAATAGAAAGACAATCTCATGGAGTCAGGAACACGTGGTTGATTTTATAGACATGCATGCACAAGTGATTGATAGATGAGAAGGTTGGAATTTATGGCAGATAATAAAAGTTTAACGAGGACAAAGTAAGTATATCAATGGCAGAAAGAGCTTTTCGGAAGGGACCAGGGACACGTATCACTCTAAAATCAGAGGGGAGAGCGTTCCAGAGAATGCTTCCCCAAAACATCATGCTCGATCGTACCGCAGGCCCACGGAGAAAGGGAACTTGAAGCAAGTTTGACACTTGTCCCCGTGTGGTGCGCTGATCCTCCGGAACAGTCTCTGGGGCCGTTCGGGTGAATACTGTGACTGTTGAAGAAGGGGCTACAGGAGGAGCTTCTTGACATTGGTTTTCAAAATGGCTGACCTGGGACAGTAGCATGATGTCATCTACCCCCACCCCGCCTTGATCCCGGCCGCAACCCCCCCTCAGCCAAATCCTGGACACGCCACTGCAGGTGGTCTCCTTATCCAAGGTCATTTGGCTGGAAATAGCATCCCTTGGTCCTGGTTTCAGTGGTCTTTTAGAACAGGCGGTCGCCTTATCCGAGTGGTCGCCTTGATAGGTTTTACTTTCTAGTAAGTCAATACTAGTGCTACACTTGACTAGCAATGTACAGTGCATTGTGCTTGTTGAAAGTGGTCATTGCCGGTGACTTCACAGTACCTGTGCTTGCTTCACCGTGTTCGGAAAGCCATCCAAGATCCAACCCATGTCCTTGTCCAGAGTTCTGCCATACAGACACACAGTGAGGAGGTCAAGGGTAACCCACAACAAGCCACATCGCCACACCACCATCAATATTCCATACACAAAGCTTGGACACTATGAGACTAACTCTCTTCTCACCAGATCAAACATATAGAACTAAGCAGTTCAGAAGTTCAGAAGCTTTGCAATTTCAAAACATTTTTCTACAGGAAGGTCAGTGGTTTGCACCAACTATCAGCCATATCAAGAGTACATAACCTCCAAGAGTGTGCAACTCCAGCTATGCGGTCTGCGATGGCAGGACAGTGCTTCACTTCACGTGACAAACTCGTACACATTATTTGCTCCCTATGTACGATGATACAGGGTTGTATGCAACCCTTCTTCGGGTTTGACTCTGCTATGGTCACTTTGCGCTGTTTGCCAGCGTAACCTTATAAGTTATAAAGCCAGTGTCACATGATGTGATACATATGTGCAGTAATGCTATACAAGCAAACAGTGGCTGGCAAGTTTGAGCATTTCCGTAAGTCAACGGCAACTCTGCTTTGTGTAGCAGTTGCGTGTACACCCAAGATTACCGCAACAGAATAGGCACTTACTGAAGCTCCATGGCAAGCAGCTCCATTAGAACCTTGTCTGGCACAGACCATCCGACTGCAAGATATTCCACAATCTTGCGTCCAACAACGGCTCTTGGTGAGAACTGCGCGCAGAAATCAAGATCACAATCCACACCATGGTGTAGAAATGCTGAATTCTGTAATTTCACAAATTTTCGGTATACTTTTATTTTTGGTACTTGCGGTGCGTCTGTTTCACACCTAAAATTTCAATACACCAAACAAACACTAACACACATAATCCAATAGGGAACTGCTTCTCTGTACCTAAAATTTCTGTTCACCTAACCTGGCCTGTTGCCTTCATAATATTGAGCACCAAAAATTTCTGAAATTAGAGCATATTGTTCCAGTGCACTCAAAACGTAATTCGTTGCTTCAAAAACATGGATGCAGCGAATGGGGTTTTCGGTCATTGACCTCTTGGTGGTAGGTCTGATCTGCATGCCTCACATTGTTTAAGAGCTGCATCTGTGCCTTGATCCTAGAGGGCGGTGGCGTTCCTACAGATGCGGAAAGCTCAGTCTAGCAGAATTTCATGTGAACCGTGAATTTTTCGGATCACCCGACATGCAAGCTCAAACAATATAGTTATAGTCACTCGAAGGTCACTCAAGTACAAGACTGAAGTGAGTATTGCCCTGACTTTATTGCCTTGCCGCTCAATGACAGCGGATACTTGGACAGATCTAGCCCATGAGACTGGCTTGCCGGTATAGACAAGGCCTAGGGATACTAAAGTAAGTCACAGCTCTTCCCTTGGAGGCTGAGGAACTTTGCTTGCTGGACAGCATGGCAAGGAAGGCCCTAACTGCAGGTTGAGCTCGCAAGCCTGGTGCTACAAACCTCCACCACCACTTACCACAGGTTGAGGAATGCTGCGGTCTAGTGTTCACCGTGGATCTCGATGACCATGCTCGCATCCCTTTCACCCTGTGGCTGAAGGATCGTGCTGATGTCCCTGCCCTGGCTACTGTCCCTAGAACCACTTTCATGCCAACTGCTTTTCGTTGTCATGTGCTTCGCCTGTGAGAGCATGAATTCCGATGCTACAATTCTTCACTCCCGCCAAGCTATTTCTTTTTAAGCTTTCGGGATGGAAAAAGGATCACAATTATTAAAGAGTGGTTACCGGCATTCGGACCACGCCATGGAGTTCGTCTCACCTTCAACCAGGAGCCGGAGAAGTCAGGATCGATGACTTCAATCTCAGGATCTGCAGGTAGATTGACCAGCCCGTTGATTGGACACACTTGCGAGGTTCCATGCGTGACAACGGGCATGGGCGTCGCAGGAGTTCTGACGGATTCCGGTCGTGATGGAGTCTTAAGCCTGACTGACTTTGACGACTTGGTAGCCACTGATGCAGAACTCTTCAAAGCTTCCTCTTGCGATGGGAGAGCAGCATCTGGAGAAACAGCAACCGATTGTGCTGATGCGTTCTGGAGCTCCGTCCTCTCAACTCGTTCTCGTTGGAATTGCTTGCTTCTCTCTCGCAGGTTTCTCATGGTTGCTGCAAACTCAGCCTTCTGGTCTTCAAATACCTTCACAGCTGATTCCACCAGGTAGTCCATTGTGATGATCTTCAACGGATACTCTGTATTATGGGTGCCGACCAAACACACATACGCACATACACACATGCACGCTCACGCACACATACACACATGCACACATACACACATACATACACACATGAGATCCCACGCACGCCCACGTGCATACACACACACACATACACACACACACACACACACACACACACAACGTTGTATAGATGAGAGCCCGAAGGAAATCTCGGTTCACCCAGCACTCTTCGTGATCTCTTCAACTCAGTATTGTAACAGCGGCTTGTGTCATGATTTCAGAATCTTGAAACGGCGGGGGTAACCGCACGGTAGTTGTTGCATCTTTCCTAAGCCCTGTCCATATATGGCATGTGGTGAGCAAGTTCTTTTCAGAGAATGACAGGGTCCAGTGCAGAAGTCCCATCATGGTTCTGCTGCCGAACGCATCATCTGGACGAGGATTTGATATTACACTGTTCCATGTTTTAGAAAAACCTCAGTCCAGCAATACTTCTACACAGGTCTGCATCTAGGCCTATGGCGAAGAGCCCACCATACAGGCACAGCAAGCTTAAAACATTGTCATGGCGTCAAACAGGCTCTAGCCACTCTCTCACCTTCTCTCACTCTCTTCAATAGTGCCGTTTTCCCGGCAAAGGGCTTGCCCAGGACAACGCCTCGCACACGATGCCGTGGCATTTCAACTTTCGGTGGCAATGCCTCCGGCTTCTTCTGTTTTGCGGCAAGATAACATGAAACATACAATTTGATTTCTATCCGTAGCACACATCGAAGGAACAGAGTCGCAAGAGGTCGAGGAAGAATAGGCGGCTTGGCTGGCTGGGTAGACAGTCATATGGAGGAGGGATGGGTGAACGGGTGGATGGGTGGATGTATGGATGGATGTATGGATGGATAGATGGATGGATGGATGGATGGATGGATGGATGGATGGATGGATGGATGGATGGATGGGTGGATGGATGGGTGGATGGATTGATAGATGGATTGATGGATATATGGGTGAAAGGGCGGATGGACGGATGGATGGACGGATGGATGGATGGATGAATGGAGGGATGGATGGATGGATGGATGGATGGATGAAAACTGCAACGCTTGACTCACTGCCTTGTTCTTATCCTTCGACCAGTCCTCCAAGGCGCGCAAGATGTTCATCATGAGGAAATTCCCCGGCTTGTCGGCCTCAAAGTGCATTATTTTGCGCAGAGCGCTCACTGCATTCGATGGTGCCTCTTCTCCTGAACTTTCAGCATTTGCTTCACTGGCTACGGGTAATGGACTAAACGCCCACTCATCACCGTAGTTCTGAAACGAAATGGAACATTGATACCAAGGTTAGCCCAGCCACATGCTCAATATCGGCATAGTGCCATGAGTATGAAACATGCAAGGAGAGAAAAAATGCAACTAACTGCCCATTTTGGGGTTCGAACCTTGGAATCTATATCCACACAAGCTCTACAAAATAAATACTCCTAACTGTGAAAAATATACATTCTATCAAATACCGTATTAAAGTCTTGTATAAAAGCCGCACTTGAATAGAAGCCGCCCTCGAATAGAAGCGGCAATTTTGGGCCCATCAAATCACACATAAGCCTGGTTTTAGTGTTGACATACATAGAAATACCTGTCTTGTATAGAAGCCTGTCTCATATAGAAGCCTGCAAAATTTCACCAAGAAAGTCATAGAAGCCGCAGCTTTTATACAAGACTTTACGGTAATGCAACTCCTACATTACGTTATGGCACATGCCATTCGCATTGCAACAGCGTACACATGCGTGAGATAAACTAGCCTAAATGTGTTTGACATCTTGCAAGTATAGAGTACTAGCAGCTGCCCAGAGAGTGCGTGGGGATTCTAGTGCATGTCTCTGAAATGAGATATCGATGCGATGCAATGGAACATTGCCATACGTGTACGGCCATACCCTTACCAACTCTACCTTAGCGTTCAGAGTGGGACGGACGCAGCACATGAAAACTACATGGACAGCCTAACACAACACTGAGAACACTAATCCAGACCACCACCCTGTTGCTTCCAAGATCTCTAGAATGTGGGTTCAGTAAGTGTGTGTGTGCCGGATACTGTGAATATCACGGGCGTGCGCATACACTGGGTAACACAAACACATGCTCACCAGGTAATTCTTGCGGTCAATTTCGTTCAACAGCGTATCCACAGCGTCTGACGTCTTCTTGGCTTCCTCCTTTGTTAAGATATGCCAGTCGGTGTCCTGCAAGAAGTACACACGCACTGCCTCATCGAAACTAGAACTGTTGTGGAGAATATCATTTCAAGTGCTTTTTCGCTCCAACTTATATCATTTTTAAAATGGTGGTATTTGGACCAAAAGCACAGGTGTACATATCCTGCTATGTTAGTGATAAACCAAAGTGTCAGTGAGGGTATCATGGATGCAGCTAACGAGGTTTCACTTCCAGTCGGATATTAGTCGTGAGCTGACCATCCCGACCTCGCCGATAGGTGCTGCCTCTGCTACCTGGGTATAATCAGGCATGCTGGTGGCCTGGCACGAGTCTAACTTCTCTAAGCTGGTTGTGTTTCTCAACAAAGTTGTATGGACGGTGGATGCGCGAACTACACTTTTAGTCATTCACAAAGCCCAAGCCCATCCATTGATTCAATTCCGAAGTAAACAAAATTTTGATTCAGTGGACCCCTGAAATAGAACTGCAGGAAGCACCAAACCTGACCAAGTAGACCGCATTGCTTGTTCTGGATAAGCTGCTGCCATTCGCAAACTTACATCCGGTATGCTGTTGGGGAACATTGGCTTTCCGTACATGAAGAGTAGCTTCACTGTTTGCTTCACCAACTCGGGCATATCCCTGCAGACAAAAAGCAGACACAGCATGTCAGATGCCGCCTTTCTGCCGAAGGCAATCAGCTCAGTATCATCAGCGTTCGCTTGAATCCAGTGTGAACCGTTAGAGCAATGGGCAATGGGACGGTATTTGACTTACTGGAACGTTTGCTTCTTCATCTTGGCGTCGCGGATAGCTAGGTCCACTATCTCTCGTGTTAGCTGGTAGAGACAGGAAAAGATGCAAAGAAATAGAGAATTAGGCGCTGCCCTAAGGCTTGGGTGGAGGGGGGGGGGGTGGTAAGGGGCTAGTATGCCCTCTAGATCAGCCAAGTTCTTACATGTAATGCTATCACATGATACTCCTACATGATACTGTACCCTTTTCGCCAGTTTTGGCTACTACTATAATAGTGCCGTGCAAATAGGAAAATGTGCCAAGAGCTGTGGACAGCAACAAGGCCAAGCACAATGAAATGCTACATGCATGTATTTGGGAACAGGCATGGGCATGAATTGTGCAGGCAAACCTGAACCTCTGACCGTTTGCCCGTCACAATAAAGTCTGGCAAGGCCATCATGCAGGAAAACACACTGACTGTTAGTAACCACCGTATCCACCAACATGCGAAGTACTCGATCAAATAAAACGTGGAGTATGCATCCAAGACGTGCTAGAGCTGATTGGCAGTTAGTTGTAGAACGTCAGTACCGTCGGTCAGTGTCGTGCAATGTTATCGAATGAGCTGATTGTCCAGAAACTGGTGGTGTTATGACACTTGTAGTTATTTGGTCCTTTTTTCTTTTCCATAATTATAATCAATCCACCTTACCTTTTTGCAGAATCTGACGTTCTCGTCGTGCTGTTTCATTCTCAGGTTCACGCGATACGATTCAATCTGCTGCACCGCCAGGCTGACGCGGTTCTGGAAGTCCTCGACCTCTCGCTGCAGTTGTCTCTGCCGGGTGAATGATACACAGTACAAGAAGAACACAAATATAAATAACAACATGGTGGGTGCATGGACGTGTGCTCACCATATTTAATGTGGCTCGCGTACCGACGCTGACTTGTATCTGAGTGACAACAATACTCTAAGAGCAAAAACAGCAGGGCTGGTAACTCATTGGATTACGGACTCGGCTAGCCCAGTGAGTCGTGCTTCACCTTCCCACTTTTCTGGACCATAACCTCAGGCAGCATCACTGGAACAGACACATAGCCAGTGAGAGGCACCTGTGGCATGACATCATTCAGCCTGTGGCATGACATCATTCAGCATGTGGCATGACATTATTCAGCCTGTAGCATGACATCATTCAGCCTGTAGCATGACATCATTCAGCCTGTGGCATAACATCATTCAGCCTGTGGCATGACATGATTCAGCATGCGCATGTTTGGGCCAAATGGTCTACATGGTAGGGATCCCAATCCAGTGTCAACCGTGCAGCCAGAGTTGCACCCCCCCCCCCCCCCCCCCCTAATAGGTGGACCAGCTACGCCACTGCTGGTTCTGTATTGGTCATTCATATTCTGATGCCTTTTCTGCAGAGGCCGTGTGTTTGTTTTTTCGTGTGTGTGTGTGGGGGGGGGGGGCTTGAGACAGTCCAAAGACTCAAAGAGCATGTGTATGGCTGATGTGGTCAGTAAGTATGTGCCGTGTTTACCTCGAGCCTCACTAATTTCTCGCTCATAATCTCCTCGTGGCTGCGCTCGCGATACTCCGCACTTGCATTGCTGTAGGCACACACAGTGGAACAGGATACACATTACGGACACCAGTACATGTCATTGATTAGTGTAGTTGGACACGAGCATCCTTGCTATTGTGGCCACACATACACATCAATATTGTAAAGCAACGTGCTGTTATTGGTGTTGCTCTGTGGCACATGCATGCACTCTGTAGTGCATCTACATGCACTCTGTAGTGCATGCATGCACTCTGTAGTGCATCTACATGCTGTTTGGTGTCATGTTTTTAAAGTCTCGAAGTTAATGTGCAGTGTTCCCAGTGAAGTAGTTGGGTTGGGTTACCAACAGCTGGTTTAAACCCAAGCATCTAAGGCCATGTATACGACCTATCCCTTGATAGAACACTACACAGCACACTGGGTTGAGGACTGGCTCAGCAAGGAAATACTGGCAAAAGCCCCCGTTAAACCCAAAGCAAAGTAGATAGAGTCTTCAGCAAGGGGTCCTATTGTGATGTCTGGCCGCTCCTATTTCATATCACGTAAGCTGTTGTGACTGCTTAGTTAAGGCTGCGCTCACACAACAAGTAATGCAACAGTGATCTAGATATCAAGTTGTGCCAATTTCGGCGACAGTAGGTCTGAAATATGAGCAGCTTACTTCATAGCCAGGATGCTGGTGATGGCCTCCTTTGACATCTGCATAGATCAGATGGAGAAGAGGAGAGCATTTCTCACACTAACAGCCTTCAACATGACCTGGAACATGGTCTTGTCTGAAATGGATAGTGGCCGTGAACGGTCACTGCACCCACATGAATTTATGTTCATTGAAACGTTTACAGGACTTTGGGTTGACCTTGGATAATTACAACAAGAAAAGGTGTCTCATGTTCTACTGACTGCACACCCAACCACTGTATAACATGCAACAACTACAACAATGATGTCACTATTCATCTCAATGATGTCACTATCCATCTCAATGATGTCAGTGTATATTATGTCTCAATGATGTCACCAGCAGATGTACATTGTAACTCACCTCCTCCATTCTGTTTTCCACTCGTTCCTGCGCAGCACACTTGACGGATACCCGGCACCTGGTGATGTCCTCCTGGAGAGCCTGGCGCTGGTGACATATACACAACACCAGGTGAAAGTATCCTTCAGGAAATCGCAACAGTAGACATCGCTTGCACCACAGTACCCCGGTAAATGATAGGACAACCGGTGGTGCTGTACAGATCCACTGCAAACTAGTAGTCAGCATAAGCACAACTGGTAAACCGCTGGTTGGCTTGGGTCGTCATCAGTTGGTTTTGGAGCACAAGTATGAACCCGTATCATGAAAGAACTCGATGTTCCTCCCACAACTGATGAATGACTTGGCAGTATTCCGGCTACAATCATGCACTGCAAGACAAACTGGATGGATGTCGTGTAAGTATTGCGGTGATCATGAAGCATGCTCGTTGGTATGAGCCGTGTGAGACTAAAGTAAATGCCCATTATCGGGTGTGATAGTAGCATAACCATATCATCCACGGTACACAGTGACATGCAAACCCTTCACATCACATTGTGCTTTAAAATATATGTATTATCATGTGTATACAACACAGGCATGTGCAAATCAAGTACATTAGCCAGTATATGTATATGACATGCATAAGGGTTAAACACAGCCATAACAAGCTAGCTGCAAGGTACCTGGCTTTTTTGAACCAGATTATGCAAGCCCTCGAGATAGAATCGCCGGTTCCTGATGCTCTCCTGAACAAACCAAAACAAAGGGACAGCAAAACAGAATGATCAGCAGAAACGACACGCAGCCTTGTGAGTTGGCACGTTCCTCCAATCCTGTATCTATCCCCCTATGATAGTCTGAGAATTTACTAGCCACTTCGAAGCATGGTAACAAAAAAGGCACAGCAACGGTAGGCTTCAGGGCACAGCCAAACAAGGCCATGCCACGTGAATCAGCTTCCCTACCCAGCCGAACCCCTAGCCAGTATTACTCCAGCCTTGTTGCCACGGAAGCGTAGGATCGTTGTCAAGAGAATTCATTTTCGTAACAAGCGGTTCACCCGAGATGCATTTGTACTCTTCCGCTACCTTCATTCCGTCTATGTACTGGCACAACAGCAAGGAATGGCTTTTGTATAGATAAAGTTGAAGAGATGCTGTTACCAGCTATGAGTACTGCTCCACATGACAAATAAACGAAAAATGTGAGCAAATTGACATACCGCCTTGTCGGCTCGCTTAGCTTGTAGCTTCTCCTGGATGCAGGCGTGCTGTGCTTCACTCCACTCCTCCGTGTCCCTCTCGACATTGTCCGGGTCTTCCCGCATGAACATTGGCATCGAGCGGCGCCGAGGTCTCAACATCTTCCTGGTTTTTGCCCTCTGTAGGAGACAATAGACACGTACAGAGGTATTGTTATGTTCACAAAACAATAGTGCACGTGTGTGCACCCCCCCCCCCCCCCTCGCCGGTCGAAGCATATGGGCGTGGGGTTGAATTTCAGTTCTCATAATAGCTGATGAGTTCAAATATTTTAACATTCTGGCTGAAGGACCACACATTCAACTACACTGTCATCAATGCTTTAGGGCTATTGCACCACCAGTCAAATGCGAGTAAACTCTACGACTGAAGGCAAAAGGAGAAGTCAAGAAGTCAAGGAACAGAGTAGGCATGTTAACAGTGCATGGATAGAGGCAATGGCTTCCCTGCGTGCACAGAAGACACACGGTGGAGTGACAGAGGAAGAATGAATCCATGAAAACAAAAACCGACACAGACAATTATAGGACACTTGGAATCACATAAAATACCTCATACAGTATATTACCTTGTCCTCCTCTAAGCGCATTTCCAGCATTCTGCTTTGAAGCGTCTCTTGGACACGAGCCTTGTACTCGTCATCTGATTGGGTCGCTGTCACTTCCCCAGTCCTGTTCTTACACTGCTCAAGAGCGATGAGAAGCTGGTCACATTTCAGTGTAGGTCTATCCAGCATGGACACCTTGACGGCGGGAGAGATCTCTTGTGCCGCGTCGATTTGTTCCGACGACAGCGGAGCTTTCGTGTGCCTGTGGTCCTGCCGCAGGAGGTGTGGGTGCACGTACGGGCGACTCTGCTCAAACTGTTCGCTTCTCTGGCGCCGTTCGGCCAGCGCGGCATGCGGCTGCGCTTCTGCTTCTCGACTCTGAACTTGTGACAGGAAAAGCTCCTCTGTTCGGGAGTAGTGGTCAGAGGACTCGCCGAGAATGGCTCTCTTCAGCGGCCTGCGGAGCACAGCCATAGGAGAGAGACAACTAGTCATCAGACCAAACACGCTGTGATTGGCTCATGGCATGAAACCAGCATTGAATCTCAAGGCAGACGTCAGGCGAAATAGCACGTCATAGTACATTTGAGATCAGCGGGAAGAAGATGACGACGTCCACTAATTTAGTATCTGTGCACACGAATCTGCTGTGTGTGTGACTCTGTGTGTCAGCTATGATATCATCTTCTGTGGTTCCATGCCTAGCATGTACGTCTGAACCATCCTGCAAAGTTTGAATGACGTAGGTTGAGCGATCGCTCCGCGAAACATACTTTTTGAAATTCTCTTCATAGTATATCTTCCACCATTGAAATTTCGAATTTCTTCAAAAAAAGTGCTGAGAGGGGTGGCTTGCAACCTCGATATGGTTTGTTCCAGGCATGCTTTGGAGCCATCTTCTGTTGAAGTAGTGGCGAGGATCTGCCCTGCAACTGCTACAACAAAAAATGATTCGATCTGAGAAAGGGTGAGACCGCGAATCTCGGTTGAATATTGAGTATTTCAAGCCTTTTCACGACGAAGATGGAGTTCTTTTTGGAGATGGACGTCGCGGCAAAGGACATGGTGTCCGACTTCTGGCGTCTGGTGAAGCCAGGGATCATTTGTCCAGCCAGGTCGGCAGCCTAACCGTCGGTAAGCTTGTGTTTGGATCCCGTTCTGCTCGATGTGGTAGATCACAAACAATTTGATATCGCACAAATTGATCTCAGCATCGTGCGTACGGTATTTTATATTCAAAAAATCTCAAAGTGTCTCTGTGTGGCCGTCCTATGCCACGAGAAACTCCAATCAGGCTCCTATGTCCTCTGCCTTCATGATTGAATGTCCACTTCGTTTGAACAACGAACACAACAATCGAGGACGGCTTTGCAATGAAAAATACAGCTATACTGGAACTGAAAAAAAGAAGAAAAAACGTGCTCAGGATGAGACTCGAGTACACGCATGCTCTCTCAGCAGGTGAAACGCAAATTTTTGTGAAAAATGCGTGTCGCCGACTGACCAGTAATTTCGCCTGACGTCAAATTTCTGCTGAAATTGTTGCACCTGCACAAGCAAGTACCCGGGAGTATAAGGGGCTGGGTAAGTGCTATGTATGCCAGACATACATGCAGCAACTCAACATAGTGAGCACAGTGCCATCAAAGACAACCTTGGCATAGGATTCTAGTGCATCATTCAAGTTGTGTTAAAGAACAGACCAGTCAGTAAAAAGCAGGTGAATTACCCAATCGTCACTTCATCCACGACGGACTGCTTGGCCATCTCTTCTTCTTCCTTCGCTAATTCTGTTTCCCTCGCCATGCCCTCCACCTTCACTTCATGCTCTTCAAGTTCTTGCATCCACTTCTGTAATGGCAGAATGCAAAACCGTGATAACACAGCATCCCTGAATTCAACATGCTCAGGCATGACAGAAGGCTGATATTCAAAGAACAAATGTGAATGGAATACACGCTTGTGCATCAACTGTACTTTCGGCGAGGAGCTCACATCAACCTTTTCTGGGACGGTTCGTTTCGTTTTAGCCTGTGATCCGATGTCCAGCCAAAAAGCTGTACAACTCTGATAAGATGTGACCCACAGGAAAGTGTACTTCTTATCCTAAGATACTTCGGGTATGGATCAATACACACACTCACACACACTCCAAACAATATCTGTGCTAAGCAAGACTATGTTTCACCAGGGTACGTACTAAGTGAGTTGCAATGAATATCTCAAGCAGTGACATTTGCACCTCACATGTGGAATCTGTGTGCTAAATCGCACAAATAGGGCCCAGACCTTAAACCACACGTATACACACTAGTTCAAACTGACATTGACATTGATCAAGTCATCTTCAGCACTGCTGGCGGTCTTCTCCTGGTTAGAAAACAACAACACACACAACAGGGAAAAACAAAACTTAATCAATGGCCCAGTGGGTTGAGCCTCAAATGGCAGACTATAAGCAGCCAAGACCTGGAATAGCGGAATAACACACTCGCATTACATTCCACACAGTATGTTGCAAGCAGATCTTGGGTAGATACATGCATTGCTTTGACCTTTCAATGTCTTCTTGTTGTTTTCCTTCAAAACACGTATTTTGGAGCAGCTGTCGCCGTTCAGTCCCTTCATGTCGTACAACAAATAGTACGTACCTTGCCCCTGTGGATTCTTCTCAGCCGTTCTCTGTGCTGCAGTTCAACAACACGGTGAGAAGAACAGTCGTACATCGGACCTTGGTGACATTGCAGCACCACTATGCACATACCATCAATACACTGGCACAATTTGTGAATACGATCGTAATCTACGACTAGAGAGCAGGTCTAAAACATGTCATGGCAACCACTCGGATGAGGCGACCACCTGTCATGGCGACCACTCGGATAAGGCGACCCCCTGTCTCAGAAGACCACTGCAGCCAGGACCAAGGGATGCTATTTCCAGTCAAATGACCCTGGATAAGGCGACCACCTGGTATCAGAGACCACGTTTTGAAGGTCCCTTGAGCGGTCGTCTTAGACAGGTTTCACTGCGTAGCTACATGTACACTAAAGATGAGCGCTATGAGCTAGACAGCGATATGTACAATTACTGACGTACATAGGTGTTCTTTGAACTGTGAGATCAAGGAAGATCAGAGTAGGACCCAAGGAGCGCGAGTTGTGATCTACTGACTAATCAAGTGGTGTGCTTCATCTACTGGCTACAGTCAACTTCGCTAATAACGACTGCAAATATAACGACAATTCGCGAATAACGACAAAATGTCCATGCCCAGAGCAAAGTCCCATCCAACTGCAATACATATAACGAGACTTCGGGTATAACGACACTTCGCGAATAAGGACACTTTTTTGATGCCCCGCCGAGTGTCGCTATAAGCGAAGTTGACTGTATATCATAATAACACACATTACCTTCTTGAGTAGTGCGTCAATGCGCGCCTTGTCCTTCTTCTGCTCTTCACTGTCAGTGTGTAGTAAGCACATGAATCACATTCAGCAATTACAATAAATAAAACAAAGTCAAAAATGGCTTGCAAAAGTATTTCAGAAAACCGAGGACAATCAATAACTGATGACTTGAATACAGAATAATCTGTCTCGTAGCGCCAGTCCCTAGAAAAGGCGTTTCATTTGTGAAATATGCACAGTCCAGCCCTTTCCATAACTCCTTCATCTGCCATACTCACAATGATTTCACGGGCCGCTTCGGGAAAGTACCAGCACGAGACACTCCCAGCTTCTCTCGCAACTTTGCCGGGTCGAAATTCAACACTGATCCAGACACCTTGCCCCAGTCATCTGGTTCATCGGCTATTGGATCATGTGCCCACTTCTGCTGGTCGATCTTGGCCAAGCCTTCGAGCCACTCACGGTCAGTGCCACTCGGAGCCAATGGAGGTAGTTGCTCCTGTGGCGTTGCCGATTTTGCTGGCTGTGACAGTTCAGGGGCCCCCAGTTGTGATGGTAGAGTTTGGCCCGGTTGAATCTGCAATGCAAGCAGGGCATCGTCCAGGCATGCGTAGTCCATTCTTCGCATGGCCATTGGCGATGTGAGCAGGGGTTCTGACGTGCAGCATCGCAGATCATCCTCGTCAGTGCGTTGTTTCAGTAGGAGATGCTCGGGCGGTGGTGGTGGTGTCCTGTAAGCTGTTCCGGCATCAGGATGTTGCTCTTGGAAGTGCTGGCGAAGGCGCTGTGTTGCTTGATCGCTCAATGTGGCATCGTTGCCAACAGGAAATCCTTGTACGAGAATTTCAATGAAGGCATTTCTTTCTGAGTCACCCTGAAGATGAGCAGAAACCATCAAACATGCGCATGTGTGCTTGAGTAAGCATTCCAGTGTTAACTGCATGCCTGACTGGGCTGCTGGAGTACATCATGCCTAAACTCATCATGCATTGCTGGTATAGTAAGACCTGGTGTAAGCGACCTCTGGGTTTAGCGCCCACCTGCTCTTAACGACTGTTTTTCCATGGACCGACAGTTCTACACAGAAACTGTGGGACGTGGTTCTAAAGACCACCTGGCTTTAACGACCGCTTTTGCTTGCACCGTGGTACCGTGGGGGGGGGGGGGGGGGGGGGTCGCTTAAACTAGGTTTTACTGTAGTCTGTTGAGCGTGCGATTCGTGTACACTAACATGACCAGTGGACGGCCACAGTGAGGATCCAATCAACCATTCCCAGTACGTTCAATGCAGAGTGTGTCACTGCAGCATCAAGTGTACGAAGGCAGAGTATCATTCAGAATCTGCACACCCACCGGGCACCTTACCAAACTGCAGCGGTGGCAACTGAAATGCGACCCCTGGTTCTTGTGCCCGAGTGCAGCACCTTTTCTAGCTGTCTCTGTTTGCTAGTGTACAAGCTCGTGCTGGGTATTTGCAATGTGAGCGCACCGAGCTGGGGTTGGATATCAGTTGCCACTACTGTACATGTCACTCAACTATACATCCCCTGTTCTCTATTACGGCAACATACACCAGCACACCATATACCAGTGGACCATGTTCAGCACTGCAGAACACTGCAGCGTTTCCTCATGCACACACAGGAAAACACAGATATACACCTGGTAGAGTCCTCACCAATGAAATAGGTCTGTTGCTACTCTGAGCTTCACGACCTTAGTCAATCATCTGGTGACATAACTAAGTTAAGAGCTAGTTATGTTGCTGGATGATTGGCTTGAAACTCAGAGTAGCAACAGACATGTTTCACTGGTGAGGAGTTGGAGGACCCCACTGGACGGTGTGTGCTGGCTATAGTGTGTTTCAGTACTGTCGAGCACTCTGTAGTCTCCATGCGGGACGGGATCCATTCCTCTTCAAAACAGAGGGCCAGCCACTACAGTTCCGCTGGGTGACATCCGACCCAAAGTGAAGGTTTAGCGCCCTCAGCTTACACAGCCCTTGACGCCCTGGAAGTGGTACGAATGCGGCCGTACGTAAACAGTACAAATACAATGATGTAATCAGACGTGACCCGGGGCGCCAGTTTTACACTCTGGGTTGGATTTCACCGAGCGCACTTGTACAATACACTCTGGGTTGGATTTCACTGAGCGCAACTGTACAATACACTCTGGGTTGGATTTCACTGAGCGCAACTGTACAATACACTCAGGGTTGGATTTCACTGAGCGCAACTGTACAATACACTCTGGGTTGGATTTCACCGAGCGCACTTGTACAATACACTCTGGGTTGGATTTCACTGAGCGCAACTGTACAATACACTCTGGGTTGGATTTCACTGAGCGCACCTATACAATACATGTGACACTCACAGCACTAGCTGGACGTCCACGTCCACGTCTGGCATCGACAACGGGCTTTACAATCTGCAGCGCAGTGTACTCTTGGCTAGACTGCTGCTGCTGCTGTGACCGCTGTGATTGCTGCGATTGTGAGCGGCTCGTACTGCGCACAAATACATAGCACGGGACCATACAGAACACCACACAGCAGAAGAAAATGTATGATACTGCTTACATAGCCTGGCTCGATTATTAAGAATGCCACAAGTATTAGACCCCGATTTGGCCTATTATGTCCCGTTGCATTCCAGTATACACAATGAATATGGATAAGGATGAGATGCTTGGCATTGCTTGCATAGTGACCTGTTCCTGCATTAGAATACAGAAACATACAATTGCTCTAGTCATGTTACTGGCCAGGAGGAACAGGAGTCTTGGCTTTCCATGTACTAAATGGACTTCACTCAACACGTCTTGTTTGGCCCATTATTTCATCTGCATTGCAAAGGTTGCAAGAGTGATTCCACTACAGCAGAGCAACATGTTGGAGATGACGGAGGGAGAAAGAAAGAGGTCGAGTAGCTAAAGGTGAGGGCTCACTCCTAACTTTCCTGTTTCTCCTAGGATCCTCAACTAACAGTTATTCACATGATTGTAAAGAAAACACTGTAGATGTCTACAAAAGTATCAGTTTCAATTGAACATTTTGTTTCCTATTCTTACACTAGCCGTGCCATTGCTCCTGGATAACACATGATACTGGAAAAGTTGAATTCATAACGCCAGTAACCGGGCACAAAGTGTAATGTTCTCCCGACGTCCTTAGTACGTGTCGAGAGCACACCAAAATACCAACTCAACACGGTCTCGTTGTGAGGCAAAGAACCCTTTTCATTATCAGTGCAAGAACATGATAGTCGTGAAAGACACATCATACAGCAAGACAGTCGAGGGTACTCCATATCTGGATCTAGTAGAGTACTTGAGGGTACACTACGTTGCATGAGACATCTAGATATGGGATGAATCATGAAAGGGGATACTGTAATGGATAGTCTAGATCTATAAAGAGAAGAGTACAAATAAGAGAAACAAGCATGCACAATGGGTACACACACATACAAGATAACACTACATCTCCCCTTCTTCAAAAAGGAGAAAGAGCATAGCAGTGAAAGTTGGGAAGAGAAAGACAAGACGAGAAGACCAAATAATGCAAAACATTTATGTATAACCCTATCCCTCCCTTCCGCAAAAGAAGAAGAACACACACATACACGCATACGCATGAGAAAAGCGTAGAGAAGAGTAGAGCAACAGAGCAAGAGATGAAAGAGGTAATGGTGATGCGAGTTCAGTGGTAGATCAGAGCAAGAGTTCAGTCAGAGAAACCATAACGATCAGGAGGCATCACTGTACGACCACTACGAGTAATGGTTGTGCCTGCTGATGTTGTACTGGATGTAGGAATGGCTGAGTGTGTAGAAGAGGTTGTAGACGATGTGGTACTTGTTGTCGTAGGTTGTGGTGGACGCGGTGGTGTTGTATCTGGTGCTGAAGCTGCTTTCGGAACCTGCGCAACCGGAGGTGCGGACGGCAAAGCAACATTGTGTCGACGGTTGCGACGATATTCACCCGAGGGTGTAGACACAACATATGAGCGAATGGCGGGTTGACGGAGTACTGTACCAGTCTCATGGCGATCCGTGAGATAGACTGGTTGCTCAGCTTGTAGAGGCGGCAGAGAACGAGTACGGTGCCGATCGTTGTAGTTGCTGGTTTGCCGGGCCTTGAGAGCTGCATCGGCAGCGGCAAAGTCAGATGTCGAAATCAACTGAGGTTGCAGTTGCGAGCTGGACACGGGGACACGTGAACGGAGTTGTCTACCCATTAGGAGCTGTGCAGGACTGTAACCGGATTCCAGAGGAGTATTGCGATACATGAGCAACGCACTGTACCAATCTGGAGAGGCAGTGAATAGATGCTTGACGGTTTTAACGGATCTTTCGGCGAGACCATTAGCCTGCGGATATAGCGGAGAACTGGTTACGTGCTGGAATGAGAACTCCTCGGCAAATCGACGGAACTCCTCAGACGCAAACTGTGGACCGTTGTCCGACATCAATGTCTCGGGAATACCGTGACGGGCAAAGATACTTTGCAGGTGCGTAATTACAGCCTTGGATGATGTTGACGTCAGCTGGACGACTTCGATGTAGCGAGAGTAGTAGTCTACCAGTAGGAGAAAGTCACGCGAACCAAAGTGGAACAGGTCAGCAGCTAGACGTTGCCATGGTAGATCAGGGAGTGTTGTTGGGATGAGCGGTTCAGCTGGTTGAGTGTGCATGCTGGTGCACGTCGAGCAATTTGCAACATACAGCTGAATATCCGAATTGATGGAGGGCCACCAGACAGAGTTGCGGGCAAGACGGCGACACTTGGCTATGCCCTGGTGTCCAGTGTGGAGCCGTGACAGAATGTCGTCGCGATGAGATGCGGGAATGATCAACCTGTCGTTGTAGAGTAGCAGACCGTCATCGGTAAGTGTGATGTGTGCCCGGTGTTCTACGTATGGTCGAACATCAGAAGGAGCGTCGGATGAGTGTGGCCAGCCGTCAGCGCAGTAGCGAGCAAGCGACTCACACACTTGATCAGACTCTTGCCACTCAGCGATGTCATCGAGGCGTTTAGTTGTTGCAGGCAGACAATCAACGGCGTAGTCGACGAGCGCTGCTGTCTCAGCTGCGAGGAGATCAACATCTTGGCTGTCGACTTGTTCTGATGAAACAGGTGCTCTGGAGAGAGCGTCAGCAATGGCGAGATCCTTGCCTGGCACGTGAACAATGCGGAAATTGAAACGAAGGAGCCTCAGACGGAAACGGACAATTCTAGGCGGTAGGTCGTCTAGAGCACGGCTGCCTAGAAGCGGGATGAGCGGCTTGTGGTCGGTCTGGATCGTAAACGGCTTGCCAAGTACGAAATGTTCGAAACGATCGCATGCCCAAGTAGAAGCAAGAGCCTCTTTCTCGATTTGAGAATAGCGGGTCTCAGCTGGTGTCAGAGAACGGGACTGATATGCAACTGGACGAATGGAGCCGTCAGACTGCACCTGGAGGAGGACTGCTCCCAGGCCGAATGATGAGGCGTCTGCAGATATGATCGTATCCAGGGTAGTCGAGTACATCGCCAGTACTGGATGCGAACTGAGGGCTGACTTGATCGCGTCGAATGCTGCTTGGTGCTCCTCGGTCCAGGACCATTCCTGGCCTTTGACCAGGAGAGCACGCAGTGGTTGAGACATCGTTGCCAGATCAGGTACGAACTTTCCCAGCTGATTCGCCATGCCAAGGAAACGACGTACTGCTGGGACATCCGTGCAGGGTTTCACTTTCTGGGGATCAGGGTGGATGCCGTTGTCGTCGAGGATGTGTCCCAGGAACTTGACTGAACGTTGGTGGAAAGCACACTTGTCTGGGTTGAGTGTGATTCCGGCTGATGAGAGACGCTGTAGGACTGCATGCAGATTCTTCTCCTCCTCGTGTTCGTCGTCACCGAAGGTTAGAACGTCGTCAATCATGCAGATTGTGCCTGGCAGGTCGCTCGGCAGGTCAGACATCTGCTTCTGGAAGTACTCAGGTGCAGAGGAGATGCCAAACGGGAGTCGTCGAAAGCAGAAACGACCGATGGGCGTAATGAATGTTGTTAGCAGTTGAGATTCCAGCGACAAGGGGATCTGGTGAAAGCCCTTGTTCGCGTCCAGCTTCGAGAAGACCTTGGCTGTGCCGAGGCGAGCAAGCAGGTGATCGGTTGTTGGCATGATGTGACGTTCCCGTCGGATAGCCTGGTTGAGTCGGGTAAAGTCGCCACTTAGCGTTTTATCGAGAAAATTCCATCGCTAACTCAAGAAACATTACTACTGTTCCATTGCTTTGCTCATCTGTACTAGAGAAACGAAAGACGGTGGTCGGCAGTAGGGTCGTTAAGCTTTGTGTCCACCAAGTGGGAAACTGTTGCAAATCGTTAAACTTTTGACTCATTCCACTTTCAACTCTTACCGTAGCTACATTGTACTTACCTTTGGCGGGAGAGGCCATCCCTAGCACTGTATCCAGCAGCTAACTCGGACAGCGATGGTGTCTTTCGTGTTTCCATCGAGCTGCCTCTCTGCTGCATTCTTTCTCGCTGTATCTCTGGCAAATGATCGTACACTCCGGGCAGCTCGGTTCTACTTGTGTGGCCGCCCGATGCCATGGATGATCCTTGCTTCCGGTCAAACGTACGCTGGAGGCGATCGTGAAGAGTTTCCTGTTGACGAGGCGGCACTCGTTCTTGCAGTTTCTGTGATTGCGTCATAGAGAACACACACCACGTGCGTGCGCGCACACACACACACACACACACACGCACACACCCATGTGCACACACACACACACACGCACACACACACACGGTGCATGCACACTTCGCCTCCGCGTTCCTTGCAATACGACTGATAAACGTTCTTCACACACACTTTTAGCTCGGTGCAGAGACCAGTCGACCAGTGTCAGCTCTACACTCTAGCTAGCTACCATGCAGATTCGGCTAAGATGGAAGGAGGAAATCTAGGCTGTGCCCTGGCTACACACATGCATCCTCTCACCATCATCCAGTCCAAGGATTTCAGGTCACCAACTCGGGCGTCTCCATCAGCTCCGGCTTCTCGTTTCTTGTGCTGCACGAAGTCTTGATTGAAGACGGGTCCTCTCGCCGGACGACCTTCAAACATGAACTTCAGCTCCACGAGTAGATCGATAGCGGCCTGCTGGTTGCCCTTGATCAGAGCAGCAGCCTGGAGTGGGTGGCAACAAGTGTAGAACGTGAAGATAGTTTTTTTGTGAACACTGCCATCTTCATATGCGAAGGCTCCACTGCAGCCAATTAATCATGTCCCAATCTCCTTCTGCACCACCACGGTCTTTACACTACAATCGTAGTAAATATCTCTCCAAATCTTCACCGTGGATCTTCATCAGTGAGCAAACACTGCGTTTCCAGGCCAGTCTAGCAAGTTTTAAAGTATCCTCCTGATGTAATGCTATTGCTGACAAGACTCTGTGCTAATGTAACACACGCTGACAGTCTATCGACGCAGTTGCAGCATACCTCCAGGCAACAAATGCATTGCTTAGCAATGTATCAGAAGTCACACTCTCAGGCTGGCTTTGTTCCATTGGTAAACCAACTGTCTATTACATACAGTTCAGCAGGGACTTACTGCTGCTTGTAATGCAAGCACTTACAGCATCAGGAGTGATGTCCAAGCGGAGAATTCTGAAAATTGGTTCCAGCATTCGATAGTTGTGCAGGGCGATATCGTTGGATCTAAACCAGGTGCAAAGTGTAGATGCATCAATAGACATGGTTAGCATTTTACCGTTCACGCTAAATCCAACGGCACTCGTACCCAACACCCAAAACACCGTCGGTTTGGCATGGTTTCGACGATAGAAAGCTCTGTTTAGCGGGAGAACGAAACAGTAAGATTTCAACTAGGGTGACGTCACAAGTCGATCGCTGAGTCAGAAACCGAAATGCTAACCATGCATTGAAAACACACAAAAACAGTACAGGTCGACAGTCGAAGTGAGCGTGAACGGTAAAAATGCTAACCATGCCTAATGACAAGAGTAAGAGTAAGTTTCCAATGGAATAGACGTAAGTATGGTTGCCGGAGGATGCACTGTGTGATTGCCAATGGCAATGGATAGTTTATTTGTCCAACAGGTGGGAGTTGCGGGAAAGCTATCTAACATCTAATAGAAAATGCATGCCTAGGACTTTGGATCTTGATTGACCGTACTGAAGTATTTTTGTCTGCATGACCAAGCTGGTAGTTTGAGTGTACATGTATGAGAAAAGTTGCAGTGTAACGAGCGAGTGTGCGGCTGCTATAACACACTAAGAGAGCTAGAATGCAACTGACTCACCTTCCTTTGCGAAACTTCTTGAACTCGCCTCTTTTCTGCAAATATACATACAAACACACAGGACATGCGCTATGTGAACGCCATCGTAAATGCTTTGCACGGAATGGGAAACCCGTGCTTACGATATCAATCCATACCAAACACTTACAATAATAATAATAAAAGTAGAAAGGAAAGGACATATGGAAACGAGTTAAGAGTAACTCTCCACCACTGTAACTAGATACTATATACAGTCAGAAAGTGCAACCACTAGGCACAAAACTGACAGAGTATTGAGACATTCGACGTCCTGACACCTAGCTTCAACACATCTCCGTAGCGCTAACCGACAGCCTTCCAACTTGGAAGGTTCAAGGTTATGGAAAGACCAAAGAGGGGAATGTCTCGAATGTCTCAATACTCTGTCAGTTTTGTGCCTAGTGGTTGCACTTTCTGACTGTATATAGTATCTAGTTACAGTGGTGGAGAGTTACTCTTAACTCGTTTCCATATGTCCTTTCCTTTCTACTTTTATTATTGGCTCAATACCCGAGTTTCAAATAATAATAATAATAATATTCGCGGGATCCGCGTCGGCATCGCTTGAATGTTCAGAAACACACAAACTAGCCTTCGCATCCGCAGGCCACCACCATGCCTATTAACCTTAGTGGCGAATGCAGACCTCACAAGTGAGTCAGGGGAGAGGAGGTTAGTCTCTCAACCAATCGGGCGTGTAACGGCCCATAACCCTGTAAACTGCATCCTTGTTATTCTCACTCCGAGCTGTGAGTACCCAGTTGACTGTGGGTGTCGGCGCAGTTCAGCACGCGTAAAAATTCTTTTTACACGCTCCCTGCTACCAGCGCGGGTCTTGAACTTGGGACCTCATGATTCGCAGGCAGGCCTGCAAACCAATCGGCCATATGCGTTGGTTGGGAAACACTTACAATGATGATGTAATGGAATGACATCATCGTAAATTTGTTGTATGTATTGGTAAACATGCTCTTGTGATGTCACTCCATGCCAAAAAACTCAGGTAATGATGTTATCGTAAAACCTCCAGGCCTGCCGGAACCGGTCCGGTTGGTTAGGTTATGACCGCCGGGATCAAGTTGTTGGCCACCAACATGTGCTAACTGCTGCGGAGGGCATGTGTACTAGTACCCGCCGTATCATACACCTCTACAAGCACAATGATGTGGAGTCAGGAACGTTCCATTCTTCAAGGCACTTTGGGTGAAGTAACTGTGCTCGTTCTACATGACATGAATTATTTTTAGGTGTATGCAGGGATTATGATGGAGCATCTTTGTACAAACACATCATGTTGTCTTGTGATACGTTCCTGGGGAATGTCAGGGTTAATCCGATGAAGTGAAGCTGTAAGGCTCTGACAATAGATATTCCTAGCACCCCTCCACCCCACCCTACCCATTAAAGCAATATTCACATGGATAATCTTACCATAAGTCCCCACTGCATCATGAGCAGTCCCAGAAGATGACCATCTGCAAAGTCACTTGCCAACGTTCCAGGCACTTGAGGTCATACACATGCACGCACGCACACGTACGCACACACCCATGCATGCATACACACATATACATATACACACACACACACACACACACACACACACACACACACACACACACACACACACACATGCACTGTCAACATTTCCCATTGCATTGGTCACTAGATCACCGGTTGTTTTGCTCCGCATCAGCTTTTTAATTACACTTGCAAGTTGCAAACTCGTTCCCATTCAAATTTCATTTAAAAATGACCAAAATTCCACCTTAGCAACATCAGGGAAAATGACCATACCAGACTGGCTAGGCTTGATTGTAATGTCAGTATTCCAGTATTAGCAATAAAGAGAACAAATTCTGCAGTCATCGCCACACTACAACGAAGTCATGAAAGTTTACCATAAGATATAATAACAACAGGAACAACAACAACAACAACAACAACAACAACAACAACAACAACAACAATGGTAACAATTTACCATCAAGATCAAAGGAGGAATCAACAAACAGAGGTTAAACAACACGAAGCGAGCCTGGGACCGATCGGTGTTGATGAAGAGAATGACACGGAGGACGAGACTGAGGACGAGTTGGGAGATGAGACGGAGGACGAGGTTGCGGTTGTTGGAGACGAGGAATCAGATGGTGATTGTGATCGTAAGAAGTCTGCCGTTTTTCTTCACTTGTTGTCTCACCCTAAGTGTCTGCAGGTGTATGATGATTTCAGTTTTTTCTGTTCTTTGTCGTGCACGGTATGCTAGTCAGTTGAAAGTACTTGAGGCTGTTTGTATTCATTTGCATAATCCTGATCTTTGTAAGCAGAAGAAACATGTGGTTGCGTTAAAATTGTTTTCGTAGGTGCACAGCATGATTGATTGTCTCACTACACAGTTTTAGCGTTATAATTAGTTTCTCATCCGCCGTTTCACTTAGCTCTCACTTCACTTCTATTGTCTCACCTTCCCTCATTCTATTTTGGCACTGTATTTTGTTCTCGTAACACATCATTGAATGTATATTTAATCATTGTTCAGCATGGTTGCTCTTCAGTCACGACTTTCCACTGATGAATGTGACAAGAAAATTAATTCTGGTAAACTTTCATGACTTCGTTGTAGTGTGGCGATGACTGCAGAATTTGTTCTCTTTATTGCTATTATAAAATTGTTGTCTCCACGTCGATTATTCCAGTATAAACATTTCTTTCTAACGCCTATCCACTGATGTGTGAACTTCAGAAGCTACAGCCCACGCTATCCTTTGGCACCTCTAAGACTGTGCGAGTGTTTGCAATCATTCAAGTCGGAGTTAAAGTTTGCGCCCTGCACCAGTGAGCATCCCAGTGCTCGCAGGTCTAGGGCTGCACAGCGCCCATCACGCGCTTGATGGACGCGATCGGATTTCATTGAGCAGCGTTGTAGTTAGAGGCACACCCAGCTCAGTTGGGATATACCATGCGCGTGACATCAAGAAACCATGATAGTATTTCCCGTGCAACTCTGTGCTCTTCGTTCACGCGACACAAGGTAGACGATCACAACATGTAGCACCAGATATAGAGTTGCTAGACTGCCCCTTGCGAGACTTGGACCCGAATGAATATTGTGAAGAGCAACGGGTTGACTGCTATCCAATGCAGTAAATACATTTACCCCGCCCATACATGCAGTGTTGTGATGGCGTGAACCGTATCACTATTGTGTTGTACATGTCAGGTTCTCGGGCAAGGTGGAGGCCACGCTGCGAGGATTCTAGTACTGTTATGTCCGTATTTCTGGCAAGGTATGATTGCTGAAAGGAAGGCATTCTGAGCACTTACTGGTTCTCAGAGCGCTGTCAGAGTCCGGCAGTAGCCCGTTCACCCATCTGGCCAGCTCGTCTCGTTTCGGCCGATGCCTTGTGGTGACCGGTCCAGCCAGAGGACCACCGACTAATGCTAGTGGGTCCATACTCATGATTGGACGTGGAGCGGTTCAGCGACGGACTTATAAGACAACAGCGACTGGTACAGACGTGATGAGCCAGTTCAGCGCTCCATCTCCACTACCATCATGACCTCAAAGCAACTAAAATGATTCTTGATCTGGAATATAAATTCTTAGCTCTTCGTAGGATGATTATGCTTTACGTCGCTCTGCACAAGTCGACGCTAGTTAGTGGTAGCGGACCTGAAGACAGCCGCACGCTCAATTCTGTTTTCGCCCGGCAGCTATTGAAACTGAATGAAAATTCATAACAATTATTTCTTCTTTGGGAACGATATTGACATGACGCCTATTTCGGAGCCTGCGATGTAGATTCTACAGTCATGATGATTGTATTCTACACATCACCATGATCACTGACTTGACTTGATCTTGTATGTCTGTGCGATCCACCGCTGGCGCGTTCGGTGACGACATGTCGTCGTCGTCTTGGTCATTCGAAGTTGTGCCCATGGTGACAGTCAGAGTGCACAGTACAGGATCTCGGATCCGCTGATCTGTAGTGACTGAGTCTGTACAGACATACTACAGTACAGCAAAACCTTTCAAGGCGACCACCTGTCCCAGAAGACCACTGGCACTGAACTCTGGACCGAAGCCTGCTATAGGGCTTGAAAGTGATGACGTCAAAAACGGCCAGGGAGTAGTAATTTGACATCAGATTTCTATTTTGGATCCACAAGTTGTGACTTTGCTATTGCCTCAGTGTGTGGGCGCATAGCAACCCACGCATGTCGTATGCAGGTGTGACTTTTCTTCGCCACCAATTGTCACCCTACCCCCATTAGCCAACCCAGTCAATTTCGCCGGTTACATCACCTTGCTGTGAGTAAGACCGCTTGAAATGTGCTTGGATCCATACAAAAACTGGATCCAAGTGGATCCAGTTTTTGAATATTTTGAAATTGTTGCTATGCTGTGACGTAGCACTTTCAAGCCCTATTGCTAGCATGCTCTTTCCAGTCAAATGACCCTAGATAAGGCGACCACCTGGAAACAGAGACCATGGTTTGACAGTCCCTTGAGCGGTCGTCTTAGACAGGTTTCACTGTACATGTACAGAGATGTTGATGTTTTCGACGGAGTCGGACTACAAGTGTTGATATTTTCAACATCTCCCTATCCCAACCAGAAAACCTCCCGATGATATGGTACAGCGGTGCACTTCAGTCTTGTTGTAAATTTTAGTGCGACTGGCACTCTTTTCCAATGTACATGTATGGTCAACGTGCTTACAAAGCATCCCCACGTTTACTTCGAAGTATGTTATGGGCAGGCGACCTCCCTACTGCCAGCACAACATGTGGCTGGAGCATTTTTTTTTAAGGGGTGGAGGGAGATCTCCCAAGCTTCCGATGTTAGTTGCCATGTCTGGACTGTACATCATGGACAGGTACATGTTATTGTGACATGATCCAATCTGACATGACCGGCTGAAGGTCCTTTTACTTTCTGACTTATACTTCTATAGGCGATTCAGACTACGGCCCACTGTGACACATGTACTCTCAAGTGCCAACCAATGTGTGACATGCCCCGTAGTTCCAATGATAGTGGCCCAAGGGGCATTTGAAAAGAAATTGAGCTGCGAACTTGTGCGGGTTGCGGCGAGTTTCGCCAAGAGCACATAGCTTTAATCGAATCTTCAGTAACACTACTAACAGTAAATAATTCAGAAGTATACGCAAAGTAAAATAATGTTCAAGAAAACAGAAACGGAGTGTCATGCCAGCAGACACCTATATTGTGAATAAGAAAAGGGAGAGAGAAACAACAAGAGTAGGCACTCATCTGTGCGCACACTATAATAATAATAATAAAAAGGAAACTAGAAACGATTATAAACGGAATATTTCCGGGTTGGTTGGTACAGGCTACTGGGCAGTACATAATAGAAACTGGAAAAAGAAATTGCACAACAAAAATGAGAATATCCTCAGCAATGTAATTGACTACGCCAATGGGACAACACACATCACAAACAATACTGGTTGCAGTACAATGAAAGCAGACCACTGCCGAGAGAAGGGAGTCCTAGCTCACATGACGCTATGAAGAAAAATGACTAGAATTCATTCTCTTTGTTCCTGGATCAGAGAAATGACTAGAATTCGCTCTCTTTTTTCCTGGATCAGAGACGGCTGCGAGTGCCGGCACTCGGCTCATCCTTCCAGAGGTCCACAACCACCTTACCCTGACTCTGCTTACTGTACAAGTATTCGACAGCGTCGGGAATGGAGTCGATGCCGCGGAATGGCGCGCGGCCCGACTGGCTGCCGTCATCGACCAGCGACTTGAGCTTGCCCTGCTCGTAGAGGGAGGCGAGCTGCAAGAAGTGCGACTTCCACTTCTTGGTGTGGTGGAAGAGGAAGAAGCCGCGCACACTGGCGGAGCGTCGCAGCAGCATGGGCGGCATGCCAGCATAACGGCCCATAGGAAACCCAAGGTCATTCTCGTAACCGGTGATGAAACCGATGATGATGAGATTGCCATGGGTAGCTAAACTCTTTACACACGTATCAAATGTATCACCACCGACAGACTCATAAATACAGTCCACTCCGGCTGGGTACTCATCACGCAACACCTTCTTCAAGTCCTCCGTTTTGTAGTTTATTGCGTGGTCGCAGCCCAGCTCGCGCAGAAAGCGCACCTTCTCATCGGTGGAGCACGTACCCAGCACCTTACAGCCGGCTGCCTTGGCGACCTGCACGGCAAACTGACCAGTGCCTCCGGCCGCTGCCGTTACCAGTACTGTTTTCCCCGGAGCAAGGTCGCCGAGCTCCTCCAGGCTTATGGCTGCCGTCAAGGCACTGACAAGCAGGGGGACATAGCCGGCGTCCAGTCGCGGCAGGCGAAACGTCCGCCTCGCTGGCACTACGTTGTACTCACTGAACGATCCGTCATACATAATGGCAATGGCATCGCCCTCTTTGATATCTCCGCAGTCAGAGCCACCTGTGCGCACGACTTGTCCAACTGCCTCGAACCCAATATTAAAAGGGGGTGCTGTTCCCGGGTTGTATCGTCCCGCAGTGTAATTCACATCTGAAGCATTGATTCCAATGTACCGATTGCGTACCAGCAATTCACCGGGGCCAGGCGTTGGCATCGGCTGCGTGACAATTTCAACAGCGTCTCTGAATTGAGTGGACAATTTCGCCACTCGCATTCGCCGATACATCGCCGGAAGAGCCATGGTTTCAGCTAGACTGCACAAGAGCGAAGATGTAACGAATGAATTTTTCTTACGCCCTTCCAACTCTAGCCTAGTCTTGCTGTCGAGGTCAGGATCTAGAACCCAGAAACTTGAAGTCGACAGCAGTGCTAACTACTGCTGTTGCCCTTATTTTCTAGCTGTCCTGTTTTTTGGCATTTTGCTTTCTTCATGATCTGCCTACATTGTAGCTAGACTGTCATGTTTTTGCAAGATCCTACAAAAACAACGCGTGCCAACGCCATTTTTCGGTGACATGGAAACCTAAAAATTATTTTATCGGTGAGTTGTAATGTTTCTACGTGTCATCTTAGGACTTTTGATTCGAATGAGTTTAGAAACAATAATATTATTATTATTATTATTATTATTTCAGAACGATACCTGTAGATGATTCTTGTGCTACCCTTGCTCCGGTAATGACTATGTAGAGCAACTGTGTGTGTCTGGTAGTTATTATATGGACAATGTTTCGCGCTCTGCGTATCGCTGCCGTCCATCCCAGTAAAATAGTTGGTGGACGATGCTTGGCAACTTCGAGTGAATTTGTTCAGGAGAGCCCACAACTGAAGAATGTATTCCTGGAAGATACCACCTTGACCTCATTCTTCACTCGATACGTATCCAAAGAGGTACATGTACTTTAGCCCCACAATAGCACCAATACTAGTATCAATACAGGTGCAGCTAAAAACTACACTGCATGAACAAGTATAATGCAATGCATGTACTTACAGTGATTTGCTAGAACAGAACTTACTCATACAGTATTTGGTGTTCGTCTCTTCTGCAAAGAACTCAGGGACGTTTTACTGTCTACAAATTGATGTGCGTACACAAATACACACACACACACACACACACACACACACACACACACACACACACACACACACACACATGCACGCATGGCACACACACACACATGGCACATGCCATGCACACACACACACACACACACACACACACACACACAATCCCATTGAAGGGAGAGGAAATAATGCAGACGTAACCGATGTACAAATGTATCTATTTATCCCGTGCAGGATAAGCCTGACATTCACGATGACTTGATCTCTTTTGGCGCGCGTGCTGCCACGGAGCTACTGCCCCTTGCGCGGCAATGCGAAGTAGAGAAGCCCTGGATCCAGCACTTTGATGCATATGGCAAGCGTGTGGACAAGTTACATGTCAGTCCAGCATGGCATGCTATGCACAACATTTCTGCCAGGGAAGGCCTCATTGCTATAGCATACGAGGACCATGGCACGTACAGGTGGGCTGTTTTCTGTGTGTGTGTGTGTGAGAGAGAGAGAGAGAGAGAGAGAGAGAGAGAGAGAGAGAGAGAGAGAGAGAGAGAGAGAGAGAGAGAGAGAGAGAGAGAGAGAGGAGATTGGATGGAGATTTCCTCCTTTTCTCCTGATCTTCCTGGGCACTAGGGCAGCATGGTGGCATCTGGGTTGCTTGACATGCTGAAGATAAACATAATTATTACCATGCAGCTGATGATGATCATGTATTGATTCTATTGAAATAAACGGTACATGTACCGGTACACATAGTCCTCGCCGTCTTGTGGATTTCTAGTATATCAGGCTATGCAGAATATTTGA
Source organism: Sycon ciliatum (assembly GCF_964019385.1). NCBI lineage: Eukaryota > Metazoa > Porifera > Calcarea > Leucosolenida > Sycettidae > Sycon > Sycon ciliatum. The sequence goes on from NC_088644.1 coordinate 36,226,570, forward strand.
ACACTATACGCTCGCACGTCATGGTTGGCCTCGAGTGCTTGCATATTCCCGTCGTATGTGTACTGTTTCTGCAGCCGCCTTTACCAAGCATGCAAGCTGATGCTGTTTGCGTCGACCAGTGGCCTCTACAGCTGCCCACTGGCCATGACAGATGGGGCCGTGACTATTTTGAAGGTACGCTGCCTTCCTACGTTCACAATCCCTGCTCTGCAGGATACTGCTTAGAATAGTCTTCTGAACACATCATACAGTATACAAGTAGAAGTAGTCTGTGTGTACCAATACATGCCTGTGTGCACCACCTCTGGAACATACGCACTTCAGCATGCTGCGGTGATTTGTGCACGTACATGTAATCTAACACTTTCTCCTTTGCTAGTGATGTATTTTATGTAATGGGCGGCAACCGTATATTGTGAATGTGTTTAGTCAGGTTGTAGTGACGTGTCCCTCAACACAATTGTATCCGGTGGTAATGCGGACGTGCGAATTTTACTCCCCTTTAGTGACTGTTCGGCCGGTCTCTTTCATGCTGTGCCTGGGTCTGATTATAGTTTGGTGCACCAAGTCCTGTTGGTGACATTGCACTCCCGCATCTACTCTCCCGGTCTGAGTCATCATTTTGGACATCTGGCCAGTGGATGACAGAGAAGCGTGGTGGATCTGATGTAGGTAGGTCTGTATGTAGGTTTCCTTTGCCATTGCAGGCGAGTTGTTGATGGCACAGTATTTGACTTTAAAAGAGATGATGATTTTTGCAATAAGGCTCATGTTGTTGACACTGTTAGAAGTACTTGTAGCAACTTCATTGGTAGTAGTAGACGGAGTCGGTTTCTTCTACATGGAGGGGGTGGGGGGTTGCTTCCTTGCAGTTTTGCCGATTGGAAGGTTCGACGTGCTCTTCTTGTGCTCCGCATGTCAGTGGTGAGTCTGTCAAGTTCGGCAGGAAGCGTGTACGTAGGAGCAACGGACTTCGTCTCATTTCCTTCTGCACTTCTCCAACGCTGTGCCTGTTTTCTCTGCTTTCTGTTTCCTCGTGCCGTGATTATGTCCAGCTGCTGGGACGCACACAGTTGCTGTTGGTTCTGGCCAGCTGAACTCTGACCATAAGCTGACGGGCCTCAAGTGGTTCACTTCGGCGTCGGATGCCAACATTGCATTGACTCTGGCTAGAAGCACTGACAGCAGTGGGAAGCCAATTCCGGTGATTATTTAATATTCCACTAGGAATGACTTTGTCAAGTGCCCTAGTACCTGTGTGTTTTCACTTGCCTTGTCCTGCTTTTAAGAATGCCCTAGTGTGTAGTAGTGCGCATGCGACACTCATTGCACTTTGGGTCTTGTCTCATCTTCTTCAATGCAGGGTGGCCGTGGCCTGTCTCTCTACTATGTTGACGTGCAGGAGAACCTGAAGAATGGTACAATCACTGCTCTGGTTAGTTCTTTGTCTCATCAGCAGCTTCGCGAAGTAACAGAGCTGCCAATCAACCTGGGTCTGCTTTGTGTACTCAGAATTCTGATTTTCATCTTTTGAAGTGTTTTGACGCAGCAGCCATGTAACAATGTTATACTATGGGTCCTTATCGTTACGTAGACGTGCCCAGGTCTGGGGAGTCCTTGCTTTATCTTTACTGCGGGTGCACTTTCTCCACTTTTTCAAGTTTTTGATATTAAAATAGACAACACAGGAGAGAGATTGGAAGCTTTGTTACAACTCTGAGTTTCACGTATTACTACGATCATCAGGCAAGGAAGAAATCACATGAAAACGAGTTATGGAGCAACTATCCACGACTGTAGCAAGATAATAATGGCATTCCTTTTTTCTCTCTTCATGATCATGATTGGCTGGCAGCGTCTGAAGGACAAGTTGGGAACTCGGCAACTTCCCACAGCGGAACTCAATCTCAGCGATTGTGTGGCAACAAAGGTAGGAGAGTGTATCTGCTCTTGAGTTTGATGTGGGGTGTGTGAAACACAGCCGCATACGATATGCCATTATGACAGCCTATTGCATAGACATAGTTGTGCTTTTCTTCCCCTAGTCTTCCGTTTGAAGAGGAAATGCCTCAATTGGTGTATCTTTTGTACGCTTGTACCTACTGCAGTTCCAATCCACTTTGCTTTGCCTTGTGTTGGTCTAGCTGAGCGAAGATGGTCGTGGTATTGCTTCGATCTCTCCAATGCTGACGATCACTCGTCTTCACAATTCTATCAGCTCAGTGTCAGCCATGAAAAGGTAAGGCGATTGTCATGCGGTTGGCTCCTGTGCAGAAACACCTAAGGCTTGAAAGTAACGTTTTACTTAGTGCATCACAACCCACAGAAATTACTACTGTGCTGTGGACCGGGAAACGTTTGTGCCGGTTTAGTTCGTGATTTGCGAGCACAGACCAATTTGCAACTGGAAAATTTACGATCGAGTCCATCAACTAACCAGATTTTGAACAGTCAGACGTGCACAATCTAGCCAAAAACTGATAAATTTCATTAGTTTTATTACTACACTTCTGCGTTTTTGAGTCGGCTACTTTTGCATTTTCATACCCATCGCAAAAATCGCTAACGATTCTGGATCGCAGCGCTTTCCCGGTTCACAGTAAATTACGAAATTGGTTCGACTTGGATGGCACTTTAGTTTGTATGGGCACATGTGTGGTTCTGTGCATGGGTACCACAGGGTAAGCCTGCGGTTTGGACTGGGCCATGGGGTGAGGTGCACACTAAAGTAATCATACCATGCTGTCAATCACATGTACCTGCCATCGTTCCCTACTAATCCATAATGGGAATCTACGGTAATTGTAGAACCAATTTGGTCAAAAAGTCGTAATATTTCGATTTGTGATATATGTGTAGTCACTTTCTGTTTCTTGCCCTGTGATCAATTGTGAATTGGCAGTGTTGCCAAGGACCACTGTATACATCCACATGTTTGTGTCTGTGCATGCATGCATGTGGCTGTGTATGTGTGCGTGCCTGTGTATGTGAGTGCGTGTGTGTGTGTGTGTGTGTGTGTGTGTGTGTGTGCACGTGTGTGCACGTGTGTGTGTGTATGTGTGTGCAAGTGTGTGTGTGTGTGAGTGTGTGTGTGTGTGTGTGCGCGCACGCTTGGTTAGGATGGTGCTATTGGCCCGTGATTATTCCCGCCGAAGGACTGCATTTGGAAAACACATAGCAGATTTCCCGCTTCACCTGCAGACCCTCGCTCGAATGGAGGTAAGATCACGTCAGCAGTAAAACAGGACACAGTAGGGCACAGTAGAGCACATGTTCTGAGCTATATTCGTAGTCCTTCAGCTTCAACAGAGCTTGAGTGGTCAGAGCGTGCAGCGGTTAAGCACAATAGTTTTACTGATATGGAAACTGTATTGAATGCTATTGATACATTCAGCATCCTGAAGGCTGCTTAATTGGCCGCTTTGCACTCCAAATCTATGAATCTCTGGCTCGTCTCAGTGGCATTATCGCCCGAATGTGGCATACTGGGCAACATAGCATGATGCGTCACAGTCTTCTCGGACCAAGGTCATTCGACTCGGCACCCTACTGTTTTTAGGGTGCCAGATACTTTGAAGTACATGTAGATGTATTCGATATGCACGCGGTCTATACGCCGCTTGGGCAATTTCGTGAAAGAGTGCAGCTCTGGCCCTGGAAAGGACAGCAGGTGGATTAACATGGAATTGAAATGCTTCCTGTCAGTGTCCGGGAACAAAACAAGCAAACTGGTTCACTTCGGCCGGAGTTGTTTATCCGATGGTGGTAATTTTGATTGTGCAGCTGCGTAAGCGCCTTTACGGTGTACAGTCGTCCCACTCTAATCCAGCACTTTATAAACCAGCACACTCGATAAACCAGCACAATTTTCAGTAGCCAAAATGTCCTCTTCATGCACATTGCAGCAGTAAATTCGATTTGTTAATCCAGCACCCTCCCTAATCCAGCAGATTTCCGTGGCACAAACGGTGCCGGATTATAGAGGGACCACTGTAATTTTGTTTTCCTGCGCTAGGTTGAGACCCGTGGATGCACTGTGATGGTCCTTGAGGTGGCACGGCTCCTTAGCTTGCGGGAGAAAGGCCAAGCGACTACCGAGCAGGAGGCATTGCTGCGCTTGATGGTGCCTCTCGCTAAGTTGTACACCGGAAAGCAGGTACGCCCCTGGTGCAAACTGTGCTGACAATGCGGCTATTGTTGTTGTTGTTGTTGTTGTTTGTTTGAAATCTTTTATTCTCACGATGGCCTGTGGCCAATAAGAGAAGTTGTTGTTGTTGTTGTTGTTGTTGTTGTTGTTGTCATATTCTTTCATTTTACTTCGCTATGGGCACAGATATATCTGTCACTGCTTCTATGCTGTCATGTACGGTGAGCTGGTGTTCTGAATGCTTTCTCGTGGGTTGCTTCATGCAGGCAGTTGCTGTGGTCTCCGAAGGTCTGGAGGCATTTGGTGGTCTCGGATACCTGGAGGATACCGGCTTACCTGCTATGTTGCGTGATGCGCAGGTACAGTAGCGGTTGATCAGCATTTAGATGTTGTGCTGTGGCCTCAACAACACAGTGTGTCTAATTCACTTGGCATGGTGTGCATCTAGAAGGTGACGTTATGCTCGCTCATGTCCTCTGAGGTTGCATAGTCCTTCATCGGCTTCATCCAAGTGCTCTCTCGTCACGCGAAATTACACATCTATGAGCGACATCCACATAACCTGCTGGGAGAGTACGCGTGCAGTCGAGTCTCATCCTGAGCACGTTTTTTTCTTCTTCTTTTTTCAGCTCCAGTATAGTATACAAGTAGCTGTATTTTTCATGCCCTCTGAGGCTGCATAGTCTTTCATCGGCTTCATCCAAGTGCTCTCCTTCCCATTGTGTGTTGTGTTTATTCTCTCATGTTCTTTTCATAGTTCTTTGTTGTACATATGGAGATGCAATTTTTATTGAACCTTCCCTCCCAGGTACATGTAGCAGAAAAGGTGCCAAGATACTGTAGTGTTGGTCTGATGTTGATTTCACCTCACAGGTACTGTCAATCTGGGAAGGAACAACTAACATTTTATCCCTAGATGTCCTCCGAGCAATGGAATCAACAAAGCGAGAGGTACGCAGGCTCTGTCCGTTGAGTCGCGAGCTTTCTTCTATACATCCTGTAGAGAGATCAGATGCAACGTAACATTTAGATGTGCTGCTTTTGTTTCCGTCCCTTCCCAATGTTCTCAGCACCCTACAGCAAGTCTGTTATCAGACAAGAGTACAGTCATTTACCTGATTTTTCATCAGCACCAGTATGAATATGCGTCAGTATGATTGTGCAATAAGATGTTAAGATACTGATGAAAATGATCTCTTTGGTGTTTGCTTCCGCCTCATAGGCATTCCATGCTGCCATCAAATTCATCAAGACAACAACAGAAAGCACCGGAGGTGCAGAGGCCAGTCTTGGAGAGTGTTGCACAACATTGGCAGCACGGACCGATGCGTTTTGCAGTGCAGTGTCCCGGCTGCCTGTAGATGCCTATCCAGTTGCTGCAAGAGACTTTGCCTTTTCACTCTCTCGTCTCCTCATAGGTAGGTGTACGCGACTTTGCCTTTTCACTCTTTCGTCTCCTCATATTAAGTAGGTGTTGCTATTGCAATCTCTACTCTCATTTTCCTTTCGCCGTGCATTTAAAAAAAAACCATCATTTCTCGTTTTGGCCTTGTGATCCATACTTGAATAAATGTTTCAAAAGTCCGCCATGCTGTTGTCTGACGGAGGTCTAGTTTGGTGTTTCATCTGGCGCCATCAGCTGTATTTGAATGCCAAGTAAATTTGGCAGTTGATTAAAGGTGATGAGTCCAGCAGTGGCTTCGGACTACGTTGTGCTGATACCATATTTGTTGTCTCAATACTTTACTGTGGTAGTTGAACACTGAAAATTCTGTCATATTTATTTGCACAGGATCCCTCCTTATTGATCATGCAGCATGGAGCAAGGATGAAATATCCATCGCAGCAGCTAACAGGTAAGGCGAATAATTTCACGTTTGCAAGCAACTCGCCTACACTCAAGAAAGCACTGCATTTTCACATACAATCTGGTAATTTTTTTGTCAACGTTTTGGTCATCGTCCATCGTCAGGAATGAAAGGCCATGGAGAAAAAAAGCCTGGTCTTTCGGGTTTTTGTTTTCAGAATATGGCTGTTCCTAATGGGAAGCTCGCGCTTCCTGCCGAAACGACTGACACTTAACAGTAACTGGCTCATGATTGCCATCCCGAGCATTCAAGGTGCATGTTGAACTTTACTGTCAACAAACCTGCCAGAAAGCACTACTTAATATAAAATACTGCTATTGGAGAATTCACCCCTCAATAGTTAAGGCTAAAATCAAAAATTGACCAGTTGTAGTCTTCGGGGTGCTGAGTCGAATAGTCTTAGTCCGAGGAAGCTGAGACGCTCCCCTCCTACTTTAATCCCAATCGAACTCGCGCACTTCCACCGAAACTGGGTGACTGTGCCCTACTAGATGGGGATTTGTATGCAAAATGTCACTAAAAGCGCCATTTCGTTCTTATAAAAGCACGTATGACCGTGCTTGGCCCATATGTTGTAGTCTTTTGGACGCTGAGTCGATTGGTTTGGGTCCGAGAAAGCTGCGATGCAGAGTTCGATGCAGCGTGCCTCCTTTATTCCCAATCGAACATGGTTGAGCAAGCGGTCACGTGCTCCTGCATGCTCAAGTCACCAGGTCACCGCGCCAGCAGGCGAGAGCTTTCACACCAAGGTTCAACTCGAATTCAACTCGAGTGACAGGAGTGCACCCAAAAAAGGTCAAAACAGGCTGTAAGTTGTACCCTGCAGGCGCTAGGCTGGCACGGTGACCAGGTGACTGGTGTACGCAGAAGCACGTGACCGCTTGTTCAACCATGTTCGATTGGGAATAAAGGAGGAACGCTGCATCGCAGCATTCTCGGACCAAAACCAGTCGACTCAGCGTCCAAAAGACTACAACATATGGGCCAATTGTGGTCATCCGTGCTTTTATAAGAACGAAATGGTGCTTGTAGTGAAATTTTGCATACAAATCCCCATCTAGTAGGGCGCAGTCACCCAGTTTCGGTGGAAGTGCGCGAGTTCGATTGGGATTAAAGTAGGAAGGGAGCGTCTCAGCTTCCTCGGACCAAGACCATTCGACTCAGTACCCCGAAGACTACAATTGGTGAAATTAACTTCCCGTTGAAGCTTCAGTAGGCTGATGAAATTTGTGCTCCAGGAGCACTACATAGTGTAGCGCTCCAGCAGCTCAACCATCACCTCATGTACAAACGTACAGTGGCACGCCATTTCCAGTGTGACAAACACCTCATCACGCCCCAGGTAGCGGTATGAGTTAGTGTTGCCCTTGGATTGGTGAGAAACAGATGCTGAGGGTAATTGGCTTTTCATTGCAGCCGCAATAATTGAAGGAGTTAGCCGCTCCTGAGGAGCTCACGCCTCGGAGCATATTGAAACTTCCCCTTGGCAAACTTGCAAGAAAGCTCTCCTCCCTGCTCAATATACAGTGTGTTGGGAATCTCCCCTGTTATGCTTCAGGAGGCTAATGATTTGTTCCGGCATCCCCGAGCTCCTGGAGTGTGTGTGTGTGTATGTGTGTTTGTGCATTTGGTTAATGTCGTTCTGTTTATATTTACATTACTTTGCATGCAGGTGGTGTTCGCGTTCTGATCTGGTCACACTGTTATCGCGGTCTGCATACGACGCATCTTCACAGGGTATGGATTCATCTCTTGTTTTCGATGGTTACCTGGCCTAGCTCTGTACGCCCAGTGCATGTGATTGTTGGAAGGGTGCAGTCATGGGTCACTGTAATATTTTAATCTTTCCGCTTGGCACCGTCCATGCTGATCTTGATCGCTAGTTTGTGTATAGCACAAGCCCTTCCTTTTCTAAATTTGTTCCGTACCTTGCTTAGTTTCTCAAATATTTTTTTTAATGTTTCTCTCCCTCTATTCCAATTGAATTACTATAATTATTACAAGTAGTGAAGTATCAAAGATTATGTTTACATGATGCGCCAATAGGTGTGCATGTAGGTTGACTTGTCTTAGTGTTGCTCCGTGATTTCTTCTTCTGCTTTGGAGTATGTTTAACAGTTATTGCATGTTTGTTCGGCTTCCGAGACTTTGTTCCGCGTACGTGCTAGAATTGTCTGTAGTATTGAACAGTTATTGCATGTTTGTTCGGCTTCCGAGACTTTGTTCCGCGTGCTGGAATTGTCTGTAGTATTGAACAGTTATTGCATGTTTGTTCGGCTTCTGAGACTTTGTTCCGCGTGCTAGAATTTTCTGTAGCATTGAACAGTTATTGCATGTTTGTTCAGCTTCCGAGGCTTTGTTCCGCGTGCTAGAATTGTCTGTAGTATTGAACAGTTATTGCATGTTTGTTCAGCTTCCGAGGCTTTGTTCCGCGTGCTAGAATTGTCTGTAGTATTGAACAGTTATTGCATGTTTGTTCAGCTTCCGAGGCTTTGTTCCGCGTGCTAGAATTGTCTGTAGTATTGAACAGTTATTGCATGTTTGTTCAGCTTCCGAGGCTTTGTTCCGCGTGCTAGAATTGTCTGTAGTATTGAACAGTTATTGCATGTTTGTTCTGTAGCGGTGGCTACTTAGAGTAGTTTCGCCTGACTGTTTATTGCAAAAGGGGGAACATTATCGGACACGGAAAAGCACAACTAACTGTAAGGAGAGCAGAAACGAAGAGGTGATTCCAATCGGGAATCACTGTGTAAAGAAGACAGAGAGCGGAATGGACGGCGGTGCTGCGTGCACACAGCAGCGACCGGAAGCAGCGTGCCCAGTACGGGATGCCATGTATAGATGGAGCCCGAGGGCAGTGCACTCAGACATGAATACGCACGCGCACCCGAGTACTGCGTTCAGTGCATGCGGGGACTGTGCCATAGAAGGGGAAGGGTTAGTGATGCGCAGCCAGCAAGTCCAGCGGTACATGAATGCATGAGTCAATGGTACAGCAGGCAGGCTGCGGTTCTTATACAAGTACACACGTTAGATCAATGCGAGTGAGTGTAGGGAGTAGGAAGGAGAAACCTGGAGACAGACAATGATATGCCTAGGGATAGAGTTCTGTCATGATGCTACTCATTACACTACATCTCCCCTAACGGAAAGAGTTGCAGGCCCAGACAATGCTATGCCCAGGGATAGAGTTCTGTCATGATGTTACTTATTACACCACATCTCCCCTAACGGAAAGAGTTGCAGGTCCATGTTCATATGGTCGAGATGAGCCGCTCCGGTGCGATGGCTGTGCGACCTGAACAGGTAGTGGAGGTGGCACTTGTGTTGGGCTCGGCGGCAGCAGGCATGCCGTTTTGGCTCGCCACAGGAGTTTCTCCACCGCTTTGGTGGCTTCCGGCTGCGGAGGGAGTAGCCGTGAGGTGTTGCAGTCCGCCGTTGCAGTAAGCTGTTGCAGTCAGCCGTTGCAGTAAGCCGTTGCAGTAAGCCGTTGCAGTGAGCCGTTGCAGTGAGCCGTTGCAGTGGGCCGTTGCAGTGGGCCGTTGCAGTGAGCCGTTGCAGTAAGCCGTTGCAGGTTGCAGTAAGCCGTTGCAGTAAGCCGTTGCAGTAAGCTGTTGCAGTAAGCTGTTGCAGTGAGCCGTTGCAGTAAGCGGTTGCAGTGAGCCGTTGCAGTGAGCTGTTGCAGTAAGCTGTTGCAGTAAGCCGTTGCAGTGGGCCGTTGCTGTGAGCTGTTGCAGTAAGCTGTTGCAGTAAGCTGTTGCAGTAAGCCGTTGCAGTGGGCCGTTGCAGTAACCCGTTGCAGTAAGCCGTTGCAGTAAGCCGTTGGCTTGCAGTGGTGTGTCGGGAAGCGATCGCGGATGCGGTCATCGCGAGCGTCCTTGAAGTCGCCGTTGTCCGCGCCGCCGTAGAGACGACGCAGAAGTGACTCGTCCACGGTCTCGGATGGCGACTGTGTGTCGCGTTCGAACATCGTTCGTCCGTGGACGACGTTGGACACGGGCGTAACGTACGCCGAGAGTTTCGTAAGCCGTTGCAGTAAGCCGTTGCAGTAAGCTGTTGCAGTGGGCCGTTGCAGTGAGCCGTTGCAGTAAGCCGTTGCAGTAAGCCATTGCAGTAAGCTGTTGCAGTGAGCCGTTGCAGTGAGCCTTTGCAGTAAGCCGTTGCAGTAAGCCGTTGCAGTAAGCCGTTGCAGTAAGCCGTTGCAGTAAGCCTTTACAGTAAGCGGTTGCAGTAAGCCGTTGCAGTGAGCCGTTGCAATGAGCGGTTGCAGTGAGCCGTTGCAGTTAGGCGTTGCAGTGAGCCGTTGCAGTGAGCCGTTGCAGTGAGCCGTTGCAGTGAGCCGTTGCAGTGAGCCGTTGCAGTAAGCCGTTGCAGTAAGCCGTTGCAGTGAGCCGTTGCAGTGAGCGGTTGCGGTGAGCTGTTGCGGTGAGCTGTTGCAGTAAGCCGTTGCAGTGGGCCGTTGCAGTGAGCCGTTGCAGTAAGCCGTTGCAGTAAGCCGTTGCAGTGAGCCGTTGCAGTGAGCTGTTGCAGTGAGCCGTTGCAGGGAGCTGTTGCAGTAAGCTGTTGCAGTAAGCTGTTGCAGTAAGCCGTGGCAGTGGGCCGTTGCAGTGAGCCGTTGCAGTAAGCCGTTGCAGTGCTGTTGCAGTGAGCCGTTGCAGTGAGCTGGTGCAGTAAGCTGTTGCAGTAAGCTGTTGCAGTAAGCTGTTGGCTTGCAGCGGTGTGTCGTGAAGCGATCGCGGATGCGGCCATCGCGAGCGTCCTTGAAATCGCCGTTGTCCGCGCCGCCGTAGAGACGACGCAGAAGTGACTCGTCCACGGTCTCGGATGGCGACTGTGTGTCGCGTTCGAACATCGTTCGTCCGTGGACGACGTTGGACACGGGCGTGACGTACGCCGAGAGTTTCGTCTCCACTTCCTGAGATTTATCGCGATCGCTGGCGTTGTCGAACGCGAGCCATCCTAGATCCTGAAGTTGCAGACCAGGTTCGTTGCGGATCAATGTTATTTTGTTATCACTGATCCTGTTCACTGCGCCATGTAGCGGTGGCTACTTAGAGTAGTTTCGCCTGACTGTTTATTGCAAAAGGGGGAACATTATCGGACACGGAAAAGCACAACTAACTGTAAGGAGAGCAGAAACGAAGAGGTGATTCCAATCGGGAATCACTGTGTAAAGAAGACAGAGAGCGGAATGGACGGCGGTGCTGCGTGCACACAGCAGCGACCGGAAGCAGCGTGCCCAGTACGGGATGCCATGTATAGATGGAGCCCGAGGGCAGTGCACTCAGACATGAATACGCACGCGCACCCGAGTACTGCGTTCAGTGCATGCGGGGACTGTGCCATAGAAGGGGAAGGGTTAGTGATGCGCAGCCAGCAAGTCCAGCGGTACATGAATGCATGAGTCAATGGTACAGCAGGCAGGCTGCGGTTCTTATACAAGTACACACGTTAGATCAATGCGAGTGAGTGTAGGGAGTAGGAAGGAGAAACCTGGAGACAGACAATGATATGCCTAGGGATAGAGTTCTGTCATGATGCTACTCATTACACTACATGTTCGGCTTCCGAGACTTTGTTCCGCGTGCTGGAATTGTCTGTAGTATTGAACAGTTATTGCATGTTTGTTCGGCTTCCGAGACTTTGTTCCGCGTGCTAGAATTTTCTGTAGCATTGAACAGTTATTGCATGTTTGTTCAGCTTCCGAGGCTTTGTTCCGCGTGCTAGAATTGTCTGTAGTATTGAACAGTTATTGCATGTTTGTTCAGCTTCCGAGGCTTTGTTCCGCGTGCTAGAATTGTCTGTAGTATTGAACAGTTATTGCATGTTTGTTCAGCTTCCGAGGCTTTGTTCCGCGTGCTAGAATTGTCTGTAGTATTGAACAGTTATTGCATGTTTGTTCAGCTTCCGAGGCTTTGTTCCGCGTGCTAGAATTGTCTGTAGTATTGAACAGTTATTGCATGTTTGTTCAGCTTCCGAGGCTTTGTTCCGCGTGCTGGAATTGTCTGTAGTATTGAACAGTTATTGCATGTTTGTTCAGCTTCCGAGGCTTTGTTCCGCGTGCTAGAATTGTCTGTAGTATTGAACAGATTCCACGTGTAGCCTGTGCTTGTCCCAGCCTGGTCCGCATACTGTCGACTTCTTCACATCGGTATATGTTTTATAAAGTGTCATGTGTGACTGGGACGTGACATGATGTGCATACTTGAAGTAGGTCTTCCATGCACGTGCCGTGGATGGCTTTCCGTTCCGGGCGCTCTTTGGGCATTGTCGATTAATCATGCACGGTCACAGTCGTACATGTCTATGAGTATGACACCACTGGTCTTGGCAAGGTGAATTTTTGGCCTTCAGAACAAGCCTGCAAACCAGGGAGTAGTCAAATACCTACATCGTGTATATACGGTATTTGACGACTCCCTACTGCAAACGTGGTCCGGTGAGTTGCATAGACCACGGATTACTTAGATTTTAAAATCTATATCCAAATCCGGTTTCCGCCAGTGTTCAATTCAACCAAGAGTACCGGTACATAATCCCTGTACTCTTGATTCAACTAAACAATGTTGGTCTCGCGTCTCCGTGAATCAGGGAGTCGTAAAATACCTTTTACGACTCCCTGCCGTGAATGCTGCCGCAAGAGCCATGAAACTGACTCAGGTTCCATGATGCCACTAACGTCACATGATAATAGTAATCTGGTGCATGGCCGGTCTTATTTTATTATTATTATTATGAGAGGCTTTGAATCGAAATATTATTATTATAACTCACGATGGAATCAAACTCATGATGGAAACTACAACCCAATGAGTTGGAAAACCAACCACAGAATTAGATATTGGGAATAGAGTCAGACACAACAACAACCGAAATCAGTACACCAAAAATCTGTCCCACAAAAAACAAAGGAACAAGAAAAACAAGAAAGACGAAGTACAAAAAATCCCCAAAAAAAGAAAAAAAAAGGAGGGGAGAACGGGATGAAAGATCAGAGCGGCAAACCCCAGGAGGAATAATTATTATTATTTTTACTTATATTTTACTAGGGTGTTTCCTTCTTACGGGAGCCCCTATATGGCCTAGAGGTCTCAGAACCAGGGTGTTCTAAAACCGGTCGCTTTTTAGTAGTGTATTGCCACGAGAAACCTCTTTTACGGGCAAACAAAACACATTTTCAACTAATTACTTATGGAGGAGTACATATTATCATAGGTGCCAGACATTCTTTTTTTCTTTCTTTTTCTTTTTACCAGGCGCGGGCCATCCCCTGAATTCATAGGTGCCAACTCTCTAAAAAAATAAAAAAAAAACAAAAAAACAAGATGCGGGACCTATGCATGAACTACCCGGTATCGCGGCAGTACTTCAGGGGATGGCCCACACGCCTGGTAAAAAGAAAAAGAAAAAAAAGAAATCATAAAGAAAACTAAAGAAAAAAGAATGTTTGGCACCTATATAGCTATATGCAGGGGATGGCCCACGCCTCGTAAAAAGAAAAAAAAATCTTGTTCTCACCTGCTTCATTTTAAATTGTTGTTTCCGTGTGTACTCATGTTTAGGCCTGACCTGATATGATGGGTTTCAGGTGTAACCATGGTAACTTATAGGCGACCAACGTTCCCTTCACATGCAGCAGGTTCTGTGCCATTTAGGTGTAATCTAAATTTAGATGCCTGGCATTTCTACCAAAATCACCGAAATTAAAATTACACCGAAGATAACCTGTTTTACAGTATTGACTATTGTGAGTGTGCCTCTCTCGCTCTTGTAACTGTAGAGTTGGTGCCATGCGCTATGGTATGCATGTACTACACTAATAAAAATGTAGTCTTTGGCTGTGTTTACATGAGAAATTTCAACCCGGGTCGAGTTCAGCCCGGGTTGAAAGTCTGTACGATAGACAAAAGAGGTGAGCGTTTACATGAAGACAGTTGACCCGGGTCAAATACTGATATGCCGCCAAAAGTCCACTTCTAGAGTCCTGTATGGTCACGTGAATCCGTTCGCGCGAAATTTGCATCTGCAGTGCTGTTCAAACCTGGCGCGAGATACGCACAGAAGTACGTTTGTACGATTTTCTTGACCCGGGTTGATTTCAACCCTCCCCTTGGGGGGAGGGTTGAAATCAACCCGGGGCGAAATTTCAACCCGGGTCAAGCGCAGTGCGTCATGTAAACGCGCCATTCACTTTGTGCACATGGGGGGTTGAAATCTGACCCGGGTCGAACTCAACCCGGGTTGAAACGCTTCATGTAAACACAGCCTTTGTTTGTATCTACAAACTGTAGTACTCGTAGGCCCTCCGCCCAGCTTCCTCCCCTTACACACCCCCGCCCTGGCCTCACGGTACGCGGTAGGGTCGAAGGGATCCCTGGCTTGGAGTCGTACCCCCAGGGAGTCGTAAAATCGTACCCCAAAAATGTGAACGGGTTCGCGGGCACTGCTAACCGTAGGTCCGTACTGTATCCCGTAGATCCACGCGCGTGTGCGATCTACTGTACTGTGCATGTGTTGTGGCAACTGAAATCCGGTAAACTCACATCGCAAGGACCCATGCAGCACGCGATTGTACTACGCAATAAATAGAGACCGAAAATCGGGATCGGATTTCAGGTGCCACCATGGCATGGCGCGGTGTACAAAATCGTGATCTGGTGTGCGGTGACGTAACGGTATATACACAAGGTCCTTCACGGCAACGAGCCGGCGACGTAGCCAGGTACCGATGCCCGGTGCCCGTAGTCCCGTACCCGGCTGTACACATGTAGTGTGATCACATGATCGTCATCTGGACAGCTCGATGACTTGCGCTTGCACCAAATAAAATGTTGAGGTCCTGCACATATGCCTTGCTCTGCATTCGACCCTTTGGTTCGAGAAGGAAGCTTTTTATCGGCATCGGTCTCTTGCTAGTTTAGTAGTTGGCAAAAGCTCAAGTCACAACTTCGGAGTGACCTCCATTATGGAGTCGGCTCTGTCAAGTGCCTGCCGCTCCGCGGAAGAGCTTTTGAAGCGTTGCATTCAAGTTCGCACTCTTGAAACGACAACGTGGATCGATCCATCTTTCAAGTACGTGCATTTCCTTTGCTGTCAACCTTGTACTTGTGTGAGCTGTAGCTTGTCCACAATTATTTGTTATAGCTGAAGACAACTTTTCACTTTCTTTGGTTGTCTGCCTTGGCGAAGTCATGTCCAGATGTGAAAATCTTACTTTTTGGAGGGAAGTTCACTTGGAATCAGTGTTGGAGGGAAAATGGATACTTTTTCGTTACAGATTGTGTACAGCGTAGATTGTAATAATTATTGCATGTATTGGCTTTGAGTCATAACGTGTTCATTCTGTGCTTTCTGTACATACTACATAGCCATAGATCTACCTTTGCTTCTCCTTTTGTGTATCGTGGACCCTCGGCATTACGTTACGTAATGCCAAGAGTACATAAACCATAGTGTGCAACTGTGCATAATTATGATTATGAGATTCTGAAACAGCGCAGTTCGTGCGCTACGTCACCCTGGTGAGGTCAGCCAAGCCGCGACTTGCGTACAGCTCAATTTTTCGCGTTTCACAGACCTGAAATCACCCAAGTTGCATGATTCTAGGCGTCCTGTTTTAGGATTTCAGTGTTTTTGTGTGACTGCGTGTGCTGCGTACATCCGCTGACAAGTAAATTCACCAGGCCATCCGTATCAAGAAACCGAAATCAGGACAAAAACTCAGTGACATGCACCACCGTGACTGGTTACGCCACTTTTCGCCGTACCTGTGGCTTACCATGCCGTCAGAAACGACGTACTGCACGAATTACACTCCCACAGGAACCATCCCAAGTTGCACACTCTGGTTTTAAATATGTACTCTTGGTATTGCCTATGTCGACATCGTAAACCGATTCGAAAAAGAGATTGCTTGTGTTCAGGGTAGATCTACAGGCTGTCATTCACCAGAAATTTCTCCTTCATTGCGCTGCACACTGTTCTAGTACACTATATAGTGTTCTAAGTACTAAGAAGGGAGTTCACTCGAAAAATCAAATTCTCCAAAAAGTAGAGCATGAGGAACATAACTATCAATCAAGGTAGCTGGAAACTAAATCAGACTTTCAAATTGGCCCGAAATATTTTGGATGTGAACTATGCGGTGCCTTCAGTTTCCAGCTAGCGATGAAATGGCCACAAAAGTAGCTGGTACCATCAATACGGCGGACTGTACCCCTCCCCAATTTTGTTTTACGTATGTCGAAGAAGAATCTGCAAACTGTCATTACTCTGCAAAACGGTCACGGATGCTGATGAACGGTACACCATTGGAAAGGTCTCTTACTCTGCTTTCCTGGGATATAGCATTCTTTGCAATAGGCCAACAATTGGCTGATTTGCGACCGGAACTGGCATGTCTCAGGAAACTGGGCACGCGCTATTCAAGCTGGGCCTTACGGTTTCTAGAGGATGTCCGATTACATCATCTAACACTGTGTTTATACCTAACCTTATGTTTGCAGCTGGGAGAATGCACGCAAGGCCATTTTCAGTATGATTGAGAAGAAGGACGGTGTTCTTGCATATGTCAGAAAGGATTCTACTCGTGTTCTGGTGAGTGCTGGCCTCAGATTTCTGTCAAATTTTGCATGATTGGTGACGGTGCAGGCGTAATGAGTGTGTGGAACGCGATTGCCTGGGTTGTTATCCTAGCCTGTGCGTGATCACGTGTTTGTGCACCTGTGCGCGCTCACGGTAACATGCATGTATTCGGTACAGCCGTGCGAGCTAGCAGTGGCAGCATGCACTTCAAGCACTACCCAATACTGGGGATGGCATATGGCCACTGAGCAGTAGTGTAGTGACGTTATTCCCCGTGTGACATGCATCTTAAAAACTAGACATGGCCAGACATACGTTATCTTGTTCTCGTATTAGGGAGGTTCTACTCTACGTTATGGGACCGCGACGCAAAGAATCATGCGAACTCTCTTCGTGTTCCCGTAATGTAAAGAAATCCTGTCCTGCTCTACGTTCACGTAGAGAAATCACGTGAAAATTGTACGGGGAATTTCCCCTTCCATATTTGGCAGTTTTCTGCCTGCACTGGAATGATACCCAGCAGATCCGTACGCATTTTCTTTGCGTTTGCCACAACGTAGAGAACCTCATCTATGCGTAGAAATCTGGACCCAAACACGCGAAGCCGTAGACTCTAACCCAGACACCTGCTCTCTACGTGATTTCTCTACGTTGCACGTATAGCAGAACTTCTCTACTGACCGTGAAGAGACTCTGATTGTTGTGATCTTTATTTTTGCCATGCGTCGTTTCTCCACTGCAGATCCAGAGCCAGGAATCTTGGAGTGCGGTCTGTGCCGAAGGTGTTAAAATGGCCAGTAATGGTGGCAAGGCGTTGGAGCTTGAATACATTGCTCCAGCCACTCGCTCCTGCGCACCATCTGTCCAGGCAAGTACAAGTAATTTGTTTTGATTCTATTGTTGCCTATCACCACAACCTAGGCAGTGCATTATGGTCTGACACATACACACTGTACTTATTTATGTATTGCTGTGCTACCCTAGTGGCAACATGTTACAGTTTATCCCTATTTGACTTTGCAAGTTGCTCTTTGGGCAAGAAAAGTACGTGGGAAATTATTTGTTCAGTTGTACAATAAAGTAAGCATCTGAGCAAGCCTTTCATCCTTTCTTTTTGTCTGCAAACGCCAACGCAACCACTTGCGTATTTATGTTACCTCACTCCAACAACGGTCTCTTCACTTTCATCCCTTGCCAATCTTGACAGCAGCTTATTAGGGCATATTGTTATGTTTTGTTCCAAACAGGGATGTCCCCCGTCCAAGTGCTGTCCCCCATCCAAGTGCTCCCCATCTGCAGCAAGCGGATGCAGCACATCCTCTTGCAAACCTCAGTCATCTGGCTGCTGCACCAGTACTGCGCCCAAGAAGGCCGAGGAGAAGCCTAGAGAGAAGGTCTGCTGCCATCCTATTCCTGGAGAGTTCAGCAAGCCCAAGGACTGCCGTGAAAAGGCGCCGTGTAGTGTGCAAAAGCCTGATGTTGAATGCTGTGTCAAGTGCCCCAAGATGTACCCAGAGACGAAAATCTATGCTGATGTTGGCCCCAAGCCGTAAGTAGAATCAATGCTAGTTTTATTGTATTCTTGTCTCCCTCTTCAGCTGGTTGGTTGGCTACTAATTTGGGTTATTCCTGGTTTGCAAGTCTTATTCATGTTATCTTGGCTCATGCACCTAGCGAAGCCAACCCGGTAGAGTAGGAGAAACTGTTTCTGTGCTGCATACAAATGCGATGGTGAGATCAGATTGAGTATGTTAGCGGTGCAACGGTCACGTTAACAGCAAGCACTGTCCATGGTTCACTCGGGTCTCCTCTAGCGAGTGCACATGTGGCTCAGTGGTGAATCGGCTCCACTGCCTTTCTGTCTGTGCGGCTGCAAGAAGTGCTGCCTGCTCCAACCACAATCATGTACTTGCATTGCCTGTTGTGTTGCAGCGTTAACCCTACACTGGACCAGTACAAGTACTCAGGTGAAGCGTTGCGTGCTTGCCAGCTCGCTCTTGGTCCTATTGGTAAGCTTTCTTTGGATGCCATCTCCAGCATATTGTAACAAGTACAGTGCTGGCAACTGAAATCTGACCCCCTGAGCGGTGGGTTCACATTTTAGCGGTCTCTGGTTCGTAGTTTTACCATCCCATGTGTGGGTCTTTGCGATGTGAGCGCACAGCTCAGGGGGTCGGATTTCAGTTGCCAGCACTGTAAATGTTCATGAAGGAAACTGTATTGTATACATTCTGCTTTGTTTTACCGGTACAAGGAAAGCCTTTTCCTTTCGTATTTGACAATCTGTTGCCGTGAGCATGCCCTGTTAGTTTTAGATTGGTATAACAGTGACATTGTGTTTTATCTCGATGGCAGGTGGTGGCGTGATTGCTATATCGGGAGACGGTGGACTGCGTCAGTGGCAAGTTGTCAACGAGGTCAACCACCTTGGTCATGTTCCCGACTCCTTCTGGGGTGTCAAGTAAGTTTTTTCCCTACGCATCTGTTTGATTTTCCTCACTTGGCGCGTAGAGACCGGTAGTGAGAAAGTGACCGTGCGCTATATGACCCCACTGGCTGTGTAACGATGCTGTGTTTGAATGACAAGTTTTTAGCAGCAGCTGTACGTATGGTGCTGAATGCATGCTCATACAGAGCCTTCACAAACTGGGAAGATGATTCTTCAGACATGAAACTCAACTGCAACCCAACCTGAAGTGGTGTGTGCTATCTGTGCACTGGACTGGGTGTGAGTGTTTGTGATATGGCTATGATAACAAACAGTGTCCTTTCTGCTCCTTCTCAGGGTTGAGATGGGCAGCACAACCATTTCGAGGGTGTTGCAATCTGACGCCTGGTATGACGAGACCGGGTTCGTCCCTGCTGCGATGGTAACTGATCACGGTGGGTGCTGAATGTCTGTTGATCTCTCTCCCTGTCTGTCTGTTTGTCTGTCTTACTCCCTCCTCATCTTGTGGTGCCCCCCCCCCCCCCCCCCCCCCGATAGGCGAAGAACGATTGACAAGGAATCTAGGAAAGTTGGCCAAACGCTTTCGGACCCGACTATTAGAAAGGCACTTATGGCATTGTTTAATGCATAGCTTTCCTTCGTTACTCAACCAAATTCAACAATGGACAGGTCCAGGTTGTATAGAAAACTCTCAACTGGAACTATTGCCGAAGAGCCTCTATCAACGGATCTCAAGATAAATTGTTTTGAAATGGGAACTATTTCATCAGCGGACCTTTGGGTGACTGGTTGAACCGTTCCTAATTTAAAAGTCTACTGAACAACGAAACATTTTTTAAACCTGCCCATGGCATTTAAGTCAGAGTGCTCTTACTGCGATAAGCACAGCGAGCGTTGCACGAGGGCAGATAACTTTAATACTAACCGGAAAGAGCATTGTATTGTGTGTATTTAGTGTGGTACTGTATTGAACCTTTGCATTCTCTGGTTCACTTTGATAGTTTACTTTATGTAGAATAATACCTTGCGATGTTTTTTGCATGTTGATGTGCTTCAGAAATCCCACCGGCATCTAAGGAATTGTTGAACAAGCTTCCTGGTGTACCAGAGATCGAGATCACTGCCAAATACCCCTCGGTTGAGGGTAAGTGTTCTGCTATGCCTCTGTCCCATTTTCAATCCGTAATTTCACAATTTTTCGGTGTCCTTTTATTTTCGGTGCTTTCAGTGTGTCTGTTTCATACCTAAAATCTCAATACACCGAACAATAACTAACACACATAATCCCATAAGGAATTGCTGCTCTGTACCTTGAGTTTCTGTTCACCTAACCTGGCCTTTTGCCCTCGTACTGAAAATATTGAGCACCTAAAATTTCTGAAATTAGACTAACTATTGGAAATGCATGCCTAAGACTTTTGATGTATGGCTGAATGCATCTGGTGGCCTATCATCAACCGTGCACCTTCATGGTTAAAGGGGAAGTTCACCCTAAAATCAAAATTTCACAGTTTGTAGATTTCGAGCCGCTGAGTTCGGTGGTGAAGGTCCCATCGCCGTGCGATACGCCGTTCTGGAGATATTTGAATTTGAAATTTATCATGACGTCATGCAAAATGACGTCATGCGGCCGGCGCACACCCCCTCCACACCCTGTGACGTCAAAGAGATACAGGTTCCCGGTCTGCTTGCTTTTCAGTGAGCGAGAAAGAGTGGCGTTTGTGGAGTTTCTTTCTTGCGACCTGAACAGTTTCAACCACGATGACGGTTTGCTGTGCTGTCGGCTGCTCTAACCAGTCTGGCAAGCCCCCTGGGACCACGGTGCATCGTATTCCGCGGGATAAAGCTCTCCGAGCGGAATGGGTTGCAGCGATTCACCGCGAGAATTTGCCACCTAAGTTTGAGGAGAGCTGTGCAATTTGTTCGGCACATTTTGAGGAGATGCCTTCCAGAGGAACTTGCACGGAGAGATGGGCAAAACGTGCCGCCGAAAGCTGAAAGCAGACGCTGTGCCATCGATTTTCCCGGACAGGCGTCCCCCAGCGAAGCGAAGGATGTCGCAGTATCAGGAGAGGCAGGAGAGAGAAGAGGTGAGTGAATGGTTCTGGTGATTTCGTGCTTTGAGAGCGTGTTGAAATTCTGTCTGTACATCGCGAGTTGTAGAGGGCAGTTTCACCCACTGTGTTGAGTACATCGTATACTTGTAGAGAAAATGATTTACAGATACCGATACAAAGCTGTTTGCAGTGTGTTGATTGCAAGGTACTAGTATTGAATGAAGACAGAAGATCGTGCAATATATTTTTGTTTTATTTCAATTCAAGTTTTGCATGTCGTGAAAAGGCATACAGTGGTCACTAGCACTGTCCTCTGCGTGGTAAGTTTCAATTCGAAGAAAGTCTTCATTGTGTTGCATTGTCACTGTTATCTGCGTGTATTTTGCGAGTTTGATCCTAGCTCAAGCCCATGCTGAGCCGTATGCCGCAGCTTTTCGGTCTCCAGTTGCATGCGCATTGAGTCCAGACGATGGCATGATATCTGCTGATGCGTGCACACAGACCCCCGTCAGCACACGGGAAATTTAGAGGTGATGTTATGGTACCCACTGTGTAGATCAAATCCACACGTACATATGCTTGCAACACTGGCAGTACATTTTCATGACTATTCTTTTGCTATAAACACACACACACGCGCGCGCGTGCGCGCGCGCGTGCGCGCACACACACACACACACACACACACCTTTGATCTTTGACGCCAAACGCCGGAGGCAATGATGGCAATGCTACGGCAGAAGCCATAGCAACTTGTGCTGGAATTGCACCATTCAACAGCTTGCAAGGCTGAAGAATTGACCGTCACAATTCAGCCTGGTCTACACCATACAGCTACACACAGACACACACGCGCAAGCACCTGGCTGACTACAAATAGTGACAGCTTATGATTGCTTTGCCGTTTGTCCATTAATGCATTATGCAGGTGTTCCACCGGACTCCTCGGCCAAGTTTTCCGAACATCAGCCATATGTATTGTCGGTGTGCTGCGTAACGGTGCGAGTTGCTGTGGGGAACAGGGGAGTAGATCTTCCTGCTGTTAGTCTCACATGTCAACGTACATTTCAGTGCAACAGCAGCACACTACAACAACAAATTTTTGAAGAAGTATACAAGCCAATATCCTGGTTATATTTTTGCACCATGGAACAGTATTTTATTTTGATGAGAAAATACAGTTCTCCGATGCAAAATCGACGACAGTATTACACTATTAGCACGTACCGGTTTCCAAACTCAGATGGCTTCGATCCGGCCTGCTGATGGATCTTGCCCAAATAGCCACGCAGTACAATGTACAGTGCGTGCTGGTTGCTCCAGCCTTCCCCGAACTACGAGGTGCAAGTAATGCAGCTAGACTCAGTAACCAATCCGCGGCTGCCGATTCCGGAACATCTTTGCAGCAAATGCAGTCGTTCCGCAATAATTGAACGACGCATTTGCCACATTCACACCAGGACGTATTGCCAACGCGATCGGCAGGTGGCCAGCAGTCCTCTAAGCAAGCAGCAGGGTCAGTGTCGGCAGCAGCCCGCTGCAGTTTCGTCAGCATTTACACCAACTTGCTCCGCACTCGCCATCTGCATGATCTCATCCTCGGTATACTCCGGTTCCTTCGCTGGCGTCCAACTCGCTCTCCTCGGAGTCACTGTCATCTCCTGACAAGGAGGTAGACCTACCCTGAATCGTCTCCGCTCTGAGCCTCATACTGCTTGACTTTCCGCCTTGGACATTCACGACTTCACTTTCTTCTCCGTCCAACTCCAAGTAAAAGTTCCGAGCTCCAGGAGCTCCTCTATCTCTTTGACGTCACAGATTCGTGACGCCATGGCGGCGCCAAAAACCGGGGATCAAAGTGATATTTCAGTTGCGTATATCTCCGGTTATAGTCACCGGATGAAGACGAGACATACACCAATCGACTCAGCTGATTTTTCCCAATAACATATCTGATTTTGATTTTAGGGTGAACTTCCCCTTTAATCGTTTTACCCCGGTAGCTCTGACTGGCTTGCCTTTCTTGTTCTCTATATTGCAGTTGACTACCCGAATGCCGGACTGCCAGTCGACATTCACATGACTGCCTTCAACCCATGTATTCCCCTCAACAACAAGGACAGCAGCATTCCGGTCATCGCTTTCCAGTTTGAAGTCAACAACCCGATGGGAGAGGATGTGCAAGTCTCCATGCTCAACTCGCAACAGAACATTGTCGGCTGGGATGGACTAAGCCAAATCAAGAACGAAGGTGTGTGTGGGTGTTTGTGTGTGCGTTGTTGTTGGTGGTGGTGTTGGTGTTGGTGTTGGTGTTGGTGTTGTTGTTGTTGTGATGTGATGTGATGATGTGAGTTGTAAATCAAAATGTTTAACTTTGTTATGGAGTTTGTTACCATTTTCTAGACTGCTTGCTTGTTGACTGGGCTATAGATATATTTTGATAAACGTTATCAGTACTAATCTGCTACCTGTACACAGGTGTTTGGCACTCGAGGACAGAATATCGTGACCGCCGCATCTATATTCTTTTCCTTTGTCTTTTGAAGTGAATTATTCGTCTTGTAATGTGCGTATGTTGGCACATGCTGGTGTATTTGCTTGTGCTCTTAGTGTACAACAAGTCCTATGGTGGAAACTCGAATTCTCTGTTGACGCTGGGAGAGTAAGTCTATCTATTGTTTGTCTTTCTTGTACCTTTTTAATTGTCCGTAAAAGCTAACACAGCCCCTATAACACACATGTATAACTTCTGCAACTCCGAAAACGGTCTCTTCACCGCGAATTACTTAACGTTCTTCCTCTAATCCTTTCGAATTAAGGTGTCAGCTTCATCAATTTCTTTCTGTGCGGTGCCACTACATTGTAGCTCACTCAAAGAGCACTGCAACTTACCTGCTTCTCCTTCGGTAGCGTTTTGGTCCGTTGTGGCTGACCTCAGGAAGGTACATAATTATATGAGCATCACTCAAGCACCAATCACCCAAGTGTCATGTGCTGAGAGGTATCCTGATACATGTACCGTATTTCCCCGAATGGAAGTGCACTTTTTTTTACGCTGAACTTCAAGGGGAAAGAAGGGGGTACGACTTGCAATCGAGTTTGACATCCTATGTAGAGGTGTCCTTGGTTGTTGTCCACCTATGGACGTTCTAGCTGTTACTGGGATTTTTAGCACTAAATTGTAGTAGCATCGGCTCTGTATATAGGAAGCCATGTTGTATTCATGCCTGTGCTGATGAGCGCAATTCTGTCCTGCTATGCTCTGGTGCAGTAATTCTTCTATGGTTGCCATCGACATGGTCAACTCAACGTTGGTTGATCCCAACGGTAAACACTACAACGCTCACGATGGCCACTTTGCCAATGCCGGTGAGTTGTTGCAGTGGACACGTTTTTTAGTCTAGGCTTGTGCCCCTCAATATGTGTAGCTGTTCCCTGGTGTCATGGTTACCAGTTTTTGTATGTGTAGATGTCTTATGACTTCAGATGCTTCAATATGTGGTGTGTTCACCTTGCCTTTCGACTCCACATATAAAGCCGTGGTCGCCATCAAGGTTTGATATAACCTTTACTGTTAGGTCGCATACAAGAAGCTGCCAAAAAACTTTCTCACTCAAGCATGTGACTGTTTCATGGCAGTGTGAGCACTTGTCCATACTGGCATTTCTTGACTGTACGCCGTATGAGTCTCTTGTTTTTCTCCTGTTTGGATGTGTGTCACAGCCCTCCTTCAGGAAAGAGACATTGTGTCAACACTGTTGCAATACGACTCTGTCGAGGACATGTGGTCACAGTTTAGCAGTTCCGGAGGCTTGACTGGCAAGGGATCAGCTGGTCCTTCACCTGTAAGAAATATCCTTTATTGTATGTCCTTGGCATTGGAGTTTCACTGATATTGTGCCTGTCTACAGTCTACTAGTATTCATCCGAAAATGTTGGCACCCTAACTTGTTTGTGTCTCGCAAGTATAGTGGTAGATATAGTGAAAATGACTGTACACCCCCTGCATTGTGTGACCCGTGCAATTCTAGTATTTCTACGTAGCCACATTTGAAGCTGGAAAGTCAAAGGATAGGTATTTAAAATTCGGCCAGCTTTTATAACACTGGGGTAGCCTAAACCATGGAAAAATGTATGAAGATCTGTGTAAAAGATCGACCATTATATCTTAGATGGCCCCTGACGGCATTTGTTTCAATAGGTTTTTCATTTGACCCGACGAGACCACACAACGCTTGCAGACCACTGCACGAACAGTTCACCAGCCACACTCCACGAAAGCAAGTAGTATTACTCCTGACAAGTCTTGTTTCGTTCCATAAAGTTGACGGGGAACTCATCAGAGGAGAAGCAATAGTAATACTACTTGCTTTCGTGGAGTGTGGCTGGTGAACTGTTCGTGCTGTGGTCTGCAAGCGTCGCGTGGTCCCGTCGGGTCAAATGAAAAACCTGTTACTACTATTTGACGGGCCTATTGAAGATGGCGACAAAGAATTATGGCATTTGTTTTGCATGGGGCATTGGGAGCTATACAAATTGGTTTCTCTGTATCATAGTTGCATGAATCACAGGTGGTGGAGTTCTCGTTGATATCTTCACCATCACAAGATTATTTCTTCTCCGTCTTACGTGTTGGTCTTGTGCAATCTATGTACTTGTTATATCGACAGGATGGTCGCACTTGGAACGGTGCTCTTGCTGTCAGCCGTGTGGTACCAGCCAAAAGCAAGACCGTAAGTAACTGCCAATGCTGCATTGTTCCTGTAGTCCTCAAGTGCACCTCTCATTGGTAGGACTAGTTCGCCTCTTCTTCCACCCAGTGTGATGGACCGTATTTTACCGGTTGTAAGTCGACCCCGGTTACAGGTCGACCCCCATATCCGGAGGTATCAATTCTGCGTTTTAAAGTTTTCACCCAAAGAAGCACCACTAACCACTCCCTGCTACTAACACAACAACAAAATAATCATGTAAACATTCCTTGTTGGAGGGTATAACGTCCCAATCCTTGAAAAAAGGCCAATGAACTGGCAAAAATGTGTACACATGGTGCACTCGTGCATGCAGTGCAGGTCATTTTTTGTAAGATACTGATAGTTCCCGGTTATGAGTCGAATCCCGGTTGTAAGTCGACCCCCACCCTTTCTCCTTCTATTTTTAGTCGTAAAAGGTCGACTTACAACCGGAAAAATACGGTATGTGTGCGCGTGTGTGTGTGTGTGTGTGCGCGCGCGCGTTTTGACTCTTTTACTGTTCCCCCTGTGGCTGTACCGTGTGCACACGAGGTAACCATTGTTGCTGTGTTCTGTTGTTTTTCTTTACATGTAGACGTTCACATTCTTCTTGGCCTGGTATTTCCCCTACCGGTAAGCGGCTGGTGAACAACAGTGTAACTGTGATCTATTTTCCATGGGCCAAATGTGTGGCACACTGCTGCCTTGGCTTCGTATTACATCATGCAGCTGCAGCCCACGCACTGCGGAAGCCCAAGCACTGCTGATACAGAAATGGCCGTAACAGAATGCGAAAGGGTGGGTGTCCCCGCCTGTGCAGCCTACCCCAAGCGGTGGACGGGTTGATCTGATGGTATCCAGAGCTAGTTGTTTCCTTTGAATAACCGGTCGTGTGGATGTCATCACCTATTGACCCCTGAGAAATCCCCACTAGTTTTCTTCACATCATCCACGGACCTTGTATACTACTAGATCGTATGGGTGGCTTGAAAAGGTTCACGAAAAAAGCAGTTGTTGTCCTTCGTGATCAAGGCGGCTTGGACATCAATATCTTCACTTCTCTGGATTTGATCAAAGACAGGCTGCTCTTTCTGTTGTATTTTATTTATTTTTACTTCCGGTGTTTTTTTTGTTTTCTGAGTGTACTAGTGTACACATTTTCTCATAGTGCTGGTGGTCTTTCCCGTGATTCTCTCCAGCTTTACAAACTGGAGCCAGCCTCATTATGCTTACACCAATCCACCACTGCTTCTCGGCAACATGTATGGGAATCTGTTCAAGGACATCCATGACGTAAGTGCCCTTTCCTTCTTTTGTATGCATCTGCTTGAAGTAGTACTGCACAAAGTGAATGCTTACGTCTATAATCGGGAGACATTCCAAAGGTTGAGATGAAGACGTAGGACTCGACTTTAACCCTTTACCGGCAGCACCATACTTGAATGCGTCAACGTTGACGCATTCGACATGCATACAAAACCATGCCTGGCATGACGGGAAGCATTAGCCCGCGGGGATTTCCCGTGGCCCTCATACAGCCAAGGTATGATCCTATCGGTAGTTGAAGCGATCCACGAGTGTCCCATTTGATTTCATTGAGAACTGCGCGATGTTGTTTCCATTCGAATTACACTGAGTAAGGAGACCACCTGTATACGGTGACTACATTTTGAAGGTCCCTTGAGCGGCTGGCTTCGACAGCACCGAGGTATCACCGTACGTGCATTGTGGGCTACTGTATCCAGACTGCCATTTTGTGCCATGGTGTTGGGAAGTTCGCGTCATGTTTTTTTTAAAATGTTCCTCTAAATATGCGCAGGTATTGTTGTACACACATACCAACTTGACCAGGCTAACTGAGCAAACGATGGCATTCCGCGATGCCATGTTTGATAGCACGCTGCCGTGGCAACTCATTGACAGTGCAGCTGGTCGTGTCTCGGTGCCAAGGTGAGACAGCCAAACCGTGTACATACTCATATTGTCTTGTGTGTGTGTGTGTGTGTGTGTGTGTGTGTGTGTGTGTGTGTGTGTGTGTGTTTGTGTGTTTGTGTGTGTGTGTGTGTGTCCCATATGGTGCAGTGGTATGTGCAGCGATTTCCAATCGATAGGTTGCGCGTTCGATTCCCGACGATTATGGTCACACACGTCTTTCTTCTCTTTCTCAGACTCTTCCTGACTTTTCTTTCATTCTCCTGGGTGGTTACCAACAGCCAGTGTATGCCGGAGTATGTGGTGTGGTGTGTGTGTAGAAAAAGAAAAAAAGAAAAAAAAAAGAAAAAAAATGGAAAAATGAAAAATAGGGATTCACTGGCCAGAAAAAGTCACTTCAAAACAGCTGTGTGGTGGATACCAGGCTAAAAATAGTGGCGGTCAATTCATCAGCCTTGCAAGCTGTTGAATGGTGTAATCCCAGCACAAGTTGCTATGTCTAAAACATAGCTGTTCGCTATCATCGCTCCCGCGATGGGCATGTCTGAGGTGTGTGTATGCCAGTTAGGCCAGTAAGACCAGGATATGCCAAACCAAACTTGGCGCTTGTCTGCTAATCTTACCGCCAATGAGCTGGTGCTGCTGCTGGTATTACATAGTAAGATACACGATCACAGCTTCTGCAACCAATCGAATCACTGCTGAGTCTGACTATACCCTTTGAATCAGTTCTTTTCTCTTGCTGTTTGACTTGTGTTGTACTTGTGTACTTGTGGCAGGTCGCCTACTTGCATGTACCTTGCTGATGGTCGCTTATATGCCTTTGAGGGTAAGTCATCTGGATGCTTTGGCTTTTTCGTGAGCGGCATGCGAATTACGGTATACCGTATTATCTCTGTTACAAGCCCAGTCTCTTGTAGAAGCCTAGTCTCTATTATAAGCGCAGTCCAAGGGGGGCTTCGAAGATATACAAGCCCAGTCTCCAATCTAAGCGCAGCGCATA
Organism: Sycon ciliatum; assembly: GCF_964019385.1. NCBI lineage: Eukaryota > Metazoa > Porifera > Calcarea > Leucosolenida > Sycettidae > Sycon > Sycon ciliatum. Next base: position 36,255,343 of record NC_088644.1, read on the forward strand.
TGATGAATTAAACTGTGAATGGTACCATTCGGCTGTTGAATAATACAACAAACTCTCCTCCACCATGCGCTCTAAAGCTGACCATAGCTACTCTCGGTAGCCATTACTCACACCAATAATTATTAATTTCAAACGACGAAGGGGTCACGGGTAAACGATTCCTTCTGACAGCTGTTTCGCTTGAGAATATTCTTGGAACTTCTCAGTGTTACACCTTAGGGCGCGCTCACACTGCGACCATGAGCACGCGTCCATGCGTCAGCAAAACGCAGAAACGTGGGAGTCGTGCTCACACTAGGCCTCGTACACGCGTAGACGTGAAGTTGTCACACAAACTTTACGAATTGCAGTTCGTATCCAAAAGAGTTCGTGCGTTTCCTAATAAAGTCGTGGCCCGTTTTGGATGTAATTTTTTGCATGTTGGAGGAATTGCATCGTGGCTCGTATTCTTGAAGTCGACGAAAATAATTCATACAATCAGGTAGGTTTGGACTCTTGAGGGACTGCCGCTGACATCCAAGCGCTTTCGCTTTCCTGACCTCGTGGTCAGGGCAAGTGCCAGTGCAGTGGAAATTCCAGTAGTGGTTTCTTTCGTCTGTTGCCGAGATGAGAACTGTAGTTTCCGATGATATGTAACTGAAATGTCTTGAGGTATGGCATTCCATCACCGCAGAAAAGTAGAGAAAGATGACTTACCAAACCGAAAAGCCAGACCAAGCTGCCATCGTATTGAACGAGTACACTGTAGAAATTGGTCACTGACCCGATCACAACGAAGCAACTACAAAAACAAAAACAAAATCAACATCGTCCAAAAAGGGCAAAGAATGCATATATGGCGGTGCGTGCGTGCAGGACCACAACTACAAAATTTTTAAAATGTGCAAATGTCGAGGTGACATCGACAACCGCCGATTTTCATGAATCAACACACCGGAATTTGAGAAATTGAACATACTTCAGGCCAGGTTGTACACAAATACGCTTCACGTCTACGATCATGTTGCCGCCAAGTCGTGGCACCCCCCTCCGGAGGTCGCGGTCACGATTTGAAACGTGGCCGCGACGTTTTGGTCAAGTTCATGCCGTTGCCATGCAACTTGGCCGCATGGCCGCATGGACGCTGGTTTTGGTCGCAGTGTGAGCGCGCCCTTACCTAGTTTCTTGCGCCCATAATATACCGTATAAATATTAGCTATGTCAATTACAATATCCAGTATCACCTTCTCTGACGAGCCTTTGATAGACGAAACATCTGTCAGAAGGGACTTTTTTACCAGTGGCCCCTTCGTTTCTGCATATAAGTCCCCTCGTGCTTCTTGGCACCTTCATTCGCTTCCTTGTTATTGAGCACCTCTGCTCGTTTGGTCGCTGCGAATTAACCCTTAGCGGTGCATCAGTCATTAACGACTGATATTGTGTACGTACCGTAAAACTGTTGTAACTCCATCGATTTTAGTCCTGTTGCAAATATCGAAATATGTAGATCAAAGAGGAAGCTCCAAGCTTTCCAATGGTGTAATCGCTTTTGCGATAGGAGAAACGATGATAAAGATATGGCGCTCGAAAGTTGGATCGCGGCACTAAATTGTTCAAACGTCTCAAAATCATTTTTTCGCCTCGTGCTTCGGGGATTTCCCGTGGATCACGTGGTGTGCAGCCAGCTGATGACGTGTGGGTGTAATGACGTCGAAACTACTGATTGAGATGCAAAAAAATCCAGAGCTGTGCAAGAAACGACAGCGAAATGGCATTGGGATGAAATTTAGAAGTATTTCTTTCAACACGAGGCCCGACCTATGGCGATTCCCTGCGCTCTGGAGCAGGCTTTGTGGCACCCACGGAGTTGAGCGTGGCCTCATTCTCTTGGCAGCGGAAAGAGCGTTTCAAAGAGCCCTAGACTGTCAAAATCAAGCAAACAGAACGTAAGTTATGGTGGAAATGGTGGAGTGAACTGCAATTGCGCATTTTCACGCGTTCAGTGGCACCTCAAAGGGTTAAACATGTACCAGCTGGATGAAAAATGATAAGCCCGGGGTCCGGACTGATTGGAAAATATAAGCCCGGGGCTTATCATGGAGATAATACGGTATGAAATATTCTTTGTCTACAGTGCTAGAGCATGCTTCTTTCCTCGAAAACTGATGGCTGTTTCCTCGTGTCTATATGTGTCCCCCTTTCAATCTCATGCAGGATGCAGTACAGAAGCTGGTTGCTGTCCTCTGAACTGCACTCACGTCTGGAACTACGAACAAACACTCTGCCAGTACGTAGCATAGTTGATACTTATAAAGTAGGAGATCTGATATGATCTACCCACATGGTCATCGTCAAGTTTGGTGTTGAAAGATCACCTTGTCCAGCTATGCACTGGCTTAGAGCTGACGTAATCGTGCCTTTCCAATTTCCAAAGACTGGTCTTTGTGTCGATACACTTGCAGGCACTAGGGCAGGAAATCTGGCTTTGATGTATTTACTATGAAATTATGGTGAAATAGGAGAAGGACAAAATGTTACGAGTTATGACTAACTGTCCACCAACGTAACCAGATCTTATACAGTCAGCGAACATTTTGTCCTTCTCCTATTTCACCATAATTTAATTGGCTCACCATCCGAGTTTACTATCCGAGTTTACTATGAAATCTGCATCAACAGTGATTGCCTTTTTGAATATTTGTTTTGAAGCTGGTATACGTCCATGTTTAAAGTCAGGTGGCTCTTAGTCCGCAATGAAAGAGCAGTCCGACCACAACAGCAATACAGCACTCAAGACAATGGTTTCTTTTCTGTTGTGCAGGTTGTGGCCAGAGGTTGAAGTCACCATGCGTGATGTAGACCTGGTTGCAGGTCAACAGGTTTCTCCCGCTGATCGCTTGTTGTCGTGAGTACATATACTGATGCACTCGCTTATGGTTCCCTTTGTGTAGGGAGTTCAGTTCCGGTCACAGAAAAGCGAAAAGTGCAGTCACAGCTCGCCTGTACAAAGTGAATGGGCGCCTCGTGACTGCAGTTCGAGATGCAGTTCGAGGCCCAAGTATCTTCTCCCGCGGCCTTTTCGGCCTTCTCGATGCTATTTTTAGGTAGCTGAGGTCATTACCTTTCCAATGGTGCCACACATGCCATGCTTCCAAAAATAATGCCTCCGCGCTTGGCGCGGATGCACTTCGAAGTACTAATTTCGACCAGATCCGTACTCGGCCCCACAAAGAACACCCGATTTTCGTGTTCAGCGGCCTCGAATTAGCCTAAACCAAGAGGATTCTAGAACATTGAGGCTCGCGCTTTATCACGGTAGAAGGAAGATGATCACAGAAACCAGCCCACGGCGATTTCCTGGAGGTAGACGAAAAAAATCGAGTGAACTGCGCGCACGCTGTAGAAGCAGTGACGGGGAAAACGTGTGACTTGTGCAAGTAGGCGCGCACGGCATGCGTGCACACTGCATGCATGCACACATCCTGTATCACCATGTATGTACCAGATAGTGCAGTGCTGGACGGAAACCACACGGCTCACATACATACTTGCATTTACTTCTGTGACTACTTTCTCCCCCGTTTTCCGATCTTCAATCGACTATAACTCTAGATTGCCTTGGAATTTTGGGTTCAAATTTTCACAGGTTGTTTCTCCAACCTTCCCGGTTTAGAAAAACTAGCGTTTTATGCGAAACTCGCGAATTTGGTTTTTCAATTGAAGTCCCTACTTTGTGTAGGTGCAAAAAGGTTTGCATTATAGTATCATAAGTTTGCAGTGGAATGTAGATTCTGTTTTGAATTGGTTTGCTTAGCTTTCTGCACTGCCTGGCGTTTTTAATTTTGTCTTGAACGTATTCTTTCTGTATATAAAGACCTTTTGGAAGTTGCAGAGCATATTACTCTCTTTCTGCAACGTTCTCTCTCTCCCTCTCTCTTCTTGGTTTTTTTAGGCGCTGTGATGTGCCACTGATGATGCGCCCACAGTGGATGTTCTGGCCTAATTACGACGGTGGCTTGGAAAGTACTGCCTTGTGCGTTGATGGAGAGATGGGTGGCGTACTGAAGCTCTATCGCGAGGTATGGTTCAGTGTGTGGTGCTCCTTACTTATAACAATATTATCTAGGCTGCTTTGTTGGTTGTAGTTCGTCTATATACTGGTATTACCAAGCTGCTTGCCTCTTTTGCTTGCTTGCTTTTTGAATGTTCAGGTCCGCTTTGGCGCACCGCGAAAATTCTTTGATGCTGCCTGGCCCAATGTCAAGCGCATTATGCACAGGTGGATGACCCATAACGACCAGGGAGACGGTGAGTGTGTATTTGACAACAAAGATGCAGTCTCGGCACTAGTCACCCACACCACGCACGGCCCTGGAACCAAGCATTCTGGATTCAGGACTTGCAACGGACCGAGGCGATTGTGCGTGTGTGTGTGGTGGGGGGCAGGGGTCCTGTTCTTCATTTCACATAACTATAAGGCCTTTGATGTTCTTCCCTGCTATTGATCACTGGAGGGTACTTTTCATTTTCACGTTGCGATTCTAGGCAACCAATGTACTGACACTTTAATTTAATTTAGGATGCTATGGACTTGGATTGCGATAATACATTAGGCAGTTCATTTTGTACAGATTTCTAAGTGTGTGTGTGTGAGAGTGAGTGTGTGTGTGAGTGTGTGTGTCAATGAGTAGGCGAGTGAATGTGGTGTAGTGTATGTGGGTCAAGCCCATGTGAGACTGTGCATGCCCGTGTGTGCATGTGTGCCGGCATGATTGCCACACGAGTTTTTAATTCCTTGGGTTTCTAGGGCCATTCGAATGTCCTTCTGCAAGCGACTGTAGCCCAGTGATGAAAGATGTGTTTGTTGTGAACTTGTAGCACTTCTTTTTCTATTGCTTTTCTTATCTTGTGTGCGTGGTTCTATAGGCACCATGAAGATTGCACAGCCGAACACTTATGATACTTCAATGTTCGGTGTCAACACGTTCATCGGAGCTCTCTACTTGTGCGGCCTTCGGTTAGTGACCATGTGGTTACCGGAGTCTTGTAGTACAGCTTGCATTCGGCTATATTCACAAGCCGTTCTCTTCTCATGCATCTTCAGGTCATTAACTAGAGACTTGGTTAGACTTTTGTTTGTCGTTGGTGTGATTTTCTCGCCTGTAGCGCTTCTGAGGAGATGGCTAAGATGCAAGGAGAGACCGTGAGTGTTCCATGATTTCTCTTCTTCTGATAGTATTGGCCGCTTGGCACAATGGTCTCATTTCTATGGCGATTGCAAGTTGTATGGCGTGGGCTGTGGCTATGTACTGAAAATAGAGCACTCTGACTAGATTTCAATGTTGGATTCTGCCTGCCTGTTCTCAGTTCTTTTTCTGAATACCTGTCGTTTGGGTTTGCAGGAGTTGGCTACGGAGTATCACGAGCGATATGTGATGGGCCGTGCCTCGTTGGACCGCAAGTGCTATGTCAACGGCCAGTGGTACACGCAAGAAGTTGACCCAGAGAACGCCAAAGAGGTCGTGTCTGACTGTGAGTTGCTTCTGTAGTTGTCTCATGTGCATGGATGTTGTATGTACAATCATGTTCTGCAGACTATAGTCCAGCTGTGGCCAAAGAAATCTGACCTGCAGCTCCAAGTCGCCAGCGGCTCGTTCGGCCCTTAAATGGGTTTTGGACCGTGCATGATATAATAGAAGTGGAAATGTGGCGCTGCTTTTGACTCGCGCGTTGGATATCTTTGTCCACTTCTAGCTACTACATTTGTTTTCCTGGCTACCACTCACTCCCTTGCTATAAGCAGAAGAGAGCACTACATGTACATACTATGGCCAGTGCAGGTACATTAATTTTTCTTAGCAAAAGCAGAGATTCGTGGCGAAGAGCGCCAATCACGGGGATGACCTAATGTTTTGTAAAGCACGGTGGAACATGCGCCGCTATAACTCCTGGATTTCCTGCTTGGAGACATAACTTTACCCGCCAGAACAATGTCTATACGCGTTGCCTGTGTGTGTGTATTCTATACAGCAACATTTGTCGACTGCCTCCTCGGTCAATGGTGGGGCTACCTTCTGCAGCTTGGTGATATCCTGCCAAGGGATCACTGCCAGAGCACCGTTGTCAACATTTTCGCTCACAACCACATCGACTCCTTTATTCCAGGTATGTTATTTTAACCTTTTGAGCACGACGCTACCTGAATGCCGCCCCACGTCAACACCTGCAAAAATCGCGTTTTTCCTATGAAAGTAGTAGCTGTTCAAGGATCGATAACTTTACCTTCCTTTGGACGAATTCCATGATCTTGAGCTTCCTGCAAAGGTCTTGAGGCGAGGAACAAAATAGTTCCAAGCTCAGCTCGGAGCGACACCAAAAGCCCATGCTACAGTCTGGCAAACTTCACGCACGCGCTCGACAGACTTGAGCACGGCCAGGAGATCAAATCCTCAGCTGCCATTTCACTCTCCTTGCTCGTATCGAGCTCAAATTTTTTTTGAGGACTCCCCAGATCCGCTGCCATCATTTGAATCTAGTTTCCATGGCAGCAGATAGCGCGAAAATGATCGAAAATGGAGAATACGCGTTCTGCAGAGTTCGCAAAAAAATCGATTTGAATTTGCCGTGTCGAGTCGCATATCTCAACAACCCGGGGTCGTATCGCTTCGGCGATTGTTTCTATCGCAAGCTGAGAGTTTTCTCTTGCAGATACATATTTCGATTGTGAGAATCGGCCAAGAATTGACCGAGTTACGATAGTTTGAACTCACGCGGTTCATGCAAATCGCGTTTGTACGCTATGTACACTCACGACGTAATAATACGTCATGCGTGGGTGCAGTGACACTGTACGTGACGTATTAATACGTCATGCGTGCTCAAAGGGTTAAGTACTATCTGGACTTTTCTTGCACTCATGGTTGCTTTTCGTGAATGGGGGCTGTGAAAAGGTGCTTCTTGGTATCTGTGCACTGGATACTGTTCTATGCAGTTGACTTTGGGCTACTCTGTGTGTGTGTGTGTGTGTGTGTGTAACTATGTTATGAATTCTTGTAGCTGACCAGGCGCCACGCCGCTTCTACGATCAGCGTGATGCCGGACTTGTCATTGCCAGCTGGCCATCCGGTGTGCCACCAGCAAACCGTCTTCTGTACTCCACCGAGGTAACCTCGCAAACACGCTTTAGTGTTTTGCTGAATCACATCAACTGATAGTCTGTTGGTATCGTGTGCGCTCTGCTGGAATTTCTTTTCTTTAATGGTGGAACGCGGAATGTTTTACTACCTCCGACAAGCGAAACTTGGCGCGTTTTTTTTACTTCAAATTACTAGAAATAACTCACACTTTACAATCAAAACTAATGATTGACTCACCAAAATTCAACTTTGTATTGCTCAACAAGGACGTTAGAGACATGTTTCGGCTGAATCACTCTCCTGATTCAGAGATCGCAGTTTCGTCTGGAGAGGAATTGTTCCTGTTTTGAGATGAAAGTGGGACGACAGCGGATTCAGTTGCAGCAAGTACCTCTGTTGTTATCGCTCTGAAAATCTCGATGTCGCTCCTGTGTGCTGTGCTCGAGCCATGGTGTCGAGGGTAGTCGTTTCCGCCACCACTATCCAGGTTGACGTGGTAAGAACTGTGCAACACCTCCACAAGCGCCTGGACTCAAACAACTGTTTTGCCGGGTATTCTCGTCAACTGTCCAAAAATGCCTGCAGCAATTCCTGGCGATTTTCCTTAGCCACCAAAGACTCATTGCTCTGGTGGCTATTGAAAGATGCTAGGATTGTTTGGCATGTGGAGAGAGAGAGAGAGAGAACTCCTTGGTTTTCCATTGCAACGCGAAAGCACGACGATTCTCCTTCGCAGAATGGACGCGAGACTGGCTTGCCTCTGACTTAGTCTGAGCCATGTGCCACTCACCAGCTCTTCGCTTGGCTTCCTGCACCCGATTGCATGGAGCTACAATTAGGTCGTACCTCACAGTCTTGTGATGTTGTGGTGCCAACACAAAAAATCAAAAAAAAACGCACCATGTTTCGCTTGTCGGAGGTAGTAGATCTATAGTCTCGATCTTTCTCTTTGACAGTAAGTTTGTGATGCCTCGTGTTCTGATATTGTGTTGTTGGTACATGTGCTGTAGGTTGTTATTCACTGTTATTGTTGTCTGATTTGTTTGTACAGTGTGCTTGGACTGGTCTATCGCATTACTATGCATCTCTCTGCATCTACCTCGGTGTGCCTGATGTTGCCTTGAAGGGTACGTCTCGCTGCTTACATTGTCAAGAATCTCCCACTTGGGTGGTGTGTGTATTTGAGAGAGAGAGAGAGAGAGACACACACACACACACACACACACACACACACACACACACACACACACACACACACACACACACACACACACACACACACACACACACAGTGAATGTGTGCATGCACAAGCTTACGTTCATGCATGTAGATCCTGAGTATCAAATGTTGTAGCGCTGCCTGTTATGGTACGATCTTGTTTATCTCTGTACAGTTCTTCAGGACTCTCGCAACTCTTACGATGGTACCCGCCGTAGCCCGTGGAATGAGATCGAGTGCGGTGACCACTACTCACGCCCAATGTGTGCCTTCCAGCTCTTTGCTACTGCCTCTGGACTGGTGAGGGACACCTGCCAATTAATATTCCCTCTTGCTTTGTACTGGTTTAACCCTTTCACTGCCAACAACTAAAAAAGATGATCTGTGGATCAGTGCATTATGCGATCACTAAATAATTTGCAGCATGCTCACATTAATTTTGGTCAGATCATTACGAATGAGGGCTAGTGTCTACGAGAGGATAGCTGCTATCAAGAGTACATGGGTAGTGAAATGGTTAGAGCTTTGTAGCACTTCCCTAGTATACATCAGGCCCGCCGGAACCGGTCCGGTCGGTCAGGTTATCACCGGACCAACTTTGTGGCCACCAACACATGCTAACTGCTGCGGAGGGCGTATTTCCCCCGCATATCACGCACAAACTGTATAAGACTATGGCATGACCGGACCAATTGAAAACTGCTTCCGGCGGTCCTGTATAATATACACCCCTGGGTGTACCGTAAGGGCCTGAAGCTATTAGTTCCACTGAAGATGGATGGTGCGCTGTGACTTGTGTGTGCAGTAGCTCTGTTCTCAGCAGCACTGAGCACTTTCTCGAGCTGGGGGACTCTTATTTACGTCTGTGGTTCAATATGTTTGTACTGCAGTTACTGAGGTCTGTGTCTCTGCCTTTATTTGTGTTTGGAACAGACATTTGACGTCATTGAGGGTCCAATTTTGCGTGTTGGTTTCAACCCAAGGCTGTCCTTCGACAAGTTCCAGGGCTTCTACGTTGTTCCCTCCGCATGGGGACAGTACTTGCAGACTGTTAACGCTGACAGAACTTCTGGCACTGCTTCCGTGAGTCTTCGCGCTACAGTGCATTTCAAAACTATAGACGCGTAGGGTTTTTGAAATATTTCAAATTTGGCTTGAACTTTTTGAGAATAGTTTTCGGAATATTGCTCAGGATCGCTCCACAATTACTCTCATATAGTTTCTAAAGGATTGGATAACAGATGCCCAATTTGGAAAAAATTATGCACAAAGTGATCACAGATTTTATGTGGTATAGATGCTGGCATAACGGTTTTTGCCTAGGTACGCGTCTATAGTTTTGAAATGGACTGTAGCTTCCATTACTTTTGCGTGATCTAGGCGGGCAACCTAATTCTCCATGGTGCTTGTATAGTTTTCTGCTACTTTGTATTCACAATGGTAGAGAGCGTGCGAAGCTGGAAAACTGGCCTACAGTACAACATAAGCGTTCTCGTAACGAGAGAGACAGTGTGTGTGTATGTCCCTACCCGCAGGAGATAGTTTTATTGACTAGGCTGCATTTTTTTGTGAATTTTTACCGAACAAGTTTTGATATAGGCTTTGAAGTATTTCACTGCTGTTGGTATGGTTGTTCCTGGGATTTTTCCTTTTTGCGCAGCCTCCCGGGTATGATTACAGTAGGTCTGCGAAGCATGCACATAGCCGCGTTGCTAACTTTTGTGACTCTGTGGTACATGCTCTATGTTCTCTTGTTTCTCCAGGTCAAGGTTACCTATGGTCAGATGGATATCTCTGAGCTCACCCTTCCTTTCTCCACGTCGTCCATTGTGGTTAAACTGAGCAGCTCTCCTGCTCACGTGCGCTACAGTCGTATTGACCAGGTAAGGCTGACCTCCGCTTGCTCTGGCACAGAGTGTACTGTGTTTCCAACCCTGTCTGTGATACTGAGCAAGAATCCCCATCCGTGTCTGTTCTACATTCAAGACATGATACAGGCTCACATGTAGGTTGTTGAATGTCAGCACCACGCCAGTCAGTGCTAAATGTTGCACGCTCCGACTCACCAGTATCTTGGCTATAGTTATTGGTGTTAGACATACCAGGAATAACATGACATGTGAACCTTTGGTCTTGTCTTTTCCATTTCAATCCTTGGCTATCCATCCGAATCTAACATAACATCCCAAACTCTTCTTTCACAGAACTTCATTGCATTTCGTTGATAATACCAACAGTATAGACAATACCATGTGCTTATACATGTACGTGTAGTCGTATCAGCATTGCCTTGACCGATTGCTGATATGTACCTGAATTATCATATGTTCGGGGGGTTTCATGTGTGGCGTCGCAGTCCATCGAATTCTGCTTCCTACTCCCCTGAATTCCGACCAGTGGAAAAACCCTGGCCATGTGACGTTGTGTCATGCACTGTCACGTTTTAATGTTTCTGTGTAACGTGCATGGTGCGTGTTCTTTTTGTCTCCAGACCACCGATGGTATCGTGATCACATTTACAACTCCCGTCAAGGTCCCGGCTGGCAGTTCACTTGAAGTCGTTGCGGGCAGCTCCGCGTACCGCTGGTAAAACGTTTTGTCGCCTTGCTCTGCTCTTTGTAGAGGAATTGTGCAGAACCTTTCTACTGGATAAATGCATGCACAGGTGCATTTCTGCCCTTAAGTTATGTCCACATTTATGTTCTTCCCGACTATAGTAATTAGGTTATTTTACCAAGTAGCAAAGGATGGCCTTGCTTGCGACACTTCCGAGTTCTCATAATGTGTATATTCGTTGGCTTCTTCAGAGTTCTTCTTACACTGCGAGCCCCTCCTCAGGCACGATCCATCTTCAAGAGATGTGCTCTTGTAGTTTAATTTTCCTCCCATCCGCCGGGCTCTCTAGCCCCTTGATTTGTACATAGCGTTTTGGTATGTATGCTTGCATTTGCACCAATGCTGGTGCGGATCTTCACCTTCCTGGGCAGATCGGCTTTGGCGTCCTTACCTCCCCAGCTATTTACTACTAGCATACTGGCTCTTCTTCGCCTAGTACTATCGCTTCTCTTTTGGTGTGCTGAAAGTCGCTCAACCAAGCGGCTACGTTAGTACTTATTTTCTTTTCTCTTTTTTTAATACATTATAGTTGCTACTAGTATTTCTCTCTCTTTCTATAATTCTTTCTAGCTATTAGTCTAAAATAAAAGTTGAACCTGACCAAGCGCGTTGCAAAATAACAAGAGTGCTCTATAACCCAGAGTGTGCTAATCCGGTAGAATGAGCCCACAGCACAACGTTTACCAGAGTGTGCTAATCCGGTAGAATGAGCCCACAGCACAACGTTTTGTTTACGTCCTGGCAGTGGTTTGCCTTTGCTGCACCTCGCACCGGCCGGCATCGTGGTTTTATCGTACCAATCACCTTTCTGATCGCCGGTGATTTGACCCGGAACATACAGTACAACGAGTTGACCCTATGATTGGCACTAGTCAGTACTGTAAAAGCAGAAATTTTCGGTGGTGTTGTATTTTCGGTAACTTCGGTGCCGAAAATTTTACCGATAATAAAACGCACCGAAAATTTCGGTACAACCGACACCAAGAGTACATAACCCCCCAGAGTGTGCAACGCCGGATCCAGCTCTGCATAGGGTCTTGGTCGAGCGGAATCGGATCTTTGCGTCATAATACCGTACACATCTGAGGGGAACCCGGGGAGTCGCGGGTACTCTTGGATCAAAAACAATGGTGCCCTGCCTCGAGACCGGCCTTGCGCTGGTGTGAAGTGTACGCATGACATCAGAAGATCCGATTCCGCTCGACCAAGACCCTACACAGAGCTGGATCGGCGTTGCACACTCTGGGGGGTTATGTACTCTTGCCGACACTGTATACATGTACCGTAAAATCCCGCCAGAGCGCCTCTCCTATCCGCCCCTCCCTGACTTCTTGTCAGGGACGTGATTGATTGTATCCTCGTATGACTCTGTCGCAGTCTGTGATGCCGTACTGCACTGCAGACGCGTGCTCACAAACCCTGCGTTTTGTCGGGTCTGTACGACTCCTGGTTCTTGACCTTTGGTCGGTGTACGAGATGCACGAACAGTTTTCGTAGGGTGAGTACTTTTTCATGTAGCACTGAATGCGGCAAGTAGGACTCGCCCCTTCCCACCTGAAGCGTCGAGGAGGTAGGGGCGCTCTGGCGAGATTTTACGGTAGTACTAGTACACTTGCCTGGAGAACGGATTTTACCGAAAATTTCCCTTAACCGAACCGCCGATTTTGGAAAATACCGAAAATATTACACCACCGAAAATTTCTGCTTTTACAGTATGTCCATAATAACCAGATCAGCGACAGACACAAACTTTGCCATGCGAATGGGTGGGTGGGTTGAGGAGTAGGGGTGCACGGATTATGCACGCGCACGCATCCGATATTATTTAGAAAAGCGATCCTGTCAGCTTTTCTATTATTGTGTTCTAATGGCAAGAAAAACGATATTATCATTTATGCATTTGGGCATTTCCCGGGGAGATTCGAAAGTACAGTATTCTCCAAAACATCGAAAAAATTCTCCAGAATTCCCCGAATCCATACAACAAACCAGCAAGAATCTTGCCTTGCGCATGCGCTTTAGTATGCAAAATGGACGGTCAGGCACGTGGTGCATGCAAACGCAGTCAAATCATGTTGTCCTAGCGAGCACGAGCGAGTACTGTTCAATATCCACATGTACATGTATGTGTGTCCATGGAATGGCATGGATGCGTGCTCGTTCTCTGGCAGGTCAAAATTGACATTCCGGGAATAATTCGTGCACCCCTGGCCCTAGCTATTTTCGTTATGAAAAATATTGATACAGTAGCTGAAACATCATGTCAATCCATTCTACCGTAATACTAGCTAGCTGTCAAGTCATTAATATTTTAAAAATATTTTTCGTTCAGGGGGAGGGTCATAACTAAACTTTTTGGTTTCGAGAAAATTATCGATAATTGCTGGATGGTCCCTTTTTTTTAAATAGTGCATGAATGTACCAGAATTGTACTGACCCTGTATCGTGTATAGCTGTTAGGCTTACAAAAGTACAACGCTGAGAATACAGTCATGCATGTACGTCGGGTCCAATGATAAAATCATTATTACAGTGTAGATCTGCCCAGAGTGATGGCTAGTATTCAGTATGTAATGCCTAGTGCCAGTAGTCATGGTAGTGCACTAGTGCCTAGTGGTGTTAGTGATGTTGATATTACCCGGTAGATGATGTGTAAATCAGGGGTCCCGGATCCTGCTGAGTGGATCATGGGGATTCATGGTAGACAGCTACCTGTCATGTACTTGATCCTGGTGTAAATCATGTGATGGTCAGTATGACTTTGATTTTATCTCGGCACTACCAGTACCGCCACGTACCACGCGACGGCAGCCCCTGCACCGACCGTTATCGATCTAGCACAGCCAGGCACGAAATCATCGTCAGATCTCGTTACTACTACATGTGTAGTGTTGAAAATATTGAGACCGCTAGCGCTATGCATGATATATCAATTATTATGATCTGATCGAGGTTGAGAACTCCGTCTTTTCATTTTAGTTTTACTGTCTGAAGATTGAACGACCAGGCAGGAGTATGCGAGTCGACAGGGCAGATCATACTCGACAGCGACACGTGGGGACTGTACAGTCAAACATGTACATCGGTAGCAGAAGAACACACTTTGTGGCTTTCCTAGCAAACGTCACTCGTCAGCATCGCAGTCGTGTCATTTAGACGCTGTCCACTTGCTTGCACATCAGCACAGCGGTCCATTCAGAAGAACGCTTTCCCACGGGCCATCGGGCCATAGTGATATCAGTCATAGTCCGGGAGGAGCACCGGTAGTTTTCGATCGGGGAGCAATGGCTGCTGCCGTGGGTAAAGAGATGGCCAGGACTGTCCAAGTTCGTGTTGCTGGAAGCACGCTATTGATAAACCCAGCAGAAAGGTAAGGATGTTTCAACCATCTACATGACATTGCATGTGATGGATAGTAGAAATGGCGTTCTGCCAAGTGTATTATACATGTGTATGTGCAAGTACAAGTACGGCCTAGAAAGACCTTTTGAGAACGATAGGGCAAGGGCGAGTTGCACCAACACTCAACATTCATGTGTAAACTAAAAGAAAAAGAAAGAAAGAAAAAGATGCGTGAGCTTGCATGAGAGTATACTGCTATACACTTCTAACATACATCAGGGAGTCACATAGTCACATAGTCATAGCATCTACCGTATTTTTTTTTGAGTATAGTGCGCACCTTTGTATAACGCGCACCCCCAATCTTCATTGAGGGTGCGCACTTCAATCTTCATTGAAGTACATGCATTTCATATTCGGAGCATAGTGCGCACCTGCGATTTAGGGCCTAAAATAGCACGTCTAAAGTGCGCACTATACTCCGAAAAATACAGTAACTTTCTAGGGAGAGGACATAATGGTATACCATAGCCTGTCCACCCCGAAACGATGCGCACGCGTTTCGGCCCTATTTTCGAAGTAATTGTAATGCACTAACAAGAAAAGGCACTTGTTTGCAGTGGAGAAATTTCTCTGCACCTGTTTGGAATGGCACTTTCATGTTCTAGCATTTGGCTAATATGCATGTATGAGAATATTTGTGTCTTCGTTTTGCGTGATTGTGTTTTTTGTGGGTGTGTGTGTTCTTGGTGTGTTAACATACTCACAGGTGGTCGAAAACAATTCAGTATTTACGAACGGGATTGAACCAAGACGATGCCGAGTTTGTCTACAGTACCACAGACTCACAGTACACCATGGTCAGTACTTTGCTTCTGAAGGTGGTGGTAGCTTTTTGAGCAGCTCCTCTGTCTCCTGTTGATCATGAAAGTGAAGGAGTGCTCAATGTACTGAAACTGGCAGGATTGTTTGTATAGCTTCAAACTGCCAACCTTCTTCTTCAAGAAAGAGGTTTAGGTGTATTGCAACCAGTCGGATCCAGTGCACAAAAAGCTAGCACGCTCGAAAATTTTCATTGAGATCCATTGGGCCAATAAGAAGTGCACCTGGGTCATTGCATCAATGCAACTCTCAAAACATCCTCGTTAGATCGTAACACATTCATACGTTTAAAGCAGCTATTTTCCACTGCCCCTTAAAAGAAAAAATGTGTGTAGAAAACTATTGACCGATATCGTCTATTTATCACCAGATAGAGCTGAGACTACAGCCGAATGTCTGGGGAATTTCCATAGTCCTGTCTTGATGCCTTTACGACTCTGCTGGTTTCAGATCACTTCGGATAGTGTGTGGAAGCGTGCTTTGGAAACCACCATGCAGACAGGAGAAACGCAATTTCTGAACTTGATGCTGGCCGCAGACATCAGCAGAGAAGAGCAGGTCAGCTATATGCCATTACTGACCAAGTTTGTATTTCAGATATTGCGTAACCAGTACGTTCTAAGTCTCCCATCCTCTTTTGTTTATTATTCTTAGGGGTCAAACGGGTGTACCTTTAACTAACGAACGGGTAATTTTCTTAACGGGCGGGTTAACGGGTACCCTTTAGTAGCCATGTTTAAGTTTTTGCGCAATTTTCACATAAATCAAGATTTTAATTAATCTGTTCTCGGGTTGCATTTTGATATCACATTGTGATTCGCAAATCGATTGGTGTCTGATAGTCGCAGGAGTGGATCTACTACAGTCAGTTTCAAAAAGATTAGCAATCCTGGCGATCGCCCGCGGAGTTTGCCGTCTTACCGTATGCGCGCTCGAGAGCTGGCTGGAAAAACTCACTGTGAACTCGAAGAAATAATCCGCGCGAAAGCATGAAAAATGACAACTCACTCACGTCAGTACATGTACGTCTGGTTTACAACAAACGAGTTCTTCCTCGTATCGATATGGAGTCAGAGAGGACATGTCGAACGTGTGGTAAATGTTGACGAGCGGGATGGGTCCCAATTCGTTTCGTGCCCAATTTCTTTGAGCTGCGATGCAATTTACTCTCACGATGTGACGAAAACGATATCGACACAGACTCATTCCCAACGCCATGACTTGGCAAAGCTATCCGTGTGACTTCGACGACATTTTGAGAAAAGCAGACGCCTGTGAAAGCTGATAGAAGACGGCGTTGACTCCTAACTTCAAATAAATTGGCGATCTTGAAATACTAAAATAATTCTCAAAGAGAAATCGATCGATCGATGTGCCGTTGTATTCAACAACACGTAGCTACAGCGCAATGACTTCCGTGTTCACTCACACCGTTTCAGTGTTGTGGGTGTGTTCACATGGCGTGAACCAGTCAAGTGTCCGACAGTAAGTATTAGTTCGGCAGGAAACGCGAGCTCCAACAACAAGTCGTTTGGCGCAGCCACCTTCTTCTTTGGCTTGTACTTTTTGTACCAGCGTGATCACCAAAACAATGCAAAAAAAGTTTGACTTGAAGATAGTTTGGGATTTGAACTCACAACTTCATGGTCAGCAGACAGCATTCATAACCACAAGGCCAAAAAGGAAAGGATAAATCGTGGGTTTTGATAAAAAATCGATACTGACATCCAGGGCAAATCGTAAACCAAGGGAAAAGGCCGGAAACCTGGCCGAAATTCTAACTCCTTAACGGCTGGTCCAATTGTTCCGAAACCTCCACAGAACAATTTGCCATGTCCTAACAAGCCATTCTATGTACTTTGTTGTCCAAATTTCCCTTATCTTCATACTTTTTAAGACCAAAACCTGATTGCTAATCTTTTTGAAATGGACTATAGGTGCGAAAATGCAACAACAATGCAGACATCCAGCGTGGAGTTGTAAATAATTGACTCTCGCCTGGCATACACGATCCCAGGAGTGTTGCCTCGTACTGACTGGTTCATCAAAATCCAAACGGGTACCCTTCTACTAACGGTACCTGAGATTACCGGTCGGGTACCCGGGTACCCGGTACACCCCTTTGACCCCTAGTTATTCTGTCTGGACTAGTTGGCTCTCATTCTCCATCTCAGCTGAAATATTGGCAATCATGTGACGTGCCGGGATATGCTATTTTCAAAATTGAATAGAAACAAATAAATAAATAGTACCCTCCATTCCTTCAATATGTACCTGTTTAATCATGCTAGATGAACATGCACACTTCTCTTCTTTGCTCCTGACTTCCATAGGCATCATCAGCGGTTGGTGATGGCTCAGCTGCATCTCCAGTAAGTGGCTGTGTTAGCAATTCTGCTGCCGGCTGCTGTGCGGCGGCTGATGACTTCAAGCAATGCTGTCATCCCATCGCCGGGGAATTCAGCAAGCCGAACGACGCACGTGACCTGCCGGGTAGTGATGACTGGAGTGCACTGGAAACGCCTGTGCTGACCGGCGACGAGTGCTACAAGTGTGAGAAAATGTTCAGTACGGAGAGTCCGGTCGGCGATTCTGTGCCGCCAAAGGTGTAAGTTTGTGTGGCCAAGCGTGGATGATATTGTTCACAGTGTGTATTGCATGCAACACCTCGAACTCTGCTTTTAGTTGTGCATGCCTTGCGGCAATTGGATAGCCTGCTCATCATACTAGTAATCCATTGCCATAGATTGACTATGGATGAATGAGTGCCTGTTTGTCTGTTTGTCTTGCCATCCCTATGGTCCAGTGTCAACCCAACCCTTCCACAGTTCAAGTACTCTGGTGAAGCCCTCAGGGCATGTCAACTGCCACTGGGTCCAGTTGGTAGGTGGCAAACTATTGTGGCAACGTCACTCTTCAACCTAAAATATATACTTTTTAACGCAGCCCGAGGCTAGGCCATCTAGTAAGGAACGTGCATTTGTTCATCCTATTCATGGACGAGTGCTTGTATGTAGCATTCTGTTGTGCAAGGTCAGCTCCAGGGATTGGATTTTGCCTGGTATGCACCACCGTACATGGCCATGTGTATTAGCGCAAAATAGAGGTAGCGACTCTGGAGAGCACCTACGTAGAGAGCAGTGCACAAATCCTACGTGTGGTAGCACTGGTACCGTAGATGTTAGACCATTCGCAGAGTTCACCATTTGTTACACAAATGGACACTTCAGACTAGGGCTGAAACGATATGCGAAAACTGCTCAAGGATAACACTTATAGCTTAACAATCGATATAACGATATTTCAAGCCGGCAGTTGGCTGCGTGAGGTGAGTATTGTAATGGTATAGCCACCAAAATGAATTAATTATTAATAGTGCAGACATAACAGCACTGAGGCTCCTCGCCAAACCTGCGTAAACTACAGACCATTGGATGGTTTTGCTGGATGTGAGTGTTGAGAGCCAAGGAGGATGCATCCCATGTGCTGAAAGTACTTTTAAAAATGCCACCTTTGCAGAGCTCAGGACAGTGGGATTGTTGTCACTCCAAGTTACGTTAGTGCAGTCATCACACAGCATCATCAGGCAATAGCTTAGCCTAGCTCCCAGCCTCAACCAAAGCTACGTAGGTGGCTGGCATAAGACACCACAGATCGATTCCGTTAGCGACCTCAATAGCGAAGTGCTAGAACTCACACAGCTCTTTACACACAGAATGAGATTCTCCTTCCACTCAGGTTAAAGCAATCTCAGCGCTAAATACTACAAAGCCTCGGCACTCAGTGCATAGTATCATATTCAGCCACGCATGCACTTGCTTGCACAATCAGTGCCAGCCTTAGCTGCCTGTAATTGCTGGTGCCAAAACCTGCACTCTTCCTGCCATCGACACCTACAGTTCCTTTAACATTTTACCAGTACAAAATCACAACTATCCCTTGTTTTCTGATTGCATTGTGTGTATGGAAATCAGAGTAACAACAGCCTTCTGTTTCTTGACTTTCTGCGTTCGGATGATGAATATAATTAGCCATTACCAAATCATTGTTCAGCCCTTTTGACACGTTTCACGGCTCTATCTTGGTCAAGTGAGTGGAGGTCTTGTTTAGCATTTGGCCTATTGGCTCCATTTTCTGCTTCAGGCGGTGGAGTGATTGCTGTGGCTGGAGATGGAGGATTGCGGCAGTGGCAAATGGTAAACGAGGTTAATCACGTCGGCCACGTTCCAGACTCATTCTGGGCTATCAAGTAAGCCGTTTCTAAGTTTGAAGTACTGTACAACACGATATTTTCGGTGTAACTTTAATTTCAGTGATTTCGGTAGTGGAAACCAGCACCTAAATTTGGATTACACCTAAAAGGCACCAGAGTACAAGTGTACACTGTATGTGATGGGAATGTTAGCCACCTAATTCTAAATTACACCTGAACTGACCTGGCAGGTTCCTGGCACCAAAATTTTGATGCACCTAAAATTGCATGTTTTAGTGGGATTTTGGAATCTCCGCGGTTATGGACATGAATACACATGGCAGTGTATGCTGCGGATATAGTGTGGCAAGGAAATTCTGCTTTCGAGATATCCGCAACGAGTGGACAGAAGGCTAGTAACTAACTCGTGAACGACCCAGCCATTACAATTTGATTAGAATTTATAACGGTATAGTAGTGTTGTTTTGTAGTATTTGTACAGAAATCAATCTGACTCTCGCCAGGCAGTGGAGTGGTCCTTTATTGACCACTATACTTGTATACTGTGCAGGACTGAAGTCGGCGGCAAGACGCAGTGTAAAGTCCTGCAGTCCGATGCACTCTACGACAACAGCAAGTTTGTTCCCTGCTATGAAGTCACCGATCACAGTATGTTCCCAGGCTATGCAGAGACTGTATTAATTATTTACCATGCCAGTGGCCGAGCCTTCAAATGCTATTATTTTAACGATTGGTACTTGAAGTATGCACACTGTTGTGTAAATATTCAGCTTAAAAAACTATAGGTTAGCGAAAGACAGGAATAGCCTTATGGGCAAGTCATGGCTTGTTGTTGCCCGGCAGTATAACCCGAGAGTTAACATGTAGGGCGCTACCGAGCTATTGAGTCCAAACTGCCATGCACTAATTCAATGATGTTACTCCTCTGTATGGGAACTGACCAAGCAGCTGTTCTTCAAACAGGGTTAGGGTGATCCTTACCAATTTGAGTTTCATTGCAAAAAAATTGGAACACATTTTGTTTGTGTAACCTTGCTTTGGGTAGTCTTTTTTTTGGTTGGTGTGCAAGGAGAGTTGAATACACCTGTTTGGACACATCTGTTGTGAGTACATCCGGTGGTCTTTAAACAAATCCAAGGCACTTAAAGTGTCCTCAAAAAGTACTAAAATTACGGTTGAACAGGCTCTGACAAAGTCTTTGGAGGGAAGGTTGCTGATTGGTCGCCTCCTAGGCAACGAGACTGGCCTTTCTCTAAAGTCTATTGGCAATTGAATACCCAGTGGATGGTCGTGGGTTTGTTTTGCCAACTAACAATTGGCATATCATTATAGGGGTGAAACGAAGGCCTCAATTTGCGAAACAAACCTTCTTTATCAAAACGAATCAAGGTGTCGAAGGATTCTTTTACCAGTGCCCATTGACGTGCACTCTGTGCATGTGCCCTACTAAGTACATGGCTGCACACACATGTGCTGTTCAGTCATCACGAGTGGCACGCTCATAGTTTTGCACTGCGCCGTTTGCTCCCCTAACTGCCCAATACTACTTCTGCACACCTTGGCCATGAATGGCGCGCGCTGAAGCACAGTCCGTGGCCTACTTTGCACTTGCATAGGCACGTAAAGAGAGCCAAGCGGACACACAACTAGTCGACTGTACATACTACAGTACAGTACACGCGTATACAGTGCATGCGTGCATGAAGAAATCGTGTGTCGACCTTCGTTTTAATTGAGAACGAAGGCCCAGTTTGTTTCAAATGAAAACGGAGGTTCCTCGAACCTTTGACACCTTCGTTTCACCCCTACCAATCTTTCTGCTGTCCATATGCAGTCGTGCCACCTGGCTCCATTGAGCTGCTGAAAGCGCTGCCCGGCATTCCGGAAGTGGAGATAACAGCCAAGTATCCGGTTGTCGAAGGTAAGCAACTAGAGTCCAATAGCATGCTCGTCCAATTGCAATAGCATGCTAAAAGTCATGTAGTTCCGGCAGATGTTTCCTGTGGTGACTTAGTCCACTACCCTCCTGTTCGTTCTGAAACAGCTAATAGGTTTGCATGTGGATGTCCAGTGTAGAAATGCTACTACTTCCCATGACATACTGGAGTCGTACCGATCAAATTCAAGTGGGTGATAATTTAGTCGAGTTTTCACCTGCCGTACAATTACAGTACAAGCTTTGAGTTTGTAGTTTACTTCGTTAATTTCTTCAGATGAGAAAATCCAGCGACAGTTTGTTCCTACCAAATCTACTACTTAATTGAAATCTACTGGGAATGTTCTGTTGTGAAGTTATCACTGTTGTACTTGTATTCAGGGGTGTGGTCCCTCCCCAAAACTACGCTCCTTGCAAAAACCTGCACATTCTTCAATCCCGTGTGTTTGTGTTGGAGGCTTCAGATCCTATGTTCCAGATAAGTAACCCTTTATTATTTGTGGATGTTTGCGTGCTTGGTGATTTCAGTTGACTATCCCAACAGTGGACTGCCAGTGGATATTCACATGACTGCATGGAGCCCGTGCATTCCCATGGATGCGAAGAGAAGTGGAATACCCATCATTGTCTTTGACTTTGACATCACGAACAACAGCCAAGAGGATGCTCAGGTGCCCATAATATGTTTGTAGCGTGCTGTGGGATTGCTGGCTATGGACTTCCTTGATACTGGCTAGGTCTGCCATCATGGTTCAGTGCATTTCGTATGTTTCTTCCCGGCGTTTGAACGGAATAGAAAGTAGTGTAGGATACTGGGTCATTGGGGCGTGAAAAAATTAACTCACGTTCATGTGTGAAGGTAAATATACTCTTTATCCATTTCATGACTTTTGGAGACGTATCTGGTAGCAGTGCTAGGGAGAGAGCATTTCTGCTCGCCACCATTTCCCATTGGCTATAAAGCTGCTTGATGCCTCATCCATAATACACTGGATATGCTAGTACAATGTAGCCAGTGTTCTTTTAGTGGCAGATAGCATGCTAGTCTGGGTTGAAAGTTGACATTACTTGCCGCTTTCGGCAACGTTTTATTCCCCAGCAGTGTTACAGAATCCGCAAATGGGGTGGAATGATTACAGGAGTGTTTGGAATTATTTTTGGATTTTTGACTACGTGCATGGCAGGTTTATTGTCAAGCGCATGTTGTCCATCGTATGCTGTGGGTATGTGATTTAGGTCACCTTGATGAACGCACAGCAAAACATGGTCGGTTGGGATGGACAAAGCCCCATCACAAGGGGAGGTAAGTTTCAGTTTTTTGCTTGTTTTACTCCCACAAAACACGCATACTTTTGATGATTGTAACGGAATCACAGCCATTCCGTTCCCCGGGACGCAGGACACAAAGGACAAGACTGGTTTGTTTTACATAATATATTATTGACATTACGGAAATGGAGACAACACTCAAAGGGACGAACCAGAAGACTGACAAAAGGACTCTCGACTACAAAATCGCGCATGCTCATATCACACATGCACGCGACTAGACGAGACAGTTTGGGGAATGCCATCACACAGGAAAACAACACATCATTTTACAACACCTGCCCCCTTGATGACATTCCACAAAATAATAAACCGACACCACGTTCCACATGCACAACAGCAAAAGGAACCACAGCAAAACAGAAAAACCAACCAACAGCTTACATTGTAGCACAACAAAACTGGGCCACGACACAGGGCCAAACCAAGACACAAGAGCCGACGCTCTAAACTCAGGCACACAAGGATAACCGAAACACGAGAGCCAAAGCTCCAACAAAATAATAACAATATGCGCGCAGCAGCGCAAAATAAATCTACAACACAAATTAATGCAGAACAACAGAACGACGAGAAGAGCAACATACCGACAACCAAACTCAACAACACAGCAACAAACTGAACAGCCAGAGAAACACGATCAGACAACACAGCGAGCAAAACAACAACAAGACGAACAACAAAGGACGACACACAGTCGGTGATGCCAGACTCATCCACTGGCCTCTGGCGAGCCACGGCCACACGCTCCATGCGGTACCTGCCGTCCCAGGCTCCAGTCCCCAGCTTCTGCCGGTCCACCACCTTCTCTGCCTCCTCTCCGCGTCTTCTTCCGCTTCCACCAGCTCCTCGTCTCTCCTCCATCCCCACGCTTACTCTCTAGTTGTACTATTACTTGTATTAGTTGTTGACGACGACGAACAGACTCATGACAAACTTACTCATCCTCTGCGTCCCGGGTTTCGGCACCACTTGTTACTGAATTGTTACTACTACTACTAGCTTAATTAACCACCCCTGCATCCAACCCTTGGCATGCTACAACCGACAACCGTTGCAAACTTGGGTGAGAGAATACATACAGTAGATTCAGTATAAAATTGGAAAGAAGATCATCGAAAGAATGAAAAAGGCAGCTGCATCAGCATGCAGCTGCGCATCAAAATCAAATGTAAAGATGGCGACCATGAACGACTGCGACGTGGATAAACTGCAAAACAAACTAGTGCAGCGACACTGACTCGAATGAGTAAAGAAGCGGAGAAGACGAAACGGCAAGGAAAGCGGATCGCTACGATCGCTCAAATGCACTAGCCTAGAGCATGCATAGCGAATGCAGTCAAACGGTCACGTGATAAGTGCGTACACAAGTCATACGTCATAATAATGCAGTTGACAAAGAAAAGGAAACAAAGCTGAGCGCGAGGCAAACAAATCTGCAGAGCGCGAAAATATAAACACATTGCACGAAGGATTTGTTTGAGAACAAAATGCACAGGTAGACAAAGAAGAAACAGTTCGAAGCTAGAATCAATGTCCGTGTTTCTTAGAATCAATCATGGAGAAAGCTAACTAAGAGTAACTACCTCTGTCACGCAAGACCGGACCTAAACACCTACGAAGTAAGAATTGATGTGTTACGAGAAATACGTGTAGTGAAATAAATTGGTATGCATTGCATCGTGACACAACTTGCCAAGCTGCATGTACGTGATTGTAAATGTACAAACAACATGCAACGTCGTAGTAAGCACAATCGTAACTCGTGAATTCCTTGTTGTTGACTCAAGGCAAGCAGTACCTCGTGTACACGCTGACAACGACGAACGAATTGATTAGACTCTGATAATAAATACTAATAATATGAAAGAACAACAAAACGTAAATGTCACCTACGATTACACAACACCTCTCCCCCAGGTGAATTTACAAGGAGAGGCGAACAGGGGGGCGAATCGAAGCACGATCGCGCAACCCATAACCATGCTGAACGACAGGAATAGGCCAATCTAGACTGACTAGCGATTCCTCCTCCTCGGGCAACTCAGCAACAACAGGAGCTGGAACATTAAGAACAGCAGGCTCACGAACGGGAACAGACTTCAACAGGGCGACATTGACAGTCTTGTCGCGACGACCAGGCTTCGAAATACTAACAGTGGAGGGTGAAACAACAGACTGTACAACCCAACCGTCCTCGAAAGCAGACTGACGTTTCTGGTGACGGTCAGGACGCAACAACAGGACACAATCACCAACCTGGTAAGGGCACGGTTGGACGGGTTCGATAAAGTCTGTTCGGGACAAAGCATCATCCACCAAATCTCGAATGCGTGCTGAACGAGCAGACAGGGTATCCACCCAATGACTCGCCGAGTACAGCAATGGCTCGGATGCAATTAACAGATGAGGTGGCTGCCAACCAACCATAGCTTGCATGGGCGACAGACCAGTTGCACTATGGGGGCGATTACGGTAGCAGTACAAGAGCATATCAAGGTCCAACAGCCAATCACCAGTGGACGAATCTAAAACCTTGCGCATCAGCCCGAGCACAGTGCGATTCATGCGCTCCGCAGACCCTTGTGATTGCGGGTGACGCACAGCACCAGTACGAACAGTAACACCCATAACCGAAAACAGGGAAGACACAATGGCATTGCAAAATTCCGTACCATTATCCGTACGAACACAATCTGGTGCACCCCAGACCTGACACATCCGCACAAAAGCAGCAGCAACAGAAGCAGCATCGTGGCGCTGTAGCGGAGCAATTTCAACCCACTTGGTGAAAGTGTCAACACACACCAAGACACAATGAAAGGGGGAACCATTACTCGAGCCAAGCTCTAGAACATCTAACACCACCTCACCCCATGGGCGACCAGAAATAGCATGACGCGAAGCAGCAACAGACGGACCACGACGAGGGTTAGCAGCACTGCATTGCAAACACTGAGACACAAAACTCTGACACACAGACGCAAGACCAGGAAAGAAGCAGCACTGACGCAACATATAGTACATCTTCTCCCAAGAGCCATGACCAGACACTTCATGAGCATTAGAAACCGCAGCAGAGACTAACGCAGCAGGCACAACAGGAACTATCACAATGCCATCAACAGGCGATTTGACAGACCGATACAATACACCATCATCAAGCAACAACTGCGTACGAACATTACGGTACTCACTGGGTAGTGGCTGATCATGTTGAAGGCCACTGATGACGGACTGTAGCGTAGCGTCATCGGCCTGAGCTGCGGTAATGTCGGTCAAACGAAGTGCACACGGCAGGTGGACACTTGGCGCAGCGGCGACACACTCATCCGGATCAGCAGCAGGCGGCGGCTCAGGAACAGCAGGCGGCTGCTCAGCACGCTGCAACAACGACTTGGCACGCTGATTCCACAGGTCCGGAACACGGGTGAGAACGTCGGCACGGTTCTCTGCACTGGGCACCCACTCGATTCGTGCACGTAAACCAGTTACATCGAGTAGATCAGCAAGGACCTGGAGACGCCGTTGAATGAGAACATCATTCAACCCCTTAGTCCGCACTCGCTGGGCATTGGTGAACACTTGGTCCAACCAGGCAGCGACTGTCTTGGAGTCGGTTTTGACCAGCAAATCCCGCACATTCCATGACACTGCAAGCTTGACGCCCTTGATGGCCGCGTCCAACTCAGCCACGTTGATGTGGCGACGATCGCTGACTTGGCGCATCCACGTGCCATCTTCAACCACGTCACCCCCGATCTCCAACGACGCACCGAGGGCAAGGTCCGAAGCATCGCACCACACGGTAGCAGAACTGGTCAGATCCGCATGCCATACACCATGCACCGGATCATGATTGTGGAGCCTTTGCTGCAGGTCAACACATATCTGCAGCAACTCAGGTGACACCGTGTCGTCCCAGCCGCAACACTCTAGGCATGCCAAACGCTTCGCCATACTGCACGCGGGCCGCAGCCAACCAACGACGGGGTAATGGCTGGTGAGACGCCCACACCACTGAAACACCTTGCGCTTGGTGAGTGGCTCATCAAACGCTGTCTTGACTCCGTCACGGCGGCGCCACTCAGTACGGCCATCTGGCGGCGTTGACAACTGCAAGCCGAGAACACGAGAGGTAGGCATTGGTTCCGCCGGCTTGGTCTCCAGCCCATAGCTAGCCAGGCGCGCAGTCACCGTCTCTGTCAGGGCAACAGGTACACGGACGTCGTCAATATAGTTGTCGACGTCATCAAACTCTCGAGTCACCCAGCGCACAATGATGTCCATAAATTTCGGCGCAATGTTCAGGCCGAATCCCATCCGCTTCATGACGTAAGAGCGACCTCGCCATACCACGACCTGGTAGCGCAGCAGATCAGGGTGAACACGAACTTGAAGGTATGCCTTCTTCAGATCAACCAGGACATACCCATCAGGGCACTTGACGCGCCACGACCGCAGCGTCTCGGCACATGCTGGGGCGTCTAGACCAGGACTTGAGATCAGTCGTTCGTTCAGTAGCCGGTAGTCCAGACACGGACGGACAGGTGT
This sequence comes from Sycon ciliatum, assembly GCF_964019385.1. Taxonomy (NCBI): domain Eukaryota; kingdom Metazoa; phylum Porifera; class Calcarea; order Leucosolenida; family Sycettidae; genus Sycon; species Sycon ciliatum. The sequence continues at coordinate 36,282,549 of NC_088644.1, forward strand.
GCTGGCCTTGTGCGGCTGGCTGACTGCCAACAACGGCAAGACGCATTCCGGAGCACCATGAACAGCCTCGTCGTGAGGCACCATCCACCCAGCATCGATCCAGCCCTGGATCTCTGCACCAAACTTGCGCTCTTCCTCGTCTGTCAGTTTGGAGCGGGAATACTCGCCGATCCCGTGGCCGACTGGTGCATGCGGTGGCTTGCCATCTCGCCATTGCCAGTTGAGGGTCCAGCAACGCTGCGTGGCGTCCCAACGTACTGACCCATCGTCGGACGTCAGGATGATGTCGTCCCCGTCGGTCTGACAGCTGACATGCCGCAGTGGAACGTCGGCCACACCAGCTGTCACGTCGGCATGCTGGCCGAGCGTCACGCAGCACAAGCTGCCATCGTCATCGTAGCGCAGGTGCAGACCCCCACACTGCGCAATAGTGTCAGACCCGAGCAGAACATCAGTGCCGACCACAGACAGACTTGGAACGACGAGAACCTCCATGGCGACAGCGGGGATACTGACACAATCATCTTCCCGGACGAACTTCAACAGCGCACTGCCCAGGATACGCAAGGGTTGGCCATCCAGCGCCACCACTGGTTGGCCCGTGTGGGCCGTCACAGGAGTCCCGAGCTGGTCGACAAGTGCTGACGTCACCAACGTCCGGGTAGAACCAGTGTCTATGACGGACCGCACACGGACTCCCGATGCAGTGTCACAGGACACATCAACAAAGACCTTTGGCAATCCCGGCCGTGCCAAATTCGCCATGCACAGGCACCTGTCAGACTGCACTGGCTCTGCAGCTGCTGCCGAGGACTGTGCCAAAGAGGCGAGGAACTTGCGGCGCAACCGACAGTCCCTCTTCATGTGGCCCTCTTGATCGCAAAAGAAGCACATAAGCGGTCTCTGCTCCTTGGGCGGAGGGCGTGGCTTCTCATTGCCCCTCTGCTGCCGTCCGCCCTTCTGGTACCGGCGATGTGGACAGTTGCGCTGGACGTGCCCCACCTCATTGCAGTTGAAGCACAACACACTGGATTGGCGAAGTTCCGGAGCAGCAGCGGCAACAGCTCCCGATACACTGGCACGCTTGCGGCAGGAGTCGTCCGTAGATCGCAGAGCACGGACTTTGGCGACGCACTTAGTGACAGTCAGGTCTGACTCCGTGCTCGCCATGCGCACCTGCCGTCCATAGTCCAAGGACAGGCCATCCAACAATTGCTCGAGCAACACCATATCCTTGTCGTCGGCACATGTGTGGCCGGACAGCGCCAATAAGCGCTTCAGGTCGGTGACGTAGGTATCCACGGGCTCATCGTCCCGGAGCGTCCGCGCTTTAAATTGGCGGAACGCATCCGCCGGGGTCATGGTGTAAGCAGACTCCAGGGCCTTCTTTACTGCTGATTCACTGGCCTTGTCAGTATCAGACAACTGCTCAAACAGGTGGAAGGCATCACCATCCAAAAACAATGGCAACGATGCCATGCGGTCGGTTTCCGTCGACAGTTTCTGTAATCGGCACAGAACCAAAAACTTCCTCCAAAACAACTGGAAGTCTTCGCCTTTTCCTTTGAACGCCCTCAAGTAACCATCCATTTTGATGGATGCCATGGTTACACTGCCACTGCACTGGTGTAGCTCAAACCAACACCACAAACACTACAAATACTTAAAATTCACTCGACTGCCTCCTGCAGTTCTACACGAGCACTCGACCGGTCCTGAGGCTCTGTTCGATCGGGTTTCGGTACCACTTGTAACGGAATCACAGCCATTCCGTTCCCCGGGACGCAGGACACAAAGGACAAGACTGGTTTGTTTTACATAATATATTATTGACATTACGGAAATGGAGACAACACTCAAAGGGACGAACCAGAAGACTGACAAAAGGACTCTCGACTACAAAATCGCGCATGCTCATATCACACATGCACGCGACTAGACGAGACAGTTTGGGGAATGCCATCACACAGGAAAACAACACATCATTTTACAACATGATCCAATCATTCCAATGACCTATTGTGAAGGGGCGTTGCCAGTCATTATACTTCGAGTAGAATTACTGATGACAATACAGAGCCTACCACACAGGTTGTGGCCGTATGCTTCTGTATAGTTTTAAAACTGGCAAAACCATTCCGCATCGGCAGAAATGTCACCACTCTCTCAAGGATCAAGTTAGGTGCATGTGCAGCTCCTGAAGTAGTGGGAGCTGAGTAGGTCCGACCGTCTACAAAGCAAAGCGGTTGAAATGACGAAATTTCCCACTTGATGCATCCATGTTATCCCTGTGCCACTCCATGAGTTCCGAACTGTGTATTCCAGAAGGGTTTGAAAAAAACTTTCTGCTTCCAAGTTGAGTTCCCCGATTATTGAAACTTTGCTTGTGTACTGTCACATGGAGCCATCAAACTCATGCCCTGGTTTGCGCCACATGGCTTGTCAAGGTTATGATCTTGAGCCAACCCTGGCTCTTCGATTCATTATTGGCATACCCTTCCATGTGTAACATGCATGATCTCAAGACTCTCAAAGTACATGATTACGGATTGTAAGTTGTTGTTCCTTGTCTCTCACGAAGGGAGAAGAAGACAAAGGCAGTGCTAGTATGCGCACAGTTTACCGTGAATTCCTACGGTGTACTATTTATGAGTATTTTTGCTCCTGCTCTTGTAGTAGTTCAGCACTCTCATGTGAGGTAGTGCCTTTGCTGTTTGCATTACGCAGAGCTCACTGACTTGTCAGTTTGAGCACCCTGGCAAGGTACGTTCGGGCCTGATTTAAATCTGGCTTTGGAAATTTTATTTTCATTGCTATCAGGTTCGGCCTCATTTTCTCTGTGCAGCGCTGATGAGTCCACAAAGAACGAAACAATTCTGTCCACAGATTGAGTGTACTATTTTATGTGTATACTCATGACGTGTGGTAAAGTAGCCATACTGCACATGGCTGATTGCAAACTGAGCTTGTTCTGTATGCCATTGTGTTGCAGTATACAACCAGAACTACGGCGGCAACTCCAATGCACTGGTCCAGCTGAATGAGTAGGTTTCACCCTGATGCAGGGCGTTATGAACATTGTTGTCTCCTTCAAAGTTAATAAAAGATATCCTTGGACCTCCGTTGAGCAAAGAAGATATCGCAGTTACAGCACAGTACACAGATAATTGTAACTCTACTGCTTCAACTATGGTTCATGTGCACTTTATTTTCACAGTCACCTAGCAACTAAGACATGCTTTATTCATAGTCTCGGTTTCTGTTGTCCTGCTGTTACAATGCTCAGCAACTTGACTGCCATTGACATGTTCAATACTGGCTTGTCGGACCCGGTCAATGAGCATTATGACAGCCATGATGGCCACTTTGCAAACTGTGGTAAGTTAGGAAAAGATTCTGCTGTATGGCCTGATTTCGTTCCCCTTCCCATAAGCATTTGACGTGTTATTATCATAGTCTGAAAGAAACATTTGCTGTCCCATCAGTATAGGTTATTCACTAATGCAATCAGTTGAGATTATATTGTATCGAGTGGCAAAGCTGCTGTACAGCGATGCGCTATTGCTGGTTTGCCACGCAAGCAAGTCCACCGGCTCTTGCTGTATCCTAAGCTCCCAGAAACGAATCCGCTGACTCACGCTGCATGCTTAGCTCCCATAACAGAACCTACGATGTAAACTTAATAAAGGCATAAAATGCCTGTTGATATTGGTGAAGTAAAATAAATAAAAACAAGCGAACAAGCTTAGCGCCGATAAGGGAATCTGCCGACTCTTGCTGTATACTTAGCTTCCTTTAAAATCAAGTGAATCCGCCAATTTGCGCTGTATGCTTAGCTCTCATATGCTAACCCGCTGGCTCACTACCGTGACCTCATTTGTATAATCTCTGTGTACATTCAATTGTGTACCTGTTCCGTGCTTACCGTCATTGCCGGTGCATGTTTCCCAGTGGGGTTTGCCCCGCTCTCCTTCCCATGCAGTTTATCAGTTTTTAAAAGCGTATCACGTGGGTTGCGAAGCGAGTTGTGCGAAAGGCGAAGACGTGGCCTGATGAGAGGGGTGAGTTTTGCTGAAGGTGCCGCAAATATCTAGCTTACCCATTCCTTCTTAACATAACAGTGTAAAGTAGGATAAATGTAAACATCTCCGCAAACCCATTTGTATTAATTTTCATCGCTCTGGAGTGCTTTTTAAAGTGCTTCATATGCTTTCATGCTTCTTGTCTCTGGCTAGTTGCATCAGGTGACGGTGATGTAGTGTCATCGCTGCTGCAGTTCTTCTCCGTGGAGGCTATGTGGGCCATGTTCACCAGCCAGGATGGACTTAAGAACAATGGACTGTATGGTCCGTCACCGGTAATGATAGCATTGCACATTGCCACATGTCACGTGGTGTCTACGCGTGCGTATTCTAGTGATTTCAAACTCACACAGCTTATCACTAAGGCAGATTCACCGCAACAACCTGTATTGGGGTTGATAGCAAGGTATACGGTCGTATCACCGTTGACTGCATGTTTGCATAGCCTCAAATCGAATGCAATGCAGAAGATCCTGTCCCATTCAACTTGACTTTAGTGTTTATGTCATTGCAAAAATCAATTAAGATGTTTGTACGAAATGGCGTCGACAGAACAGACTTTCCGTTCAATACAAAGCACGTACAACGATGTTACAATGATGCCATTCACAATATGCTACTTGTATGAGAGCCATGATCAGAGATTCATCGGATTTATAATCTAGAGAGCTCACTGTCAGTGGTGGTAGCACACTGCAGGATCATTCACTGACAATCTACATCACAAACGCATGGGATTGGATTGGGATTGGATTGGGATTGGGATTGGGATTGGATTGGGATTGGATTGGGAATGGATTGGGATTGGATTGGGATTGGATTGGGATTGGATTGGGATTGGATTGGGATTGGATTGTTAGCACACGTGACCTGTATGTGTGTTGCTGTAGCCTGGCCGTACGTGGGATTCTGCCTTAGCATTGACTCGCGTTGTACCAGCCCAGTCTACTTCGGTGAGTGATTGCCTAGTATAAGCAGCTACCCCAGCAGATGGACACCCTTACCAATTTTTTCTACACACATGAGAGGGAGGGGGGGGGGGATCAGACTACTAGTAGTTTTTTTTCCATGCTGCCACCCCCCCCCCCCCCCCCCCACACACACACCTCTCTCCAGACGTATCTTCTTCTCTGTGTATACATTCATGCATTTGTTTATTCATCCAGTTTTACACCTTCACTGTGACATGTGGATCACCTCTTGGCCACACTTCTCTTAACCTACATGTTTACGAGTACATGCACAGTATACCGTAGGTTACACATTGATGCTTAACTTGAGTGTTGATTTCAAGACCAGTTAGTCGGGGAGATCGTTCTGCCGCATCACTACACACGCCAGACTCAATCAGATGTTTTGCCATTACCTCACGGTGCTGTCTGTGCCGTGTTGTCAGCTGGTTGGAAGTGCCCCCTCCCCTTTGTGTTAATAATACTTGCATTCCATCTAATTGTGGTGCAGCATATTTACTTTCACGCCTCCCTGACGGGAATACCCAGGGTCGGCACGGCGCCACTGGTACAGCTACCCGTGCCAAGTTGGACTTTTTTTAGTCTTCACTGTGGAATGTCCAGAGTGCAAGTGATCATCATCATAATATGCTGGTTCGCGTTGTGTCTGGCAGGCAGACATAGTGGGATGGTCTAAGACAATGATCGAGAAACAAAAGGTAACAGGTTCAAATCCTGCCTGGAAGTGGCAAGATTCTTCCAGCCATGCTGCGAGCCACAGTTAATTGGGAACTCGTGGTCTGGCACGACAGAAACATGGATGCAGCAAATGAGATTTTCAGTCTTTGACCACTTTACTGGCGGGCTGACCTACTCACTTCCCACTGCTTTAGGAGCTGCACCTGCGCCTTAGATCTTTGCTGGGTGGTGGCGCTCCTACGGATGGTGAAAACTCAGTCTAGCTGTGTCCCAAGCGAACCGTGAAAAATAGCGTTGTTTTTTAAGGCAAGCATCACCCTTACTGATCGTGGGTAAAGCTGTCTGTGTTTGCACTTTAAAAAAAAAATCTTGTACAGACTATCACCTTCTTTCTGGCATGGCACTTTCCATACCGGTAAGTAGATATACATTAGTGGACTTTCCTTCTTTCTCCGTTGAGGACAGCCGTAGCCTGACAACACACAGTGATGTGTAATGTTTCTTCATTTGTATGTGAGTGCCGGTTTGCGATGTTTTCATGTATGTTCTGTTTGCACGTACATTAAAGGGAAAGTTAAGGCTAAAATCAAAATTTCACCAGTTGTAGTCTTCCGGGTGCTGAGTCGAATGGTCGTGGTCCGAGGAAGCTGAGACGCTCTCGTCCTACTTGAATCCCAATCGAACTCGCGCACTTCCACCGAAACTGGGTGACTGCGCCCTACTAGATGGGGATATGTATGCAAAATGTCACTAAAAGCGCCATTTCGTTCTTATAAAAGCACAGATGACGGCGATTGGCCCATATGTTGTAGTCTTTTGGACGCTGAGTCGACTGGTTTCGGTCCGAGAAAGCTGCGATGCAGCGTTCCTCCTTTATTCCCAATCGAACATGGTTGAACAAGCGGTCACGTGCTCCTGCGTGCCCAAGTCACCTGGTCACCGCGCCAGCAGGCGACAACTTTCACACCAAGGTTCAACTCGAGTTCAACTCGAGTGACAGGACTGTACCCAAAAAAGGTCAAACAGGCTGTAAGTTGTACCCTGCAGGCACGGTGCCCAGGTGACTGGTGTACGCAGGAGCATGTGACCGCTTGTTCAACCATGTTCGATTGGGAATAAGGGCCGAACGCTGCATCGCAGCCTTTTCGGACCAAAACCAGTCGACTCGGCGTCCAAAGGACTACAACATATGGGCCAATCGCGGTCATCCGTGCTTTTATAAGAACGAAATGGCGCTTTTAGTGACATTTTGCATACATATCCCCATCTAACAGGTTAGTAGGGCGCAGTCACCCAGTTTCGGTGGAAGTGCGCAAGTTCGATTGGGATTAAAGTATAATGTTGGAAGGGAGCGTCTCAGCTTCCTCGGACCACGACCATTCGACTCAGCACCCCGAAGATTATATGTGACTGGTGAAATTTTAATTTTAGCCTTAACTTCCCCTTTAACATGTGCGCTTTCCATGCATCTCTCTGTTGAATGTACTGCAACTGTTCGAGCAGTGTCACAAACTGGGCCCATGGCGCCGGTGCCAAGAAGGGCCAACCTGGTTATCTTGGCAACTACTATGCTACTCTTTATCCCGACATCAAGACTGTAAGTACAGTCATGTACACATGGTGTACTTAAAACGCACATGTGTGTCCACAAAATGAAACCGTGAGAGGATCCAAGTGGAATATGTTGTAGCTCAGAGCTTCGTGCTGGAGCAATGATGAGACAACTGTTGTTTGACCTGGAATAATCATTATTGAACTCGGATGGCGAGCCAATTTAATTATGGTAAAAAAGGAGAAGGACAAATGTTACGAGTTATGACTAACTGTCCACCAACGTAACCAGATCATATACAGTCAGCGAGTGCGACATAATGGCACAAAACTAACAAGGAGTACTGGGACATTCAACGACCTGACACCTAGCTCCAACACTTCTCCGAGGCGCAAGCCAACAACCTTCCAGCTTGGAAGGCTCAGGTTCGGAAAGGTCCAAGACGGGAAGGAAAGCGCAACAAAGAAGAGCACGAGCTACCTCCAATGGCAACAAAGAATGCCGAAAGTTTCTGCATGATGACGAGACTAGTAAGGCTATTGAACCTGAGCCTTCCAAGCTGGAAGGTTGTTGGTTTGCGCCTCAGAGAAGTGTTGGAGCTAGGTGTCAGGTCATTGAATGTCCCAGTACTCCTCGTCAGTTGTTTTGCCATTTTGTCGCACTCGCTGACTGTATAATGATCTGGTTACGTTGGTGGACAGTTAGGCATAACTCGTAACATTTGTCCTTCTCCTTTTTTACCATATTATTATGTTGCTGCTCGTGCGTTAGTCATGTTGCTAATCAGTTGGCGGTGGATACTTGAGCACGCATGCCCTTAACACTACGAGCTAACTCTTGGCGGGCAATGCCCGAACATTGGCAGATTTGCTCAAAGAGCATTGATTAGTGAAACCAGAAAAAGCACTGGCGGACAATTCCGTTAACTCTGCCCCTGTCCCTTATCCATACACAACAAATGTACGCAACAACCCAGAAAAGGTACCAAATCGTGATGATTTTTCTGTGGGTATTATCTGCCAAGTCTGCTATGCATGATGCTGAAGGCTCTGCTGAATTGTACGATGGCCGGTTTGTAGTAGAAAAGAGGTTTAGCATCTTAAATTCGCAAGTGCTACTGCCGGAACCCACTTTTGTGTGCATTTGTGATACATCACATCAGAAATCTTGTAGCTGAATATCACTCAACTGATTGGGGTTGCTCAGTTTGGAAATTCGCCCTAATAGAGGTCTTGATATGGGAGGTCAGGGCAAGGGAAAACTGTGGGTACTCTGTTTGAACAACCTTAGTGCGATGCCCAAATAGACTGAGTGACTATCCTGTGTTGCTGCAGGTGCTGAAGTTCACCCACGACCAGTATGATGAGCTGCGATCACTGACCATGGCGTTCAGAGACTGTATGTTTGACAGCACATTGCCATGGCAACTCATTGACAGTGCAGCTGGGCGTGTGTCACCGCTAAGGTGAGCTAGGAAGATTTTCTCTAATTGTAGTGCATGTTTATACGAAAGAAAAGAACCGAGGAACTACAAGTTACGCCATAGTGTCCACTAACGCCACCAGCTTTCGCTGACCTGCACATTGATATTTGATTGATATTTATTTATTTGTACCTTTGCAGCACTGCACAGTTTGTACGAGTACTTGGAGATTTACGCAGTGCATGTCTACAGCTTATTTGAATGCGTGCCTACTGCGCTGCTTTGTTTGGATGTGTGCGTATTGCGCAGTACTAGTCCCTTGTATAGTACGCGAGTTGTAGTGCGGGTTAGCATACAGGTGTGAACGCTACGCACTTTTAATGCAAGCTACCTTTCTGGATTCTGTACTTGTTTTCATGCACGTGTCGCTGGCATACGCGATACGGGTCGGGTTTGTGTATTGGTTTTGAACCATGTTGTTCTTCTTTTCAGTTTAGTTGTTCTTTGGTTGCTCCGCGAGTTGTTGCTTTGGTTGGAGACAAAGATGGCTTTCCATTTCAGTAATATAATGTAATGTAACTATAACTGATAGTATTCTGTTGAGTGTTGGGATGCGTTGGGACCCCGACAACAATACCAGCTACTTGGCAATCAGCTCATGCAATACTGTACAGGCAGAACATTTCGTCGGTCAATAATTTCGTCCAACTCCAAAGAAAGAGTTCGTCCGGTTGTAAATTTCGTCCATGGATCATAAGAGTGTATTGAAAAGCTGGTCAAATCGACATTAGTCCAGCATTTAATTTAGTCCTAAGCTCCTTGGATGAAAAAGACAAAATTAAATTCCAGACGAATATTTCTGCTTAAACAGTAACATCCTTAGAGGCACGGAAGCTGTGTGGTATGTTGCTATGTGTTCTTGAATCGTGGTTTGACCATGTTGTCTAGTGGTCTTGCCAGTATCGTCATCGACATGCATTAACATCCGCCAACGTCCTTCACAGCTGAGACGTTCAGCTTGTGCTTGTCTTGGTTGCGCGCACCTTCCCCTCCTATATTATCATGATTCTTACTTAGAACCTTCCAAGTTGGAAGGCTGTTGGAGTGTGCAACCACGACGTGCTAGAGCTTATAGCCAGTTAGTTGTAGAACGTCAGCACTGTGGGTCAGTTTTGTGCAATGTTATCGCATGAGCTGATTGTCAAATAACTGGTAGTGTTAGTGGACAGTATGGCGTATTAAACTTTTAGTTCCTTGGTTCCTTTATTTTCTTTACTATAAAAAATTAATCATTGGCTCTCCATCCGAGTCTGTAGTGCATGTATGTAAATATTACTGTGCTGCAACAAAACCGCAATTCCAGGAACGTGTGGCCTAAGGGCATCCAGCCTGAAACAGTATGAACACCCAAGCCGGCATGTATGAAAAGCAGGGAGTCGTATGGGTATATACGACTACCTGATGAAAAGTGACAGTGCTGTTTCAATGCATTAGTGGGCCATATCTGGAACTTGTACATTTGACACATTCTTACACATCCCATCCTCTGCAGATCCCCAACTTGCATGTGGCTTGGCGATGGTCGCTTGTACGCGTTTGAAGGTGAGTCAAGGATGTACATATCACAGTGCACATACCAATGGCATAAAGGGAAACAAAACAAACAAAAAAACAAAAACAAATGGGTGTGTAGGCGCTACATGAGCTGCGCTGGTGAGGTGCAAAGAGAGAGAGGGCCCGAGAGAGAGAGAGAGAGAGAGAGAGAGAGAGAGAGAGAGAGAGAGAGAGAGAGAGAGAGAGAGAGAGAGAGAGAGAGAGAGAGAGAGAGAGAGAGAGAGAGAGAGAGAGAGAGAGAGAGAGAGAGAGAGAGAGAGAGAGAGAGAGAGAAAGAGAGAGAGAGAGGGAGAGGAAGAGAGAGGAATGGAGAGAGAGTGTGTGCATGTATGTGAACATGTGGGAGGGGATTGACGCATTGCATCTGTTCAAACCATCCTAAACATCGCTTTCCACTAAAAATGCAACACCTACGGATGGATGGCACATGATAGTGGAGGTTACGCGATGACATCATCACTTGGCGTGCCTCGTAAAATGGTTAATGTGTCTAGCAGTATTGCAAAGAGCTGGTTCCCCACCCAATACAAGGGGAAATGGCAGAGCCTCTTTAGTGGCATAGGTAAACATGTGATTGTGATGGAATGGATGAAAGGCAGTGAGCGGCTGTTAGTAACTCACGTAAATCTCAGCTTGTTGGCCACATTGAGTGCTCGGCACTCTACTTGACAAAATCCACATTGAGTGCTCGGCACTCTACTTGACAACATCCAGACCTAGCCAATGCCTTACTAGTATAGGGCACGTGCTTCCCTATGAGACGAATGTATCATGCCTCATCATCAGGCTCAAGCAAGTGCTGACAAAATTAGTACTTCAAAAAGCAGTAGCCGGGTGGAGATGATGACTGTCTTGTGCTGATCTAGACTACGGTCAGACCTCACTTATCCGGTCCTCTCCTATCCGGTTCCCTCGGTATCCGGAAGAAAATCGTTGATTAACGATTTACGGCATATGCCATGCGTACATACAGTATGTGTGTTCGATTATCCAGTTCCCTCGCCTACCCGGATATTTTTGTGGAAAATGGATGTGTGCGGTTAAGGATGGTCTGACAGTATTATGATGGTTGTTGATGTCTATGATGGCTGACTATGTTCATGTGATGATGTGTTTGCTGTTTCTCTACATCGTGTGATTTGTATCCTTCACCTACTGGCACTCGACCACGATGCTGTCATCATCGTGTGCTCACCCAGGATGCAGGGAAACCAGCGGTAATGTTTTTTTTAAGGGTGGTGCTTGCATGGATATTCAGTATACTATTCATTAGTATTCTATAGACCCCAGTTTTGTGTAGCAGGACCTGCGGACACATTGATTGCTTGATCCGACCATACCCGACATAGCCGTTCACATTGAACGAATATACCGTGTGCATTGCTTGCTTGATCCGGTCATACCATAGCCGGTAACACAGAACAAATATACCGTGTGCACATGACCATCTCAGCAGTAGACCTGCGTTGTTGGCCAGTAGGTTTGTCCGGCCATGGCCTGACCAACTGGAACAATTCCGCCAGCCACTGGTTGTGGTGGTATTGTTTTCAAGCTTCCACAGTATGGTGTATAGGCCTGCCAAGGCAATATCAATATGTGTACCTGCACAACAATACTTAGATGAACGGGTCTGACGTAGTCTGCATCATGATGTGACTGAACTCCACTAAGTTCAATTTCTAGCACAATGTTTTGAAAGAAAAGCTCTTGCATCACCATTCCCATGCTCACCGCGGCTTCGCCAGAGTTGGTTTTACACTATACGATGACGGTTAGATTTCTTCATGTTTGTCGTAATATCAGGTTGCTGTCCTATGAACTGCACACATGTGTGGAACTATGAGCAGTCGCTGGCCAGGTATGAACCTCATCATGTAATGTGCATGTGATGTGCATGTAATGTAATGCATGACATGTGATACATGTTGTGTAATAAGCCTGCAAAGTGGTGAACCTGTCATGTGATGATCATGTCATGTGATTGGCTGGTAGTTGTTCAATATAGTATATGGCTTGAAAGTGCTACGTCACAGCCAGCCCCGAGTCTTGACAATGCTGACTGTGACTTTCGGATCCACTCAGTAGATTCAGTTTTTGTATGGATCCAGCATGCTTGGGTGGTTTTCACAGCAGGTTGACACATTTCCCTGGGGGTGGCTGGACTGGCAGGGGCGTCGGAATTGGTGCGGCAGGTGCGGCCAAAGCCGCACCAATAATTTTCGATTTTTTGTAACATTTCAACCTTGTTAGTGGCTTGTCAACTCTTGTACAGGTACCATTACATGTACATTTTTGCATCGACAATGCTTTGTGTATCATCAGCATGCATATTCTATTTTTCTCATATTATTCTGTAGCGTTAAAATATGACCTTTTAGGCCCAATTTTCAAAAACATTTCCCGGGGGACGACCCCGCACCCCCTCTCACACTTTGGCCGCACCAATGTTAAACTGACGTCCCTGACTGGGCACTAGTGATCGGGCTATCAACTGCAAGAGGCATTGGCAGGATGTACCATAAGGAGTGTATTTCTGGCATACTAATTGCCCATCGACATAATCTTGGATTATTTCTACATCGACACTTACTGGAATCATTAGGCCATGAATGAATGTCTACGTGATATAGATTTTAGTATAATCTTTCAACTGCTTGGCCATTCCTGTGTTCATACTTCTTGTGTCTTTCTCCTAAATCATATGCGCCGACCAGTCTTTGGCCAAGTTTGGAGCAGACCATGAGGGATGTCGACCTCGGCGAAGGTCAACAAGTTACACCGGAGGGACGTCTAGTGACGTAAGCGTTTCAAAAATAATACTAAACGGGTGATAAATGGTTAGTCTGCGGTGCAAGTTGAAATTTAATAGGTACGATGGATGCAGTTTTACCAGTGAATGCAGTTTCACCAGTGAATGCAATGAGGAGGCTGTGGACAGTCTAAACCTGTTGGCATGTTCCTGTTTTGTGTTTTTGCTGTTCTATTGCCTAAAATTGCGTCTTTGTACCTGTAATGTTTCAGGAGAATCGTTGTCCCGCTGATGTTCCGGCCCACGTGGATGTCTTTTAAGAACTACCAGACCAAATCCAGTCAGACGGTATGCGTTGATGGCGAGCTAGGCGGTGTACTCAAGTTGTACCGCGAGGTAAATCAAACATACGCGTGTGTACACAATTGCCTATCGTTTTGTGATGGCTAATTTATTAATAGGCCTTGATTGGAGATCATGATCTTTTTGAATAAATAAAAAGTAGTTAACCAAGGTACTATTACAGTACTATCGGGCGCCAAAGAACGGAGCACCGAAGAACAAAAAGGCTAGAATTGCATCAAGCACAGCATACCAGGGTTCTAGCCAAAGGGGGAAGGGGCTCAGCCCCCGCCCCCCGCCTCCCCCTACTTCGAAGTACATTTTTGCGCACCCCCTGTGAAAACTGCACCCCCATGCTCATTTTCCTATTTTCATGTTTTCAACGAAAATGCAGTCGAAAGTCACTATTAGAGTCACTATTAGATGGTTGATAAGGCACATTTGTCAAGGGTGAAGTCGGGAATTCGCCCTATACGTTGCATTTAGCGTGGCAAGACAATATTGGAAAGTGGAAAATGGGATACGGGGTAACTGCTTCCCATGCCTCCTCGCCCCCCCCCCCCCCCTACTATTTTGACCTGGCTAGAACCCTGCATACCAATGTATTAACGGTGACTCAACTGCACATAGACTGAAATACATGAAAATAATAACAGTGTAGCCTATGGGCTAGAAGGCTAGCCCCCCTCCTCCCCCCGCCTCCTTCAGTTCTTCGACAACTGACAGTACTGTAGGCTAATTTGAGGCACAGATACTGAGAATTAACAACCTGACGGGAGTTAGTGTATAGCAATAGCTTGTTGGCAACATGAGGACAGTGTGGGCGACTCACGGTAGCGCTTAACAATGTGGATTTTGCTCCCGGGCTGCCTGTGTCAGTTGCCCTAGGGGCAAGGTCGATTCATGTACGCGCCCATACATGTATATCAGATGTTGCTCCTGCATTGCCTGCTATGTTTGTGCACTTATTCAGTATCGCATGGGAGCGGGTCTCACCTTCTTCAAGAAGATGTGGCCCAAAGCAAAGCTGATCATGAACAGATGGTTGACCATAAACGATCTGGGCGATGGTGAGTTTGAGTCGTGAAGCCGTCGTGCGTGGCGGTTTGAAACAATGCGGGCAACAAGTTACTCTGCCACTAGCTTGCATGGCGGGGTGTCACTTCTAGGATTTCGGAATGGACTATCAGTCAGTCCCCACGGTACTTTTGTTTTTTCCCCCAAGGGAGGCCTTGATGGCAACGGTCTGCATGTATCCTGCTATATTTGAGATCTTTGCCACCATTGTGTTGTGTTTGCACCAATGCATTGTGTCCATTTCAAGGTACAATGAGTGCTGCCCAGCCGAGCACGTACGACCGAGCCTTGTACGGTGTCAACACCTTCATCGGTTCTATGTACTTGTGCGCACTAAAGTGAGTTTATATCTCGGCGATAGGTATGCTTCTTGGATGGTTACTGGTAGGCTCCATCATTGAACTGACCCGCAGATCCTAATGGTATTGGTGGAACAGTACATAGGATTCATTGTGTATGCTCACCTCGAACCTTGTCACCACAGCACACCAGCACATCTATGCTCATGCACACCGTCTCTGTGTATGTGTATCCGTCTCACGAATGAACTTACTCACCAGATCCTAGTGGTATTAGCGGAACAGTACATAGGATTCATTGTGTATATTCACCACAAACCTTGTCACCACAGCACACCAGTACATCTACGCCCAAACACGCCGTCTCCGTGTATCTGTATTCGTCTGACGAACACAGATATACATAATCTCGAAGAGTTCTCTACTGACCGAAGATTGCTCCATGCCCGTATACAGCAGAGCTGTCCACGCAATAGGGAGAGATAGTTGACTGATAATCGTGAATAACGTGAAATTCCGAGTTGCAACATAACGTTAGCTTCTTCTTTCCTTTCTACTGCCTGTGAGAATTCAAATACATGTACTTCAATAGGAAGAAAGGAGTTTCTCCAGAGCGAGAAGTCCGAACTATGTCTGTGACATCTATCTGTGATGATTATTCCAGGGCATCTGAGCAAATGGCACTGCTGGATGATGATGCGGTAAGTTGAAAAGTGAAAATATGTCACTAGAAGCCTTTGCTTGTTGCAAAGGGCTTTGGATATCCTTTTTTTAACCCTTCGCAAATTATTTCACAACACGGACACTTGCAGAAGCCCCTGATTTAAGAAGTTAATAATAATAATACAGGTCGCATGTCTCCCAAATAATGGGTTCCACGCATCTGTCAACTGTTTCATCATGATATAGATTGCAGCAGGAAGGAAAGCATACGAAAAAAACCATAAACAGGTTCTAGCACATGGCAAATACATGCCATTTTTTTACACCGATGTACATTTGTCAATGAAGTCCAGCCATAGCTTTTTGTCCCGTGCAGTGTTGAGGCAATCCTCGAGCGTGTGTCCGAGAGGGGAGATGTCGGATTTCCCCACATCAATCCACCGAAGCCGCAGTCGTCCTCGTGGACGCTTCATCTTTGACGTGTCGATGGCCATGGTTAGCGCGCCATAGGAAGCCGTGCCCGGACCTTCCCAAACAACATGGCCGAACCATAGGAGACGTCTTCACTTGCAGACCCTGCTGATTGGTTGCTGTTTTGATTTTTCGACCTACCTACACTACTTATAATGGGGGTTTCAATCAAATACATTGAGCATTTTCAGTTTTACAGCACATGTTATCGCTTGCTATTAAAACAATAATAATAGTTCTGTGCATTTTGACTGCTGCCCTCTCACATGGTAGGAGTTGGCTAAGACGTTTGCTGACCGCTATGCACTTGGGCGACAGTCTCTTGACAAGAAGTGCTTTGTGAACAAACAGTGGTACACGCAACAAGTGGATCATAGAAAGCCGCTTGAAATACTCGGAGATGGTGAGTTAGAACTTAGCATTATTCAAATGTCTTGATTCAGTATGCAGTCACTTTGCTTTGGACTTTCAAAGTGAAATTGAGTTTACAAATGTACATTGCGTGTCACGCTCCTCGACAGTTTTGTGCTAGATTGTGCACGTCTGACTGTTCAAAATCTGGTTTGGTTGGTGGACTCGATTTCATACCTTGTGCCCACATTTTTCCATGTTACAATTCTTGGTAGGGTTCATCGTTGTTATCTCGTTGGAACTCAGTTTCATTCTTCTGTAGCAATTATCAGGAAAGTGAAGTGTGTGTGCGTGTGTGTGTGTGTGTGTGTGTGTGTGTGTGTGTGTGTACATGTGTATGTGTGTGTGTGTGTGCGTGTGTGTGTGTATATGTGTGTGTGTGTATGTTCCTTTTGTAGCCACCTTTGTGGACTGTCTCCTCGGTCAATGGTGGGGCTACATCCTTGAGCTTGGTGACATTCTTCCTTTGGATCACTGCAAGAGCACTGTCACTAACATCTTTGCACACAACCACCAGGATTCGTTCATTCCTAGTAAGTTATTCCAAACCCGGGGGTGGGGGGGGGGGGGGGCAGGAAGAATGCTGGACTCTTTGACTTGAGTATGTAGCCTTCTCCATACACACATCCTGGCACCTACTTTATCGTTACTGGCTTAAAAAAATCACTTGAACCAGGTCCTTTACATTGTCCTTCCTTTCCACCTGCTGTGGATTGCTTTCATTCGAAGTTTATGCACATTGATGCCTAAAGATACTGTATGAGTGCGTTTGATGCATTTATTGTGACCACTTCTATGTGCTGGCATGATCCATGACCGCCAACCTCATGCACAATGTATCATCTACAATGTACCTGATGTTTCAGTGCATGGAGCAAGGCTCTCACTGGTTCGACGAGCCGGATTTCATCAAACACAACCGCATGTGTTTCATCCGCTGCTTCTGTTGTGGCTGGCTAGCTCAATCCAGCAGCACATGACAAGCTGGTCAACTTCTCTATAAGTTCGCTTTCCTGAAAGCATCTCCCGTAATTTCTGCTTGTGAAACTGTAGAGGAACAGTCACCGCGCCCGTTCATGGACCAGCGAGACGCTGGCATGTACATTGGTTGCTGGCCTGACGGCAAAGTGCCTAAGAACAGCCTGAGATACCTGAGAGAGGTAACCCGGCAGTGGCTGGGCAATAATTATAATGTATTGCCATGTCTTCAACATCTACATTTTGGCATTTCCATTTCTTTCTGCAGTTGTTGATTGTTGCTCTCTGACCCGCGCTATGTGAGATCTCACTACCTTTAATACGCCCTTCATTATCCACACGCCATTTTGCGTACTTTTCCTAGCCAGCCTTTGAGGTGTGTTGATTGCCGAGAACCCATGTGTGATGTTGATGAATGACCTGGTGCTTGTCTTTCACTTCAACTGACTGCCGGTGTTACTTAACCGTCTCTTGTTTCAGGTTGCGTGGACTGGGCTATCGCACTACTTTGCTGGTCTGTGCATATACCTGGGTCAGAATGACATTGCCATGCAAGGTGAGTTCACTATTCTGGCCACATCATGTAAGTTTCCCAGTATGCATTGTATCATGGTTAAGTAGCAGCTCCGCGCTCTTTTTAACCTGTGAAGACATTTTGGAAAAAGCTGGGTTTGAGAAGCCAGATCATCTAGTGGGATAGGAAAAGATTATACTGGTACTTGTATTTACATGGATCTAATTGAGTACATAGCAGACTCAGCGGAGGACGTTAAGGTTTGCTGTAACTCTGAGTTTCATGCCGTTAGGCAATCATCAGACAACTGATTGCCTAATGGCATGAAACTCAGAGTTACAACCAACCTGAACGTCCTCCGCTGAGTCTGCTATGTACTAAGCTCTGTCTCTGACATTGAGCACTCTCTGCAGCTCGGGGATCAACGGATTTGATCTGAAGTGTATGTATCTATAGAATACCTCGTGCAGAAGACTCCCCACCCCGCGGAATCCCCTTTCCCCAGAATTGTACGCATGTGCTGTGCGGTTTGTACTGTACAGTCTTAAAGGATGCTCGTTACTGCTACGATGGTACCCGCCGTAGTCCGTGGAATGAGATCGAGTGTGGTGACCACTACTCACGGCCAATGTGCGGTTTCCAGCTCTTTGCTACGGCGTCGGGCATTGTAAGTCTTACCACATCATAATGTTCTAGCTTGGACTGAAGGCTCAGACTAAAATCATGTACATGTAAAAGTTCTATCCAAACTGAATTTAGCCTTTTAAATTGCTCAGTATAGCAGGTTATTTGAGGTCTCTGGTGCGGTTCCGGGCGGGGCGGTGTCTGTCAGTTTTTTGCTTCTCGTGTTTTCAAATTTCACCTCCAACATGCAGCGAAACATATTCAGCTTTTGTTGCCAAAATGTTATGGGCCAACAGCCACACGTCAAATTGCACTGCTCTTTGTGTAGCTTTTCTTATGATAGAGAAAGCAACCGGAGTTGTGTTTTTTTGTCTGTTGTATGTCCAGTAAGCCATGCCCTGACTCACTGACATTCTCATGACCTCCAGAGATCTTTTAAAATCGTCTATCGTTGTGCCATTTCTCTTGTGCCGTGTCCTTGTCCAGACCTGGCAGCCCCAGCCAGACATGGGCCATCTGCGGGTAGGATTCAAACCGCTCATTGGGCCCAATACTTACCGCGGTTTCTACAGCCTGCCCAATGCTTGGGGACAGTACTCTCAAACTGCCGCTGACGACTTTACGAGCGGAACTGCCCAGGTATGATGCACTTCAGCATATTTGCCTGAACGCCTTCTCTTAATAAGACAACTGGTATCCTGAGACATCGCTCATCTCAGTACCCTTCCAGTGCTATTTTTACTACACAGTGCATGGCCACTCTGAATCATCGTGCAGCAACCTTCAACGTGCGCTACCAAATCTGAGTTATGCATATTTCTGAGGTATGGCCAGCCTTTGGTGACACGATGACCGTATAAGAAAGGGGTTCGTGTTGATTTTCATGTGCAACAACTAGCGCCACCGATAATTCTCTCTCTCTCTTTCTCTCTCTCTCTCTCTCTCTCTCTCTCTCTCTCTCTCTCTCTCTCTCTCTCTCTCTCTCTTTCTCTCTTTTCTCTCTCTCTCTCTCTCTCTCTCTCTATTTCTCTCTCTCTCTCTCTCTCTCTCTCTCTCTCTCTCTCTCTCTCTCTCTCTCTCTCTCTCTCTCTCTCTCTCTCTCTCTCTCTCTCTCTCTCTCTCTCTCTCTCTCTCTCTCTCTCTCTCTCTCTCTCTCTCTCTCTCTCTCTCTCTCTCTCTCTCTCTCTCTCTCTCTCTCTCTCTCTCTCTCTCTCTCTCTCTCTCTCTCTCTCTCTCTCTCTCTCTCTCTCTCTCTCTCGCTCGCTCGCTCGCTCTCTCTCTCTCTCTGTCAGGGACCTACGTAAGCTGAAGCATGATCAACCTATATCATTTGCATTTGTGTTTTTTTCTGATCTTGTCTTTCTCATTTCTGTTGCATTCTCAGATGCTCCCATAAGTCTATCATTCATAGTATGCCCCCTTGGCCCGCACAGTCCATGTCGATTCCGAGACCGAAATGGTCGGAGGAGAGCACTGCGCCTGACCAGCACAGCTCTTGTAGCACCTACTACTCCTTTGTTGTCTTTGTCTCTTTTATTACCCCTATTACTTTGTAGGGATGTGCACATAGTATATTTGTTTTTAAATGTCTGACAAGCTCGTGATTCATGCGGAGCCTGATAGGCTAAATTCAGGTGCACCTGCACTGACCGAGCTTGGCCGTACATCAACCGGAGAGGCTTGGATTGCCTGACGCAGTGAATCTGGTATGGTGGTGCCTGAAAAGGCTGTTCCTGTTGGGAATTTTGGCCCGGCCATTGACGAGATTCCTATTTTTCTGTTGATGCTCTTCATGATGTTTACAGATCACTATTGCCTATGGAACACTAGGCATTGTCGAGCTATGGCTACCCTTCCAGAACGCTGACATGGAGAAGATCAGTGTATCACTTGGCTCAGCCAACGTACCTGTGAAGAGCGCTGTGTTGGTAAGGTTTTATTGGAAGCGTTTTCTCAAATGCAACCATGTCTGACCGACACTTCAATTAAAGAGGATCAAAGAGCACCAGTTATTTGATCCTGTGCTAGATCATACCATTGCAACCAAAAGCACCCTACATTGTAGGTCAGTAGGCGTACACACATACTCACTCACACGCACGCGCACACCCCGGCACCCACGCACACACACGTAATAATATGGTATGTGTATGCTATTTCTGCTGCTATCCAGAACAAGGAAGGCTATGTGCAGCTGATCTTCACTAGTCTGGTGGCCATGAACCAAACCAATTCACCGTTGAAGGTTACCGTGGCAACCTCAGAGTGAGCGAATGGTACTGAGGCGAGTGATAGGGAATGTAGCAGTCAGTTATGATATCATTAATTTTGTATTGTTGCTCCATTTTAGGACATTCATCCTTCCACTCTTCAAATGTGTCTTCTTCATGCACCAGCTAGTGTGGTTTTAAGTTTAGGCAAATCGCCTCTGCATCGTTCCCAGTAATGATGGCAATGTAGATCAGTAGCTCATTAGTTGTGTAAGCTTGGTTAGAAAGCAGACGCGCATGCTAGCACTAGGTTTTTATTTTTGGGTATCTATTCTCTTCTTCAACTGTCACTCCCCTCTCGGAATACTACTCAAGTCACCAAACTGCCACGTTTATTGAATGTGCACTGACTATGCTGTTATTCAAATTGCTAAGTCCCAATGACTCTCCCTGCCACCCGTAAAAATTCCATTTCGCCGGGCCTCACTAATATATTTCAAACAAATGGTATACCCGTGTATCATGAAGTTCTATACTCGATTTAAAGATATGATAGGTATCTCTCCTCATGCCCCCTACCCCTAGCCTAAACCAACCTGGCTCCTCGCCATTATGTTGATATTTTACTCGAGCACATTGGTATTTATGAGCTTTTTGACTGATAAAGCAAACTTTTAGCACTTCATGCCCGCCACCTCTTTTCGTTTCTTTTCCTTTCTGCATCACCGTAATCTTCTATATTCACTGTAGAGTTAGAGTTTAATTTAGAGTGAGTTTACATTTCTTAGGTTCGAGTAGCTTGCTGAAATGTTTATCCACATGTACCGGTACGTCTATATTTTATTGGTTTAATTTGCTCTCAAGATTAATGAGCTTTCCGGTAAAAATTGTTGATGGGATCTTCATTTGATCCGTCCATTCACTATAACAAGTAAGAAAGGGAGCTTATTTACTCTTGATAGTCATGATCGGTTCTTCTTTTGACCAGACGAGACCACCACTCACCTCACCACCACTGCCACGATTCAGGTTGCGCGTGCTTCCCCTAGCTGCATCTCATGTTTTTGTTTCGCTCTGTAAAGAGCACTTAGGGTTCCCTGTAACAAGACGGCAACGTCTGTAGGGCCTTCCCTATCAAAATAATAAATTCTACTACTACTACTACTATGTTTGGCATTTAAGTGGTCTTTGTAAAAAAAATAAAAAACACAGTGACGCATTCAGACACCAGCCTAAGATAGGTGGCAAAGTAGCCTGAGCTAAATGACAGCCGGCAAGAAAATCATATTCACTAACGGCAGGAGCTAAAGATGGCGTCTAAACTTTCAGAATGGACGGACGAACTGAGGAAAGCATCGACAAAATTATGACTTCTCCCGGACCAGGAAGTCTGCCATTGAGGAGAGGAGTGATAATATTATGACCTGCTTCATATGTCATAGTATACAGTAGTGTGAGACGCCCCCGGTGACCCTGCAGTTAAAGGGGAAGTTAAGGCAAAAATTAAAATTTCACCAGTTGTAGTCTTCGGGGTGCTGAGTTGAATGGTCGTGGTCCGAGGAAGCTGAGACGCTCCCCTCCTACTTGAATCCCAATCGAACTCGCGCACTTCCACCGAAACTGGGTGACTGCGCCCTACTAGATGGGGATTTGTATGCAAAATGTCACTAAAAGCGCCATTTCGTTCTTATAAAAGCACGGATGACCGCGATTGGCCCATATGTTGTAGTCTTTTGGACGCTGAGTCGACTGGTTTTGGTCCGAAAAGGCTGCGATGCAGCGTTCCTCCTTTATTCCCAATCGAACATGGTTGAACAAGTGGTCACGTGCTCCTGGGTGCCCAAATCACCTGGTCACCACGCCAGCAGGTGACAACTTTCACACCAAGGGTCAACTCGAGTTCAACTCGAGTGACAGGACTGCACCCAAAAAAGGTCAAACAGGCTAGTAAGTTGTACCCTGCAGGCACGGTGACCAGGTGACTGGCGTACGCAGGAGCACGTGACCGCTTGTTCAACCATGTTCGATTGGGAATAAAGGCGGAACGCTACATCGCAGCCTTTTCGGACCAAAACCAGTCGACTCAGCGTCCAAAAGACTACAACATATGGGTCAATCGCGGTCATCCGTGCTTTTATAAGAACGAAATGGCGCTTTTAGTGACATTTTGCATACAAATCCCCATCTCGTAGGGCGCAGTCACCCAGTTTCGGTGGAAGTGCGCGAGTTCGATTGGGATTCAAGTAGGAAGGGAGCGTCTCAGCTTCCTCGGACCACGACCATTCGACTCAGCACCCCGAAGACTACAACTGGTGAAATTTTAATTTTTGCCTTAAAGGGGAAGTTAAGGCAAAAATTAAAATTTCACCAGTTGTAGTCTTCGGGGTGCTGAGTCGAATGGTCTTGGTCCGAGAAAGCTGAGACGCTCCCTTCCTACTTGAATCCCAATCGAACTCGCGCACTTCCACCGAAACTGGGTGACTGCGCCCTACGAGATGGGGAATTGTATGCAAAATGTCACTAAAAGCGCCATTTCGTTCATATAAAAGCACGGATGACCGCGATTGGCCCATATGTTGTAGTCTTTTGGACGCTGAGTCGACTGGTTTTGGTCCGAAAAGGCTGCGATGCAGCGTTCGCCCCTAATTCCCAATCGAACATGGTTGAACAAGCGGTCACGTGCTCCTGCGTACACCAGTCACCTGGTCACCGTGCCTGCAGGGTACAACTTACAGCCTGTTTTGACCTTTTTTGGGTGCAGTCCTGTCACTCGAGTTGAACCTTGGTGTGAAAGTTGTCGCCTGCTGGCGTGGTGACCAGGTGATTTTGGCACCCAGGAGCACGTGACCGCTTGTTCAACCATGTTCGATTGGGAATAAAGGAGGAACGCTGCATCGCAGCCTTTTCGGACCAAAACCAGTCGACTCAGCGTCCAAAAGACTACAACATATGGGCCAATCGCGGTCATCCGTGCTTTTATAAGAACGAAATGGCGCTTTTAATGACATTTTGCATACAAATCCCCATCTCGTAGGGCGCAGTCACCCAGTTTCGGTGGAAGTGCGCGAGTTCGATTGGGATTCAAGTAGGAAGGGAGCGTCTCAGCTTTCTCGGACCAAGACCATTCGACTCAGCACCCCGAAGACTACAACTTGTGAAATTTTAATTTTTGCCTTAACTTCCCCTTTAACTTCCCCTTTAAAGATTAGGATGGACACGTCGCTATAGTAGCTCACAGCCCCCCATTCTGTCGCACACATCACCAGCCTTCCTTTTGTATCTACGGTCGGCTGACTTTCTGAGTTTGTGAAGTATTTTGTCCTGCATGACATTGTGCAGGTACATTGTAGCATCATTATTTTTTGATTTCAGGTATGACGTTACGGTTAGACGTCGAATGTTGCTTTGGTGGCTGTCAGTGTCACTTGTCTTCAACCTTGCACCAAGAGTTCATCAACGCTTGTTCATGAACTCTTGCTTGCACCCTTACCACCTTGTCACCACTGCCGGCATGCCGGCAGTATTCTCTGTGACCTGACCATGGTGACGGTTATAGCGTTTGTGCCTCTCTAATCTCTTTCTCCCTGTGATTAGGCATTGGCGGATAGTGGCAGATTCTGCTCGAAAAGCAGTGAAATTGGCAGAACCATACAACCTTATGGCGGGCAATTCCTCGCTCTGCTCCATTTCTTTATCCACATACCAAACACGCATGAAACTTACCAGAAAAGTACCGAATTCTGCCAATTTTTCTGCCGGCATTATCCGCATACGCCTACTTGTGATTGACTTAGCACTTCCTTTCGCGGCTGTAAGACTAGTGTAACTGATAGGCCAGTTCACACTGTGACACCTCTATTCTGACCTTTGTCACAAGTGTGAGTTGCATACCTTGCACACAAATATCTTCTGATATAAAAAAGCATTGTTTCGTTCAGAGATAGTGGTAGCGACTTCGGACATGGGCACCAGTTTCCTATTCGGTAATCGTATAGTTCAGCCCCTTCATGATTCAGCACGGTAGTTCCCATCATGCTAAAATTCAAGCCTGATTTTCCAGGAGTAACTCAGTGACTGTGACTTGCTGTCCTGTCGTGGACATGAACTGGTGAACTGTTGGTGCTAGTAATGTCTGCAAGCACCGTGTAGTCTGGTCCGAGTCGTCTGTATGGTCACAAGAAGAACACGTCCCTACTTTCCGGTAAGTGGGGAGAAAATGGTGCTATGTACTTTGAAGTACTGAGTCTGTATGCAGCGAACTATGGCTATCAGTTCACCGTAACATGGTGCCATAACACGTCGTTTTGACTTCTAATACTAGTAAGTTCTATACGACTCCCCGCAGGGGTTTCCATGACACCAAGGCCGGATATAAAGTGATGAGCAATAGCTGAGCAAAGAGAGGGATAAAGAAGTATAGTGCAGAGCAGAGCTCTGCGCCTCAGGACCGCCGGGAAGCAGTGTTTTGGTCTGGTTGTATCATGGCCCGCTTCCGAAGTTCATACTTTGTGGATGATACATGTATGGCGGGTACACTCGTACATGTATGCCCTCCGGCTCCACAGGAGGACACATCATGTGTTGCCTGATTGTCAGGCTGGTCGAGTGTGACTTGACAGAAAGACAAGACTGAAACTGGCGTGAAAGAGAGATACATGTACTTTAGACGCTACACATGACGCTACACATGACGCCACACATGTGTGATAACTCGCTCGGACAGCGTTCCGGTTAGTCTCGCCCATGGCTGTGTCGTCTCTAACCCTTGGAACGTTTTGTGACAAGTATAGTCACGGCTGGCATAACGCAACTTCACCCAGTCCTAACCCCACACACACATAACCAACTGATCTCGTCAGAGCAGAGAATATGTTCACTGTTTGGGAGAAGAGCACCGAAAGAATCTCTCGCTAAAAGCAACAGCATGCTATGATATAACACATTGTAGAAAACAGCAAGCAGCGGCAGTAGCGATAGTACTTGCTAAACATGCAGCTAAACTGCTACTATGTCCGCTGCACGGACGGCGATCGGACACGCACACGCACACGCACACACATACATGCACAGGTCTGCGTGATCTAGAAGCGGCTGTCATCATAAGATACGCAAAGTGTGAAAGGGTATTAGAACGGGGCAAGCCTAGACCCGGTGTCTGGACCGCAACATGTACTTGATTAAAAGCATAGCCAGTCAATGGTCAAGCAGGTGCAATCACGCACATCCACACCTAGCGTACTACTACTATAAAGCGAATTCATAACTACAGGTATTGCACTTTCTACTGCAAATGCACAGTCGTGCGCTTCATCTATTGACAGCAGCCAAACCTATCATTTTACAGTCTCACTGGGTAGGTGACCTCGCCGGCACACACCGTATATTATATTGTAGAATAACTGTTCCAACTACGGTCCGGAAGACACAGTGTGTCCACGTTCTACGCACAGTAGCTATCAGCAGTAAGTTAAAAGTTACAAGCCCTCACTCTCGGGCTATGACATCTCCCCGCGCCTTCGAAAAGACTGCCACGTCCTCGTGGCGACAACATTCGGCTTACCGTCGTCTTCTCAACTGGGTTTGCATTCCAAAATACTGCGGTGGCCGGACGGTCCTCCCAGCTCGAGTCTGAACCGCAATCTGGGCTGGTTGTGGCGGTGGCTGGTTGACTGGTAGCGGCATCTGCACAACTGGTTGGCCGCCAACACCGTCCACGCCGCCATACGTCTCATGCTGGGCATCCTCATCAGAATCCCAATACAACAAGTCTGTAGGGTCCGGCACATACACATCAGCCGGGGGCGTTTCGACAGACTCAGCATCTTCAGGTTCCTTCACCTCATTCACAACGAATCTGGTGATACGTTCTAGTCACGCCTAAGTGACCTAGATGATCATGGTACTCACTCAGCACCTGACCGCGCAACGCAACTGGCACCAAAATTTGAAACTTTGTGCCCTCTCCTGCGTTCTCACTGTGCAAAACGCGACATATCACGTCCTCTCGCACCACAAGACATTTTCGTCCTCGGAAATAATGCCTCAGAGCCGGACTCACACCAGTCAAGTCAGGCGAAGATGACCCGGAGCTGAGCCACTCACTCAGCCGTGTCAATTCATGATCACGTTGCTGAGCATCAGCCCAATCAGCTGATGTCCAGTTTCGTCGCCGCACAAAGGGCGTAGGAAGGTCACTCTGGACCGACTCAGCATTCGCCACTGAGCTCCTTTCGTCTGATACCACAGCAATTACCTCATCAGGGACTGTGGTGCCACACCTCTGATCCTGCACTTGTCGAGACAAGCCATCAGCATTGGCATGGACTTTACCTTTCCGATAACGCACCTCGTAATCGAAATCACTCAAAAACTCAAGCCACCGCGCCACGATCGCACTTGGTTCTTTGAAACGGTTCAGGTATTTTAGTGCCTGATGGTCTGTGCGCACGACAAACCTTCGACCCAGCAAATAGCATCTGAAATGCCTAAATGCCCACACTAGTCCGAGGAGTTCACTCTTCGTCGAGCCATAATTCCTCTCTGCAGAGTTCAACCCTCTGCTTGCATACGCAATAGGTCGCTCCCGACCATCTGCGTCGGTCTGGGACAACACAGCTCCCAAACCATGACCACTTGCGTCCACATCGACTACAAATGGGGGCGCATCGGTCTCAAACCTCGGATACGCCAACGTGGGTGCTGAAGACATCTTCTGTTTCAGCAATTGGAATGCGATCTCACACTCGCTATCCCATGAAAACCTCTGGTTTTGCCTCGTCAGCTTCACCAGCGGCCGAGAAATGGATGCAAAATCCTTCACAAACCGTCGATAGTAGCCACAGAAACCCATAAAAGAACGCACCTCTGCTACGTTCTTTGGGCACCGCCACTCTGACACGGTCTCAATCTT
Source organism: Sycon ciliatum (assembly GCF_964019385.1). NCBI lineage: Eukaryota > Metazoa > Porifera > Calcarea > Leucosolenida > Sycettidae > Sycon > Sycon ciliatum. The sequence goes on from NC_088644.1 coordinate 36,310,117, forward strand.
GTCCGGATCGGTGCGCACACCATCCTTCGTGACAACATGACCCAAGAAATTGACTTCTGTCCTCAACAGATGACATTTCGAGGGTTTCAACCGAAGACCAGCCTCCAGTAGTCTTTGGAACACTGCTTCCAGTCGTTCCAAGTGTTCGTCAAACGTCTTTGAGAACACGATAATATCATCGAGGTATACCAGGCACATCTGCCACTGCAAACCTCGCAAAACGGCACTCATCAGCCGTTGAAATGAGCTCGGGCCATTGCACACACCAAATGGCATCACATTGAACTCATAGTGCCCATCAGGCGTGGAAAATGCCGTCTTGGCCTTGTCTGCCTCGTCCATTGGCATCTGATGATACCCAGAGCACAGATCAAGCGTCGAGAAGTACATCGCACCGCCCAACGCGTCCAACGTATCATCAATACGCGGGAGTGGGTATGGATCTTTCACGGTTATTGCATTGACTCTCCGATAATCAACACAGAACCTCGTCGATCCGTCCTTCTTCCGCACCAACACAACTGGTGAAGACCATGGACTGACCGATTCTTCGATCACACCCTGTTCAAGCATGTCGTCAACCAACTTCCGACATGTTTCTCGCGAGCTCCAAGGCAATCTCCTTGCGGGCTCATAAACTGGACAATCACAGCTAGTCCTAATCTCGTGTTTCAACACGTCTGTCCGACCCAGCTCGGACATGTTCATAGCGAATACACATCTGTACTGCTCGACCAAGGTTCTGAGCCTAGCCAACTGCTCGGCCTCAACCACAGGCTGCTCGCTGTTGCCTGTATCAGGTGGGGAGCATGCCTCCCGGTTACCCTCCTGAGAGCAACAGCCATCAGGCATCGTACCACGACCACGCTGGTCAACGTCGGCCTCGTGTACTGCCTCATCATCCCTCATCGCACAATGGTGTGACCGACCATCGTCATCACCACCACCGGTTTCAAGCAGCCTCTTCCCGCCTGGAGAGCGCTTCCCTGCGCCGGGACCACCATCGGGGTTCCCCACTCGCAGTACAGACCACAAATCCTGGTTAGCCCCGTAGCTACACCAGTCATTCGCCTCGTCCAACTCTTCACTACCGTCCACCACAGTTGCAACTGCACACAGCTTGCCAATCTGGGCTCTCTTGGGCAGAGTGATTTGTTCCGCCGTGCAATTCATCAATCGCACGGGAACACGATTCTCTTGTGGCCGCACAACACACTTTGCCACCAAGAGACCAGGGTCGCTCGCAGTCCCACAATCTGGTTCCGTGAGCCCCAACTCTGGCATCCCATCGAATGCAAGAGTGTCCACCACAGCCGCCACGGTCATCTCGTGGTGTGGTGGGAGAACAATCTTCTCCTGCAAGCGGAGCGGAGCCTCATCTGCACCACTCCCTCGCCTTTCTTCGACCTTGAAACATAGCTTGCCATTCGTAGAGGTTATGTTACAGGGAATGCTGGACAGCACATCACGTCCCAGCACACATGGAAATCGTAGCCCATCGACTACCCGCATTTCCGGCGAACAAACACATCCTTGAACGCCAAGGTGAACAATCACTTTTCCATTCACCACCAGAGGCTTACCATCTGCCCCACAAAACTTCAACCCAGGCGCATCCGCCGTGAGTCGATCCGGATCGTAGCCCAGCTTCCTGGCTAGATCCGCAGATACTAAGCTTACAGCCGCTCCAGTATCTACCAGCATCTCCACTGACAACCCATCGATTGTCCCCGTGGTCAACATCCCCGTTCCAGAGTCGCATCCGACCATAGGAATGGATTGTTCGACAGCACGCTCATCAGGTGCTGCCGGATTACACTCTCGACCCAAAGAAATGGTCTGACCAGGCACGTGGGCCATCGCCCCAGTCACTGGCCGTTTCCCAAAGGCCCTCTCCTCGAGCCATCGTATCCTCCGCGCCCCGTCTGCGCTTCACGAGGACATTGGGCTGCCCTGTGGCCCGGTTCACCACAGTTCCAACAAGTGAACATCTTCACTCGTCGAGCGGGCTCCTGATCCCGAGTTCTTCCTCGGCCTCGCCCTCCTTGACCACTTGGAGCATCACGCCTCTCCAGTAGTTGGTCGAGCGTCCTCACCAGGCTGCTCAAAGTACGCTCGAGGACGTCCGTCTGTCCTCTCGCTGGAGCCTCAGCAACATCCACAGCGGCCGTCACCAACTGTGTTTGCTGGCTCTCTCCGTAGGGGCCCACCAGCCTCTGCGGAGCTTCGCTTGGCAAGTCAACACTTCGCCAAACCTTTTCCAGGTGCAGCGCCATCTCTAATGCCGCCTGCACCGTCGCCGGAGGATTCTCCTGCAGCCTCACTCTCAAGGCCACAGGAGATACCGCCTCGATGAACTGGTCCCTCACCAGCTCATCCTGTAACCCACCCGGCATGTTGGGGTACGCCCGCACCACCAGCCGACGCAGATCATCCGCCAGATGCGCTAAATCCTCACCGGATTTACGCCTCCTCGTGCGGAATTGAGCCTTAAACTGCCGCTCATTAGCAGGTGGTGCGAACCTTCGCTCAAGGTCCGCACTCACATGCTGCCATACGGCCATACGGTCTTGCAGCCGGTATAGTAGCCAAAAAGCGTTGCGCCCCACCTCTGAGGCGTACCGCTAAGTACTGCGCTTTCTGCGGGTCATTCCACCCGTTCACCTGCGCGCACTGATCGAAGTACTGGATATACTCCACCCAGTCTCCGGAACCATCGTAGGCCTCGGGCATCACCGCAGGCCTCCCGAAGGCTGGAGCAACTGGCGCTCCTCCAGCACCAGCTACCGCTCCCCCTGCTGCAGCCATCACTGCACCAGGGCCACCCACCGCAGCAGCACCACCAGCTACTAACGGTTGATGAACATTTGCAGCAGGCGCATTCACACCTCTGCCTTGTTGTTGCTGTTGCTGAGCCATCGTCAACACAGCAAAAGAACGAGCAAAGTAGACAAATAGTGCTAGCAGGACGACTGATCCGCGAAGAACTCAGCCCTCTTCGCCTCAGCTCGCCTGATATACTCAGCCACGCCGCTGCCGTCCGATCACGGCCCGCGCGCGCCTACGAGTCCGCACCTCAATTGCACGTGGGCACAGCGTACTCAACCACTGTAACCCTAACCGCCGTGTGAACATGCCAAGCGACCACCGTCGCATCAGGTTTCCCGATCCCACGCCTGACTCGCGACATCTCGCGGAGCCTCGTGCGCCATCCGGATTCCCGTTCATCACACATTTAGCCTAGCCGACCAGTGCAAGCCGCATCATGCATGCCTCTCAACATCATGCCATGATTCCTCGCGCACAAGGCCGCCAATAGTTCACCCTAATCACTCCGGCTGGCATCCCAGCTTGAGGACTAGACCAAACAGACTACAGAGATACGACACCTCCATACCCCTCCTTACGAACTGTATGCCCATCATGCAGCATGCAATTCTCATCACAAAAGGCGGCTCAGTCATCACTGCGCCATGCCTATCGAGCACAACAGAGAACAAACCTCTTTATTCCCTGGTGGAGGCCAGTTCCCGCACCCACAACAACACAACCAGTAGTGAGGCAGGATACATTGAACATCTTCAATATACTTAGACTGCGCTTGCACCGTCTACAAGCGCCTGGCCGAGATCTTCGCGCCTCTTCTAGGAATGGTGAACTTTGTTGCCTCGTTCTTGCCAGCCATCCTGGTCACAGCACCACTTGTGATAACTCGCTCGGACAGCGTTCCGGTTAGTCTCGCCCATGGCTGTGTCGTCTCTAACCCTTGGAACGTTTTGTGACAAGTATAGTCACGGCTGGCATAACGCAACTTCACCCAGTCCTAACCCCACACACACATAACCAACTGATCTCGTCAGAGCAGAGAATATGTTCACTGTTTGGGAGAAGAGCACCGAAAGAATCTCTCGCTAAAAGCAACAGCATGCTATGATATAACACATTGTAGAAAACAGCAAGCAGCGGCAGTAGCGATAGTACTTGCTAAACATGCAGCTAAACTGCTACTATGTCCGCTGCACGGACGGCGATCGGACACGCACACGCACACGCACACACATACATGCACAGGTCTGCGTGATCTAGAAGCGGCTGTCATCATAAGATACGCAAAGTGTGAAAGGGTATTAGAACGGGGCAAGCCTAGACCCGGTGTCTGGACCGCAACATGTACTTGATTAAAAGCATAGCCAGTCAATGGTCAAGCAGGTGCAATCACGCACATCCACACCTAGCGTACTACTACTATAAAGCGAATTCATAACTACAGGTATTGCACTTTCTACTGCAAATGCACAGTCGTGCGCTTCATCTATTGACAGCAGCCAAACCTATCATTTTACAGTCTCACTGGGTAGGTGACCTCGCCGGCACACACCGTATATTATATTGTAGAATAACTGTTCCAACTACGGTCCGGAAGACACAGTGTGTCCACGTTCTACGCACAGTAGCTATCAGCAGTAAGTTAAAAGTTACAAGCCCTCACTCTCGGGCTATGACACATGGACCAAAATCCGGTGACTAAAAAACTGTACTCTGCCTGCATGATAAAGCAGCTTTGGCTGTGTTTACATGAGGCGTTTCAACCCGGGTTGAGTTCGACCCGGGTCAGATTTCAACCCGCCATGTGCACAAAGTGAATGGCGCGTTTACATGACGCATTGCGCTTGACCCGGGTTGAAATTTCGCCCCGGGTTGATTTCAACCCTCCCCCCAAGGGGAGGGTTGAAACCAACCCGGGTCAAGAAAATCGTACAAACGTACTTCTGTGCGTATCTCGCGCCAGGTTTGAACAGCACTGCAGATGCAAATTTCGCGCGAACGGATTCACGTGACCATGCAGGACTGTAGAAGTGGACTTTTGGCGGCATATCAGTATTTGACCCGGGTCAACTGTCTTCATGTAAACGCTCACCTCTTTTGTCTGTCGTACAGACTTTCAACCCGGGCTGAACTCGACCCGGGTTGAAACTTCTCATGTAAACACAGCCTTAGCACTCGTGACAGTCATTTGTTACAGTGCACGTGCACCTGGTGCATTACTGTATGTACGACATTGTGTACGCAAGCTGTACGGTACCGGTGAATCCACACATGGACTGGTGCCGTCAGGCGTCACTGCAGTACGCCAGTAGTACTGGTCTTGCAAGCTTGGTTGATGGCTTTCGCGTTTGAAAGGAACAGAAATTTATTTCCATAGACACAGTTCTTTCACTGGAGTTTGTGCATTCGCCCAGGCCCAGTCGAGTTCGTATGTCGCAGCACAGATCCTGAGTCAGTGTCGTCCTTCACAAACGACCAGTTCGTGTTCAGATTTCGAAGTACGGTAGCCAGGCCGGAGCGCAATGGCCTCGGCCGCGGGTGGCGAGAACGTGGGTTCGGGCACCATCGAGGTCCGCGTTGCTGGCAGTACGCTGTTGGTAAATCCTGCGGAAAGGTATTCATTTTACTTCTTGATAGCTTCACAGTGCACTATCATTTACGATCTCCATTCTACAATTCAGACTAAAAATGCTGTACTGTCTTTCGAATTATGAAACCAATTTATAACAGAACAATCATGAATGCAGAGTTGCTTGTTCCATGTACACTAATTATATAATTCTATTTTTGAACTGTACCAGTACGGTATTTAAAATCGGAAAGGCAAATCGAAAAGTAGATGGCCCATATTACAGGTATAAGTATATTTTGTGAGAATGGTTGTAGCCCTTCCTAGAGCCTAGTAGAGGAATAGGATCGTTGCACTGGGCCATGGGGCATTTGGTGGGAGGTCTGGAGGTGTGGCAAGGTGGAACCTTGTTGCAAATAAAATTGAGATATGGTTAAATTAGGTTTAGCCATAGCCATGACTGGTTGCAGTTGGTTATCTGCCAGTGGGAGTATTGAACTGTATGAACACAAGACTTTCAAAATACAGTAAAACCTGTCAAGGAGACCACTCGGATAAGGAGACCACTGAAACCAGGACTAAGGGATGCTATTTCCGTCAAATGACCCTGGATAAGGACACCACCTGGTAACATAGACCACGTTTTGAAGGTCCGTTTAGCGGTCGTCTTAGATAGGTTTCACTGTAACCGCTTGTTGACTGCCTGGTTATGTTCCCAACAGCAGTGATCTACAATGTAGCGTGACGAAGAACGTATGGCAAGTGATCTAGCCAGACTGGCTGACATGTTCTGATTCCTTGTTATCATGGGACTGGTATGTTCCTATTTGAGAGAATACCCAGCCTGGTCACTCTTCGGCATCCTGCTCCTCCTGATCACGGTCTTCACCACCGATAACGGTTTGATGCTGGTTATAAACACAATGCGAGGTTTCCCTGTTGCTATACTGCTGTTGATATCCTGATGTTTGCTTTTTGGTTTTGTACAGATGGACGAAAACATGCCAGTACTTGCAGAAAGGACTCAATAAACCGGGCGTTGTGTTTGCGTATCGCTCTACGGACTCGAACTACGCATTGGTTAGTGCTGTGTCAGTGCTGTGTCAGTGCTGGTGGTGATTTGTGTATGCGTACATTGCTGGTGTAAGTTACCGTGTAACATTGTATTTTTTAGGATGTTGGGATGCCGGCTTGCATCAGCTGGGGTCTGATGCAGGGCTGACCCGGTTGTAAAGCAGACCTAGCTAAGTGCCAGCCACACACACAGCACGTGTTCTTTTGTATTCGTGAACAGCAGGCATGAAGGTATTATTCAGCGTGAGGTTTGTACAAAGCCTAATGGTTGACTATCTTCCTCCCGTATCCGCCACTGGCGATTGTTGAGTATCATGTGTGCTATCGACAGGCACATGTACGCTGAGCCTCCTCGATTGTGTTGTGCACTTCACAGATCACTTCAGACAGCGTATGGAAGCATGCACTGGATACTATTGTGCAGACTGGGCCGACGCGATTTCTGAACTTGAGACTGGCATCGGACGATGCCAAATACGAGGTAGGTTTATGTGTAAGGCCTACGGATACCCGTCATAGCGACTGGAATAAAAAATGGCATGGCATAGCACAGCTGTCGCCAATCAACTGAGCCCTGCTCCCCATCAGAGTACCCGTGTATAATAATATACATGTATCGGCAAGGTATTCCTGTGACTTACTTCGAAGTAGATTTTCGGTTTGAGTTACAACGGCAATGAGTGTTGTTCACGACTATCAGTATTCCAATCACAGCATCCTGGCTTATCTCCTGACGATTGGTCTCATGGCTTGTTCTCGAGTCACTTTGCCTGGCTTTTTATTAGCAGCGGCTACTGCACAATCCAATGTTCCCTCTTCTTTCATTTTGTTGTTCTTGTGGTGCTGGCTTAGTCATCAACCTCCACTGATGGACAGGGCGCATCTTCAACAGGTTGCTGTAGTAAGCCTGCAGCCAGCAGCTGTTGTGCACCGCCCGAAGACATTAAGAAATGCTGCCACCCCATAGCCGGGGAGTTCAGCAAGCCGAAGGATGCACGCAGCCTTGTCAGCGATGACTGGAGCGTGCTGCAACCGCCAGTGTTTACCGGCGATGAATGCTTCAAGTGCGAGAAGATGTTTGACACGGAGAGTCCTGTTGGAGACACTGCACCGCCTAAGGTGTAAGTTCAGATAACTATTAGGGAACAGACTTGCACAGAACTAGCACCGCTATTGCATGCGGTTGAGACAGTAATGAACTTTGAAGCTTCTATTTAGTGTGTGTGTGTGTGTGTATGGGGGGGGGGGGGGGGGGTGTGTGTGTGTTATCATCAAGTCTATGTGATGATTAGTTATATTGAATATTGCAACGAAGAACTGAGAGGACGACTTGTCAGGAACAAGGGAAAGACTGAACAGCAACAAGAGATATGCACTGTCGATTATGGGTACGGAGTACACACATGCATGCATAGTTTGAGTAGTACGCTGTAAGGTCGTACGCACGTCCATGCAACGAGATGCAGTACCATAATAAGAAACATGAGAGTGCCAGTACCGTAAATTACCTTGATCCGCCCCCCCCCCCCCCCCCCCGCGCCATGTCGCTTCCCAGCTGGGTTTTCGGCAGGGGGCGGGAATTAGATCAAGGCTGTCAAGTGCAGTACGATGTACAACAACGTGGAGGATCAGACTCGATGTGCTGGATTGTGCACATTTTCATCCTGGATTGGCATGTATTGTGTACAGCAGTGCATGCGTCGGATCAACCTCATATTTCGTTGTATACGCCGAAGTCGCTTCACAAGTAGAAAATCGACAGGGGGCGGGAATTAGAGAGGGGGCGGATCAACGGTACTTTACGGTATGTACGATGTACACGGGTACACCACACACCCATTCTGCTAACTGATAACACAGGGGGGTTGGAATGAGTTCCATCAGTTCAGCATCCCAGCGACCATGCACTGCTCTTTGATATTTGTACATTACTGTTCTCCAAAGCACCATAATGAGCATGAGTATGTACTGATCAACAAAATTAATGCTAAAAAACAATGTGGCACATTCCGGTGCTACATTCCTGGCTGAGTGATTACTTCCGGTACTTTGCGGCAAAACCGCAGGTTCCTGGGTTCAAGGTCAACATTCTAAAAAAGCAGAATAAAAAAGTTCGAACTCGTGTAAGTAGGTCAACGGTCTGTGCGATGTACCAAAGTGAAATAAGAGTTGGCCTTTAGCGAAGGTCCCTTGTTTGAGTCCTGGTGACAGTCAACTTTTTCTTCAGACTCTTTCCCGTTTCAGTCCCTCATTAATATTGGTGTTTATGATGTATTATTATTTGCTAATGTTGCCTCTTGCCCGGTGTGTGTGTGTGTGTGTGTGTGTGTGTGTGTGTGTGTGTGTGTGTGTGTATGTGCGCGTGCGTGTGTGTGTGCATGTGTTTACGGATGTATACTGTTTTTACTTGTATTTTCTGCAGTTCCAACCCAAACCTACCCCAGTACAAGTATGCTGGTGAGGCGCTCAGAGCTTGCCAGCTGCCACTTGGCCCAATCGGTAAGGCAGTCGTGTGCTCCCACCCTCCATGCACTGTTGATTGCCCATGGTGTTTTCCTATACACTCTTTATTTGACCATAGGTCCTAAAACTTTCATACTGCATGTAGTGAGTTAATGTAGGGTACTACGGCTGTAGTTAGCTGATGGTGAGTTGACGGTGTTATAGCTAGATGTGTTCGGCCACCGCTGGTGTAAGCTGTAAACGGTGCATGCCTGCTTTGTCCTCCATGCCTCCAGGCGGTGGTGTGATTGCAGTTGGTGGAGACGGAGGGTTGCGACAGTGGCAGGTGGTGAACGAAGTCAGCCATAACGGCCATGTGCCGGATTCTTTCTGGGCAATCAAGTAAGTTGCAGAGTTAGCATGGCGGAGAAACAGATACACTTTGTTTTCTGTCTGGAATTTCACAAGACACTGGAGAGATGTCGACGTGTGGCACTGTTGAATGAGGAAAACATGTATTTTCTTCGCTTGTCGCTTTACCACACCAGGGAGGTTGCTCATTTCCCATTTGTTGGATATGTGGAGGGCTTGTGTCTGATTTTGTGTGAAGAGACGATTTTACACAATAGTACAGTTTTTCTTTGTGTTACTAGAACTGAAATAAGTGAGTTTGACGAAAGGTCTTGCTGTACCTTTCCCTCTTATTGCGGGTTTTTGACTGGCGAAGGAGAGATACGTTTGCAAAGCTCATTACCGATAAGGAAACACATCCTTCTGTGGCTGTACTGCTATCTCTTCAAAGTGATACAAGTGTGTCTGTACAGACCGTTAGTCGCAACACTAGCCGTCAAAATTGCTTATGTCTAGCGGCTAGCGGCTGATAGCCACATGTATTTTTCTTGCACGCTCATGCGATCGAACCCGTACTCTTCATTTCTCTCGTCAATGGTGTCAAACTCTGATGACTGCTTGTTTTTAATGTATTCTTGTGTACTCACTTCAGGACTGAAGTCGGTGGTAAAACGCAGTGTAAAGTGTTGCAGTCTGATGCACTGTACGACGACAAGGGTTTCGTACCAGCGTATCATATCACCGATCACAGTAAGTCATAGTTTTAGGTTCTAGGCAGTATGTACGTCATCGAAATCATGATGATGCATCAGAGTTGCTGCGCTCCAGATTATGTTTCTTGGGGGATATTTTCGTTCTTCTCTTTCTCTTCGATCACGGATCCTCATGTCTGCTGGGTGTTCGAAGTCTGGACATTTTATGCAAGCTTGTCTGAGCTCCAAAGGGCCGTGGACGTCTGTACTTTAAATGTAGGCAGTCCACATTGTATCGGAGGTCGACTGGATAGTGTAGTATAGTGCAGGGTCCTTCGAAATAGTACTGTGTGGGATGGTATGTTATAATATTATGTAATATCCGGTGTACTTTTTTCTGAAGTTTGACTGCTTGGCATCGGCCCATAGTACATGTATTGCATACTGTGTGCAGCAATTGTTGCCTATGTCCTGATAGTACAACGCGTAATAGCTCCCGAACAGGTCGGCTTGTTGTGTGGTTGTTAATGCCTGTTTATGGTGTTCTGCTGCTCCTCTTGCATCATACAGTCGTACCACCTGCCTCCATTGAGCTGCTGAAAGCGCTGCCCGGCATTCCGGAAGTGGAGATCACAGCCAAGTATCCCGTCGTGGAAGGTAACGACTTGTTTGTTTTAGCGCTGTCGTTACGTTGCAACACTGACCGTGGCTGTAGTTTTCCCGGTCAAAAAGGGCATTGTTCCCGGCTTGTGTTTTTGCCAAGAGCTTATGAAAGCTGCATGTTGTCAAAAGTTAGTTTTTAGAAAGCACAAGTACATAAAATTATTATGATGCTGTTGGTATAGGACTGATGACCATATGGGTCAAATGGACTACCTGTTCTTGGAGTTCCTGACCTTGTGTGTTGTCTGTGTTGCTTGCTTCAGTTGATTACCCCAACACTGGACTGCCGGTGGATGTGCACATGACTGCTTGGAACCCGTGCATTCCGCTGGATCAGAACAGGAGTGGAATACCCATCATCATCTTTGACTTTGAAATCACCAACAACACTGGAGAGGATGCCCAGGTGTGTGTTGTGTAGGATTTTGAAACACAGCAGCAAACACACACACACACGTACGAATAGTGCATACGGATGCATGTAACGATATTGATCATTGGCATCGCAGCAGTAGGGTGCTGCGGTAGTGTATGCATGTGTGTGTGTGTGTGTGTGCATGTGAAAAAAATGAAAAAGACCAGAAAGTAGGGATTCACTGGCCAGAAAAAGCCACTTCATAGCTGTGTGGTGTAGACCAGGCTGAATAGTGGCGGTCAATTATTCAGCCTTGCAGGTTGTTGAATGGTGCAATCCCAGCACAAGCTGCTATGGCTTCTGCTGTAGCATCGCTATCATCGCCTCTGGCGATGGGCGTCCAATGGTCCAATGGTGTGTGTATGCATGCAAGTGACGTGCAAGGTGAGCATCTATTGCTTAATTTGTGTGCTGTTCAGCCCGTCAGCACCACATTGTGGTAGGAGCTCACACATAATGCAGTCACCTATAACTGGGCCATGTACCAAGCTATTTGTACCTGTACATGCACATACGATCTCGCTAATGTAGATGCATGTGATTGTGTCATATGTTGCCTCTGCTCAGGTCACGTTGTTGAATTCACAGCAGAATATGGTTGGCTGGGATGGCCAGTCTCCTATCACCAATGGCGGTATGGGCTAGTTCGCATGATCCATACGCTGTCTGTCTCTATGGCTTTTGGGCTGGTTCGCATGATCCATACGCTGTCTGTCTGTAAAAGCGGTATGGGCTAGTTTGCATGATCCATACTCTGCTTGTCTCTATGGCGTTTGGGCTGGTTCGCATTATCAACACTCTGTATGGCAGTATGGGCTATTTCACATAACCCATACTCTGCCTGTCTGTATGGCAGTATGGGAGCACATCATTGGGAGTACATCATTATTACTTTAATTTAAAAGTGCAATGTAATTATTTCCAACCCAAGCTGCCTCTATGTGTCATTTCTTCGGCAGTGAACAACCGTAACTATGGCGGAAATTCCAATGCGCTTGCCAAGCTAAATGAGTGAGTCTGTCTATGCGTACCCTGTACATGTTCATCTTCAAACAAAACATGCTTGTCTGGACTTGCAATGTCCAGGGCAGTACAATGTCCTGGGTAGTGGGGTAGTTGAACCTTTCTTTGAGAGTGTTGTCGGCTGCTTGTTTGTTTGTTTGTTCTTTTACTGTCTGTGCCCTCTTTGTATAGCTCTGTCTCTGTCTCTGTTCATGGCATTGACCATGCTCTGTTGGGTATTTATGTTCTGCTCCTTCTATGCAGTAATCTGACCGCCATTGACATGTTCAACACCAGTCTCTCTGACCCGGACAACAATCACTACGACAGCCATGACGGCCATTTTGCATCTTGTGGTAAGTTCTGTTTGCCCTTCCTAGGGACTTCCCAGTCTGTACACCTACATAGTAGCCCCTACCTTCTCCCCCACCCCCTTCTCCCCCCACCCCCTTCTCCCCCACCCCTTCTCCCCCGCCCCCTTCTCCCCCGCCCCCTTCTCCCCCGCCCCCTTCTCCCCCCACCCTTCTCCCCCACCCCCTTCTCCCCCCCCCCCATGTTGTCAGATTGCTACTAGCTATTCCAACAAAATCTCGTTGTCATAATTATCTTCATTATATCTTCCCTGTGAGGATCGAACGAAAAGTATTGCTAAGGTAGGAGAATAATAAAATGCCTAGCATTGTTGCCCTCTGTTCATCTTCTTTCCTCTGGCTAGTTGCATCGGAGGACAATGATGTAGTGTCATCGCTGCTGCAGTTCTACTCGCTGGAGACTATGTGGGAACTGTTCACCAGTGAAGCCGGGCTCAGGGACAACGGACTGCACGGTCCTTCACCGGTAATGATGTCAGACGTCTGCCTGCGTGACCACTTCAGGAACCTTTTGGTGACGTTTTGCTGTGTTTGGCTTCGGCCCAGCATAGCTCTGTGGCAATCTTCATGTCTGTCACACCACTGTTCTATAGCCTGACATTTATATTCTTCCTGTGTTGCCTGATGATTGCGTAAGCATGAAACTCAAGAGTAGCCAGGAACTAGCCTTGCTTGCCCTTGTTGTGCTGTGTATTCATTCTCCCTGTATGCACTGCTACTGCTCCTGTAGGTGGGTCGCACTTGGGATTCTGCCTTGTCGTTGACACGTAAGGTTCCGGCAAAGTCCAAAACCGTGAGTCTCCTGGCGTTATAGCCTCAAGTTTAGATTGATGTGTAGTTGGAATTCTAGTTGTTTTCATAGATCCGTTGAATATCTGAGCAGTGCATGAAGTGAGATGTGTCCAAGTGTACCGAAGTCTGAGATGTTTGAAGTCGGCATTATCTGGGCCACAGCCAGCTACAACATGTCTTAGAGTGAAAATTTCTGAAAAATGTTATTCTAGAAAATTGTCACTTTACTTGCCAGCTGCTTGAACTAGACCGCCAAACAAATGTGAGAACGAAATTCAACAAGACGGTATCGCCACCGGTTGATGAATAAAGCCCAGGGTGAATGCACTCGAAAGGAACAATAATAATTATTCTTCATTCCGTCTCAAAAACTTTACGAATCCGTAAACCTTAAAGACATGTTTTAGCTGACTGCGGCCAATCTTGTGTTTGCACCCTTTGTCCACTAGACTATCACGTTCTACTTGGCATGGCACTTTCCGCATCGGTAAGGCTCTCTCTCTCTCTCTCTCTCTCTCTCTCTCTCTCTCTCTCTCTCTCTCTCTCTCTCTCTCTCTCTCTCTCTCTCTCTCTCTCTCTCTCTCTCTCTCTCTCTCTTTTGTGCGAGGGAATTACTATAGGCCTGTGTTGGTCTATAAAGTACTGCCGGCGCCGAAGAACTGGGGGTCAGGGTTCTAGGCTAGCCCGTTCTTATTTTTAGCGAACACAGCAGTTTCGTTCTTATTCCAAGGTACAGTCTCACAAGTACAGTTATGCAGAGTTATACATCTGACTGTACACTATAGTATATAATTATTACGGTTTCCGTTCTTATCTGCAAAAAATCCAGCCTACACCGTTCTTAAAAATTGGTGAAATTCTAGCCTGGCCGTTCTTTGGCGCCCGACAGTACTGTAGGGCTGTATTGAACTATGGGGGTGTTTTGATCTATAGGGCTGTATTGAGCTATGGGGGTGTATTGAGCTATGGCGGTGTTTGATCTATAGGGCTGTATTGATCTATAGGGCTGTATTGATCTATGGGGCTGTATTGGTCTATAGGGCTGTATTGGTTCTTGGGGTGTATTGAGCTATGGGGGTGTTTGATCTATAGGGCTGTATTGATCTATGGGGCTATATTGGTCTATAGGGCTGTATTGGTTGTAGCGGAATCACAGCCATTCCGTTCCCCGGGACGCAGGACACAAAGGACAAGACTGGTTTGTTACATTATTTATATATTATTGACATTACGGAAATGTAGACAACACTCAAAGGGACGAACAAGAAGACTGAAAAAAGGACTCTTGTCTACAAAATCGCGCATGCTCATATCACACATGCACGCGACTAGACGAGACAGTTTGGGGAATGCCATCACACAGGAAAACAACACATCATTTCACAACATGGTCTATGGGGCTGTATTGGTCTATAGGGCTGTATTGGTCTATTGGGCTGTATTGGTCTATAGGGCTGTATTGGTTCTTGGGGTGTATTGAGCTATGGGGGTGTTTGATCTATAGGGCTGTATTGATCTATGGGGCTGTATTGGTCTATAGGGCTGTATTGGTCAATGGGGCTGTATTGGTCTATGGGGCTGTATTGGGCAATAGGGCTGTATTGGGCTATGGGGCAGTGGCTTAGCTATCTGGTAGATCAACCAGGTTTCCTTTATAGTTAGTACGCAACTTTTTTCATGATCAGGACTCTTTCTCTCCCCCCCCCCTACCTCTCCTTCTGTCTTCCTTTATTATTATTATTACTTGCATGTACGCGTTGGAGTCAACCATGCAAGCATGATCCACAACTTCGCTTATGCTGAACATGATAAACAGGACTATGACAGGGGAAAAAAAAGAAAAAAATCTTCCTTTGCTCACCCATATTGTATGCTTTGTCTTTTTTTCCTTTGGACTAGTATGACGAATTGGGGTCAGCCAGGCTATAGGAACATCTCTGAGATGTACGTTGGCAACTACTATGCCCATCTCTATCCTGACATCAATTCTGTGAGTACTCGTCTCTCATTGAACACACGACAAGCTCTTGGATAACGTACATGCAGTACTGTAGCCTGCTGCAGTACATGGTTTTAGTCACACAGGTGTAGGGTGGAAACTCTACGAGGACGATGCCAGGCACATTGCACTTGCCTAGGTCCCATGGATAGCCTTCAAGACATGATTTGTTTTAGCTGGTGTGAACATTATGTTTGGCTGCAACACAGGTTCATTATGTGGAGGCCTACTTCAAACTGGATGATGAATGCAGCAAAAGTGAGAGTCTCGGAGCAGACCATTTCTGAAAGGAGAGGTTCTCTCGTGGGAGTAATGTATGTCTCTTTCCTTGTTGCCTATTGCTACAGTTGCTGAAGTACACACATGACCAGATTGACGATCTGCGGTTACTGACCATGGCATTCAGAGACTGTATGTTTGACAGCACATTGCCATGGCAACTCATTGACAGTGCAGCGGGCCGAGTGTCGCCAATAAGGTAAGGGCCAAAGCAGAGAAGGGTAGGACGGTTGTGTGCTGTGTAAAGTCACCATCTGCATTGAATGTCTCTTCTTTGTGTCAAGTCATGGCATGGTAATTTGTCACTAATTTCGTTGAGTACTATTCTAGTTCAGTTTCCTGAGTCTTGTTTCGTATCTGTCATTTTGGTTTGGGCTACCCCCCCCCCCCCCCCCCCCCCCTGTCTGTCTGTCTGTCTCTCTCTCTCTCTCTCTCTCTCTCTCTCTCTCTCTCTCTCTCTCTCTCTCTCTCTCTCTCTCTCTCTCTCTCTCTCTCTCTCTCTCTCTCTCTCTCTCTCTCTCTCTCTCTCTCTCTCTCTCTCCATTTATCTATTCCACACTGCCATCTTACTAAGCTCCTCTGCCCGTGTTATTGTGTTTATGAGAGGGACTAGGGTTGATGAGCGTACACATCAATACTGTCAGTCTGGCAGTAAGAAGAGTGCCTCTGTCATCTGGATTGCGATGTGTGTGATAGGAGCAGTCTCCTACATGTGGTGTATTATCGGCACATGGATGTGTAATATAAAGATACCAAAACCCGCACGAATGTACAACTCCTGTCTATGGGGTCTGCCACGGCAGAACTTCACATCACGTGACTAACCCGTACGTTCTATTTGCACCCTGTGCATAATAGCTACAGGGTTGGACGCAACCCTGCTTTGGGTACAACTCTCCGCCGGTCACTTCACGCTATTTGCCAGCGTAACCTTTTGAACCATGTCACGTTATGTGAAGTTCTGCCATGGCAGCACTGCATAGAGGTTGTACAGGCACTTAGACGCTCTTGGGGGTTGTGTGCTCTTGGCAATACATGTAGATATGCGCTTTTTCTGGCACTTTAATCATCCTCATTTATGTTCCTCCTATATGCAGGTCTCCAACTTGCATGTGGCTTGGCGATAATCGCCTCTATGCGTTTGAAGGTAAGGTGAACATGATGTGGTCTACAGTTTCCATTTTCAAAGTTCCCCTTGTTGCACACACCTTTCCGGTACACCTGTCTATCCGTGATTCCTTCTGTCTATTCATGATTCACTCAAAGCATGTCTTGAGGAGGATAGTGTTTCGAAAGTAATCATTGATTATTGAAGTAAGATTTTTTGATATTCTGCTATTTCTTGTTTTTGGCTTGGCTGTCTTTGGAAGGTTGTCGGCAAACTGAAGGTGAGCAGTAAAGACATTCATGTGCCGTATTTGTCGGAGTATAGTGCGCACCTTTGTATAACGCGCACCCCCAATCTTCATTGGGGGTGCGCACTTCAATCTTCATTGAAGTACATGCATTTCATATTCGGAGCATAGTGCGCACCTGCGATTTAGGGCCTAAATAGCACATCTAAAGTGCGCACTATGCTCCGGAAAATACGGTACTTGTGTTTATCAGTTCCTATTTCCGTACTTGTCCTATACCGAGTGCTCATTCTAACACACTGTACTTCCAGTTCTAAAGACTTGCTTGCTGCCATGTTAATGTATTCGACTTGAAAAGTAATGGTACGAAAGGCCTTGTCCAAACTATATGGCTTCTGTGCTTTGTGTGCTGATCATTCTCATACCTCACTAAAAAGAGATGCTCCCCTTATCTTGCTCCATTTGCCATGTGTATGAATCCCATGTTTTAGGAGAAAGGCGTATTGGGATGTTTTTTCACTGTTAGGGCCTCCACAGGTGCTGACATTGGTAGTATTGTACTATTGAGCCTGTTTTTCTTCCTACCTGATGTCGAATGCAGCCTCCTTGCACTAGTCCAGTGCTGTGCGTGCATTGTCTTGAAAGACTCTTGTTTCTGTCTCTCATGTCTTGCAAGGTTGCTGTCCGCTGAACTGCACTCATGTCTGGAACTACGAGCAGTCGCTGGCTAAGTAAGTCACACATGTACTGGTTGGAAACTGGTTCTTCTTTGGACCACTATACATACCTTGTAAAAACTATTCTCAAACCAATCCCCAGGCGGGCTACAACACCACGGCGAACACCAAGGTTGTCTGCAGCACCATCCACGCCAAGGCTTACCAGCTTCTTCTTCCGGTCATCCAAGCCTAGTTCACTCAACGTGCTGTCTATGCACGCTATCCCTCTGCGGTGCGGTCTTCCGCATCCTTCAGGGCCGAGAAACATACTTCGACACCACCACTTTAGTTATCGAACTAGTGTACATCAGCTCTTTTTCAGTATTGCTAGCATCCGTCGAGCCATCGATCAGGGGGGTGGAGTAGTCAGCCGCCATCAGCGTATTGATGACTGGTTCACGCATTGTATCGACAATTACCTTTGTGAAGTAGCTGCACATCTGGCGAGTGATGTATGTGGAACCGAGTGAGACACACACATCATGGTGTTTGTCCAGGTGCACGAGACCTGGGAACTTAGCCAACGGGATTTCTTCGCTGGCTATGAAGTAGGACATTTCTTGTAACTTCTCTGCTCCTCTCCTCGCTTGTTGAGCCAGCCATTGCCTTACTGCCATCGGTGCTCCCATTGCCATACCAAATTCTTGATCAAAGAGTGTGTTATCAAAAAGAAAATAATTGTTCTCTTAGTAGTACAAAACTGAGTAGATCAATCAGTAGGTGTCAATTAATTTGGAGTCGACTTGCAGATCTCCGAGGTTGTCCTAGACTTACTTGTCTACATCCCGACCGCTTTGCTGTGCATATCCGATTTGGAATGTTTGACTACATTATCTCTCTTCACAGCAGTCCCCGAAATCCCGTCCACAAAGACGAACGACTGAAATTTCTTAGTCTACGGAGGGAGGGCGTATGCTGCCTGCATAGCTGGCAGAAAATTTACGTCACCGCTGCACCTGCAGCTTTCTCACAGCAAAGCCTGTGTGTCGTCGGGTTTTTTGCCACCAACCTAGGAGCGCATCAATACCCACTGTGGACTGAGGCGCGAGTGCGGACATCGGTGCGAACACTTCAAACACATCTTTCCGGATAACAGTGAATGCCGCCCCTGTGTCCACCAGAGCTGGTACCACTACCGCTTTGCCTTTTTGTCTTCTAAAAATTTTCACTTGTAAATGGCAACCCTTCGTCCTATGTCGACGAACGCATTGGGCAGTTTGGGTGAACATAGGGGAAACAACCCCCCTAGCAATGAAGACCCCGAACCCCAGTAGGCGTAATATTTAGGCGATGCACAAGAAAGGAAGTAGTGCTTCACTTATTGGTGGAGGCCGATATCCATGTCCTCAGCGCTGCCTTCTTCCGCTGTATCATCAAGTCGGGCATGCAGTACTGGATCAGTGTCACCGAGTTGGCCGTGTATTGACCACCCTAACTTGCACCGGCTCAGTGTGGGTGCGTTGGCTGGGCCCTCGATGGTCTCCCTAGGCAAGATGATATGGCAGTTGTCCTGGCCAATCAGCAAGCGCGGCTTCTTTGTCGCGCTTAGAGGGATGTCTGCGCGCTGCTCACATGTTGCTAGCGCTGTCGCGGATGATCGATGTCAACATGCTGGGCTGGTAGGTGCAGCTCCCGAACAGTCCGGGCCGACAGTTGGAGGTCTCCGTCCTGACCGCTCACCGTGATCGTGACCTCTCTGGAATCAGGGTCTTGCTGACACATGTCATTCGTCCATGCTAGCGTCAACTGATCAATGTTGGTGTGCGAGTGCGAGCGCGTGCCTACATGAAATCGTGAACCTAACACCGGTATCCCCAAACCGAGCATGCAGCGCTGCCTCGATTTCGGCTCGATCTCCCTCTGGGCGTCAGACAGTGATTGCAACATGAGGGCCGCACTGCTGTCAGGATTTTGCAGAAAACGACCCGTGCCATGAGCTCTAACTTCGCCTGGAACTCCGCATCTACCGTATCATTAGGTTTGCCAACAGGGACATAGTTATTGGCCTGTAAACACAACTGAAAATCCTTTATGAAGGCCTGTAAATCCTCATTTTAGGAACCACCGAAAGGTTTCGGCATCAGCCACACGGACCCAGCGCCAAAAGGGGATCTCGGGGTCACAAGTATACACACGGACTAAATTTGTTTTTGAACATCGACCTCTGCCACCCACTTCTCAGATGTACTCTTAGTCTCTATTGTACAGACATTTCCGAGGTGGAACCAGACTAGACTAACTAAAGTAATGAACTTACAGCTTGGACGACTGCCAGAGAGAAGGATCAACATGATGCCAATGTCATCAAGAACAAAACGATAGACTGGCTACAAGCAGAAAGCTGTATCATTTCCCCAGGCTTCTGCGCACTGTAAAAGCCATATATATATGTTGGACTCAGTAGAGCGTCCAGCCCCTATATGATGTCCAACCCCTATATAGAGTCCATTGGTCCAAAATCCACTGTACAGAGTCCAAACTTGGAATCAACTGTGAGCTCAAAGTTTAGATGGACATCACTCCCTGTATAGAGTCCAGCCAATTGGCTTCACCCCTATATAGAGTCCATTGGTCCAAAATCAACTGTATGGAGTCCAAACTTTGAAATCAAATATAAGGAGTCTTTATGTGGACAACACTCCCTGTGTAAAGTCCAGCCATATAGGCATCCCCTATCCAGAGTTCGAAATTAGACATAGGATCTGCTGTAAGCAGTGAATATTAACCAGAAAACGGCCTCTCCCTTTAATCCTTTACATCATTCACTTCTCAAGATAAAAAATAAGTATTGAGGCGCCACTGCATCCACTTCATTACATGAAAAACCCTACAAACACCATCCTCAAATCAAGTGGTCTCTTCGCAGACGCTGCAAATTACAATATCTCAATCATGTAGTGTTGCCAAATTATTGTGCACGCACACACACACATGCACATACACACACAACGCCAAGAAAATACCTAGAAAAAAACAAGAATCGAAAGAGAATAATGGAGAGACAAGGATTAATTATTTGTTTTCAAATTCTTGT
Organism: Sycon ciliatum; assembly: GCF_964019385.1. Taxonomy (NCBI): domain Eukaryota; kingdom Metazoa; phylum Porifera; class Calcarea; order Leucosolenida; family Sycettidae; genus Sycon; species Sycon ciliatum. The sequence goes on from NC_088644.1 coordinate 36,330,700, forward strand.
GCGCGCGCGCACACACACACACAAACTTATACAGCGCCAAGAAAACACCAAGAAAAGAGTAGAGACACAATACACAAGCAACTCCAACAGCCATACAAACGTCCACCCATTTACACGTTAAGTCAAGAGGGACAACAAATAATTATACGAAACGAATGCATACGTGGGCGGATGCACGCACGTTTACATACATGTAGTAGTGTAAGAGAGTAACATAGTGCAGTAGTCAGCATAATACTAGCACATGCTGAGAGTGCAATAGCAAGCTTCACCATTGCTCATGGCCATGCAAATGTTCAGCAGCACTCAGTTCCGCAAGCTTCTGAAGATCAGCACACCTCCAACAAATATATAGCACAAGGATACGCTTATTACCGTAATGATGCATGGGATCACATATCTACCAAGTTCTCAACGAATGTGATGCTCAATGAAAATCCATCCACACAAAGACCTGTGAACAGGCGACGGTGGGGACAATAATCTATTAGTAATACGAGGAATAAGATTGTTTGTGCACACTCAAGACGCACAGACACACCACCATACATGTAGTGTACACAGTGTTTCACTTCAGTGCACCTAAATTGAAATGAGATGATTTAAACAATCTGTACAGCGTTGCAGTCAGTCAGTCCTCCCCAAGATGGAAAAGCAATGATTTGTTGTCACGAGGCAGTTTCACTGACACAATGTCATGTTTGTGACATCAAAACGGTTACTTCATGGAATACGAGTACATGTATTAGCTTGAGAAGCTTTTTCTTGTCATCGGCATACAAGAAATCCTCCTACTACTACTACTACGGTACACTGGCACTGCGTTTGTGGATCCCATTGTATTTGACATCATACTAGAGCCTAGTAGTAGAGGAAGAGTGTCGTGGAGTTCACATAATTATCACAGGGATAAAAATACTTTTCTCATGAAATAAAATAATAATTGATGATATCTAGACGATCGTATACGATTGATGCAAAGTCCTTGCAGTCCTTGAGGACTATTACGAAGTGGTTGATTACTTTTATGGCATTCATTCAAGCAACATCAAACAAAAACGCGATACGATCCTTGAAAATGGAAAAAAAATTCAAGCATAACGACAGCCTACACAGCAGACCAATCGAAACGAGTAAAAGCTTCCTTACCTCAGTCATCGTCCTGCCATGTAGTTCGACAGCCTTTTGACACGGTGGTACAGGCAGCTCTTGTCCAGTCAAACAGGGTATCCTTGTGGCGTCGAACGAAAGAGAGTGTCAGTGTATCTGACTCGTCAGATTGGAACTGTGCTGAACTTTTCTCGTTCTCCGCTTTCTGCTTTCATCCCTCGCTCTGATGAATCCGTTCAAACGCCTTCCTGGCAGCAATGGCCAGCCAAACAGGGGATCCTTGTGGCGTCGAACGAAAGAGAGTGTCAGTGTACCTGACTCGTCAGATTTGAACTGTGCTGAACTTTTCTCGTTCTGCAATTTCTGCTTTCATCCCGCGCACGGATGAAACGTCTTCAGAGAACCACAAGACGCTTTCCAGATTTGATTTTGAACGTCTCCTTATCCTCCTTGGTTACCTCGAGACAGATTACTGTCAGCAACTGCACAGCAGAACTGGCAGCCATGGCTGAAGTGAAGAAAGGAATGCGCTGCCATGAGGCAAGCAAAACTGAAAAGGTGTTTTCTCTTTCGGGCACAACACACAGGACGGCGTTACTGGATAAACTGGACTCCTGGACTGTGAATAGGGGACTTGTAGAAAAAGTGTACTCCTTATAGGGGATTCCGCGGCAGGATGAAGCTGATCAAAACTGAGTGGACTCCTGGACGCTGTATAGTGGATTTTGGACCAATGGACTCTATATAGGGTACTGGACATCATATAGTGCATGGACTCTATACTGAGTCCTACATATATATAACGAAGTGCTAACTCTAACGAGTTAACGAGGAGAGATCTGTCGTTAAAATGGAAATCGTTGTACAGAAATCGATACAGTACTGTTGCTATTGAGCGTTGAGAATGAGTCAGAATCGTTACCTTTTTGTTGACGTAAACCAGTCAATTTTAGGAAATCGTTATATATGCGCCTCGTTAGAATAATGGCTTTTACAGTATCACAGGGTATAGTTTAAGGGTATGGTGTGTGTACAGCGTCAGCAGAAATACAGACACAAAAGAGGCAAGGAGACCAGAAAAGAGCTCCGACAGCGGAGTCACGACGAAACAAGATTACTAACCCTACAAGACTACCCCGTGGTCGTGGAGGAACCCGTGCAGGTAGCCAAAAAGATAATACAACATGTCATGTCAGTACGAAAGTACACTAGGGAGGCTTCACGTGGGTTTTTTCCACTTCAACGTCAAGGCCAACATCTCCTGTTCGGGTTTGATGAGTTTGCGTCGCTTTAGGCAAGCGACGTGCACATAGTTCAGCATAGACAGGAAATTGATTAATATTTCTAAATCAGTTGTAAGCGCTCTATCAATTCGGAAACCTTGACATGAGACGAGAATTACATTCTGCAACAATTCCTGTAGAACTCACGTTGGCTTCGAACGCGAGTGTAGTGCGATTCACATTCAAATTCCATGTTCAACTCTATCCCGATGCCAAATTTCATGTCACGCCCAAAAAGCGTCATGCGAACCTTGCCTACCGAGTACGAACATGAACGAGCAAAGGATAGCATGAACTTCATCAAAAGGCATACAGTATGGTGCAGCATAGTCAGGGGATGATCACAGATCACCAAAGCTTTCCCACACACACACAAGGAACAGTGGAATAAATTGTCTCTACTACTCTACTACTCGAACTTCTCGCTCTGCGCAATCACCAGGAGACAGATGCTCAACAGACTATACCGTTGACTGCATCCCGCAGAGAAAGTGATACCCCTTGACACCTTGGTGGGAGAATGGTGCTTCGAACGGTCAGCGCAATGATTTGGTGGAAGCAAGAAACTTGAGTAGAGACGGATTACATTCCACTGGGCCTTGTATGTAGTACGTATAGTCCATGCAGGACACCGGTGTCTGCACGCGGAGCCAGCAACAGTTCATTGGCCCATGACGAACAACGTGACAGGCCCAGAGTCTATGCACTGGTTGTGCATGTCTACAGCTGGAGTGCATGTACGACACAGTCACCGTATCGCTTTTACTGACAGCGCGAGCTAGCATGATAGCCTTTTATGTATCTCAGTTTCTTGCGAGTCGCACTCGATCAATTTTGTATCGTACACTGCGATGCAACACTGGACTAGTTCATTCCTGAGAAGTAATGAGAAGTAATGTTAAGGTGCAAGTGTGAAGAAACCTCACAAGCATGTGATCAGCATTGTGACAGCAGGTTTCTTCACACTTGCACCTGTGTTCCACCTGATGAAAAGGCATTGAGAGTACTTGTGCAAAAAGTGGGAAAGTTTCTTGTGAGGAGCCTGAGCTTATTCTTTTCATGAGTGCTGACGCAATGTGGCAAGACATAGATGCTGAGAGGGAATTTCCATTTACTTCGTTTATAGTCCCTTGGCTTTGAAGTACTTCAGTGAAAGGTAACTGATTCTGTGCAGGCAAGGGCATTTAGAATATACATGTTTGTTCTGTTCTCCACTCTATGTGATGCGCACTAGCCTGTGGCCCGTCTTGGAGCAAACCATGAGAGACGTCGACCTCTCTGCTGGACATCAGGTTACACCAGTGGGACGTCTTGTGTCGTGAGTATTCTACACGTATCTCTGTAGCTTTGTATATGTACTGCTGAAAGAAGTGACTGTTGCCTTTTATGGCCCTACAACTGTATTTTCTCTATTTCAAGTCTCCCATAGAGGCCCATGCTCCAATAGAAGCTCAAAATTAGGGCGGTTAAAAAATGCAAGCCTGGAGTTTGTACCAGTGATAGTACGTATGTGGCTATATGTAGCTGATCCACCTGTTTCATGGTCTTGCCTGAAGTAGCTAGACCCATCACACAACAACCTGGGTACCATTTGAAAGAACGCGTTCTGGAAAGGATGGCTCGAGCAAACACCGTCCAGAACAAGTCACAAGACCATGCGCAGTCAGGCACAACTAATGCGTACATAAATTACAACTCAACTTACGTATACCACGTCCTCCACCCTAACTACATGGGAACTTGCTTAGTATGTATCCGGGTAAGACATACTCCCGGTTAGCACGGTCCTCTTTCGCTGCACAGATTTCTACCACAGGCGTGTGTGCAAATGTGTACGGGTACGAGGTACACTGATAGGACATACAATTCACGTAACTTTGAAGTACGACGGACGTCAGGGAATTTCCTATGCTCCCTTCATAGAAAAGACTCTGGGATTAATTGTTGCTTTGGTGTGAGAAAGAGCCTGATCAGGTGAACCAGAGAATGAAGTTTGGGCTGTTGGCTATATCGGCACGGTTGACCGCCTGGCTGGTGTGGTTGTGCGATGAGAAAATTAATCATGATAGCCTTAGGTAACGAACCTCGCAGGGATGCGGCGTCTTTACCCACAACTGTATACGGATCATACTCTTGTGTGACGAGTTTTGCATCATATCAAGTTGGTTGTTGATGATGGTGAACCTGGGTAAAATTGACTCTCTTCTTGAACCTTTTGTCAGGAACTGTCCATTTTCTGTTTGTAACTTCCCTTAGGCGAATCAATGTTCCCCTGGAGTTGAAACCTACTTGGATGTACTGGGATAATTACGACACTGACTTGAAGAGCTGCTACGTGTGTGTGGACGGTGAGCTTGGCGGAGTGCTGAAGTTGTACAGAGAGGTAAGAATGTAGCTTCCTTGTAGCTGCATGTATCTGCAGGCTTAAACCTTTTTCTTTCTTTTTTTAGTGAATTGCAAGATTTTTTTCATTCAGATTACAACAGATAGTCATGGTTGCATGTATCTACTTTCTCTGAAGTACTGATAGATACCAATCCTGTGAGAGTTGGATTTGACGTGTAGACCTTACTAGCAGTGGGGGCTTGTCAGGAAGTCCACAGCGAGGCGATGGTTTCATGTGTGACCTCGTACCTCGGCATGTACCATTTCACTAATTCTGTTTCCCTAGGTGCAAATCTCCACGTGGTAGTGTATTGATGTGCTAGTACAAAGCAGAACTTATCGTCTTCACGAATAGGTCAGTCACTTTGCAGTGTTCTTGTAAGTTTTCGCCGTGCAGTATTCCGTCTTTGTTTCTAGTGCACCCTGCATAAGCAATAACATACGAATAGATTGTGCACCCCAGCTGGGCATGAGCAGTGGCTAGATTCATTGGGATACACTACAACTTGGTTCCCTTTTTTGTGTGTGTGTTTTTGTGTGTTTTTTGTGTTTTTCTACAAATTCAGTATCGATTGGGTGCAGGTCTAGGCTTCTTGAAGACAATGTGGCCCGCCGCCAAGGCAATCATGAACAGATGGATGACTGTGAACGACCAGGGCGATGGTAGGTCATTCAGATCCAGGTCGGTTCTGGCTATCCATCTACTAGTATAGTAATGTCAAAGATGTATGGCCACGTTATCTTCTGTAACACCATGGGTTTTGTATTGATTTGACTATGAGGACGGTGTATACCTCTTCGGCCCACTTCAGGAGTGTCGTTGGTTGAAACTTCCCTCTTATCCTTCTTGTCTTTCTTGCCGTAGCTGGCTATCAGCCCTTTCTCGGACTACGTGTGCCAATTGGGCATGGACCACGAGTTGAATGAAATATAACGGCCGTGTGTTTTTCTTTGGTTGTATGTATGAATTTTTATAGATTTTTGGTAGGAGGAAAGCAAATCAGCACACGAAGCACAGAAGCCATAAGTTGAAACTATATTATAGTTTCGACTAGGCCTTTCGTACCATTTCTCTTCAAGTCGAATACAATGGTGATTAACAAGGTAGCAAGCAAGTCCTTATAACCGGCACTTTGGCGGTCAGAGCATTGACAAAAATAGCACTTGAAAAATAGCTCTAGTGGCGCCAACAACATATTTGGCGGTCAGAGCATAGACCAAATAGCACTTTAAAAGATAGCGCTAGTGGTGCCAACTACACAGTGAGACAATGAATATTACCAGTATCAGACAACAGTGGGGACCACGGTACTAAATGAATATTACCAGTATCACACAACAGTGGAGACCACGGTACTACAATGTCAAAACAGTGACAACTTTCGCACATACTTCTTTTGCACGCACAGTTCAGGCTTCAACTTGGCAATTTACACTGCCTCCAGCACAGTTGATCGCATAGAGCAGCACATCCCCAACAAACTCGTACGGACAGTTACAGGAACAACAACGCCGGTTAGGACAGGGAGAAGCCGAGCAGTCAAGGACATCACCGTCACCGTTACAAAGGGAGAAGAAAATCCACATCGATCAAACCACCAGCAACTGTCACGAGACGAAGTGAACGGCTGCGTCTCCGCAACAACGCTCTGCAACAAGCGGCTCATACAGGATCGGCATGTGGAACAGTGTGTGACTCCTCGCCCGACAGAGAAGTCGCCAGCGGCACAGCTGCGATGCACAATAGCTACCACAGGAATGGACCAACAATGGACCAACAGACAATGACGATAATGAGAAGGACTCGGCGATACTCCGTCACCTGAGATCGTCACCAGCCTGCCTAAGTGCAGTCTGCAAACATGGCACCCACTCTCACTTCATGGTTCATGCGCGTGCGCGCAACAAATCTCACCTTGCTATGCTGGAGGCAGTGTGCATTGCCAAGCTGAAGCCTGAACTGTGCGTGCAAAAGAAGTATGTGCGAAAGTTGTCACTGTTTTGACATTGTAGAACCTTGGTCCCCACTGTTGTCTGATACTGGTAATATTCATTGTCTCACTGTGTAGTTGGCACCACTAGCGCTATCTTTTAAAGTGCTATTTGGTCTATGCTCTGACCGCCAAATATGCTGTTGGCGCCACTAGAGCTATTTTTCAAGTGCTATTTTTGTCAAAGCTCTGACCGCCAAAGTGCCGGTTATAAGGACTTGTTTGCTACCTTGTTAATCACCATTGTATTCGACTTGAAGAGTAATGGTACGAAAGGCCTAGTCGAAATTATATGTCTACTGAGCTTCGTATGAATTTATAAGAAAGATAAAGGACCAAGGAACTACTGTATGACTTCTTCAATATGCGGAGGCTCCACTGCAGCTAATTAATCACGGTGGTTCACCATGGTGCTGAAGAAGGAGATTAAGACATGTGTATGATTGTGCTATCATTTCTGTGTGCAGGTACAATGAAGATTGCACAGCCAAACACATACGACACGGCCATGTACGGTGTCAACACCTTCATCGGGGCGCTCTATCTCTGTGCACTGAAGTAAGTTCAACGAGTACAAGAATGAATATTGAATCCCGTTTGAAGTGCTCCGCATCGCAGATTGATATCTCTACAGATGCTAGCTGTCAGAATACTGGACATACTGTTTTCTGATGATCGCTTAGTGCGTGAAACTCAGAGTTAAAACACTTTCTCTGTCCTCTTATTGTTTGAACCAGCTCTGCCTCTCGGTATTGAGCACTCTCTTGGACAGCCTGGAACCTCTCTGTTTTACATGTGCATATTATGATACTGACAGTATGATAAGTCGGAAATTTTCGGCCAGAGGAAAACGGATGACATTTTGAGGAAAATTTCACGATGCTCGAAGAGTTGAGAGACTTATGTTTCAGTGGCGTAGCTGCTCCACCTTTTAGGGATGCACACCTAAAATTCTTAAATCAGTTCATACTTACAGTAGTAGTGGGTTTGTAATTGATATTGCACTGTACGGGCATACAGCTATTCAGCTACAGCTTCATGAAGTTACAGTTGCACGTGGACCTTGCGCACCGGCGCTCGATTCTTCTTGCCTAAAGCAACATGCCCTGAAACGCGATGCCTAGACCATTGCAGGCCCGAACATTCACATGCTGAACGCAGGTTGAGCGATTTTTGACATCCGCCATGCAGCGCCTGAAATAGATCTGAAATCAAGATCTGGCTGCTTGGCTCAAACATAAGGTCCAGTTCTGTGTTGGACTGTTGCTAGCAGTCAATGAAATTGAAGGGCTATGTTGGAAGGGCTATGTTAGATATTTTGGTGCATAGTGTGATTGAGTTCCCATCTCTGATACTTATGAACTCGGGGCAGAATTACCGTCCACAGTGGATTCACATCGTATAAAAGTTAATAATAAAACGTAACACACTCGAATCTTGGATGACGACTACGCCCTAGCCTAGCGGTTAGAGCATCACTGGCCATAAGCGAGGCTCCCTGGTTCGAGTCCTGGTGGTGGCGGTCAGTGTTTCTTCCGAATTTTCCCGTCTACAACTTTCCCTCAACTAATGAACACTCGAATCCGTTTCTGTTTTACAGGGCGTCAGAGAAGATGGCCTTGCTGGACGATGATGAGGTCAGTTGATTCTATTGTGTGCACGTGTGGTGTCTGTAACTGACTTTCTGCAGTAGTTTTAGGTTGACAGTGGCAAGTTTTAATCATACTCCTTTGTGAGTAGTCTGAATCATTGTATTTCCATGGAAGCGACTTGAACCCAGAAACTCCCTATGCATGTGATACACAATATCATGTACAGCTTTCTAACCTGATGAATGCTTTCTTCAGTATCAACACATGGTTGGTTGACTAAAAGTGATGCGGCCAAAGCCTGACCAGCTGGACTTGCTGCGCACCTCTACCCTTGTCATATGCCTTTGTCCTGCACATCTGCCTTGCACCTCCGCCTTGCGCCTTGTCCTGTGCACAATTCCCTGCACCCTGCGCCCCTGCCCTTCACCCTGACCTGCGTCCCTGCCCTACGCCCCTGCCCTGCACCCTTCTCTACGCCCCTGCCCTATGCCATTGTCCTACGCCCCTGCCTTGCGCCCTTGCCCTGCGCCCCTGCCCTGCGCCCTTGCCCTGCACTTTGCCCTTCGGCCCTGCACTTTGCCCTACGCCCCTGCCCTGCACCCTGTCCTGTACCAAGTTATTAATGGCTGTACTGATGCCTGTGTATGCCGGTTGCAGGAATTGGCCAAGACGTTTGCTGACCGCTACGCGCTAGGACGACAGTCTCTTGACAGCAAGTGCTTCACGAACAGCCAGTGGTACACGCAGCAAGTGGATCCGGAAGCACAGATCAAGATTGTCGGAGAGTGTGAGTGTGCTGGACATGTAGAGAAATGCTGGCCTTACTAAGACTAGCTGTTATGCGTGTTCCTTATAAGTCTTCTTTAGCGATTTTCAGTTTTACTAAGGATAGTTACTGACTGACCGAATCCATCGATGTCACATCCGGTGTCGCCCGGAGAGGGGGCTTAGGTCACCAATAGTATTTTCAAAACGAAAAGTTTTCGTTTGGGGGTGGGTGGGTTTGAAGGAGTTTCGTTTTGAAAATAATTATTGAATGCAGATGGAGAATGCCCAGTTACATGTGGGTGTCGAAAATTAACATCAATATTAACATCAATATTTTATTTGAATTCGTTTTACCTGCAGAAAAGGTAGGTGGGTGGGTGGGTGCTGAAAAATACTAAAACTTTTCGTTTTGCAAAAACTATTGGTAACCCCAGACGGCCCCTTATTTAGATATGAGCCCCGGCCAGCGAAAACCAGCACTTGTGTACTTGATATCAATCATCAAAATGTGACGTCAAAGTTTGGGACGCGCAGTGAGTTGGCTTTTGAAGATTCTTTTTCGATCGACTAGGTGTCTTTGTTGTCAAAGGAGTTTCAAGTGTCTTCAAATGTCTCTGGTCAATTGATTTTAGCGCTAGGTGAGAGCTCGTCACAGGGAGGTTGAGTTTAGACAGAGCGATGGCGACAGGTGTCGCGACAAGGACTTAGGTCCAGAGTTGTCAGCGTGAGACTCCCTGTACGAAGCGGCGCTGAAAGTTAGTTCGCGATCGGAATTATTTCTTTGGTGGCGATCTCGCTGAGTTTGTCCAGCAGTGGCGAGTCTCATATGCATAGCAACGAAGAGCCCTCATAAAATCGACACTGGATACTGGTGGCGACGGAAGTCAGCGCTGGAGTAATAGCGACTGCGAGGAGAAGCTGAATGTCGACCCACTGAGCGATCCGTATTTCTACATCGACAACAATGATGTTGCAGACACTGATGGAGGGCTTCTCACAGTGCAAAACAGAGCGTAGTATTATCAGTACTCTACCTTGCCAGACGACGCCAAGCTGGCTGCTGCCTGTGCTGAGAAAAGGGATCCCTAAAAAGTCAAACCGGCTGAACGCTTTGGGGCAACATCTTCACGTGCTACAAAACGCGAGTATTCGCTCGTATCATTGAAATACAATTATGCTGAAATCATGGTCTGAGTGAAAGTGTGCAAGGGAGTGGATGTCAGTGGTATTGGTCAGTACATCTATCAGTATGGCAAGCTTTGGGACAACGCTCAAACTGCCACCACAGAGGTCCCTGAACACAATTTGGAAGGCCAGCCACCAATCATCGTTTTGCACTCTGGTGTTGTAAAGAAGGTAGTGGTGTATACGGAATATCGTCACACTTCTGAACTACTCATGCCTGCAGCACCAAGAGGGCAAGCCTGACTTGCATTCTATTTACTTACATGTACCTGTTCCACATCACAATTAGAAACTGTAGGATCAACTTGCATGGGGTCACTAGGCATGGATGCTGCGCGAACTGTACCGAATCTTGACCTGTGTGACTTCAAACTCTATTTTCCATGCTTTCGCTTATCAGATTGTCACCAAACTTGATAACTTGGATGATTAATAGTGTAGAATCAATTTCGAGCGAAAAAATAATTTTTGAAAAAATTACACATGTTCAGGTTTCTGCTGGCTGGGGCTCATATATTTCTCTCAAAGGTCGCATGTGCAGTAAGTTTTCCCCATCTGAATTTTTCTTCTCTTGCCATGGCTGGCTAACGCCCCCTCCTTTGCATTGGCTTCTGCCATTGGACGGTGAAATAAATAAAAAATAAATAAAAAATAAATCCACCACAGATCCTGCCGGTTGCATCTCTCCTGCATAGGGAGGTGGCATGATTACACCATGCATGGCAGCTTTATGGGGAGAGAAAGTGTCCTCAGTATGGATGTGTTGTTTGTTTGGAAGTGTGTGCTAAGGGAGGCTCTACTGTACCTTTTAAAAAACTCATTATTTTCTGATGAGTGCCTTTTGTCGTGAAACTCAGAGTAGCAACAAATAACTCGTTGCATTTCGTCTGCCGTGTGTTTCATTGTGTGATGTATATGTACATTGTGTGTACAGCTACGTTTGTGGACTGTCTTCTTGGCCAATGGTGGGGCTACATTCTTGAGCTCGGCGACATTCTGCCCTTGGACCACTGCCAGAGCACTGTAGTGAACATCTTTGCTCGCAATCACCGTGATTCGTTCGTTCCGAGTAAGTCACGTTATGCTGTGCATGATCACATGAATGGCTAGTCTAATATCACAATCATACTCTTGTGTCCCTGCACCCCCCTCCCCAGCCCATTCCCAAAGAACCGCCCACGGACCATTGACCTGCTTCTCAAATTTCTGGCACGAATCGTTTCACTGTGTCATTTCTGTAGCAATCGCAAGGTCTGTGATGAAATATCCTACGCAGATCACTCCAGGACATCTGGTACTCATTTTGACTCTCCTTTGACCTCTGCCAACTCTATTGCCATTGGCAGTATTTGCCGTACCCTTGAACACGCTTGAAAACCTGAACATTTATCTTCCACGGGGGAAAAAATCACCTCGAAATTTGTATGTTATGAAGTGTGCCGGAATTTCTTATTGAAAATGCCCCTTGAGCAACCCCCTGAAATTTGTTGTTCATTGGTCATCATTGCTCTGTTGTACCAGTGCCTACTGATTCATGTGTTACTACCCCATGCCCAGGCGAGCAATCACCACGTCCGTTCTATGACCAACGCGATGCTGGCATGGTCATTGGCTGCTGGCCTGACGGTGTCCCACCACCGAACAGACTCACGTATACAACGGAGGTGCGTAGCCGGCATGTTTTACGGCCATCGCACAATATGGAATACTATTTTGGGCTAATGCCTCACAATGAGTAGTGTCGTTTATCATAATTATACTGTAAACCATGTAAATTTAGGTGCATCAACATTTCGGTGCCAGGGACCTGCCAGGTTTCAGGTGTAATGTAGAATTAGGTGACCAGGTTCCCCTTCACATACAGTGCATACTCTAGTGCATTTTAGGTGTAATTTAAATTTAGGTGCCTGTCTTCCCTACCGAGATCACCGAAATTAAAAGTTACACCGAAAATAACATATTTTACTGTCACAGTAACTATATCGAAGCTGTAACCAAGTTTTGGACCTCAGTTTCGGGTGCTTTTGGTGTCATCAATTTCGTGCTCACAGTATCGTACACCAACAGTTGTGAGCTTGAGAACAGTGCACCTGACTGCTGCGTTGATCAGTACTGGTAGTGAGATGTTACTTTTGTGTTATCCCATGCAAGACACATGTTGCTGTGCTGCTGCTGCTGTTGCATCATGTGTTCAATGTTGCCTGCGTATTGTCTGTGTATTGTGTTGTTCAGTGTGCGTGGACTGGTCTCTCTCACTACTTTGCCGGTCTGTGCATGTACATGGGACAGAACGATATTGCCATGCAAGGTTAGTCGTCGTTGCCATGCTCACTACTCCCTAGTTGATTGCTTTCAGAGTGGAACTAGTGTTAGACGAACCCTGCTCCAGTAGGTCGTAGCCTAGCATGCTAAGATGATAGGCCAGTGGTTGTGGGGCATTTGGCAGCATTTCAGTGTTTCAATAAACATACCGCCTGACTAAGAACTGAGCAGTGAGGTGTATCCTCTCCATTGTCTTCAGTGACCACCCTACTTCAAGTATGTTGCTTAGCGAACTAGCTTCTAAATACGATTGGTCTTTGTTCACAGGTCCCACCTGGAACTAGGTACGGTAGAGCCTGACAGTTAGTCAGTGACCCTTCTCAGTGAAGACTGGTTAAGCAAAAAAACAGCGCTGTATAGCCCAGATGCTCTATACCCAAGGTCAAATCACTTACAAAGGATATGTCTATACCCCAGGTCAAATCACTTGCAAAGGATATGAAGGTTCCATAATGTTCTCTTTATCTGATGCAAAGACTGCTAAAGAGATCAGTACTTTTTCCTGGGTGCTATAATACTGAAATATCATTTGACTTTTGTATCCTAATTCAAGTGTTGTCATATCCCAGTCATCCGACTTGCCGATTTCTCATCATGTGTGTCTGTACAGTTTTGGAGGATGCTCGTTACTGCTACGATGGTACCCGCCGCAGTCCGTGGAATGAGATTGAGTGTGGTGACCACTACTCACGCCCAATGTGTGCCTTCCAGCTCTTTGCTACTGCGTCAGGCATTGTAAGCTTCTCCTGCCCATTCCTCTAACAAACACTACACATCACTGAGTAGTACATACTTCGAAGTAAGTTAGTGATAGAGTTAGAATTACAGGTCACAGAGTGCTGAAGTGAGTAGTGCCGCGGTCAACTCTTTCCCCAATGTGTCAGCTGATCATCCTATCTTTGTTCTTGTGATCTACAGTGCCACAATTAATCTCTTTACACATTGTGTCAGCTGTGTCATATCATCTTGTTCTTGTCTCTCTCCCTCACTCTACGCAGACTTGGGAGGCCTTACCCGACACTGGCGGTCTGCGTGTTGGTTTCAAGCCTCGCATCGGACCCAACAACTACCGCGGCTTCTACAACCTGCCCAATGCTTGGGGACAGTTCTCTCAAACTGCCGATGACGTCTTTATGAGCGGGACTGCTCAGGTAAGCAGTGCAGCATCTGCGTGTGCGTGCGTGCATGCGTATGTCCATGCAGAAATCTTTTTTGGCTTTCCTGACTTGCTCTTAACATCAGAATTAGACTTCTTGCTTTGAGCAGCTGCCTTCGAGTTTTTAGTAGGAGCTGCTTTCAGCCTACCCGTTGCAGCCCTAATTCATTTCTTACCCATGTGGGGTAATCACCAGATGACACTTGGGCTTTGAGCTTCTCTATCTTTAGCGTCTGCTCACCCAACACCTTCCGTGCAGTACATAGCCGTTTGACACACCGTGTAATATATACTCCTGGACTTCCTTGTCCATGTTGACGGTGCTGACAGAAGCTACGGGCATTCTGGCGCTATCAGCTCGACTATGGAGAGGGCACTCGCGTACGGTGTAAGGGCGTCCAGCAGTGCATTATCAGAGATCCAGACAGGAAGATCGGAAATGTGTAATCGGAGGGTCAGATCAAGTACATGTGCAACCAAAATACTCTTTATCTAATAGATAGTGAACAGCCCTCTTCAACAACATGCTCCACACTGGCAGTGAACAAGAAGGTTACAATGCACTCATGCTTGGAACTTATCTGCACAGATTTGAGGTAATCGTACCCGGCATCACCAAGCGCATTCTCGAAATCCACCGATTTGATCCCCAGTGGACAATCAAATTTCCCCGACGTCTCCCGCATCTGCTCGGAACTCAGTGCCATCCAGCGGGGTCTCGATTTCCCAGTGCTAGCCATAGTGGGTGGTAAGGGTGGGTGCACGCCCTGAATCCGCTTCACGACACAGGGGGTATCACTTTCACGAAAAAAGGGTGCGGAGCTCTCGAATCTGCATCCGCACCGTGTGCCCAATTATTAGGCTAGAGAATAACCAGGGCAGCATGACCATGACTGAAGAGCCGAGTTGATAAGAGCACCACATCCAGCTTATCGTCCAGGGTTGTTCTCACAAAGAGTATCATGCATAGTAATCAGTACATGTGGGGTAGTGCCTTTGCTGTTTGCATTACGCAGAGCTCACTGACTTGTCAGTTTGAGCACTCTGGCAAGGTACCTTCGGGCCTGATTGGCAATTTTTATTTTCATTGTTATCAGGTTCGGCCTCATTCCCTCTGTGCTGCGCTGATGAGTTCACTAAGACCGAAACAGCATGCTGTCCGCAGATTGAGTAGTAATCAGTACATCAATATTACTACATGTACTGTCTTGATGACACTGGTTAGACATGACCTTTCCTGTTGTCATGCCCACTGTAACCTACCAGTGGTCTATTATGGTCGTGAAGCCAGGAAGAGCAACGGCTTGCGCCACTCTGCAGCAATCAACATTTGATCGAGAATACCAGGGTTTCCTTCTCTTTCATTTCTCTTCCTGTTGTATGTTACTGTAGATCACAGCTGCTTACGGTACACTGGCCATTGCTCAGCTCTGGTTGCCCTTCCAGAACGCTAACTTGGAGCAGATCGCCGTGGAGCTCGGTTCAAAAAGCTTTCCTGTGGAGAGTGCTGAGCTGGTAAGAACTCAGTCCATGCCCAACTTTGCCGGGCACAGCTGGCCCAACTATAGTCCCATTCCAACATTGTGCATGCCCAATATTTTGTTGCAGAAACGGTGTACAATACTGTCGGGCACCGAAGAACTGTGGGGGGGGGGGGGGGGGGCAGGGTTATAGCCTAGCCCATTCTTATTTTTAGCGAACACAGTAGTTTCGTTCTTATTCCATGGTACAGTCTTACATGTATCTATGCAGAGTTATACGTCCAGCCTACACCGTTCTAAAAATTCGGCAAAATTCTAGCCTGGCCGTTTTTCGGCGCCCGACAGTACTGTAAGCAATTGCGTGAAATACTGCTGGACCATATTGGGGAAGAGTGTGGCAATGGTACAACATCATTTTTTTCATATCATTTTCATGGGTTTTTTCTTGCGTATTCCCTGCTCTTTGTAGAACACGGAAGGGTATCTTCAGCTGAACTTCTCGGGTCTTGTGCAACTCAACCGAACCAACACGCCGCTGAAGGTTACCATAACGACATCGGAGTGATTGCTAGCCTTGCAGATGGGAAATGTGAGTGGCGCAAGGTTTTTTTATTTCGAATGCCGTCCACAATCACTACTCGTAACTGGGACTGTACATTCCGAATGTTTACGTTTCACCCAATTTTGCTTTGTATCTTATCACGTATGCGCTGGTATCTTGCTGTGTCTTGCCTCTGTTACCATTTCCCTAATATCTACCCTATACTGCCTGATTCAAAGTTAGTACCGCTTCTTTTCTTACCGGGTCATATACACCTTTTAAAAGAGAAATTAGGTGTATTTGATAGAAAAATAGCTTTCTATCCACACTATGCATGTACATGTGTGTGGGTAATTGGCAAGACCCATTCTTTGGTGATGTTCCAGCATTTATTTTTACATTTTCCATACTCTTCTGCTTTGTGACCACTGGCGATAAACTAGACATTGTGCTCTGAGCCTCGCAGTCGGGGTTTGCATCGTAACATTCAGCGTCGAATTCGAACTTGCGTGAGACTTTATGCAGAATGCCGGGATCACCATTGCAACTTATTATTATATTTTTCCTTATTCATACCTCACCATTGCTACAGGCTATTGTGGTGTTGATGGTAATGCGGCCCCTAGTGCTGGTGCCATTGTATTCCATTGCATTACTATCGTTATCATAACACTGGGCAGGATTTTCCATTTCACTTGCCATGTAAATAGAATGAATGCAAAATACAACTACTGCCCCTGTCTGTGATGATATCCTGTCTGCTGCTCGTGCTGCTGTTCTTTCCGCTGCGGTTGCTGCTCGTGCTGCTGTCCCCCCCCCCCCATTCTATCCCTGTTGCATGTATTCTGCTGCTGCCCTTCTCTGCTCTTCCTGCTGTCCCTGCTGCTGTTGCCCCTGCTGTGGCTGTTCTTCAAGCCGCCCTGTCTGCTGCTGTTCACTCCCCACCCCCACCTGCTGCCCCTGATACAGTCCCCAGTGCTGCATTGTTTTGTTTTTTACCCCTACTGGTTCTTCCCTTGCTGTGGAACAAAATATTGTATTCGAGCTCAACAACACAGCTTGCTACTTGTGTTCCTGATGCTGCCCCATTCCTGCTGCTTCTGCTGCTGCCCCTGCTGGTGATGCCCCCTGCCCCACTTCTGCTGATGCCCCTGCTATTGCTGTAATTGCTGCGGCTGTCCCCGCCTATCCTGCTGTTGCTTATCTGATGCCCTTGCTGCTTGTCCCTGGTACGGCCCCTGTCCCTGATGCTACCCCTACTCTGCCCTTTCTGCTGCTGCCCCTGCCCATGCTGTCCCCTTCCCCTGCCCTTGCCCTGCAGACTCTGCCTGTGCTACTACCACCACCCCTTCTGCTGATGCCCCTGCTATTGCTGCATGTAATTGCTGCGGCTGTCCCTGCCTATCCTGCTGTTGCTTATCTGATGCCCTTGCTGCTTGTCCCTGTTGTAGCCCCTGATGCTACCCCTACTCTGCCCTTGTCTGCTGCTGCCCCTGCCCATGCTGTCCCCTTCCCCTGCTGCCCTGCCCCTTTTGCCCTGCAGACTCTGCCTGTGCTACTACCACCACCCCTCCTCCCATTTTTGCATTGCTGTTGATATAGGATTTCCAGCTCAAGTGGACATGCTCTCTGATCTAGCAAACCATGGCAACTAGCCAGCGAGCGGTAAACGGTGTGCAATAGCATGCAGCAGCTGACCACTTTAAAGCAAAGCAGGATAAGGCCATGGTTAAAAATGAAGTTGATTCTCAGGTCATGACCCTGTGAAAATCGGTACGTGCGAGCGATTTTTTATTTTATTTCCCACAATTTTTTTATTTCCAAAGATAGGGTCACACACATACATATGTACGTCACTGGTTCATATAATTATTTTATTCCCGTAGCTATGCAGAAGACGTTACTTCAGTAACGTCTGGCGCTAGCCAGGGTCCACACAGCTTTAATTTGGTGTTTGTTTGTGTGTTTGTTTGTTTGTGTCACGCCTGGCGCTATCCGTATCTGACGGCAAAAAAGCATAGGATGTAGGGGTGAAACAATTATACCGAGTACTCGAGTACTCGCTCGGTTTTTTCAAAAATAATCGTACTCGGAATAAATCAGAGTACTCGTTCATACGTGGTACATGCATTTTCTACAGAAATCTGCAGTTTCAGGGCAGCAGTCGGCAGATGGTGATGTGCAGACTGTGTGGTGAACATTTGTTCTCGAGTGGAGAGAGCCCAATTGACCCACCAACCAATATACCTGAGAAAAATGACTGCTACTCAGTTCAATCAGGGTTGCACCATGTTATTTTAAAGCCCTTGGTGTGCAATTTTTAGGAGATGAAAAATACTCGAATACTCGAATATTCGATCGGAGAAAATCAGAGTACTCGAACTCGGGATCTCAGTGCCAACTTTCACCCCTAATAGGATGTTATAAATTTTTCAATTCTCCTTTTTTCAGGCATATCCTGGGATTCGAACCCGCACTATCGCCCTACATGCATTCCCCCATACACTTCGCATTCATACCCATTCTTCCAAGTTGCATTACGTTATTATCTTGCGTTTGAAAGCCCTATTTGAATATTGCGGGAAGCTGTATGTGGCCAGCTGTGTTTGATGGTACGGTACGGTACGGGAGACGGTGTCGTATTACCCTCGATCGTACCTGTCCCGTCCCTATCCCCTACCGTACCGTGCCATCAAAGACGGCTGGCCACAATGCATATAACTCAAATAGGGCTTTCAAATGCAAGATCACAATGTGAAACAACTTGGAAGAATTAGTATGTATGCGAAGTGCATCGGGGGATGAATGCAGGGCGCGCGATAGTGCGGGTTCGAATCCCAGGTTATGTCTAAAAAAAAGGAATTTTTTAAAGAATTTATAACATCCCTATCCTTTTTTTTTGTCTAGGTCATCAAGGCAAGAAAGCATAGCGTAGGGCCCTGAGCTTCCAAGCTCTCTCGTTATTCAGGCCAGGGAGTAGAAAAATACCGGTATTTTACTACTCCCTGATTCATGCCTTTCGCATTGACCGTTTTCATGCGCGCATATGCGACACGCATGCATAGAAATAGTAAAAAATCGTCGGTGCGCCGCCAAAAATCGGTGCGCGCGTACTTGAGAATCAAAGATAATTTTTACCATGGCCTAATACCCAGTGATATGTGATCTGTAAAAAAAAAGGATGTGGAACTAACTACAAGGTTTCTTTTAGCACCTTTGGAAGAATTACATTTTTGCATTGCTGTTGATATAGGATTTCCAGCTCAAGTGGACATGCTCACTGATCTAGCAAACCATGGCAACTAGCCAGCGAGCGGTAAACGGTGTGCAATAGCATGCAGCAGCTAACCACTTTAAAGCAAAGCAGGATAATACCCAGTGATATGTGATCTGTAAAAAAGGATGTGGAACCAACTACAAGGTTTCTTTTAGCACCTTTGCAAAAGCATTGGAAAATCGGGAAGCTCAAACTTGATAAAAACCTATAATATACACTACTTCATTGGCGAATGAAAATGAGTTCTGACTAGTGTGTTTTTAAAGGAACTCTTGTCTCAGGGTTAGATTCGATCAGTGATACCAATCATGATAATTATGTTTCTAAAGAATGTTCAGTCATGTTTCTACTACAGGAGTCCGTAGATAAGGGAAACGTTACGCTTCATAACCAGCTGGCAACAATCATCAGCTGAAAACACACATTGTAAAACTTGACCAAATATAATTGTAAAACAGAGAGGTTCCAGGCTGTCCAAGAGAGTGCTCAATACCTCGAGTTTGAACAGCCAGGGAGAGATCTAATTGTATAGCTACCGATACACAAGTAACTGCATAAAGCCTGGAACAATCCAGGGTGCCGGAGCTCTTACCAACCAATCACATCCGCTTCGCTTGCAGGTGACTCGACGTTGTAGGCAAATTCGACAACGTGCTTCGAGCTGGCTCCGACCTCCAGCTGCCACTCTAGAAGGTTTTCTTTGGTTAGCGTGACGCTGCCACCAGGCACTGTCTTAGTCGGCTCGCGTGTACTGACTTCAGGCTTCACTAAATTGACCTTGATTGCAGCAAACACAGATGAATACAACGTACATCTTAACATTTTACCGTTTATGCTAACTCCAATGGTACTCGTACCAAGCACCCAAAAATACCGTCGATTTGGTATCGTTTCGACGATAGAATTAGAAGGCTCTGTTTAGCGGGAGAACGAACCGGTAAGGTTCTAACTAGGGTGACGTCACAAGCCGGTCGTTGTGTCAGAAACCGAAATGCTAATCATGCCTTGAAAACACTCAAAAAACGGTACAGGCCGACGGTCGAAGATAGGGCGAACGGTAAAATGCTAACCATGTATAATAGAGCATAGAAGACAAGGCAGGGTTGTAGCCAAAGTGACAAAGCGTGGCGTCCCATCACCCCTACCCATGGTTGAAAGTGCCATCGCATGGCTGACTCACCGACACCCCTTGTTTCGCCTGTGCAGCATGCAAGACGTACCCGTAGGCAGTAGAAAAAGTACACCGGTGTGCTGTTTCGTAGCTACAGCTGAGAAACTGAGGTGGTAATACGTCTATATTGTCATGGCATACTCCATGTGTGAAGCGATGCGACATTTGTACCACTACACTCACACTTCCCCAGCTGCCATTGTATGATCACAAGCTGCTTACACTGACCGTGCAAAGCTTGCCTGAAAATAATATGGCACTGCACCTGACCCTTTTCATAGATAACCCACACGCCTGGCCAATAGCAAGGTTTCAACGGTTATAAAGAGAGATCGTTGTGTGAAGCATGTTGCAACACACAGCTCATGCATAATCATAAATTGCTAGTACCTTGATCGTTTCCTCACTGCTCCGTGGAATAGCATCTGTCAGCTTGATCTTGATTTTCTCCAGCCTGGTATTATTTACCTCTACCGTCTGTCGTAATTTGAGCAGATTGGATTTACTGAGCCAGCCTAAACAGCATACACAGCATACAAGCATGAGCTACGGTGCATCTTACAAGTGTGCGTGCATGCGTGTGTGTGTGTGTGTGCGCGCACGCGCGCACGCGCGCGCGCGTGTGTGTGTGTGTGTGTGTGTGTGTGTGTGTATGTGTGACGAACATCAACTACGTCAGTACTAGCTGATAAGGTTACTACCTCTTGCTTCAGTGGTTTATGAAAAGATCACAATAATAGTTAGGAGCGTATCCACACATCTTCATATTGGGAGACCAGGGAGGTAGCATTGGGATGTCAGGTTGTCCCGCCAAATGGGATACAGGACCAGAAATGAAAATATTTTGACGAAAACCCTGTTCTGCACGAATACGGTGGGTCGACGGTTTCGAAATAAGGTCCAGACCGGCCTCTAAGTAGTATACACGTAGTAATCATGACACATTCAGGATGTGTTTATTTTCAACAAGTTAGTTATACTTCTGCAGATAGCACATAGAGAAGAGAGAAAGGAAGCCGTGTTGCAACTCGGAGAGTTGCACGTTAATTTATGATCATCAGGCAACATACACATACAGATTTATAAAAGTGCCCTATGCCTATGGCCTCGTGCAACTCTTCTTACAAGTTTCCCTCAAACCAGTTAACAAGTGGAGTCTTCAAGATTATGCTAACCCGATATGATTTCAAAGGATCCGCCCGGGAAGTGAACTGCCCGAAAAGAGAAAAAATGCCAGACCCACCAGGACTCGAACCCGGGACCTTGCTTGTCATGAGCTATGCTCTAACCATCTGAGCCATTCGATTTCAGATATAAAGGTTTTCTGTACCAGCATCTTTTCCACTGTTAAGCATACCTGTGGTTTCCCTGAACTTCTTGAGAGGCTTGTAAATTACTCTGATTGCTGGATCTACTCCGAGAGAACATAAGAATTCCTCAGCGGGACTAACATCATCTAACGATGTCTGTACAAAAGCACATACACAATCATGACTTTTTAGAGTCAGCACGCGATCATGCCTTGTACTATCTAAGTCTCTACAAATCGTTTTTGTTCAGCACATCACAAATCAAATAATTATCTTTTAGAAGCAATTTGGAAACGTAACAAGGGCATAGGAGAGCATGTTAATTCTCGGAGCTCCCACAGCACGCACGCACATGGGACAACACCAGCCAGTCTAGTTACTAACTATTTGAGGAGGAAATAGTATTGCCTTCTCCCCCTGGCCCCGGTCACTCAACAACGCACCATTCAGCTAGCTTCAATACTAGTATTCACTTCTCAATAATAAACGGCGAGGGCACAGGAGGAGAAAGACGAAAAGACTAGACAGAAAACGACGACGGGAAAAGACACCCGGGAAAAGACTCAAAGAAACAACAAAGAACAAGCAGTAATAAACCGAGGACAAATCGTGACGACCAATCAGGGACTAATACGTACAGAACACATGACCAAGACCAAGACAACCAGACGAAGACAACCAGACCACGGACGAATCACACACGACTCTCATTCCCAGACCAAACTAGCACTGCGCATGTACAGCATTCACTTGACAGTCACTCTCACACAGACGGAAGCACATCCTCACACTCTGACAACGCGTACTCTTGCATGCACCACATACCATAAACGTCACACATCACACCATACTCGCGCGTACACCTAGACCATATATGACATCAGACACTGGACTCCACCAGACAAGAACCAAATACGACAACATGCGTAAATCATAGTCGAACAGAAATCTGCAACATATTCATTTCACTTGTGTAGCGTAACGGCCTAAGACCAGGGCATAGAAATGCAACCCCCGTGCAAAATCATGTAGTCACTCCACACAATACCTTGGATATGAAGTTGTTGTCCATGAAAACATTTGCTGGACCCTGAAGCAGTGAGTACTGTGAAGAATTCTTGACTTGAGCCTTCAGGAATGCATGAGCTGCCTGCTTGGGCACAGTCTCATATTCAAACTCGGGCTGCAGGTCAATGATACCAACTGCTACCTGTGTAGACATCGCGGAACGTACACAGATGTTGAAATAAATACAAACAAAAGAGCATGCCGCATTCAGGGCCCTCGCTATTCTGGCACGGCACCTACGCCTCTTGGCCACTCTCACGTGAGTGAGGCTGGCAGTGGCTACGTGGCACATGTATACACAAACATCATACCCAGGCTAACATCATACCCAGGCTAACATCATACCCAGGCTCTCACATACACAATGTTCCTCTAGAGGGTAGTGGATCTTCGCTACACCAGACACATTACGTCACACCTTCCGCCTAGCTGAGGAACGAATAACCACAAGGACAGAAGCACGTACACATTATGTACAACTTATCCGCAGCCAACATGTCTTTCTATACTTGCCCTTTTGTGACAGTTTTGTCTCCGATGATTATGCATGAAGTCTTGTGAGTAGCATTTTTTTATCATGCCTACATTTCCTTCATTCTGAATATGATCTCTAGCCCCATTTATTTCCGATTCAGGCAGTATTGGGCCAACGAACCAATTCTAATTCGGTCGGAAATGGGATCTGGACCAGCACGTCTGCACACTGATCAATGCTAAATTCGGCCGAACTACTCCAAACCCGGCCAAAAAACATCTTCGCTATGGTCCAGCTTTTGAAGATATAGATATCACCACATCATTGTAAGACCATTCTATACTACACAGGAAAACTACTTTGAAGAAGGTCAATCATTCCCCCATTTGGGTAAAAACAAAGAGCATCATCAATTTCTGAATGGGCTGCCCACTGATTATCAAGAGCGTCTCCATGCAGTAAATCAGTACTCATCTGCTTTTTCCATTTGCTAACATATCTACTTTAGGTAGTATAGGGCTTGGCTAGCCTGTGTTGGCTGTGATCTTCACGAGGTCGGCCCGAGGCTCTTTTGGCACACGTGTCCGTAATCCTCAACGGTGAGGGCCTTCAAGTCCTACGGGGACGGACAGTTCAGCCGTACTGAGTCGCACGCGAACCGTAAGATTCGTATCTTTAGCCCAATTTTGTATTAGGTATAAATATCTGTGTCAATTTTGTCACCTTGGCTTCGTTGTGCACAGGCATTTTGCCCATATCCTCTACGGCTGTGTTGAGCTGCACTACCCATGGCTCAGCCGTGACCACAGCTGGTCCGCACGCCAAGTCCGGAATGTGGATCAAAGCAAAGTGCACAAAAAAGGCGGAGCGGAGATAACAATTATATAACAGCGACTATTCATAGCAGACTCAGCGGAGGACGTTCAGGTTGGTTGTCGTCTGCTATGTACTAAGCTCTGTCTCTGACATTGAGCACTCTCTGCAGCTCGGGTATCAACGGATTTGTTTTTTTAACAGCGACTATTCTATTTATTGCTGGTATAAAAGCGAAGTGTCTTGAGTTAATCACTTGCCTTGTGTCCAGTGCCATCGGCTGGGATTGTTGTTTGGCGAGGAATCTCAAACGACGTACTGGTTACGGTGCCACCAACCTAAGTTAGAGAACATCAGTCAAACACAGCCTCGGACTGAGCAACACCCATGGGCACTGGGCAACAAAGAGAAGCATATCAATACAGTATTTCTAACATACCATCAATATCGTACCCAGTGTGCACTGCCAAATATGGAATGCCCACGCTAACACCCCTAGGAATGATTTCCTGGCAGCAGTGCATGGCTGTGTACAAGTCATCCTCGCAGGGTGACTCGGCTGTGAACCACATAACCATGCCATGTGCTAGTATTAAATTTGGCCGAATTTGAAGTTTCCAGAAACAGCGGGTCACCTTTAATTGTATCCTAGTGAAATGCCGCCTACGGATATAATTTAAAAGGGAAAGTATAGCCTAAAACCGAAATTTTCACCCGTCGTAGTCTTCGGGGTGCTGAGTCAATGGTCTTGATCGGAGGAAGCTGAGACGCTCCCTTCCTCCTTTATTCCCAATCGAACTCGCCACTTCCACCGAAACTGGGTGACTGCACCCTACTAGACGGGGATTTGTATGAAAAATGTCACTTAAAGTGCCATTTCGTTATTATAAAAGCACGGATGACCGGGACTGGCCCGTATGTTGTAGTCTTTTGGACGCTGAGTCGACTGGTTTTGGTCCAAGAAGGCTGTGGTGCAGCGTTCGGCTCTTATTCCCAATCAAACATGGTCGAGTAAGCGGTCAAGCGCCCATGCGTACACCAGTCACCTGGTCACCGTGCCTGCAGGCTACAACTTTCATACCAAGGTTCAACTCGAGAGACAGGCGCACGCCCAAACAGGCTGTGAGTTGTGACCAGGTGACTGATGTACGCATGTGCAAGATATGCACATCATCCAATTTAGTAAAATACTCTGCAAACACAGCACACTGATTGCCCGCACACTGTCAAAGTACAAAACCTGAAGCATTGTATATGATTGCTTGTAACGCTACCAGCAGATGACCTCGTTCAGGCACTTGATACTTGTGCGCCAACATACCTCTGCAGTTTGCACATCCAGCTGAGCAAGGGCTCGCCCAGAACTCTCGTCGCCGAATCCGAGTCCAGTGTCCGCGAGAGAGTCAAGTAGCTCGCTTTGCTCTACAAGCATGTCCATGTCTTCCATTGCAATCTGTTGCACGTCATCAATTTGCTGTTGTAATTCAGCCAGTCGTGAGCTTGCAGGCGTTCGATAGCGCCTTTCCTGAACTCTTCGAGCAAATTCAAGCTTCTTGGTCTCCAGCTCTGGTGGACTTCCTCCAATGCTTGGCTGAGCTGTGGACAGCACTAGCGCTGCATCTTCCCAGTCCTCTCCAGTGCTTTGAGATATCAGTGCAAAGTAGTGAATCTACAACACAACCAAATATGACCCACACAGGACAAGTTTCATTTCCGAAAGCTTCGACAGGGAGGTATCCTAAAGGCGTACCCGGTGCTTCAGAACGACACACGTAGTGAACACTGTGATATGCTGGACCGGCATAACCTTGCAGCAGGTCATACGTCTCACTGTTCATGAGTGTGAAAATGATGGGCACAAACAATTCTGCAGTTTTCACAAGGAACCGGGGTTGTGAGCGACTAGGGTTCACACTCAATCACTGCGTGACTTCACAAATTCATTTCAGGAAACATGTTTTTTAATGATTTTGGTCATGAAGATAACCATCATCAGGAAGGAAGTGGGCAAGGCCGGATGGGATATCATTAAAATGAGCATCACTATGGCGAAAAACACAATGGTCAAGAAAAATATCAGTAAACTGGTACAGGAAATAGCACAATAAACGTCCACTTACTATACTGCATGCTCTATGCAGCGAGTGGAAGGATCGGACTGCTTCCAGAGTGTCGAAATTTCACGTTCTTTTAACCCATTACTCGTGTTCGACTTAGTATAATTTCTAAGCCGGACACGAGTAACGGGCGGGTTGGAAATCAGAGACACCATACACCGTCCTACCTTCAGCAATCGGTCCTTGCTGAACACTCGCAGATCATACTGGGGCTGCCATCCGGCCTCCATGACCACATAGGACAGGAACAGGGACACAGCCGATGCCTTCTCACATGTCACATTAATTGTCACCCTCCTGGAAAACGTCAGAAATAGAGGAGAGAAATCATGTTGCCAGTGAGCAGGAAATTCCCAATTGAATAGCAAATGTACCAAGGAGCTACAGCCATGACATCAGCTATCAGTTGCTATCATCTCCAGAAATGGCTCTTTGAAAAGGCTAGACTTTCACGCATGTGATGTTTGAATGAGCCAGGCTGATTGCAATGTGCCCATGGAGTGCGTCATACCGTTGTTTCACCGTCAGAGGCTTTGTCTGCGCCTTCTTTGAAACTCCCCTCAGTGCAAGATTGTCGATGACCGCTTTAAGCTGGTTCCGCAATTTAAGCTCTTCCTTGTTGACAGCTGAGACCTTCTCGTCCAGGTCATGGCTCTGTGTAGAATAGAACTCCATAAAAGCTGTGACGCGTCGGAAGCCTTTCTCGTTCAACTGATCTAAGACAGATGTTGGCTAATCGCACAGGAAAATAGACAAAACCAGACAATGATCCGCGTCATAAGCACTTCATGAGCAACTAAGTCACTGAAACCTCTGCATACTGTTTCATGAAGTCAATGTGGGACTGCACTCAATTATTTTACTCTCTTCAGTATCACCATTCATTTTGACACACAGAAAGCTTGGCACGACCAAGACTAGTTTTTTTCTCCTACGCAAAACCAGCTTCATTTTTTAATACTGCGGAAAGTCACTACCGTATTTCCCCGTAAGTTAGTACGTACCAACTTTCGAACTTAGCAGCCACATGAGTATTAACTTTTGGGGGTGGTACTATCTTTCGGGGAGTACTTTTTTATCGGGGGTAAATGACACGCAGTGGGAAGCCTGCGCAACTCTAGTGTCTGTGCATATGATGTATGTACTGTACGGTGTCTGTACATGTAGGACGGGTGCGAACTTACTATCTTTCGGCGGGAACTCTCTTTCGGGGTGATAACCTCGGCAGTGGAAAGTGTATTTTTTATAGGGGGTACTAAGTCATTGGGGAGAACTAACTTACGGGGAAATACGGTACTTTCGAAGCAGCACCAAAACCGTTACATGTACGAGTCTAATCCACACAGGAGGAGTAGAAGTCCTCCTCTATTCACCGTGACAGTGCTCGATACGCCAGTGGCACTATGCCACAGACGATAGCAGTGCCTTGCAAAGAAGGTAGAATGATGTTTTGCTTCCAAAGTGGTCAAATTTCACCAGCTACGTGATCCTCTGGCAAACAATTCTAACATTAGCAGCCAACAGAGAGGTAGGCTGCTTTATGTATTGCAGCCGGGAAAGTAGGTGATAACGTATGTGGCTGTAGGTGGTATAACACAGCGCAGACTAATCAGGTGGAGAATAATGCTTCTAGTATCACTGTATTGGTCTTGCTACTGTATTGTGCGAGTAAGATGCATGGTGGGAAATGAATATCACAACTACAGGTGATAACATTCACCACTACACACGCTCCATACTCGCCCTCTACTTCACGTAAGCACACACATATGCACACAAGCATGCACAGTGTGAATTGCAGCGTGGAAAGAGTGAAGGTGATGATGCAGGATAGTAACTTTAAAAAATACTAGCAAACAGTGCATGACAATTTGTACTAAGAATTACGCTCGACTTTGGCAAAATTCATCCATATACTCACATGTGTGGAAGTGGCCGTAGCAGATGTGACATTTTCGGATTCGCCGGCCTTCTTCATCAAGGCGTCGAGGAATTTTTGTTGCCTGCCCAGTCTTTTTGATAAGGCTGACAATCTTTCACCTTCTTGTTTCAGTCGGTCCCTCTCCTTTTCCAGTTCGGAAGTTGTAGTCTGCGAGGCACTCGTAACGTCTTTGTTGGGCGCATCCTCTTCTTTCGGGACGGTCTTCTCCTGGAACTTCACTTCTCCGATGGTTGCACACCCACGGCCTTCCACTCTACACAGATTGCAATAACAAAAATGTGGACAAGAGAGAGAGAAAGATAGAGAGAGAGAGAGGAATTCATACTGAAAGATTCCCAATGCTGTAGACATTATTCTCTACTGTTAAAAAATAAAGCTCCGGGGAGCCCCATCAGCACTCCTTGTGTACCGCTGTAACCCTCACCACTAGTACTGGGCAATCAGACAATCATTGCCTTGCCATAATGTTCTCCCTGAACACTCAAGGCAAATTGCCATCAATGTACAACCGTGACGAGGAAAATCAAAGCACTTGTAATATTACACCCGGGCCCAGCATATTGCACTACCCAGAAAGCCAATGTAGTCCTGCTAAAACTTTCCGTGCTTTTCTAGACATCGAGAGAGTTACGAGACATTCTCGTAGCATACTCGGACACTTGCGTCCTGCAGTGTGAGGGAATATGCTGTTCGGGTATGGGGCTCACGACATGGATGAAGGTAATGCTGGAGGAAGGACCGCCCAACACAGTTACATTTTACTGCACAAAGCCTCAATGCAGAACAAATTGTACTGATGTTGGGTAATTGGTGTGCATATCAAAT
The DNA here is from genome assembly GCF_964019385.1 of Sycon ciliatum. Lineage (NCBI taxonomy): Eukaryota > Metazoa > Porifera > Calcarea > Leucosolenida > Sycettidae > Sycon > Sycon ciliatum. The sequence continues at coordinate 36,359,512 of NC_088644.1, forward strand.
CTAACGTAAAGAGATTCGCACATATGTATTTCATCCTTCAATTTTTTTAAATTGCCACTGCGGACACTGTATTCGTACATGCATTGTATGCACAACGTATCTGATTGTATGCACAACGTACATGCATTGTATGCACAACGTATCTGATTGTATGCACAACGTATCTGGGATAACTGGACTACATGTACAGTCAGGAGTGCGTATCCGGCTTAACGAGGAAGAATTGTATACTTTTCAGATCACGTGCTTGTCATCTGGCAGTGCTGCCAGTCAACTGGGTCTGTTTTGCGTACTGCGAATTCTGATTTTCCGTATTGCGCAGTGTTTTTCCTAGGGGTCAAACAGTGTGTACCTTTAACTAAAAAACAGGTAATTCTCTTAACGGACGGGTTAGGCCTCGGTCACACTACGGCAAAATGCTGCATCAGCATCAGAATCATGGGTTTTCCATAGCAACCGACGAAAATGCGGGAAATATGAGCGTCAGACGCTGCTGCGTCTGACGCGTGGAAATTGGCTGTGGGTTACCCGAAACCAAAGACTTATTCGGTGCGGCCTTATTCAAAAAGATAATCTGGAAACCCCTACCCCTCCCCCCCCCCCCCCCCCTCGAGAGGCGATGGCCTTTCTGAAATCCTGAAATAAAGACTTTTAGTATTATTGTAACTGTTTCACGAAATGTCATACCTAATGGAGTCAGAGTCTACCGCACTGGACAATTGTTTGACGACAATTTCATTCTCTCCAACGCTCAGCTCCACCTTCACTTCTCTAGTCACGTCAGCTCTGTCCAGGTACACGACCACTTCGGACACAGGACATTTGGCAACGTCCACCTCCACTGTTGTAATAGTCATCTCGCACTGCGTCGCCAAAAACACGGCAATAGGCAAGCGTCCAGGGCCGAGTACAGCACCGGCGAGTGAGCAACACTGCTAGATGAAAGTGAACTGTTACCGTTCGATTCTTATCTCCGTTCTATCCAGTTTGCTCCGTAACGCCATGGGTTCCAAGAAAGATATGTCCGCCTCATTTTGGTGGGGATTTAGTGCAGATTACCAGTATCTGCTAGTCGCAAATCCTATCGCGAAAGTCAGGTGAACAGTCGACTCCTGATAAAACGAACACCATTGTGCTTTATAGCCGACGTTCGTTATAGCAGAAATGCACTCACACGAAATTCGCTATGCAAGTTCGTTATAAGTAGGGTCGGCTGTAGCTCCATAGGCATAGACAAGGAGATCAAAACAAGACTAATAAACACAGGGCGGGCGGGGACTTGCTCCAGTGCTGATGAGGCTGGCATGCCAGGAAATACAATGCATGACATGGTACCGCGAACCGGCACACTGCGCGCAACTCCCTCACCGTAAACATCCACTGCTTGTTGGAAACATTAGAATCACACCAAGCCGGAAATTATTCAACGCAATAATAAAACTGCACCCGCGCAAAACATCCCCTGGGAATCAAAACGCAGTCATCAGAGATATTACAGAGAGTCTCCAGTGAATAGACACAGCTGTTGAAACGACAATAGACTAAAAATTTAATGATAACCATTAGACAAAACCATAATAATTATTATGATATATGATAAACACCTGCTACAAGTATCTCTAAGTGAGTAAAGTCTGCCTATTAATTAAAGGATGGTAAAAACGAAGTTTTTGTAAGGATTGTAATAAACTCAATAAGCCATCGCCATTTGAGAAACTTTGTGGAATGCCAGGGTTGTAAGTTTGCCCTGCTGCGCACACAACGTATGAGTATTGAGTACGCAACACAAGCCGTGTTGCCGGGAACTGAAGACAGGCCCAGGTAAGAATTAGAAACGCCATGAACATGCCACTGTAGACAGGTGATATTCTGAAAAGGCGCCACGGGGCCACACTACAAGATGTTTGGGAGACCAATTGCTAGTACTAAATTCAAGCAGTTCGTTCAATGCTCCAGTGCAGATCGACCACACGGCAAGTAATAAAAGTTCGACTTTTACGTCAAATATTTACTACTTCAGTGGAGGGAGGTTAGTAGTACTAGTAGGCATACATGACTGGTTCTTCTTGAACGATAGTCACAGTCTACAAACCCGTGACTGTCTCCTGCGCAGGGTGCTCAACAGTGAACGAAAACTCCACAGTATGCTGAGAGCTAGCTGGAATCTCCAACTGCCACTCAAGGAGATTTTCTTTCGTAAGCTTCACGGTGCCAGCGGCAACGGATCGAACTGGTTCTTTCGGCGTAACTTCCGGCTTCACCAAGTTCACCTGCACAGCACAAAAGCAAGAAGAGTACACCAGAAAGATAACACAAATGCTGTATGATCTCTATTACAAGCCCAGTCTCTACCATAAGCACACTCCAAGAGGGCTTCGAAGATATACAAGCCCGGCCTCCAATACGAGCGCAGGGCTTATGGAGAACTGCACGGATCATGTCCATGCATGTTCGACAACGTACAGTATCGCATACACACATTGTGGCGCATGTCCGTGATCCCCGTGATAAAAAGTACAGACTCAGTACACCAGAAAGTACAAAACTGCCATTCATGGTACCTGGTCGGAAACTTACTTTGTGCTAGTGGTATAACAATGAATATGAACCAATGCTGGTACATGCAAAATCATGTACCAGATGGATGAAAAAGGATAAACCCAGTCTTTAATATAAGCCCAGGGTCCGGACTGGTTGGAAAATATAAGCCCGGGGCTTATAATGGAGATGATACGGTAGATCCTCATATTTCCAGAGTTTCAGCTCCGAACCGGAAATGCGTGCCGCTGCGGTTGAGAGTTGACTGAGTTCTACACAGTCAAATAATACCTCTGAATGGGCTGTGTGACCGAGAGCGTAGGCATCTTCGTCAACAAGTACCGTGGCAACTAAAACCACATACTGTAGAATAAATTCCACTCAGAAGGGGAACAAAAGTTCTGATACCCACTGGGAATGTCATCCTACCAGACAATATGAAGAAAGCAAGACTTAATAATGGTAGATTGCTGTGACCAGCAGTCTGTTTTAACCCTTTATGTACAGTGTGTACGTGAATCGATCACATATGATCGATTCATGATTGGTCCGTAAACCTTCGTAACTCCATCATTCCTTGGCCGAATTCAACAATCGAAGGGTCTATTTGGTAGCGGGAACTCCAAGCTTTCCAATGCAACAATCGCTGAAGAGCTACGATGTACGAATCCAGAGATATCGCGCGCCGTATTCTTGTCTCAGCAAATTCAAATTTTTATCGATCTCTTCGCCATTTTAGGGGAAAATCCCTTTTCGTGTGCTCTTTGACCAACTCAGCACATGATAGTGACGTAGTTGGCTGAAGTTTGAATCGCCTCGAAAAGATTTGAGCGTTCTGCGATAAAGGAGAGTGGAATGGCGTTGACGGGGAAATTTGATCGCATATTGGGCTTGGGGACGACTTGCTGTGTTCCTGCGCCTGATTTGTGGCAGCTAGTTGATGGAGCCTGGTATCCTGGCGTTACTCTCGCCAGGAGCTTTCCAAAGAGCCCAAGACTGTGGAAATGCAGTGAAGGAGGTCAAAGCCTGTTGAAGGTGAAAAATTTGCTGAAAATTCAAATTCTGCTTCATTCTGTGCTGGAAATCAGTACATAAAGGGTTAACACCATTTCCCGAACTTAATATGATTAATTCGCACCCCCCCCCCCCCTACATAGAATATAGTTTTCTTATTTCAGAGATACCAGTAGACAAGCAACAAGCCAGGATTGTTACTAAAATACGTCAGTATTTACATGTACGAACAGCCCCAAGGGATAAAAAGAATTTTTTTAAAGAACATCAAGCGATGACCACCCTATCACAGTATTCTGGAGACCCGTGCTTTTCTAGAGCTGTTTTAATTAACCCAAAGGCTCAAGACTAGTGCAAGGCCAAGGCGTACCTTGATTTTCTCCTCAACAGATCTCGGCACCGTATCAGTCAGCTTGATTCTGATGACGTCCAGTCTGGTGTTCTTGATCTCGATTGCTTGTTTTCGCGTAGCCAGCGTGTACTTGCTCAGAATACCTGCACCGAGTGGAAGCGGAAGTACAAACATACTGAAGTAGACCGTGGAATGAACACAGAATCATGGAACCGCACTCCCACACGTACTTCAAAGTATATTTGAAAATTATCATTGATAGCGCCGGTACTGGCTGCCAACACAAGCTGAAGCGCTCACCGTCGACACTTATTTTGCACAAGCTGCACCGAGTACTTCGAAATGCCTTCCCCTGGCGGCTGAGAAGGTTACCTTTACAGCGGGCAGCGAGGAGGAAGTTGCACGGCATTCGAACCAATACACATCACTGTCATCAAAATGCACATTTAACTCAACATGCAAAAGACTGCGCCCGTACTACTTAAAATTGCTATACTCGACAAAGAATAGAGTAGACTCCAAAGGCGGGAATGCAGATAAATCAAATACTGTAATTTCACAAATTTTCGGTGTACTTTTATTTTCGGTACTTTCGGTGCGTCTGTTTCATACCTAAAATTTCAATACACAGAACAAACACTAACACACATAATACAATAGGGAACTGTTTCTCTGTACCGAAAATTTCTGTTCACCTAACCTAGCATGTTGCCCTCATACCGAAAATATTGAGCACCGAAAATTTCCGCTTGCCAACCTGTATTTTCCTTGAAGCGTCTGACTGGCTTGTAGAGAACTCGAATAGCAGGATCCACGCCGAGAGAGCAGGTGAAGTCTTCATAAGGACTGACGTTGGACAGAGATGTCTGAGAAAAATATGAAGACCAGGATTTACATGTACAATGCAATATCCCAATTCGCCATTGTCTCAAGTCAGAGATTGTAGATGGACTGTACAATGAGCTATGAGACTGCTCTAGTTTCCTGCCAGCAATCTCGATGTCATGATAGAGGCTGAGCGTTAATTTTGTTCCTAAAAATGACTCCAAAGATGTCATCTCAAAACCTTTTATAAGGTGAAAATGTGTATTTTGGCTGTTCTCTTGTTGTGTTCATCCCAGAGTCAAGAACTCCCCTTCTCTCATCTATCTTTCTCAGTATCTCTGTCTCTGTCACGGTGTGACTCGCTGTCTCTGTCTCTCTATCTTCTGCTTTTGGAAGTTGCAGATACTACACTGCTTGCAGTTACGTTGCCCCCGGTGCCTTACCTTCGAAATGAAGTTGTTGTCCAAGAAGACGTTAGCAGGTCCCTTCAACAAAGCATATTGCGATGAGTTCTTCACCTGGGCTTTTAGGAACGCATGAGCCTGCACCTTTGGTACGGTCTCGTAATCAAACTTTGGCTCCAGATCGATGATTGCAACAGAAACCTAAAAAATGCAGGCATTTGACAAATACAAACTTGGTCACTACGGAAAGATGTACTTAACAATAGTGAGAGTTCCCAGATTACCTAGAGTGCTCAACACCACAGGGATAGAGTATTACCACAAAGGCAGAAGAGAACAGAGACAGCCGGCTTTTGTGAAATATGTACATGTACTTTAAATTTGTAATGATAGCTTGCAATGCCTTGCATAGACCTCGGTCCTGCCGGTAAGACCTACCGCTAGGACCATCATACGCAGACATGCTGCACGCCTCTGTTCTAATTTTGACCTAGAACTTGACTCTAAACTGTTGCTAAGGGGCTAATGAAGGAGTTCACAAATTTTCGACTTGATCACACAAGGCATACTACGAAATCCCATGGCAACAGCCCATGGTAACCATGGAAACGGAGTATGGAATTTTGCATTTCACTGCCTTGGCAGACTAATATAAACACTAGGTCCTCACCACGATAGATGTGCCATGATCAAAATTCGCTTTGGACAGAGTTCCTAGCGCTCCGACAGGAGCATGTGCGGCCATTTTAACAGTTGGTAAAATTGCACATTCTGCCGCTAGGGTTTACCGGGTGTTAGTGGCCGTTGTGAGTTCCCTTCGGGAACGGACACGATAATTTACTCTTTTTTTTTAATTGCACATATATTATGCAATGCACTGGACATATTCTTGCATTTTGCGCCATTACTTTGCTTGACAAAGACCTCATCTCAACAATTGTTTCAAGAAATTTCTGAACCAAAATCACTTCCGTAGGTTTCGTGAACTTAAGGTATTAGAAGCTGTTTTCATCCGTAAACACAATCCTAATCTATGCATTCAGAAAGAAAATGTCACAAAACTGAGACTCTTCACCTAGCATTCACACACGTATTCATTCGCATACACCTACACCTCACAGTTCCTCACTCTATCACATTCACCTGCTTCCACGCCTTCATTTCACTCACCTTATGTAGTAGCTCACACCGTCGGGAACACTCTCACATCTTTTCTTCTAATTTCTTTCGTCTTCTCTCCCACTTTAGTTTTTTCACACCTCACCTTGTATACTTCCCACTATCCAATAACCTATAAGTAGTTTGTTTCTCCGTATAGCCTCTATTGTGAGACGATTTTCCCTGATGATAGTCTCAAGAAAATCGATTAGGAACAACCATTTTAGATACATGTATTCTCATTCATCATTTTGTAATGTCCGCTTCACTAATACTATTAATCGCATTGATAAAATCACTTCCATTCTATTTTTATATTAATTAGCTCATGCCGCGGGCCGAAATGCCTGTTTGTAAAAGTAGGTATTTCTCTTATTTCGCGACATAAATGCAAACGTATGGGTGTCGCTTTCACAGGCCCCAAATATAGAGAACTATTCAAAACACACTAGCCACATTTGGGATTAACAGCTTGCCCTCATGATGCTTCAACCCTGAAAATTGAACAGAATCGGACAGAAAATGGTTTTGGACCTCCGATATTTTTCGCGATATAAGCCCGAGCTACCTTAGAAGTAGCAACATCACAGTGCTGTCAAAAGTATCTTTTCTGGGAATGGGGCTTTGTTGGATGACTGGACAAGTTGCAAACGAATACACTGGCCGTCTATAGAGAATCTCATGATAGAGGAATCCCGCACCACCTCAATACCTCCATACGGCACTGCGGCGTCCAGGCATGAGTGCCATACATGCCCATGCAAAAAATGTGTACCAGCACTGTTGTCCTTCTCTAGAACACAGTACATTTCACTAATAGATGATCTTTCCAGAGTCGAAAAACTTGTGTGACTCAATTTTCTCATTCCTACCTTGTGCCCTGTCTTGTCTGCAGGAATCGTTGTCCTGCGTGGGATTTCAAATGCCGTGCTGGTCACCGTTCCCTTCACCTGAAAAGAGTGCATACAAGAATTGGTGTATAGTCAAACACCATTCCAAGCCAACTCAAATAGCCCGCACACAATTGTGCATGCCTGAGAGACAATTTTTCGTCGCATCCACGCACACGTCATGTAAAGCTTTGGACACCATGCATGACACGTAGCATACTTCACCCTATCGAATATAACTATAGCCTCACTGAATCAAATCAGCACTTAAAACCATCCAGGTGGCGAGGCTGGCAAAGCCAAGGTAAAAAGGTGTTTTTAAGCTTTCCTGAGAATTGCATTTCACCAGTGAATGACCATGTCCGTCGATTAAAAAGACTAAGTGACTTAGTGCCAGACCACATGGCAGGTTTGAAGTTACTTCTGTTTTTAAAGTAAATTTATGGGTACATCACGCTTGTAGAACAACGCTGCCGTAACTGAGATGGACACACAGCTATCCCGTCCAGGCTTTCCTTGACTCCCTCAGTAAAATGTTAATCAGCTACTTGATATACTCCGGGCCATACGACCGTGGCATCAACCCACCACACATCTCCAATGGCCTACACCATTTCAATCGCACCGACAAACCAATCGGATGCTGATCTCTAGACTTACCTCGGCTGTTCGCACTCCAAGATCAGGAGGAGGTGGAGGAGGTGCACTGTAAAAATCACCACTCCAATCGTCATCCTCCTCATCATCCCCAAGAGCATAACCACGGCGGATAGACTCCAATGACACATCTGCATATGGTGCTGATCTAACTCTACTTGACGTTGATCTCATTGCACTTGACATTACAACAGGAGCCGATGACATTTTTTCTCTATTGCTTTCTGGAGATCGGAAAAAGGAGAGTTTCTTCGTCCCCAGCTCCGGGGGACTACCGCCGATACTGGGCTGTGCAGTGGACAGCACAAGCGTGGCATCTTCCCAATCCTCACCGGTGCTCTGAGAGATAATAGCAAAGTAGTGTATCTGTGCAAAGAGCAGAGACGGCAAAGAATCAACACGTTCTTTTAGAGAAATTGACGAATGGCATTGCTTTTGTGCACCAAAAAGGTAACCAAATAGTTTGCAGAAGACATAAGAATACAAATAAAATCCAGTTAAAGTATGGCCGATAGGCTTCTCAAACCCCTGGCCCTACAAAATTTCACAACGCATATTGGCTCGTGTGCAATGAAGTGAAAGTGATCGTCACCTTGAGCAAATGGTCCTTGCTGAAGACTCTCAAGTCGTACTGTGGCTGCCATCCAGCATCCATCACAACATAGGATACCAGCAGAGACACAGTGCAGGCTTTATCAGTGGTGACGCTTATAGAGACACTCCTGCAACCGGAAAATGTGACAAAATCACCCGCAACGACAAAGACACTTAGCAATGAAAGTCAGGGATCTAATGTGCCTGCCACTATGCAAGGCACGCAACAAATTCAGCAAGGACGTCAACATCGAGAAAATGATAATGACCAGAGTGTAACTTGACCAGAGTTTCAATGCTGTATACTATGAAACGTGCATGCACTCATGCTGACCTTCCACTCCCACTCGGCACACGCATAGTCTGCTAATCTCAAATCCGCAAAGGTATCTCCTGCGCACTGTACAGTGTACAGTCGACTAGGAGTATAATAACACTTGGCGGGCATCAGAAAAGTGTCCTTATTCGCAACTTGAAGTGTCCGTATACCCGAAGTTTCATTGTATGTATACAGGTTAGATGGGACATTGCTCTGGGCATGGGGATTTTGCCGTTATTCGCGAATTGTCGTTATATCCGCAGTCGTTATTAGCGAAGTTGACTGTATTTACCGATTTGTTGTGGTGCCTGTTGGCGATGTCTTGTAACTGCTCCCTCGCAGGAGTAAGTTCTCCTCAACGGCTTGAATCTGTCTCTTGAGTTCATCTCGCTCCTTCCGAAAAGCACTCAGCCTTTCGTCCAGCTCCCGTGTCCGCGTTGAATAGAACTCCATGAAGGATACGACTTTTCCAAGAGTCGACTCGCTCATCATCTCCAGCATTGTTGGAAGAGAAGCCTGGAAAGAGAAAATCGAGATGACGAGCACGCATCATTTCCTGAAGGGCTTTCATCAAGAAGAAAGCCACTGCCCAGAACCCTCCATTTTTTGTATCCACCTACGATGTTTTTCAGAATAACTTAGGTCTGGAAAAGTACTATAAAACCCATAACCTCTGTTGCTTTGTACCACTCTTGGTCCAAGAAAACGAATTCTAGTTATTGACACAAGGAGAGAGGCCAATCAACGGCATGTCCATCAACGTGAGAATAAAGATTTCAAACTTTTATTTTTAGCATTTTAATACACCACTAAGCAGATAACTGCAGGGTCCAGGCATGCACAGGTAGTCCGTATTACAAATTTACAATCGTTCCACACTATTACGTGGGAAAACTAACGGGCTTTCAAGCCCTCTCGTTCATTGACACAACGAGAGCGGCCAACCAACGGCATGTCCATCAACTTTAATTTTCAGTTTTTATTCCACTAGCCCTCTCGCTATATCACTAAAGCAGGTAAATGCAGGGTCCAGGCATGCATAGGCAGTCCGTAATACAATCGTACCAAACTATCAAGTTGTAAAACTAACGCATTTTCACTTGCCCGTTTCTCGGCTGCAGACGAGCTATTCTTTGTCACGTCCAACTTCGGAAAAGTCTCAATGGCTACCTTCTTTTTGGCAAACGGGTCCTGAGCCTTCCCTTTGCCGTATAACGGTAACGCCTTTGCAGCAGGGTGGACAGCGGCTTTATCTTGCGACGCCAACTCCTCCAGGATTTTCCGCTGCTTCTTAACACGTTTCTTGGCATATCGGACACGGCTGAGTGTGTCAGTCAGCCGATCGCGTTCACGCTCAAGCTCCTTGGTGGCGGTCATCGCCGTGGATGTGACCTTGTCGGGACCATCTTCCTCCGTCGCCACCTGCTTCTGCTGGTACTTGACCTCACCGATCGTGGCACACCCACGGCCTTCAACCCTGAGGAGCGGGCAAAACCAAAGCAGCCGGGAGCATGTGCAACACATTAGCTGTGGAGATTCCCTCATCAAATATTCGATATTGTGCAGACCAGAGCAAGCATTCAACCTGCTTGAGTGAAGCCGGGAGTTGGACTGCCAACACAACGACACAATGAGTATCGCGTATACTGGTATAGGGTTGGCGGCTACAAACGTGCTGCATAATTATACACATACCCTGTGCTTTGGAAAATATAACAGTTTTTTGTTGTGCCTGGAGAGCACTATATAAGTGGTGCTCTTCAGGCACAATCTTCCTCAGCCTACTCAAGCTCAACTGATGAGGGGTGAATTCCCCAAAACACTGTGTATTGAGCAGGGAGTGGTGCTTTCTTGCATGTTTGCCGAGTGGACAGTTCGATGGACATCTCGTGTGCTCTGCGTGGCAGTCGTGAGTCAGTCAAGTGAGAATTCAAGTCGGCAGGAAAACCGCGAGCTCAAGTTTTTTTCCCCCGAATCAATCACCAGGGCCGTAGAAGCCGGTCTGGCAACTGCCAGACCCATGTTTGGCCAAACAAAAGACGAAGAAAACAGGTCGGGAGGCACAGGACAGGATGTGAACCGATACCTGGAGTTCACTGATGATATAATTATGCAGAGACGATACACACATGTACCGGCTTGTTGTAGACCCACTAAAGTCACAGGCAAAGACATCCAATCAACTAGTCTAAAGTAGCGTTGCGTTTGCATTTCCATTACGTCATCATTACATCATGCACGGTCTGGGTGCCGCATGAGCCTTGGCCCTGCTTTCGGCACGGGGTCGGATTTCTTTGGCCACGACTGTGACTTGTGAACAGTGCAACGCAGAGGGTCTTAACCGGGGCATGGTTGTCGTCGAGGTCAGTTCTTGCCCGACCAACCGATATGGGCCCGCGGCTGATCACTTATCCAAACAGGAGTCATGAGGTGTTCGGACAATGACACGCGAGCATTTTTCTTTTTTCTTTTTTTTTAAATTTCGGCCAGCATGCCTAGACTGCATGCATGTACCGCCTTCCTGTTGGGGCCCAGGAGGTTAGACATGGCCAAGTCAGTTTTTAGTTAGTTGCTATACAGGGATGTGAGGCCGCCTCTCGACACCGGGAGTACAGGTCGCTCGACTCGACTCTATCGATCTACTGAATGACACTGACCCACACCTGACCTGGTGAGCTGCATCATGTTGATCATTCAGATGCACGCAGGCGTGCGACACGAGCATTGCAATGCACGGAAATGGCATCATGACTGTTCGCGCGGCGGTGCTAGCGAGTAACGAGGCCGTGGTAAAACTTGTGACCCCGCAGTATTGCCTACCTGATTGAGTCGGAGTCAATAGCATTTGACAATTGTTTCACCACAATTTCATTCTCTCCAACGCTCAGCTCCACCTTCACTTCTCTAGTCACGTCAGCTCTGTCCAGGTACACGACCACTTCGGACACAGGACATTTGGAAACGTCCAGCTCTTTCTTCGCTGGGCCGGACATCACGGATGAGTTACTATGGGCTTTATCGCAAAGCCCTCCGAGTTTCAGTCCTAATAATAAACTGGCAAGGAAACCCTGAAAAAGACAGTAGTCAGTAGTCTCAATATCATTCATGTAGTGTAGAGCCTAGACTAGTCTAGAGGGCCAGGGCCGAGTCTTCATCATTAATTTTTTTCATGGACTTTGCCGCTAGCTAGCTAGCTGCCAGCATGCAGTGATCAAACACAACTTTTTTTAAATTTTGTCTGTCCTCCAACAAGGCATTAATTTTTTATGTAGAATATTTTGTATGACTTGGTTGAAGCTTGTCAGCTAGCTATCAGTATCACAACTCCGCATTGTGAATTTGTGTGCATGTGCCAGTGCAGTGTACTAGTAGTATAATTATTATTATTATTATACACTTTACACTTTAATGTCAACGGCCGGTGTGGTATGTCACTGCCAGTGTTAGCACGTGCACTGCCGCTGTGCGTAAATCTACTGACTGTCTGTACACGTGTATGCTATGGACTATGCCATGGTAGATCATTCTAATGGAGAGTCTTTTCATCTACATACATGTAATGACTGTCATTGAAATTGCATTTAAAAAGTTTATTTTAATACGGTACTAGGCGAGTTTCAATGAAAACTAAATCCATAGCTTACCATACGCACGCACACATGAGTGTACGTGTGCTCCTCCTCTCCCCCCCCCCCCCCCCCCCCCCCCAACACACACACACACACACACACACAAACACACACACTGAGTCTTTATAAAGGAAATATTTCGTAAACTGACCAATCTGGCAGCAAGGGGAAGGAACTAGGGTGGCAATGCATGAAAATGGATAGGGCAATACGATTAGACTGGCTGATAACTGTCCAGCAGTCAGCTCATATACGAAAAGATCCTGCTCACAATCAAGACACTGACAAGGACATAACCAAAGACTAGAAAGTAGAATCTGCCAAGGCACCACAGGCATGTTGGCAAAGTCAGAGCAGAAGTCACCAAAGATGTGATGCTGGCATATATTTTTCTACTTGTCAAAGTACAAATTTAATAAAAATCACGCAACTACACACTAAAATCCAGGGAGAGCCGATCATCAGATCTGCCTGCCCGAGCAACGTGCCTCTGAAAGCACTACGCCGAGGCAAGCCATTAGAAGGTGGCCTTACAGCCGATGCATCTGGGAGCGCCGGAGCATTGCGACACGGGTGTAGGAGCTGTACCCGTGATGGTGAGGGTCATCTGCTGCATGTCCGCCTTGGTAGCAGGTGTAGGGGCATGAGGACTGCCATAGATCACATACACCCCTGGGTACACGGTATCTATTCCATTCTCATCCACCACCGACAGGCTAAAAGACATGCAAAAAGTATATATGAAAATAATATCACGGATTCGCATATTGGGCGGGTCAAGAACCACTTTTCCGCTACCACGGGATGCCATCAACCCACTATCAGGCTAAAAGACATGAAATTAAGAATGTAAACGCGCTCATCAGTGGTCACAACGAAAACGCTTGAATCGTATCTCGACTGTTGCTTTGTGACTGCTGATGACTCGCGGCGTGTTTACATTCTTAATTTCAATACTACCGTCTTCGTCGCCTCGATTATTTATAAAGTAAATCCAACATAACTTTCATAACGCAGAGTAGTGTAGTTCGTACAAGGAAAGGAACGAGTCTAGGTACAAGCAAAGTATGCAAAGAGCTTCAAAGCCATAGCATACACTCTTTGTTCATGTTCTTGCATCATCTCCCCCAATCCCATCTACCGCTCCCTTGGCTCCACCAATGCTCGTGACTAGACAGAATCTCTCCTGGACATTCCACCCTACCTCAAACGTATTTGGACAATGAAACTTTCAATTAAATATCATCAGGAAGAAAAACAATTCCAAAGAGGGCGTTCTACTGTCCAACACTCCTTGTGCAATTGCCATGTCACTGGGGGCCACTACTTACTCGAGAGCTGACAATGAGAAAGTCGCAGTAGCCTTTGCTCCTGGAGCCACAGGTACACGCTTGAAGCCACGCAGAGACCAGAGAGGAGGCTGGAACGCTTTGGACAAGCCTCGAGGTGGTGCAACATACACTTGAATAACCTTTGAAAAGAGTTCAAAACAGGTAATCGCAGGTGAGCAAACAGAGGTCAGGGCCGATAACCCCAGAGCACTCCTAACGTAGTTGCAACCAAGTAAAATGAAATATGCCTGGATTTTATCACTGTTATAAGAACTTATGACGCATTGGTCAATTTATCACCACACCAACATGCTTAGCTATGCAACACTCTGCCACGCTGTGGACAGTAACATCCATACCTCAGTGACATTGCGGTGTCCACTGTTCATAATTCCAACCGTGACTTCCACCGGTTTGCAAGCCTGGACGAACAAACAAAACGGAGGGAAATCATCACAAATATGGTTAGCCTCGAACCCATGCTCCATTGTCATGACTATCGGTTGGATAAATCGAGCACGAGGATACAGGTAGCGATGGGTAATACAGGAGCTGTGACGACAATGATAATTGAATTACCTCATTGATAACAGTAACTGGAAACAACGTTTGACTGGATTTTTTGGTACATCGCTCGGCGTCTCCTCATGCTGAACTTACACCACTATCATTGACATTACCAGCTATCCCCTTTAATCCTCCGTCCAGTTCTCAAAGCAGGATTAGATGTCCAGAAGGATGGGACCCCCTACCTCCGCCACTACAGTCAGGTACATGTACTTACAGCGACCGACGTCGGTGAGACGACAATGGTGGTGTAGTTAATCGTACTGTAGGTCAAGCCAAAGCCGAACGGGAACAGTGGCTCTCCAGTGTAATACCTGGCAAGTGAGCAAGGAACACAAGGAACACAGGAGCATGAAAAGCACATACAGGTAGCACATGAACACAGGGTTTGGAGTTCACACTGGGCCTAGATTCTAAAAAAAAAAAAAGGAACAGCTATTATCAAGTACACTGTTGTGTTCGACTTGTTTTATTCAAAAAAACCCATTTAAGTGAATAATAGCAAGAAGGTACAAGAGAAGAGCTAGAGAGAAAAGGGGAACCAAGGAGGAGTGCAGGTAGAAAAGGAAAAGTCACTTGAAAGATTAGAACATTGAAAGGATTGGTCACGCAATACGGTTACACAGTACACTATTGTAGAATGATGTAGCAGTAATATCGGGTTTAAAAAAAAATGTCTAACAAGTAGGATTCCGTTCAGGCATGATGTGTTAGTAAGTGTACAGATGGGAAGCAGGTGGTTATGCATTTCTGTGTTATCCATTCCCGAGTCCGGGCGTGCAGGAGCTAAACAGTGTGTGCCCAACGCAGACCAGACCCTGCACAACGCCGGCTTTGCTTTCTTACTTGTAAGTGCGGCCCGGTGCTGCAGTCATGCTGTAGTCTGTTGCGTTGGGCAGCTCAGCTGACGATGTCACGGTCATGACTGGCATACGCCCGCTGGGACTGAATTTGCCTGCAACCGGGCAGAAATCAACATGAGAGTGTGAAGAAACTGTTTCGAATGGTAAGATATGAAGGATGCTGATGGTAGCCCTTTTTTTGAACCTACGAGCTCGTACTCCAAAACACCTCAATAGCCTAAGCTCTCTTATACAGCTTGCCTCTAATGCCCTCAAAGTTCAGAAAATACACTCTCCAAACAAGTCTGGCACCGTATGTGCTCTACCCTGCATCACAGACGTCACAATCATACATCATGCTACCAACCCCGGTGTGTGGGACCGAGAATGCTAACTGGGATACCGGCGGTGCACCGAGCACTTATTCAGCCTTTCACACAGTTCATACTGGATTGCAGTAGTACATTCTAGTACATTCTAGTACATTTCCTGCTCAGCCAGCTTCTACCGTAAACTACTGAAAGCTAACATCTCTTCCACAGCCCTGACAAAAGTTGAAATTGGTGTTGAAAAAAATATTCAAAATAGCATTAAAGGTGGGAACACAAGTGGTCTTCAACTTGCACAGCAATTGGATTGACCACAGGAGACACAGATGCACACTAAAGAATCTATTTACGAAAAGCCGTAGGAGAAAAGGAACGTCACCCTTACCGAATATAGCTTCAGCAACTGCCGTTCCACCGAGGGCACCGGGATACCAGACTTCCATGATGGCATGCACATGATCTTTAGCCCAGGGGATACTAAACCAGCGGGTGCAAAAAAAGAAAGAAAAATGGATGGGTCTCTGCGAAACTGTATCTGCAAGCGACGATACGATGATGCATGCAATAGTACCATAAATCATCGGTACTAGGAGTGAGAACCAAGCATATTGATATGCGGCAATAGTCTTAGGACTGCTTTGTTGTCTGAGGATTGGCAGCTAGCCATGAAACTCTGAGTTACAGCTTAATCCAGCCTAGTTACACTGCTAACTCGTGTAGGACTGCATTATATAACTATTTACCATCTCAGTCCATTCGATTCGCAAGTAAGCTAGCTTCCTTGATAATCGGAGCCAGAGCAGAGTCTGAGTGCCACATGTGATGCAATTGCAGGAGACCCTCTGCCACCATGCCAGGACACCATACATGGCAGTTAGAGGACAATGATTTCTTTGCTGCGAACATAAATGTCTAGGGCTTCTGATTCACTGGTCAGATCAAAATTCCTTTTAAAACTGGAAACATGCGTTTCAAACGACATACCTGAGTGGCCCACCATTCATAAGAACCAGAATGACAGGCTTGGCAGTTTTAATAACGAATTCAAGCTGCGCAGAAAGCAGATAACAGGTCGAAGGAAGCAGGGAAAACGCATCATACACATTTCGATACTTGCAGAAGGACAGCAGCTTGAAATTTAAAATCTGCCTTTAAAATGAATACCCCAGATGGTTCCCAGCAGACTTAGAAAGCCATGCCTCACATCGTGGCTCTGTGTTCAGGTAGTATACGTATCTACAACTTGATCGAGCGCGAATGACTTTCATAGAAGCAACTCGCCAAGAAGACAGCAGATATAGTGCAGTCCTACAACAACTTTCATTGTGACTTACCAGAGTGAGCTGGCAACCTGGAAGGTCCAGAACGTCAATGTCCGTTGAGCCACAGTTGATCTTAGAACGGTCATGACCTTCTCCCTCTTGGTGACCAGACAGTCCCAGTACCATGATCACAACCTGTTGTTAGAAAGAGAGAAACAACCATAGACAGAGTTCGGGTCAAATGAAAAACCTATTGGCTATTACTACTATGAATTGACGGACTGATTGAAGATGGCAATGACGGGTTTGAGTTTGTTGATGAGAGAAAACACAGAGAGAACACCAAGGGAGGGAACAAGAAAAGAGCAAAATTGGTCAAAGGAGAGAGAGACTACACAATAGGAGAGAGTGAGAGAGCCTTGCAGCCTGCGTGGTGGCCGGGGGTGCGCCAGCAGCGGTGGCACGCTCTTAGCTTCAATTAACGTCACTCTGATCCTGAAACCTTGATGCATCCAGCAGCCTCCACACCAGATATTCCCTCTGAACGCTAGCGCTGAGTGCAAAGTAATAGTCCACACACGCTGAATTTTGGTTGGCTGTTCCCGTGACAACACCCTTGAAAAGTGCAATACATCCATCCACATGTACAGTACCCACGCGGGCGCTTTGCCCGTACTTACGTCAGATTGCAACACAGCAGACACTGCTTCTTTGAACTGGCTCTCGTCTGTGCATGATGTATCTTTACAGCCTGCAACGTCAGCCACTTCAGCATGGGATTCATCAGCCTCGAGGAAGTTCTAGCACACAAAATATAATAATTATACAGTTTTGATTTGATCAGAGTGCAGTAACTGCACTGGAATTCCATGTAGCATTTAGCCAACAGGCTAAAATACAAGTAATATCACTGCTCAACTAGAGTACAAGAGATTCCATGACCATGTATGGTATGAAGCAGAAATAGATCATGTGACATTCCACCGTTTCATTTCATTTTGTTTTATTTGATTGATTTTCCAAACCCGGAAACCTCAAGGATAAAAGTACATGTACTTGTGTATGTGCAAAATGGAGATGGCACAACGGTGTGCTTTCATTCTCTTGAAGACGTCTCAGAGTTCCCATTTTAGCCAGATTCTGTACGTCTCACCTCCCCTTCTTATTTCCATCATATCAACTATTTTCATCACCTTGTGAGAACCGGCCGTCACAGCAAGCGAGAAGGCATAGAAATGCCTGTTCATTTTGGTGACGTCAAATAAATATAAACAAACAAACAAGACAAGACACGGCACTAGTTTTACCTTGATACCATCCAGAATGGACACTTGGTCCTCTGCATTTCCCTCGTAGTTGCCCATTTGGGTTTTAGCAGCATCTATGTTGGGGCCTGCGAAAGAGTAGGAAAGCACAATAATATTCGCTGGATAATACTTGCAGGCGAGAACCCCGGTTCGAGTTCTATTGGTTACACGGTCAATTCAATTTCTCTTCAAACGTTTGCCATTAGTTCCGTTACAATTTCCTTACTAATTAAAGCCACGGTGTAGTTCGAAGTATTTCATTACTTCTGTAGAGGAACAGGCAATGCTGAGACAATAATTGTAAAATAGTAATAGTAACGGAATCACGGCCATTCCGTGCCCCGGGACGCAGGTCACACAAGACACGTACTTGTTTGTTTCCACTATCATAAATGGATAAGATAAGATGCCAGGTCATTGAATGTCTCAGTACCCCTGTCAGTTTAGTGCCTTGCTGTCGCACACTATTTAAAAGTATATATTATCACGTTACCTTGGTGGACTGTTAGTCATAACTCGTAACCAGGGAGTCGTAAAATACCGGGAGGCGACACGAGATGCACAGCCGCGTCGGATGATTGACTCAGCTCGGGCACGAGTGCTGAGGGAAAATATAGAATCCCCATGAGGTCGAAGCGGCGCAGGTCATGCACAAAGGACGCGTTCGCTGTTTGGTCCCAAAAATCCAAAAAATAATCCTGCTCCCAAGGAATCGTCCGAGTGTCAGCAGTTGATTTGGTGATTCTAAGTTTGTGCCTTGACGGGGTAAAGGATTGTGGAGCTTGACAGAGATGCCTGCCAAAGTGATGAGTCCACCGTGGAAGATGTAGATGACGCCACGTATCCACTTGGTGACCTGAGTTGTGGAGATGTTCAGCTGTGGACTACTGGTGAGATTCTCTCGTCTGCATTTTTTGGTCTCGTCTTGTCCTTGTGAACACGAATGTATAATCTGTAGCATACTAAGCGCCCCAAACTCACCCGAAAAATGGGAGTCTGCCCACGGTGCATTGTCTGTTCACTATGACATGTGACAGTGTTGAAACTGTGACAGGATATTATTTTATTCATGTCCTGAAAATTACGTGTGTACCTAGTATGTAAATTGTTGACATTATATGTAAACCTCCGCCCTCAACCCTTGCTTTGCCTATGTGCAGATCCATGTAAGAGTGGCAGTGCCACCATGGTGTACAGGCCTATGGAAGGTGAAATAATCCATGGAATTTGCGAACTGCTGACAATGAGACAGGCGAGTGTTACTGATGCGATGGAGTCATTCCTGCATATTATCAGGACACAGTTACACAAGGCATCAGGTTTTGGAAATCTGCTACGTCAGGAAGTGTGCCAGCTGAAGGCATGCAATGGTGCTGGCATTTTGCAAGCATGGCAACAAGTGCTCTCCAGCATCTCAACAGCTTTTCCCAAAGTGAAGCTCTGTATAAGACACAATATGACACAGCTAAAAACAACTGAAGCAGTGAAATGTGAATGTTGCACGAGCATGCGTGTGTGTGTGTATGTGTGTGTGTGTGTGTGTGTATATGTGTGCGGCTGTGCCAAAGCCTAGAGTGTTCATTTGCGGCTGTGGCAGGGACTTCCGTCGGCCCAATGATCTAACCCGCCACAGGAAATACTGCAACTCCTGATGCTATCATTGCACGGAGCAATGGGCATCCAAAGGTCCAAAGGTGTATGTGTGTTGTGCATTGGTGGTCGATTCACATGGCTTTGCCAGTTGTGTGGATTATACAGTTATCTGGTGCAAGTCTTGATCTGTCTCATTCAGATCTTGTTCGCTATCGTTGCTATAAGAGAAAATCTGTGGGTGCACATCCAGTGCATTTGCAGACTTGCGTTCTTCTCTTGCGACGGGCGTATGCATGGTATGTGTGTGCGTGCGTGTGTGTGTATGCTTCTGTGATAAGTGGATCAAGCAGTATACAGGGTATTCACGGGTATTCGCCTTGAGTGCATTTGCCGATAGTGTGACTTTCGTCGCAGAGAACTTTGCTCAGTCGGTCAGGCGACTCGGCCTTACGTTTCCTGAAGGCAATGTGTTCAGAACACAGTTATTTCAAGTATGAACAGCTATGAACAGTTAAGAAATGACAAATATTGTGTGTAGTTCATGGACCATAATGTGAAACACTTTGAATGCAGAAGAATGAGGATAGTGGCATCAAATGCTGCATGGATTCTGTTTGATATGCTACTTTTTTCCCTTCCATGGAAAGGTGAGTGCATCATCGATCTTCATCTCGAAACTTCACACAAACCGAGAATGGAACTTGGACAACATGAAGGGGCCATGGGCATGGTGTGTTTAGTGAAGAACTATTCCGAAAACAGGGTGTCATTCGCACTTACTCAATTCAAATTTGAGTATATTTCGGGAATAACTTACCTTGACATTCCGTCGTCTCCAAAGCAGTGAACTTCCCAAAAAAAATTAAAAGCCACGGCTCAACCTAAGGTAATGCGTGGTACGTATCAGAAACAACCAGCTTTCGCTCTGGAGATCCAGAATAGGCCTCGAAGCATAGCAAAAACAATTGAGAAAAAGAAGATGACGACGACGTTTCAATCACGCATCAAATTTCGCGGGTCGAGTGCAGCAATCCTCGGATCGTGAAATGTGTGGCGTGTCGCCTCCCGGTATTTTATGACTCCCTGCTCGTAACCTATTGGTCTTTTCTCTTTACTTTGAATAAGATAATGTGTGCGCTCATGTCACAAGCATACCAGCAGAGGTTGTGTTCCAGAACATTCTGTAGAAGAGACCGGGCAGGATACACTGCACTTACCAATCACAGCAAAGCGATGTGCAGTGGTGCTCAGTGGGAGCAACTTAGCATCATTCTGAATGCAACCAACACAGTACCAGAATTCACAGGTCGCATAGTAAATCCACAAGTTGTGAAGGCACTTCCATGTACAATGCATGTACCGGGATCATAAATCAAGTACGGTAGGACATGAAATTTAAACATTTAAGTACGAGCAATACACATAGCACTACGCGTCTGATCAAGTCAGCGTAAGTGATCAAGGCAATGCTCGGACAACTGATACCACACACACATACACACATATGCACACACACGCTCGCATGTGCACGCATGCATACACACACAGTCACACGCACAGTCACACGCACACACGCACACACACACACACACACACACACACACACACACACACACACACACACACACACACACACACACACACACACACCCACATACACATACACACACAATCGAGTAAATCTAATGCTACATTGTACATGTTTCCGTCGTGTCCTTACCCAAACAATGCAATCATAAATCAACAACCACTACCCAAACAATGCAATCATAAATCAACAACCACTACCCAAACAATGCAATCATAAATCATTAACCACTACCCAAACAATGCAATCATAAATCAACAACCACTACCCAAACAATGCAATCATAAATCAACAACCACTACCCAAACAATGCAATCATAAATCAACAACCACTACCCAAACAATGCAATCATAAATCAACAACCACTACCCAAACAATGCAATCATAAATCAACAACCACTACCCAAACAATGCAATCATAAATCAACAACCACTACCCAAACAATGCAATCATAAATCAACAACCACTACCCAAACAATGCAATCATAAATCAACAACCACTACCCAAACAATGCAATCATAAATCAACAACCACTACCCAAACAATGCAATCATAAATCATTAACCACTACCCAAACAATGCAATCATAAATCAACAACCACTACCCAAACAATGCAATCATAAATCAACAACCACTACCCAAACAATGCAATCATAAATCAACAACCACTACTCAAACAATGCAATCATAAATCAACAACCACTACCCAAACAATGCAATCATAAATCAACAACCACTACCCATGATGAACATACTATAGTCTAATGCTCTAAGCCACTAAGATTACAAGTGAGAAACATAAGGTGTCAATTCAAAAATCCTGCTTCGAATCGGAATGAGTAGTTCCGACTATGCTATGCCCCCCAGTCAATTGGGAACTCTTGACCACAGGAGTGTAACATTGACACAGCAAATTGCTATTTTCGGTCTTTGATCACTTTGATCACTTTGTGATAACTGCAGTATCTACAATCCCTTACTCTCCTTTGTGTACCTCTTGTGTATCGGATTTTTGGGTGAATAACTGCTCCCATAATAATGAGTTTGCTTGATTATAAGGACAATTTTAACTCGTATACTGAGCCAATAAATATAAGTAACCACGAATGCACATTCTACTGCTTATTATCTTGTTACAGTCGTGCATAGTTGCTTCATAACTCGTTTCCAGGTGATTTGTTCTATTTTTTTTATTATAAGGACAATTATTTTACATAATACGAATAACGCTTATAAGAGCTCTCACCTTGAGCAAGACAATGGACTCACGAGCAGCCTTAATGTTCAGCTTCTGTGATGCATTGGTATTGAGGTGGGTCTTGTCAATTTGCTGATATGGGACCATCTGGGCAAAGTACAATATATATATTCATATTGTCAGCACCACACACTTCACTTCAGGCAGGCACAGTGGGTTGGTCAAAGACCATGATTGAGATACGAGAGGAACCTGGTTCAAGTCCTGCCTGGGAGCGGTTTTTTCTAGCCGTGCTGCTACCCACAGTCAACTGGGAGCTTGTGGCCAGGCACAAGGGGTACATGGATGCGGCTAATGGGGTCTTTCTCGGCACTTGTGTCAGTGGTTGTGAGACTTATCCACTCACCCCCAGCGTTAGGTTAGGCGCTGCATCTGCCGCTAGGGTTTACCGTGTGTTAGTGGCCGTCGTGAGTTCCCTTCGGGAACGGACACGATAATTTACTTTCACACACTTCGTACAAAACCCGCACTGCACTAGCAATGAACTTCAGATACAGATTGCAGTGCACGGCTTACAGGCAACATACACACATCTGTACCTGTAATGCGTACCAATAATAACAAAGTCATTTGGTGAATGACCAGGTAAAACTCATTGCTGTTTTTTATACTTGATTGCTGCACGACCAGGTCATATTCCTGCACTTGAGCTCTCCAACAGCTTTGCATTGACGCTCATCACAAGCGCCCCTTGTTTACTGTCAGCTCCAGCATACTACAGACACACATACACAGTCGGCAAGGCTACCACGCAATGCGGCGGCAGCATAGCGGTAGTTAAGACTACATGATAACGAAAGAAGCAGACAAGGCAACTCAATACACAGCTATTTACCGACTCTGGATCAAAGTCACCGAGGCGCATTCTCCAGTACATATTGCGCCAGACGGAGTCCTCTATGGTGGATTTGGCAACCAAGCCGTCCGTGACTGCTTTGCCAAGGTTCTTGCTATAGATTGCATCATGTCCCAGGTCAAGATCAGTAGTAGCGTTCATGCTGACGGCCGCTGCTTCCTCAGCAGTCTGAACATAATGATGAGTTGCGTACACCATTGCAACACCACCTGGAGAAAACAAGTGACCGGGGAGAGTCCACTAGTTACTAAAATATAGAAGGATGTGACTTCTGGGTACAGTCTAATGCTTTTAACATGATTCCACGTGTCCAGAAATGGCACTGGGGGAGGGGGATCTCGTTTTCTCTCTCTCTCCCTCTCCATCTCCCTATCTCTCTTCCTCTCCCTCTCACTCTCACTCCCACTCTTCCTGTCTCTCCCTCTCACTCTTCCTCACCCTCACCCTCTCCCTTTCCATCCCTACCGTATATAAATATTAAGATGCAAGCTTTTGCAGATAAAACAAAATTCCTGGACTTAACCCCTTCCCTCATTGAAAACAACAGCATATACTTTGGTATATTCAGGTGTGGCCAAAGAAAAGGCCCCAGAAGACATTGATAATACATTAACCAACCGTTGTCAGAGCAGACAGAGACATTGTGTCCACCGAACTCTTCGCGCAGCACCTTCTTCAGAATGAACTTGTTCGCACAGTCGGGTGCACCGTCTTCCGAACCCTTCGTGTACACACCGCTGTATGCCGGCATGACCTGACCCGCATGACCAGCCATAATCTGATGGAAACAAAAAAAGAAAAGAAGAGCTATCTGCGTAAAGACGTGTGGTCCAACGTAAAAAGATACGGGGAAACGAAGAAATGCCTGCATGGCACAACTCTGCTCTATCTCTCCATCATGCACGTACACAGATAGTTGCAGAGTTCCGCCGTTACTTTCACCGTGAGCGCTTCTACTATACGAGTTATATTTCTACTTCCCTCACTATCATAAATAATACGCTCTCACTTACCTGCGTCTTGAAGGAGACAGCGTACGTATCATAGAAATCATGCAGAGTAGTGTTGGCAGTGAAATGTGCACGATCTTGATCCGGGCCGCTGTGCACGACGTAGTGCTTTGGACAGGCAACGACCTAGAAGATTAGAAAATAGGAATGAGTATGGATGATGAGACTAACGAAGTACACAACTTCAGGCTCTTTACAACCAACATTCCAAAGTGCCACAAGCACTTTCATTGCCTTCTCTTCAGGCGGACAACAAGCAAAAAGAGAATTAAACCAGGACGGTACAGTTTAAACGATGCGTAGGTGATATAAGCAGCAGTAGGTAGACTAGCAAAAACAAGCACAGAATAAGGAGTAAAGTGATTATTCTCATGCATATGGGAACATAACACGCATGCGAGCTGAGGTCGCCATGTAGGACATCCACCCATCGCTAGTTCGTGTCACAGTGCATGCAGTCATGTACATGTGCCACGCTGATCGCATCTCTTCACACGTACATCACTAGTGCATGACCATAGGTTGTTTGATACAGAGTAGTCCCAACTAAGTACTGTACCTTCAAATAGTGAGGGTTGGCAGCCTCCTGCTGCAGTCCCAGTGTGTAGTATAAACCAACCTGGGCCACAAGGTAGGGATCCTCGCCGAATGTTTCCATTCCACGGCCCCAGCTGTCAGTAAGAAAACAAAGGAGACGAAACCAACAATGTTGGTAGGAGCGCTGGAGATCCACGTAGACAATGGTCAACAAATTTCAACTTGTACATGTTATGGAACCGACGCTCAACTGTTGGAAAATGATTTGGTTGGTTTGCAAAAGACTGAGTACATTTATTACCGTGGGTCTCGGTAGAGGTTGACGTTGGGCGAAAAGCAGTTCAGACCAGCGGCTTCCACACTCGAGCCGTTATTCCGCTCCAGGTTCATGTTATGCAGTGCACGGCCTTCGTCGGACGTGACCGCTGCCACCTTCTCCACCAGGTCCAAGTCAAACGTAGCAGCCAGGGCGATCGGCGTAGGGAACACAGTCCATTTCTGGTCCTCTTCCCAGTGTCCACCTGAAGCTGCCCAGCCATGCAGACAATTCGACCTGAAAGACAAGTGACCAAAGATGCGGAAGAGAAGTGGAATGAGACACATAGTTATACCGTATTTCACGATTATATGTCACAGTCGATTATAAGTCGCACACCCTTTTCAGGTTCGAGCCAAATGGTTCCAACAGTCACGTAGGTAGGATGTGGCACTCCATTGTGAGTCGCACCCCCTCTTTTCCCTTCTAGTTTATGTACATGTAATATGTTTTCGTAGAGGTTGTGCCAAAGACATCATTGTATATTGAACGATGATGTCATTAGGCATAGCCTCTGCAGTTCGGAGTATTATTCACACACATCCATACACACACACACACACACACACACACACACACACACACACACACACACACACACACAAATACACACATGGGCGCACACACTCACACACGTACAGAAAACACAGAGACGTGCAAAATATATCACCTCCAGTTGTAGTCCTTGATGCCTAGACGGTCTATAGCTGGTGCAATCGTCCAAGTCTGCTGAATCAGCTCATCCAGTGTCAGCCGTCCAACCTGCAAGCATGCATACACGTTACACAATATTGGTTTTACTCGCAAAATTGGATGCGTCTTGATGTATTTTGTTCTTGGCATGTAGACTGTCTACAGTAGCCTATACCTTGACATCTCGCCGTGGCTGTTCTCAGATCCCCGCACTCAGGCACCACCTCCTCTCTAAAGCACAAACCTGCACAATGTCCTGGCGTAATAAAACCGCATGAGGATGGATGACACGCCTCGTGTTTTTCACGTATCGCGCTACACGTTTATGTTCTTCCCGTCTATGTGCTACACGCTAAGGGCACGCTCACACTGCGACCGAAACATGCGTTCATGCGGCCAAGCTGGAAGGCAACGGCATGTGCGATACCTTAAAACGTTGCAGTTACGTTTCAAACTCTGACGGCGACCGCAAGAAAGGGATGTCGCGGCTATGGGCGTCAAGTCCCATGGAAATGGTGAACGTGCTCCGAAACCGGGCCTGAATTCAAAGCGCGTGACCATCAGACAGAAATTTAGAATTACTCAGACACCCAGGCGGAGAATAAACAAACAAGTCTGCCCTCCATCAGTGTTGGAGGTTTGAGCCTTTCCCGGACTTGCATGAAATAGGAGTCCTCATTGCCGGTAAAAAACTCACTCAATTTGAACTTGAAAGACAATTTCGAATTACCGAACATTAACTTCGGAAATTTGAAAACCCAACAATTCTCTTTGTTCATAGACCATCACATTTAGGGGCGTCAGAAGGTATTCTACATCGGTGCAACCATGGAAAGGCGAGGGGCGAGGGGGGGGGGGGGGGGGGATCAGGGGTCCTGGGGAACATTCTTAGGAAAATTGGACCCAAATAGCCCATATGTTATTGCTTTAAAATAGAAAATCTGTGAGAGGATAAACATTTTAAAATCATTTTGTAGCTTTGGCCGCTCCTAGATCCTGTTGCAACGGTGGACGCGAGCCTCATGTGGCAGTGTGAGCGCCCCTGTGTACTTCACTTACCTTTACTATACACTGATGAGACCTACAGTATTTTCCGGAGTATATGACGCACTTTCAATACTCAAAATTCACCCAAAAAAGGGGGTTGCGGCTTATACTCCGATGCCAAAATAACGGAGATAAATCGGATAGATTTCTGTATTTCGTGGCAAAAATGGGCGATGCGCCTTATACTCCGGAAAATGCAGTAACAAGGTCAAAGCAGCTAGCTGTCTGGAGACTGTGACTGTGTGAGTAGTACGTACATGACTTGTGCAATCATTATTATTATTAATATCATTCTAAATAAGTATACGATGTAGCTCGGGGATTGAGTACTAGTCCATATTGCAGAAGTGGGTGTGCAGGAGACAAGTAAAACACAGCATGAAGTCATAGTCATACCAAGTCGGTGGCCCTCTTTTCAGGAGTCAGTTCGGTGTTGCAGAAGTCATAGCCGGCTTGCGGTTGTGACTTGCAGTCCACAGAGGGCACAGCGGCCACGCGCTCCAGCATCACCACCAACGCCAACGTCGTGAATAGATACGAGTAAAGCATCGTTGCAGATCTCACCCAACTCACAGTGCTTGCTCCAACCAATACACACGCACGGTGATTACCGTGCCGGCTAAATACTCGGCAGAGCTATACGGCGATTGTGAACCTCTTGAGCTCAGGACTGAGGTAAGTACTTCAAGTGGCTGATGACCCTTCGCTATTTTCGTTGTGACAATCCGTGATCGATGTTGTCTTGAAACAAGAATTATTTTCTCATTTTTTCAGACTGCAGTCTTTAGTTTGGATCTTGTCTAGGACTCATCACGTGATGAACACGCTGTGTTTGGCATAAAAATTACCCTACAACTGAGTACAAGTTAGTTCTTCTAAGTAAGGGACCATCGCAAAAGTTCGCAGAAGCCCCTGAAACGAAGAGCATACGTTTGGGGGGGAGGGAGTCGGTGCGAAAATCGCAAACCGGGCTTCAATTCAAAAAAGTATTGACGACATAATTATAGGAGCTGTAGGATTAGCATGCCATCACAGCCGGCGTAGATCGCTTGTCAGGACGCGTATGGGGAAAGTGAAAGCAATATACACCAATCAACGTTCATTGTAATGCTCAAAGGATACAACTGCATAGCTCTACAAATAATTGTAGCTGTTCTCGTTCTTAGATCACCCACTGCAAGGTGATATCATCGTTGCATTTATAAAGTGCTGTACATTGTTACACACTGATACAACAATGCTTGTGTAGTATATTATAATTATTATTATGTGTGAGCATCCAAGTGAAAAAATGAAGCCCATATTGTGACTGTCGTTTCGTTTGAGGGGGGAGGGAGGGGGGTCAGGGCCGAAACTCACGGTCTTCGTTTCGGGGGCTTCTGCGAACTTTTGCGATGGTCCCTAAGCTCTAGTCTCCGGGCCGGCCATGGCATAGATCTGTAGTGTAGATGCTGCCTTTGCTGGATAATCACTCATGTCATGACCATGATGACAGCAGCAATCAAGAACCCTGACCTGATGTCAGTGATGATGGCCTGATTATGATACGAGCATCATCATGGTGCAAAAATCGTCCACATTTCGTCACAAGTACTAGTAGTAGACCTACCGTTCGAAATTCGAAAACTGAAAACTAACGTACTTGACCGTTGTTTTTTGAATTTTTCATTCCAATTATTTTGAGCCTGAGAAAAAAATGCATGATGTGCTGTGGACAGTACAGGCCTATGGATCATTTCCATTATGGTGCAACTCACGCTCACATGATCAGATTTCATTGATCAGCACTATCGTTGAAAAAATGAAGTGCAGAATAGTAGTTGTCATGGTAATGGTGGTAGTAGTTGTCATGGTAATGGTGGATCTAGGCATCTATGCATTATTACCCGTACCTATTTCTCAGTCATGGCCAGTCTACGTTATAAACAATGCCAATTCCCTTGTACCGGCATGGGTTGTCAGGTCTCCCAAGGCAATAGCAGCTGCCACAGCAACGTAAGCACCAACAACGCCGACAACGATGACAGTAGCATCAGCAACAACATCAGCGACAGCAGCAGCAGCAGCAGCAGCAGCAGTATCGTCAACAATAAAATCAGCAGCAGCAACTGCAAGAGCAACAACCACGAGGACAGCAGCAGCAGCAGAAGCAGTCACGATCAGCAACAGCAAAACCAACAGCAGCAACTGTAACAATGATGATGACGGAGACAGCGACAGCGACAGTGACAAAACAACAGCAGTGGTTCATCGCAAAAACAAGGACTCAAAACAAACAAAAGCTTGTCATGTTGAGGGTGTGCAGGCTGCATGGAGAGAGGAGGGTCGTCTAAAGGTGCTGCATAACAACCCATGCAGTTGGATAAATATATTGACAGACTCATCCACTCGTATTCATAGAGGAGACACGGCTCAGTACAAAAAGCATATGATAGGAGTATTCAAAATGAGGGGCTGGTCAAAACTCGCCCACCCGGATGATGTGCCAAGCAACCTAAGCTCTGAATGGATTCAGAATTGGTTAGGTGGAACTTCATCCATATCTATGCGGGCGTGTTTGATGGAAGCACGTTAATTAGAATAACCATGATCAGAGATATCGCAAACTAACTCAGTGACTCTAGCCCGATTAACTCAGTGACTCTAGCCTGATTAACTCAGTGACTCTAGCCCGATTAATCAAGGAAGTAATAACAGTTACTTCATTAGGAAGTGGTGCGAGATGAGCCGTGGAAAAAGAGTCATCTTGACCCTGGTAGCCCATGCCAAAAGCACATGCCCACAAGTACGTAGAAAGAAGAGAGAATGACAGTAACAGATACAATGAAATTTATAAATAAACGACATGGAGACAACAATTTAACGACAGTGACGAAACGACGACAACAGCAGCAGGTGCAGCAGCAGCAACAACAACAACAACAACAACAACAACAGCAGCAGCAGCAGCAGCAGCAGCAACAACAACAACAACAACAACAACAACAACAACAACAACAACAACAACAACAACAGCCGCAGCAGCAGCAGCAGCAGCAACAGCAGCAGCAGCAGCAGCGCAACAACAACAACAACAACAACAACAACAACAACAACAACAACAACAACAACAACAACAAATATCTCTTATTGGCGATGGTGCCATCGTGAGAATAAAGAATTCAACAACAGCAACAACAACAGTAACAACAACAGCAACAAGATAACCTCAATGATGCGTGGTGGTGGTGGTGGTGGTGGTGGTGGTGACAGTGGAATTGATTCGATTTATTTCTATTTCAAATATGGTATAAGTGGAAGGAAATGCCACTGTGCATGGATTACGATTAAACAGCGGAGTAAATACTATTTGTTGCTGGAATAAATACCACAACTATGGCTTACCGAGATAAGTTATTAGGTAACTTTGACCATTTTTGATACACGCACATGTAATCTGCTTGCAGACGGTGTGATTCGGCCAGCTGCTGTCGCAACCTAACCAGCTTGGCCACACTAAAGCCATTGGATTCATCGCAGATGATCCTGATAATGATGATTGAGAAGTTCCGGATTTTCCTGTCATTGACTAGCTGATCAAGAATCGTGTGTTCGCATCCGTCGCAGGCTAGAAACAGAACATTGACTGGATCATCCTTCCAGCCTGCCAAAGCGAAGGCCTGTGATAGAGTGAATGTTCCTACTGGCTGACTCAGCCTAGAGTCTATTTCTGATCTAATCTTGCTTTCCTGTGTAGTAATGGCATGCACATCTGATTCTCTGCCCTTTGCGCCTGCAGTGGCTTCAACTTCTTGGTGAAATGACCGAAGACTTCCACACAAGATCTCCACATGAAATCGTTCTCGTGAGAACTCTCTCTTCTCCTCTGCACACGCAGGCGCTGAGGCTTCGATCAGTAGCAAATCAGCATCCCATTGCGTTCTTGCCCATCGCGCGTACTTGCTAACAGCACTCCCGGCAACAACCACTTTGAAAGCGTACGTGGTCCGTTCCTTGACCTTGCCAGGGAACAGAAAGGCTACTTCACTCTGGTGCCGTTTCTGCAGCAGTAGAGAACATCTCTGCGCCGTGGCTGCCCTCAATTGTGCTACGGTCCAGGCACTAGTCACAGTCATGTTCAGGTCAAAGCGACAGCCATCGGGTCGATGTCGACTGCCATTACGTACTGATGCTTGGCGGCTAGAGGTGCGAGCCTGGGGATATGCTCCCTGGTTTGAGATCGAAGACAGTGATGTAGCGAGGTGTCCAGGCTCACTCGCATCGCCACCCGCAGCATCAGTCCCTGCGGCCCTGACATCATTTTCAAAGCTGCTGGAGGAATTCGATGTGTGTGCGGCTACTACCGTTTGCAGTGCACCAGTGCTGGCTGCAGTGTGAATACTTTGTGCATTTACACTTTGGTGGGGAGCAGAGGCAGAATTGTTCAATAAATCAGTGTGATACGACTTGCGACCAGGCGTTATGATATCCCGCTTGTCAGCAGTTTCCTCTGGAGGATCTTCCTGGTGCACACGGTCAGCCTGGCTACCAGTGTAGACACGCGGTTGCACAGCTATGCTGCCATCATGACTGACGTTCTGCGCCCAAATATGTGAATCATGGTCTCTGCTTTGTGCTCGCTCTGCTGCAATCCAGCGATCATGATGCCTCTCCAGCTCCTGTCTGATCTGCTGCAGAAATGATAATGGGCCTGGTGGAGTAGAGCTACTAGAGGTCGGTCCGCTCGGCGAATCATCCTCGGAAATAATCACCTGCACCTTGTGCAGTGGATTGCTACTCTGACCGGTAGTTGTCGTTTGATCGAACGCTGATGACAATTTCCGTAGCAGAAAGCCAGCCAGTGCGAGAAGCAGAATAATGCAAAGCAGCCTCTTGCCTATTCGCCGCATTGCCGCAATGCAGAACTGATCTTCAACTCCTGCCCATTGCTAGAAATGCTTGTCTGGACCCACCGGCTGCGGACAGGCGCATCAGTGATTGTAACTAACCCCACTTGTAAAGCACAGTCGAGCGACCGAATTATGTGTTGCTCTGTACTGGAGTCTGTGACTTTTGACATGCAGGAACCAGGTTTCAAACAACTGAACATTTCGTAACTACTTCCTTCTTTCGACATTTTTCTGTGTTGAGTGCGCTCGTTCGAGATTTCAATCGTTCCACTCATCCCACTTGACTTGTCTTCGATGCAGGATTGTAGATCTACCATGCCCGGGCTTCTTGAAGTAACACTAACAGTACTCGTGTCAAGCCTCAAGCCTTGTCAATGACTTGCAGACTCTCTACATGATTGTGGATCTACACGCGATCGAGCTTAGGCATGGTGGTGGCGTGGCCCCCAAACTGCCAAAGGACAATCATAATCACATTAGGTAGATCTACTAGTACCCGTGTATTACTTATACTAGATCTACCTGACTGTGTGACTGTAGTCAGTACAGGCTACACCAGTGCCACTGGTCACCTTGGTCACCTGGTCACCTACTTTGTAGTCCTTACGTCTTTGTACTTGAACTTTTTTTGAAGTATACTGCACATTCTCTGAAAACATCATTCTTGATCTTAGAACCAGGGAGTCGTGTATACGACTCTCTGCTTAGAACTCAAGTCAAGAGTCAAGTACGTGCCCACAATGACATGTCGTCAGTGTGAACGGCATGGTTTAAAAAAATGTGTTACAAAGCCAGCTAAGCAACACATACATGATTGTATACTACTAAGTACACTAAAAAAAGTGCACTCATTTTCATGTACGACGCAGGATGGTGCTGGGGTAGGCATCGGCCATTGAAAACTGAATTCCGTCCGTTTTACGTGGAATTTCTTGGAGTTTCCCAATGTATTGTACTTGAATAAAATTCTATTATTTTTAACTTTCATGGTATCTCAATTTTTTTTTCAAGTCTACATGACTTTATTTTGCCCGTAAAAGAGGCCGTTACCCCGTAAAAAAAAAAAAAAATTTCATGTACGTGTACTGTACCTGTACTGTACGTGTACTGTACGTATACTGTGCCTGTACTGTACGTGTACTGTACCTGTAGCTGTACTAGGTACTGTACATGTACGTGTACTAGGTACTGTATGTACCTGTACTCTACGTGTACTGTACGTGTACTGTACCTGTACTGTACCTGTACTACGTACTGTATACCTGTACTGTACGTGTACTGTACGTGTACTGTACGTATACTGTACGTGTACTGTACGTGTACTGTACCTGTAGATCATGACTGTCATCACAGATCATCTGGAAACGCAATGAATAATTGAGGTTGAAAGAGTGAATAGAATCGTTGCACCAGAATGCCGTTTGTACAACTGTTAACTTAAAAATGTCGTTTGTATTGTACCTTTCCATACAAAACTACTCTTGCTTGACAGGTGACATAACATTACATGTACATTATCCTGTCCCTACCCCTTCCACACCAAGCTATCTTTACTTCTCCTTCCTCTTGTCCTACGACAAAGCAGTAATTTCAAGCTACGTGCACGTCTTGCTGATACCAACTTTACTTAAGACCAACCTTGGGCGACAGTCCGGTTCACCGGGTTAGTGGGAGGTAGGTGAGAGAGGAGTGATCAATAGAGAACGAGAGAGATAGATAGATAGATAGATAGATAGATAGAGAGAGAGAGAGAGAGAGAGAGAGAGAGAGAGAGAGAGAGAGAGAGAGAGAGAGAGAGAGAGAGAGAGAGAGAGAGAGAGAGAGAGAGAGAGAGAGAGAGAGAGAGAGAGAGAGAGAGAGAGAGAGAGAGAGAGAGAGAGAGAGAGAGAGAGAGAGAGAGAGAGAGAAGAGAGAGAGAGAGAGAGAGAGAAAGAGAGAGAGAGAGAGAGAGAGAGAGAGAGGAGAGACAGAAACAGAGAGACAGAGAGAGAAAGAGAGACAGAGAGAGGCAGAGACACACAGAGAGACACAGAGCGAGAGAGAGAGAGAGAGAGAAGAGAGAGAGAGAGAGAGAGAGAGAGAGAGAGAGAGAGAGAGAGAGAGAGAGAGAGAAAGAGAGATAAAGAGATAAAGAGAGATAAAGAGAGACAGAGACAGAGATAGAGAGACAGAGAGAGGAGAGAGGAAGGAGAGAGAGAGGGGGG
Source organism: Sycon ciliatum (assembly GCF_964019385.1). Taxonomy (NCBI): domain Eukaryota; kingdom Metazoa; phylum Porifera; class Calcarea; order Leucosolenida; family Sycettidae; genus Sycon; species Sycon ciliatum. The sequence goes on from NC_088644.1 coordinate 36,393,525, forward strand.
AGAGAGAGAGAGAGAGAAAGAGAGAGAGACAGACAGACAGAGACAGAGAGACAGAGAGAGAAAGAGAGACAGAGAGAGACACATAGAGACACAGAGACACAGAGAGAGAGAGAGAGAGAGAGAGAGAGAGAGAGAGAGAGAGAGAGAGAGAGAGAGAGAGAGAGAGAGAGAGAGAGAGAGAGAGAGAGAGAGAGAGAGAGAGAGAGAGAGAGAGAGAGAGAAGAGAGAGAGAGACACACACACACAGAGAGAGAGAGAGAGAGAGAGAGAGAAGAGAGAGAGAGAGAGAGAGAGAGAGAGAGAGAGAGAGAGAGAGAGAGAGAGAGAGAGAGAGAGAGAGAGAGAGAGAGAGAGAGAGAGAGAGAGAGAGAGAGAGAGAGAGAGAGAGAGAGAGAGAGAGAGAGAGAGAGAGAGAGAGAGAGAGAAAGAGAGAGAGAGAGAGAAAGCCTAAACTTTAAACTGAGGTAGTCGAGAAGCTAAAAGTCTTCCCAGAACGCCGTCGTTTGTAATTACGTTCCCTCGTTTGGAATCGTATTCAGGTTGCCTTTCAATTTATACCCCGGCAGTCTTGCAGCGCTCAAAAGTTATGTTTGGTCGATTGCAGCACCAGAACTCCAGTCCAGGCGCCAAAATTGAAATGCTACAAGTAGATACGCGTTGCAGCAATCTGGCGTCGTGTCTCCGTGGATTGTACAAAGATTGCCGGCCGTGGACGCTGAAGACAGGTTACATTTCGGAAGAACATGTACTTGAATCATCAATCGTGAATATCCCATACAGATCAAACGATACTGCTGCTGAGAATGCACACAGATGTCTTTTTTCTAGCTAAGCTACGTCCACAACATTCAAAGAAGGGGTAGATGTGGGACAGGATCACGTGAATCTTTTTAACAAATGACGCCATGACCCACAGAAAGACTGCACCCAGTGGGATCGGTTCACTGGCATGCAACACGTTGGTTTCTTTAGCTTGTCCGAGTCGACTTTTCCGGTCAGGTGTCCGACAGAGCTCTTCTTCGGCCCTTTGAATACCAAGGCCATACTCATGGATAGGTCCAATGCCGGCACTCGAAACCATAGTGACCAGGTCATCTACTGCAGGAGAGGGCTAGGGTATGGACGGCAAATACATAGTGACGGGTCACATTCCATTGATTTGGGAAATCACTATTTATAAAGGCCATGAACCAAATCAATAGTTGACATTAGCTCGGTTACGTGTATTCTAGTGCGGCCGCGGGACGAGGATCAAGGTTATTATTAGGAGCACGTCCACAACGTGAGGGCATTGAAACAATGGGTCCACACATGTTGTAACAACAGAAGTGCCAGTGCGTGGAATTTCCACTGCTGGTAAGACCTGCTTGTGTGTTGCCGGTGACCTGATGACATTGTTCTCACGCGCATCATGCGTTCGAACAGAACCATGTCTGAGCCATGTTCGCATTGCTAGTATCCAACAAGGTTGTCCCGTGCAAACGGGATCTGTGCAACTCCCCCGTATTCAGCATTTCTGAAGAGTTGCTACAAGAAATGAAAGATAAAAAGGTATCGAGTTGAACCCTGGAGGAGAAACTTGTCGTACCCTTCTCACGCAGCCCTATACATGTATTATTGTCCACTAAATGTGCACTACTTACTCTCTCTAGAGGAGACGAAAGGGTCCCATTGATTATTTTATTGCATTCCCTTTCAATCCGACTCGCTTTCATGCATGGAAGCATAGTCGGAGTTTGTCAACAGCCAATGCAGGTAGATCGCTCAGGTTTCAAGCACCTGTGCTAACACGGCGCCCAAAAAGGTTCACGCAGGAATTTGGAATGGGACCAGTATATGCGTGAACATCCAGTATCCCGAAAGTACCTCTTTTAACTGCATCAGGGCGAAAGTTTGTAGTCATGAAGCTCCTTCTTGGAGTTTCATTGATCTTTAGGAAAAAAATACTTAGGCGGACAGAAGTATAGTATACCACTGTTGACGCAGCGAACCAGACGAACCAGCGAAGTTGATTCCTACGCCATACGATCATTCTCTGCACAATGATGTTACATCCACGAAACTTTCTCGTGTGGGGTGTGAAACACAATCTCTAAAGGATCTACATGTATATAAAGAGGCTCGGTCCTATGATGCTGAATCTGTCAGGAGATAATGACGCATTGGGACAGTTACATGTATGTACGTGAACATGATCAAATCAAAGTAGTTAGTACTCAGAGGGTGAGTCAAGGAACATACTAAAATGGAAACTAGGAAAACGGTCACGGGTGGGACACCAATTATGCGTTAGAGTCCGCCAACTAAAGCAGGTTTTGAACAGTCGGACGTGCACAAGGTAGCACCAGACTGACAAGGGTGTACCTTTCTCTCTTTGGAATAATCCGTTTATCACTAATATCCATGAACCTTCCAAGTTGGAAGGCCGTTGGTTGGCGCTATCGAGCAGTGCTCAAGCTCACTTCCTTGCCGTGGAATGTCTCAGTACTCCTTGTCAGTCTGGTGCTACCTTGTGCACGTCTGACTGTTCAAAACCTGCTTTAGTTGCTGGATTCTAACGCATAACTTGCGCCCCGCCGTTTTCCTAGTTTCCATCAAAGAGTAGATGAAAATTTTCTTTGAAACACAGAGTTTCCACATGCACAGCGCAGCGGAATGTGACTATCTTCATTCCGCCGAGCACCACTAGCGCAGGGTATGCCAGAATTGGAAACTTCCGTCGACATTTCCATGCGAGCTTCCCAGCAAATATTGAAAGAGAAGCGTGGTTTTCTCTAGCATCGTGATACCGGAGTGATTGAAGAACTTGGAATGACCGTACACGCGATTTGCAAATGTTGGAGTCCGTATCACGGAACTCCCATGCAGATTTCTGCTTCTATTGTAAACTTGAAGCGGGATCAATATGCCACGGCAGAATTAGCTTTATGGAATGCGCTGAGATGAGAGGCGATTGATGAAGTCAATATCGTTTCACCAGTGAGAGATGAGAAAGCCTGGGAAATGGGTTATGTGTTGCTAACAGTTACTACAGCGCTGGAAACTGAAATCCGACCCCCTGGGCAGCGCGCCGCGCCGCCTAGGGTGTCGGATTTCAGTTGCCAGCACTGTAGCATCGTGTACAATCCTCTAGCATGTTGTTACTATGGATTTCTTTCTTTCTTTCCTTATTTTTTTCTTTCCTGTACCTCTTGTGCACAGCGACAGCTACTCCCTTTTGAGGCACAAATATTGGTCTTCAGGTACACTGCCGTCGGGGCCAGCAACAACACATTTGTTCATATAGCGACCATCATCCGATGTCTAGTCTTCACCTTCTGAACCCGAATACTCATTATTATAGTCTTTAATGCCTCTTTTTTTGTCTCACGCAGATTCTCTTGGCTACCCAATCGCAATGAACATGAAAAACGGTACGCTTTCCAGCGACCGAAGAGAGTTGGAATACTTGCGTTTTTGCGGGTAACTTGAAGGTTCTCTCATGGAAATCGGGATCTGACATCAAAATCCCAGCGATGCAGTTCACCAGATCAAGTAATGGATCCTCGTCACGCAGTCCACACAATGACATGTGCATGTACACACATTTCACATACATGTACATGTACACCTCTTCCCTCCGTTATACCTCATCTCTTCGCTACCTTTTCATTGGGAAGAAACTCTCGTTTGGATCTGAGAAATAAAACAACCATCACCATATCCTCATCATGATGATCATCAGTGGCGTCGAGTCGAGCAACTCCAGTAACACCCCAAAAGTCTCAACTCCACGGCGAAGATAATACAGAAGAGAGCAGTGATGGCACATGAAGATGAATACGAAGGCGAAGATGCCAGGGTTCGACGTGACTGTTTCCAAACGCTGCGACCATCCTTTCACAGGAACAACGGCGATATGTTTGTTTTTTTGAAATCCAGTTCTGTGCCATGGCGCCAGCACACTAATCATGAAAGTGTATTTGGATTCCCAGTCACCTGTAAAGTTCCACATTATTACTAGGACATTTACCCCTGCAGCAATCCGTATTGTGGTGCATGGAAGAGGCGTCCTTTTCAAGGAAGTGAAGCACAAACACAAGGGGAGTATAGGATAACCGACGTTCACCGCTCCCCTTTACCCACACTGCATCAGCTATAATAAAAAATGTATATTGCACATGCACGGTATGTATATCGGCGCACGCGGGGAATGCAAAATAGCGTTGCGAGCACAGCTGTAAGTTCCACTTCCGAAAGCCGAAAGATCACAGCACACCATCGCACAGCACACCATCCATCCACCACAGGCACAGGCATTATATCTCCAAATGAAATGTCAGGTTATCCGCAAATGGGCAATAATGGATGGTACGTCATGATTTTGCAGTTTACAGGGCGTACAGATACACGCCTGTCTGCGAGGCGCATGTCGCGACTGTCCGTCATTCATGATAATAGCTATTATCAAGTAAAGGACATAATTGTACAGGCCCGATGTTCGCCAGATGCACATGGATGAGCGAACTATCACTAGTAGTAGTATCAGGGCTACACTGGCTAACAGTGTACACGTGGTATACTACTGTAGTGATGTACACTCAAGATAGGGCTTATCCGGAGTGAACGAGAGCAGTGGTATGGTGGCTGACACATGCAACATGGGCATCCACTGAGCGATCAATCTGGCTCTATTCAACCCCAGAATATGCAGTAATCCTTCGGAACCCGGCGACCTTCGGATCTACATTTTCTATGGCTGCACTGTACAGGAAACTGTCAAAAGCGACTGGGAGCATCAATTACTAGTAACACTTGAGCACTGGAACATGCATGATGAACAAAAACACCACATAGAAGGAAAGCTCGGCAAGCGGAAGGACGAAATGTCACTGACCTGCATAAGCATTATCACAGTTGTAACTTGAAAGTTATCAGAAAAATCGGCGCCTCGCATTTCGCTCTCATTTCGCTAACACTTCACACAAGTCGGCAGGAGGTTAATACTGCACTGGTGCTGAAAATCAGGCACACCTGCACTGATCGTATGCTTGTACGTGTACGTGTACGTGTATGATTGTACTTTTACTCAATCTCCTATGTACCTGTATAAACCGGGTGTTGACTTTAAGTTACGACTATCAAAACGCGTGGTTTTCTGTGACTCGTGTAAACTGGGTGTTGATATATTTACGTGTAGTTCAGGCTGTTTGGGATGTTGTAGTCCTGGGCATATCCTGGCTACACAATTGACACAAGGTCAGCCCTTGGAGGGAATACTGACTTGCGTGAATGTCGGTCAACTGTGGACATACCTCACGATTAGCCAAATAGAATAGATCTAGGAAATGTGCGTACATGTACAAGGCCAAGTGTACTGCTGTCCAGTGTAATTGGTTGTAGTACTACGGTGCCAGTATTCGTCCCAAGTGCTGGCAGTAGGTTGTAGCTAACTCAGCAACTCTACTAGAACCTCAACATCGTGTGGCCAAACTGCCAATACCAATGGCGGGATTTCATGCTGGATGCAAAATGAATCGACCTTGATTTCAGGTGCACATGGTCCACATAGCATTCATTTTTGTATATTAACAATCCAAATGTGCATTGAGGTTTGAGGTGCCTCGGAGCTTTTCGCCATCTGCCTCCGTGCCGAATAGTACAGTCAAGTCCGGGTCACTGGGAATCTGGGGTTGCTTACGATCTGCATTGCAGCTCCACCACCGACTCATGGACCTACTCGTCTGCAGGCCAGCTGCACGGAAATGACGTGCTAAGCGTCCGTGATGTGCGCGCACGCATTGCATTCCGCCGTAGACATCGAGTTCTCCAGGACCGTGAGTTGGAGATCACACATGCAATGCAGACTTCGGTGGTCCAACGTTGAAGCACCTGATTGTACCATTTCGGAGACACTGGCCCCATAACTGCCCCCATCATAGCTGCCCCCTCTGCATCAAACACATGACCATTTCACCTGAAACACAGCGGTCCAACATATTATACACCTGTACTCAGTTATAGTAAAATTGAACGCAGGAATGATGCGTGAGAATGGTCTTCAGTTCAAAAACTATCGCAAGTCCGGGGACAGTTTTTTATCTCACACTAATGTCGTCGATAATTGAAAGGCGCCTTTCCTTGATGTCCTTGAAAGTGCCACACGCAATGTGTGAATCAGTTTCAAGGTTATCTTCGGCTACATTACCTCCAGCGCACGCCACCTCGCCCCATGGTGTAAGGTGAAGGGCGAACATGTTACTGATAAATGGATATCGTTGCAGCTTGCAACTACCCTGGTGGGGTTGTATTCTAGCGCAAAGATGTATAAAAAGGCAAGAGAAGCTCGATGAAAGTCACAGAGCAAATTGGCAATCCTCAGCTAGCACTTGAAGAAACTCAAGCGGTGAAGAACGATCTTAGAAGAACAGTACTCAGTTTTTCCAAGAATCCTCTAGTGAAATGGCTTCAAAAAATACGTTTCCGACATGTTTGTCAGTTATCCAGGCATTCACTTGCCTGTGTGTCGTACTAGAGGCAGTACAAGCTAGCCCCTTGCCGCAGTATACCACCAGCAACAGCAGTGTTAGCAGTAACGTTAGAAACGTGTCCACCTCACTGACGTATCCCACCGTACTACCTCATCACGCGAACGCTGAGCTAGCTGCGCAAGTGCCAGCAGCAGGCACGTCCAACCCGCTGTGTTCGCTGACCGGACATACCTACAGCCAAGTCTTCCTGTCCATGGAGTTGGTCTGCAACACGAAGAAGCACTACAGCAAGGTGAGCCACTAAACCAACTGTAACTTTACTTTAGTTTTTTTATCTGCTCCGTGGTGGCAGTTGTACGATTTGGAACGATATCCATTGGAGTAAGGTCTGGTATGTGTGCTTAGCATTATACGTTAAAGGACCAAATCATTCTTTCCTATTTTTTATTAAAAAAGCCACTGGTATCTTCAGTTCAATACTACAATAGCTAACTGCGACATCTCTGATCGTGGTGTACCTCGTTCCACTGCAGACCCACGGCTACATATCGATCACGCTGCCTGGTGACAACAGTCTGCCACGTCGCTTCGAACAACAGGTAAGAGTCTTAGACTGGAGCCAACACAGCTGTGTGACACCTAGGAAGTTAGTAGGTGCATCATGAGACGTTGACAGTCGGATATTCCAGGCCTCTATCAAGCTAGGCTGATTATTGGCTTACAATGCATACTAGGTGACCGTAGTTACTAATCTAGGATTCTACATGAACACTGTTCTGTTCAGAAAAGAGATGATACCATAGGGCGGCTCACAGTCTGTTGAGAGAATGTGGTGGCGAGTGATTGCAATCGCAACCAACATTGAACTACATTATGCCGTGCAAATACAATGTCATTGTTGTCATGTACATGTACGTGTGTAAGCATTACCTTTACATATTACACAATACGATGATCAAATACAGCTGTCACTACCAGCATCGAATTCCTTACTTCAAACTCAAAGCGTTTGAAGATTGTTGTGAAAGCGTACTCTTCGGTTGAGAGCGCGATGTGGGTGAAACAATAATTAATGCCTTCCCCGACCATCCTGTACGTTAGATGAATGTATGATACTGGGGAGATTTCGGGTGCTAGTACTCATGGTATTCTTGTTGTATATTGACTACTATTCAGGATACATGGCAGACCCAGCTGGGTAATATCGTGGCTGTTATGGCTGATGAGAAGAACCTGGGCCACCTGGAAGAAACACTGAAGCTGGAGAAGATCGTCAACCCTGCTGCAAGCAACGTGTTCCCATACCTGTTGGAAGAAATCGCAAACCGCACTGCTGTTGTGAACCATATGCTCAGCACTTTGGTAAGCACGATTACTCTCCAGGGATGCATGATTATCGCCCGCAAATGCTCCCTGAGTAACCCACATATTTCTGCCTTCGCCTTGCTGCACACGTACTCTGCAAAACCACCATATTTCCACGTTGCCAGCCATGATGTCAACTACTTTTTAAAAACAGAAATTGAAAATGGATGCCCTCTCTCTCTCTCTCTCTCTCTCTCTCTCTCTCTCTCTCTCTCTCTCTCTCTCTCTCTCTCTCTCTCTCTCTCTCTCTCTCTCTCTCTCTCTTCCCTCTGGCCATATTATCGGAATGAAAGAGTCCTATTATCGTTGTATTATTTCTTTATGTCGGCATGCAGGTGTCTGCCTCAGAGGGCGTGAACGTGGACACGATTGTTCATGACGAGAGACCCCAGCATCCCGAAGATCAGTGGCCAGTACCACGGGTGAGTAATAGCATTATCCGGGCATGTGAGAGCATCATTGATCGTATTCGTTTCACGCATGCACTCTTTGAAGGTGCATGCGACCAGGGAGAAGAATCGCAATACTCCCTGCATGAGACACTGACTGTGCACACACACTGACCGTCTTGTTCAGTACAAATTGGTGAATATGTAATGTCTCAAGAGCAATTCAAAAAGATACTGAACGTCAGAACACTGCAACGTACTTGAAAACAAGATATTCTTAACAACACACATCTGCACAAAGTAGACAGGTATGCTCCTTTCAATGCTCTTCAGTGTGGATACCAGTACAGCCATACATGTACCTTGAAGCAGATGATGTGAACCATAGCCAGTTAAGTACATGTGATATTGAGCCCAGTCCTTTTGAGCACTGATGGCTATCATGGCTTACAGAGACTACATGTAACTGTCCAATTATATTGTGGGCTAACAGTCACACCTCAAATTTAACTGCTTTCCGCTCTTTACTGAACTACCTGTGTTTTGTTTTCTCCTCTGCTGTGTCCAGGAGCTAACGGAGAGCAAAGAGGAGTACATCTACCTACTGAAGGAGTATAACTACGGTGTGATGTACAGCTCATGCAGAACCTACAAAACCCTGCACGACACCATGCTACTGGCATTGGATGCACACTGCGCACCAGCTGAAACCGGCGCCACTGAAACGCCCGTCACCAGCAACTAGCCCCAGAAAGTATAATAATTTATAGTGGTCGTATTTATTTATATATTGATTTAATAAATGGCCTAATGCGAGTTGAAGTATGCATGTTTCAGCCCAAAGCAGCTTGTGTTCGCTAGCAAAGAATCTCTATTTCAACAATATAGCTTCAAGTCTAGATGATAATATTTATACTGCACTCCACACCATCCCGAAGAACAAACACCAGTGTATTTCGCTATTCTCCGGTCTATTTCCATGAATATGTTTTCCCCACGATGATTTATGGAGCAGCAGAACATATCCGCTGCAAGAAATATATTTAATCTTAGAGGATTGGAAATGTAATGCATTGCCGCAGGAAGGAGACCGCAATCCACTTCCATTTTAATCCTCCTGTCTTTCTATAGCAGCATATTACCAGTGTCCAGGATTATATTCTCCATGTTTACACAAGTGCAGCTTTATCATTAATATGGACACAAACATTCAGCAATGCCTCTCGCTTTCTCAACCGCATTGAATGCAACAGTCGGATTCACTTATTCATTCGACCTCATGTCTATATATATAATTATTAAAATGTTATGTGCCTGCTGTATGGGTTATTGTTTCCATGGTTTGTTTTTATTTGAAGTCGATGTACAAACTAGCACATTTGTCTAGTTTAATACTTCATATTGACTTTTCTCAGCTACATGGCTCATACTTCTTGTACCAGTTAGCTACCTCTCTCGATACCAGTGTACTTCTAATATAAAATTATTTATGAGCAGTCCAAGCCCTTCTAGTGCTGCTGTAAATGTGCGAAGCAAATCCGCTTTCGAGGCACACTGCTCGTCCAGTAAATTCAGGAAGAAGAAGTCAATAAAGATTCAAAATCCTTGACAGATCCCGAGTAGCCTACACTTGTGCCGTGCAATTCGAACTACAGAGAACATGGACTTTTAGGTCCACTGTGTAATACATGTAAGAACGTTTCAGAAAACCGATAAACTTCTCCTACTTGGACGCTGCATAATACCAGGGCTACACAGACATTTGAATTAATTGATGAGTTTATATCAAGAACATTTTCCCAGACATCATTATCAGCATGTTAGTAAGTTATACTTGAAAGTATTCAGGCTCTCACAAGAAGGGTATGAGACACAAAGACCGTAAACAACTCAATGAAATTAACTGAATGACGGTTCAATGTGCATGCAAATGGAGCGTTCGTGTCCACAATTCACATAGTACACTGTTTCCAAACGAGACATAATTCAACGAAGAATACGAGGGCATAATTATACTTTTCTTATAACTCAAACTCGTACTTTCAAGCGAAGTCTTGTGACGATTCGCATAAGGATAGAAATAATTATAATTATAGTAGTCTGCTTCTGATAGAGCTACTTGGCTCGAACTTGTTAACAGATGCGTTGACCTCATGCAATGAGTGAAATGCGAACTGTCATTATTATTATTATTATTATTATAGTAGTCTGTTCTTGATTAGTGGCATACTTTTCAATCACCATGATTCCTGGTCTTGGTAGTACACATAAATCCATGGGCGCTTCTGGCATTGGGTGACTTTATGCACTCGTCCCGCCGTCCGGGATCAGCTCTTCCCCATGTCCTTGCAGCGGTGCTGACGTAGCGGGGCCAGTTGGGGGAAGCTTGCACATAACTCCGTCGCTCAATGCAAGCTGAATGACGTCATGTAGGACTTGGAGCGTGTAGCATAATGAATCCAGCGCACCGTAGTTATACACGGATAGATAGTAGAGGTACTCAGCATCACTATCCGTATCCTCCTGTCAACAAATCATCGCAGAATGAACAGGAAAGGCACAAATCGAATTGAAAATTAAAATAAATTCGGAGTGATAAAGAGGAAGACCGGGCACAATAAATGGGGAGAATTTTTAACAACATACATGTACATGTAGTGATTCCCTTACATGTACCGGTACTGATACATGTACTAGCAAAGGCAAAAATTAATGATTTGGGCTATCCTGAGTTTGAATATGGATAAATAAGGCATTTTCTAGTTATACTGATATATACATGTACACACTCTGTTAGCAAGAGTACGGGTTATGTACTCCACTGCTGTTACCAATCACAAAGCAATATTCACGACCCAAGGACCAAACATGTTTGTACATAGCCTTGCAGTGACAACATACTTCACCCTTTTACAGGTCTTTTTTTAAAATTAAAAGTCAACTACTGATACGTACTGCGGAATTCCGTTGAATATGTAGCGAAATAGTATTGCGTTTTCTTTAGAAGCTTATCTCTGGTACACCTTTCATCATTTTATTATCCCAGTTCTGTACACTTACTGAAGTACAATAATGTGTTCAAGCGCAGAGCTCTGCTCTAGACTATGCCTTTTTCTCTTTCTTTGCTTACCTATTGCTCATCACTTCTTTTACAGATTTGGTATTATTGAAAGTTTGGAAACCCCCTCGACAGGCGAAAGCCTTTGGGGAATCCCTTAAACAATAAACAAAATTACCATGGGCGGAGGCCAGTCCTCTTCTGAAGTGGTGTTTAGACAAACATCCCGCTCGCCAACAAGGTTCTGTCTCGTCACATCGGGTAGTACTGTTGTCTGCAGCCAAAAATACATACAGTAAAGGACTTAGGTAAAGACGATATCAATGTTCTGATGGTGACAACATTCCCAGTGCATCTCCTTGTGGACAGAAAGGGCAGTACATGTACATACTGAAAGTTCCTGACACGATTGTCACGGATGAACTATAGTCGATCGTCTCATTCCTGGTATTATAAATACAAAGTTCGAACATGCTTCTGAACCTGATTTTGAACCAGGGAGTAGTACAATACCATTATGGGTATTGTACTACTCCCTGCTTTGAACCATGCCGTTTCCGAAGGACAGAACATCATAATTTCCCTCTGGTTGATGTGACCAACTCTGAATAGTTCACAGGTCACAAACGTTTAGTGGCCTGTGAATTGATACAGTGGTAATCCCAACTTTTCCATCTGTGACTTACCAATTTGATCAGTAGATTGTTGATGAATTCAGTCCGATTGGCCAGGTACTGAAACTCCTCCAGAAAGTAGGTCTCTCTGCTGCTGGCGTTCATAGCGATGATGATGTCTTCGTTCTTCACCGCCTTAGCCACATAATCAGCATGGTGAATGTTATCCAGTACTGCGACAGCATAGCCTAGTCTCTTGCTCCACGCACCCTAAGGAAAACAACAAACGACAGGTGGGAAATACCATGTACCATAGTTCAAAGTGGTAGCCAAATTATTTACAGGAGGATGCACCCAGTGTGCTGACCGTGCTCAACACCGCGGAGGCAGAGCGTAATACGGAACAGAATATCAAGGACAATCAAGGCTTGTTTGCTGCTACTTCAAGTTTCATGCTCTCACAATCATCATGCAGGTGTTGTTCTGTTCTATAGCCAAAACATTTATAAACTTCTCCAGTTCTAGACAATTTGAATCATTTAGTGGTGTTGGAGCAACGGAACAGTAGAGGCTGAGGCTATCTGGATCTAAGGCCCACATCTAGTTTGTTCTACTCGTACGTAAGAAAAGTTGTCACATCCACAAATCACCCACTGCACAATTGTGTTGATACACACAGCCAACTATGGATGTATACTCGGACAGGAGGCACATTATTATGATCTCACCAAATGCAGTAACTATGGTTTACGAGATAGCCTTTCACTACAGATAATCTATCCAGCATGTTACAGTATAAAAAAAATAAAAAAAGTAAATTATCGTGTCCGTTCCCGAAGGGAATTCACGACGGCCGCTAACACCCGATAAACCCTACCTTACAGTTTAAGGTCCTCTATAAACACTCGGACTCAGTATGTCCCGCACTACCTACCTGATCATACATGCGACAGGGTGTACTGTTGGGACCAGGCTCCACAAGCGAAAAGTATCCGCCTGCACCACGTAGATACATGGCATCCTGGAGAGAAAGAAAATCAGGTAATCCCGAGCAGGACATTAAAGTTATGCCATCGAGCAATGTTGCGAGGAAGCTGTAGGTTGGATAGTGTGCAAGACACGGTTGCCACGACCAGTTATGGATCACCACCTTCCATCCCCTTTCTTTCGACTTTGCCAAGAATGCATAATTCGTGGAGGTTAGAAGCATTATCCCCTTTGCTGAAATGTAAGTCACAACTAAAGCCACAAAATACGTTCACCAGTTATTGATTATGATAATAGGAAGGGTTGAAAAGTAGTCAGGAGAGGATGTGTGTCCCCCTGGGCATTGTAAGGTGTTTGGACGCCGCTCAGGCCCATGGTGGGAACTGGGAGCCGAAAAGGGAGAGCCATTCACACAGCAGGCCAAGGCCCAACACTTACCTTCCCGTAATCGTCTTTTGCCTTGCAGGCTCTCTCCTTGAAACACTCGACTTGACTGTACGTTCTTCCCGTTATTTGACAAAGATTCTCACCGGATCTGTCTTTTGCCAGTGCCAGTTGACTACACGGGTTGGCTATTGGCTTGCTGCAAACTACAGCAGCCATCAGCAGAATGCAATATACGCAAGGAAAGCAGAAGATGCAGGCGTCTCGGAGTACACCACACGAGGCCATTCTCAAAGAAGATTGGAACGAGGCAATTGTACAAAGGCTACTAGAGGGTGGTGGTGATGGTGTCGCTGAGAAGTGTTCGGATAATGTTCGCCTGAATTCTGTATTTACTGGTTTCCTTTTATACCCAACCCCTCGGACAAGGTGCAGATACCTAGATATAGGTTCACGCGTGGAAATGCATGATGCAGTCGTGAGAGAGGCTCACGCCATTTTCATGGCACAAACAAATGCCTGTAGTGGAGTATACAAGTATTGCCACGAGCATGGGCGGCATGGGGTGCAAACTCAGAAGTCTGGCAAGGCGATACTATTAGCACTATTACCATTACACGTGCTTCTATACAGAGTTAGTACTTGAAAGGGGATTCAAGAGAAATTCGCAGGTCGGGCGACCTTCTACGGTGCAAAGGCCACGTGCGAATGGTTCTTCAGTGTCTCGTCACCCGAGTTCCAGTTCAGACTGCTCACTGTAACAATGACCAATGCAGTGCAGGTGAAGGTCCCCAGTAAACCATGCCAGATAACTACTCACTTGGACACTTGGAAATGATTGCAGATACTAGCCATCCACTCTAGCTAGTACAGTCACCCACTAAAGCCAGTAAAGGATCCTCAGTTTGTTGAGGGTGATGTGCACTATCATCTTCTCTAACCCATGGCAGCGAAAATTTGTGGTTGAAATTAAAATTTAATTTTGACTGAGCACTTTGCTACATAACACATTCCGGACGGTCACTCTTGCGTCATAAACGCGCCACGTGCTAGGTTTTCCCTGCCCGCAGCCAGCTCATCTTGACACAGCGACGCTGGAATCCCTGGGAGTGTGAGTAGAATAACAGAAGTAGTCACCTATTTTCTACTGGAAAAGGACACAAAGTTAGTTGGTGGTTCGTGAGAACTGCATGGTCATGCATATCGCGCTGAGCGTCGCAAAGCCAAAGGTAGCACTGCCAAGGTCCAGCAGCAGGGGAGTTTTAAACCTAACATGACATGACCATGCACGCAGACAAGCCACGGGCGATTCTCAACACAAAGCTTCGCACAGCAGCCTGCAGATTGGACCCCAAATTCCGCTATGCTGTCGATCGGCGGATGTCAATAATCAGGGAGGGTTTCCTTACTTGTAGAGCTGGGTCTTGTACAGTGGACAAGTTCGCAGGCGCTCCGCAGATCTATGACAGGTCACCGGTGTCAGCGATGCTCCCAGCGAGCAGGATTTCCGGCTCATGTGGTCGGTCTACTGGCACTGCTGACCTGAGGCTGGTATGTTTGCACGTGCACAATCTGCTCCTATCCATAGCCCCCTGGGCAATGGCAGTAACGCATTGACTGCTGAACGTGTACCCAAGGGCAAGACAACAAAATGATCCATTGCATGAAATATAGTTCTGGCTATGAATTGTGGTTTCACGATCAAATCACACAGCCCATCGCTAGCATATGACTGCAATCGACAATACCAGGCTTGTACGAAGCTGATTCTGGTCGTTGCTCTGTCGCCGGTAAGTCTTGTTCAAGAAGGAGTTCACACGAGTCCATTCTACTAGCCTGTAACGGAATGGTATACTAATGTGTTGCCTATTCAAGAATTTAATTATTTACATTACATTTACTCCACATTGCGAACAAACAATCACTTCCAAAGTTGTTTGATGTGTACGTGTAGCTCAGAATGAGTGTACTGATCGTACTTGAAGATACTTCACCCTACTGAACGAATTTTAAGAATGAAACCAGCATTGGGCATTGCGTAACAGATGAAAGAAGTAAAGACGAACCATCAATATATCCAAGTCGTTGGTAGAACATTATTTACATCTAGGTCTAACTCTTCTACGAAACTATGCTGAGTAAACCTTTGCAATCCTGGCTGGAGTGCAACAGACTCTGACCGTTGGCATGCGAATGTTGGAGCTCCCATCGCTACACCTAACACGAACAACGTACAGAAGAGAGGAAACAATTACGAACATCAATAATTATAGTGATACTCACAGTAGAAGACAGAGCCCCAGGTCGAAAAGGCATACACCTTCAAGTCCTCAGGAGAAGTATGGTAGAGCGAAAGTTAAAACGCACCCTTATATAACCCGCATCGATGTTCTGTCAAAGCTTCCACAGTAAGATGTTTATAACCATGATCTGTACACGCCTCCCCATTACATGTCGGCCATGGACTAGCAATATAGCCCAAGTAGGAAATAGCAAGTAGCTATTAGTGACACAGGTATCCGCTCATGCTATAATGATAATCTCGTGCAAAATATACCCCATAAGGTACCCGATAGTGCTGGCTCGTATACACAATGGCTGCACAAGATCTTCCGCTGTTCATCCTTCTCGCGCGAGTGGAGCCACAGACGACACATCACAAGCTCCTTAGCCTTGGGTAGTCCAGGCTGGTGGACGTCAAATGCCTGGTGCGTCTGACATTCATTCTACTGATGTACGAGTAGTTAATTAAGCATTTCACTGGATTGAGTCAGCTGACTAGAGCTTGCTAAAGGTTGATGCGGTATATCGGCAATAACAGGTACATGTACATGTACGTCCCTGACAGCATCACCTTGCAGGAAAATAGAATTAGTAATCTTTTCGCTGACATTTGCGGCGACCGGCTATGATGTCGAAACGTGCGCGATGTGTGACGATGGCTTTATCGGGTGGATAGTCATACTTTAATTAATATGACTTAAAACCATATTTTCTGCGTAACTGAAGTGCATTGTGTCCACTTGAGCTTTGCGTTGTAATCTGCATCCAAAGTCAAGTTTGGAAATGTTCTTTGTAGGAGCAAAAGTACGGAATTGGAAGTAAACTCGTCTTCCCAACATATCACCTTCACCGACTTCTGGAGCAATATCGACACATTTCATGAGGACAGTAACTGTTCGAGCGACGTATCATAAACTCTGGGATGCCTGAACGACAGCATTCGAATGTGGCGTGACACTGCCAGTAGCTGACGGGAAAACTAGTCTTCACGTAGGAATCATCTGACAGCAGATGATGAACGACAAGTACCCTTGGCCTACACGTGCCTGGGAGGTTCGTGTGTGCTTCCCAAAAGAAACAAAGTTAGTGACAATTCCTGGACAATCGTGAGTCGGTACAGTGACACCATTGGATGGTTCAAGCAGTGGGACATCGGACGATACGACATCCCTGCCACTGATCGAGGTACCGCGCCATCAACCTCATCCAGTAGAGAGTTAACACCTGATCTGATCAGCAGGCTTCGCTTTGCTGCGCTGTTTGTGTTTGCTGATCAAGTGCTCAGCTAACAAGAAAATTCGTGACTTTTTGAGACTTGTTTATGGCAAGACACCATCGTTGCTAGGGTTTTAAGTTCAGTCTACATGATGGTTATTGGAAAGTGATACTGGTGGCGGATCACCGTACACTGGGGTGATTGCAGATGTAGAGAATTGACAACCAGTGGAGCAAATAACTGACAGAGTAGTCTTGATGAGGTCGCGTTGTACTGAATAAATCGCTGACACGTGGCGTCAGCACTTCTCCATTGTTGCATCTGTATCCGTGACACCAGATCAAGAAAGATTGTGCTGTCACTCTAGAGTCAGCACAAACACCTGAGCCTGAGCCTGAGCCTCCTTACAGTTTAGACCTAATATTGTGCCACAGAATGGGCAGGTCTTACCCGTTGCAAAGCACAATCTTTCTATACTTGTTCAAGTATATACCTTGCATTAACATGTTCCATTTAACCTGAAAAATGTGGTCATGTGTGTTTCATGCGTAACGTGGAGCCGTCTCAAGCCCTTCGCCACACGGAAATCTAACAGTGTTGGAGCCCGAGCAGAACGTTAATGGTAAAAACAATAATACATGTATTTGTAATTAATTTTACTGTATGATATGCCATGTCCACGATGTGTCGTTCTCCTTAATTAATTCGCACTATCGCGGAACCCACTACCCAGACACCGTACGCTACAGGCAAGAGCAGTACAAGACTGGGATGGCAGGAAAGAGGAGAGCAGAGCTCCCCTGACCGTGGGGACATTGAGCTATGAAGGTCAGCGTTTGCACGCCTAATGCGGGAGATGTCTGAACAAGGGTTTATTATTATTAATCGCATTTCCGCGTCAATGCCAGCAATTTCCAAAGGATAAATGCCCACAGATTCGCATGAGAAAGGGACAGCCAACAATTGCCAACACGACAAGGATTAAGAAAATCAGACCAATAGCTAGCACGAAGCACAACATGCGTGCATGCGGAACCAATCGAGGCCCGAGAAGCATACTCTGTATGCAGTCTCTATCAACAAAGTATCGTTACAAACGACGGTTTTAAACAGACAAACAAATGCGAGGGCGAAAGATTGTTGCACTGTTCCGGAACAGCGAAAGAGTTCCCAGAACTAGGTCATCTCTGATGTTAGCCGCAGACGGAGCCGCACAACAATGGTCTTGGTCTTGTAAAACTCACTGATGAAGCCCCAAGGCCGGAAATTTAGAGACTAATGTAATTACAATTGCAGCGCAAGACCTTGGTTTTGAAGGTGTTGGAGAGATGAATGGTTTTGGATCGTGCAATTACACTGTGATCAAAAACCAACGATTTGAACGCGTTTTACCTGTACATACGATTATTATATAAATGCATCGAGTCGCGTGGTGTAGTCAAGGACGTTTTGTGGGTTGCGGGTTCGAGGTTAATTGCAAACACATGTATATCAACGATGCGGTACAGCTTGTACGACACAATACTTCTAGTTGTGCTAGCTAGCTATGTCATGGTTACACACTCCCGCAGCAATGCACGCCGGATGTTGTACAGCATCTGTCAAGGTGCATTTCACGTTGTGGATAGAATCGTCTAATATTGATTGGGATGCAGTACTTGAAGTACATATCATACATGTACATGCAGCTTATATGGAAAATCAAATCTGGCTCAAGCCTGTGTTGAAACCGTCGACTCTCATTGAATTCTGTCGAAGGCATGTAAGGTTGCCCCGCTAGCAAAGGATACATGTTGAAAAGAAAAGAGCATTCACATTGTTGTCTACCCATCTGGTCACTGGGCGACCTCTGGGCTGCAGAACCGTCGAATGGTGTGTTCTCACATTTCTATCCATTATCCACAGAGACAACACAATAAGCCCGTCAGTGACACATCAGCTAATTGCTTTCTGGCGGACTGGGGTTGTTTTGGAGAGGTGTGTTCCATTCCACTTGAAATTCACGAGTTTCCTGACTTTTTCAAGTACATGGCTGTTGTCTATTATGCCCATGACTTTCCACAGATTGATAAGAAATTGGCACAACTACAGACAATCCAAATCTCTGCTGCACGTCGTGACTTCATTCCACATATGGGCGAAACAAACCAGCAGATGAACTCTAGCCTCAACTGGCATTGCAGACTGGACGTTTCATCAGAACTGGCCAATTCCAGTGGTGTGTGTTTGTGACTGGCCACTTATCTGGTTCATGCTAGTTTGCTCCGGGCAAGTCTGAACGAACTACACATCACATGAACCTCAGGAACTCTCCACCAGTTTGATTGAAAACAAGCGCACCATTTGACCTGCTCACCGCACATAAGTTTCAAGAAACAGATTAATCAGTAACCCCTTGAAGTCCCGCAAAGGAAATTCTTGGTCAGAGCTTTCCGACATCTCGCCTGTGCTCTTCCGAGGAAGTTAAACCCGTTGATGTTCGGCGTCACCATGTAGCGAGGAATACTGATTTCTTGGAATCGGACACCAGTGCCTCCTTCTTCCTACTCCTTCGCACTATAAAATGACCGATACCTTTCAGTCAGATGGCACAACGATTTTGACTTTCCAGCATAATAGTCCTTTGGATTTCTTCTGAAAGCATCCACATTGCGACAATGGCTGCTACAGCTACTTCCTGTCAAACGACAATCCTGTACGTTGCATTTGTCGGGATCTTTCTGTTGACTGACGCTCACAGCATCCCGGTTCCAGAACCAGAGTATTCACCATCCCCGGTGAGTGCAACGGTAGACACTCTTGTCCACGGCGTAGACCAATGTCTTCAGGTCGGCACTACGTATGACCAGATCGACGAATTCAAGCAGAGTGTGTGCCAATCCAAAGACGATTACTTGCGGGTAAGTGGCGACCACATGTATTTTAGGTCCTTCAGAGGTTAATCGCTTTACATGTATTTGGGTCCATATCGAAATTGACGGTGCAGACCTGGGAAAGAACAATAGACAAGAACTTCCGTAACCAGTATGCAAATGCAAATCTATGGAAAAGTCCAATTCTAGTGTCATAGCGTTTAAAGGAGGGTGAATCTCTAATCTTTCGCAAAATTCTCTCTGCCAGCGTTCGCACCGATTCTTGTCGCATTCTTCTCATTGCCTGATGCTGCTATTTTCCTGTGTATGCGCAGCGTTCATTGTACCCAAACCACTTGGCAGCGCAGTGCGACTGGCCGGGTAATAACTCTGTTCCATGTGTGGAATACACCCAGGTAAGAACTACACCGAGTATCATTAGGTTAAGAAATGATACACAGTTGGGACAGTGCTGGGAAAGTGTCTGCCACAAGGATTAGGCCCTACCGGCTGTGGTTCGACGCACTATAATCAACCCATAGTTTTGCCAGCACTCCTACATTCATTTGCAAAGCTAGCTGTGTCTATCGAAGTTAGAGCACTATGACTTAGAGGCTTTGAGCCAGTTTAATTTTTTTTAAAGTGCCTTGCTGTTCATTAGACTTCATCGCGATCGGTTCGGCCAGTAACTCTGATCTCCGCTGACGATACCTAACACGGTCGAAATAGCTAGCTGTCCGGAGATTGCGTAGTCATTTTTCAGAGGCTTTTATTTGTAGACGTTTACAGTGTGCTTCGACGCACTAGTGATGCGTACGTCATAACCCAATGTCGGGAGAATGAGTACAAGGGTATTCACTATTCATGACTGTACTTCAGTACATAACATAACGTATACTATGACTATTATCCTTGGCTGGTGCACCGGTTTTCACACCACACACTCGCCTGGTTTGGGCCATAACCAGTAAGTAGTAAGTTTCCAAGCTGCAGATGGATTTCCTCACCAGTGAAGGTGAACGGACCAGATACAATGTACTCCATATACATGTACCTAGCTAAAGGCCATTGGCCATGTGTTCATGCGTACAGTGATCGATATCTGCTTCCTATCTCTTTTCTAATCTCTGACGCTGCACCCTTCCTACTCTATTCACTGCCTTGATGTTGGGCACTTCTGTGTGCTTGGTATTGTCCATTCAAATAATATAGAGGGAGCAAAAATCAAATAATTTTCTCTCCGCTCTTGTATTTTGTCCCTGTTTTGAAGGACCTGCCCGGCTGGCAGGAGAGACTTGGCTATATTGCTGGAGTTCTGGACAATTTCCACCGCGCTGGATTCCTCCACTACATGATGGAGTACGAGTTAGTCATAAACAGAACGGAGGAGAACAGCTTTCTGCCTGATATTGGCCGCTTGCTCAATGAGACGGCATATCATAGCCGCTTGCTACGTAACCTGGTAAGTCCCAGGAGCTATGCTGAAACTGTGTTGACCTGTGACTGTACGGATAAACTATGACAGGCATGTATTTTTACTCTGTTGCCGTTGGGTGCTCCATCTATTCGTGAATTCCACTGCAGCTGCCATCGCTGCAGCTGCCATCAGCACGCAAGTGCAGTGTGACCGATAGGGAAATATTTCCCTGCGTTGCCTATTTGCCGCAGCAGCGGAAAACGCTGATTATTTGCCTCCTTGTGACACTGTCCCTTGAATTCAACAAACTGGAATTCTAGTTAGACTAGTCCAAAGCTCAGTGTGAACTCTTTTGTCTGCTTTTCCGGTTACTTCTATTGCTTTGCAGCATTGCCAGTTTCTTCTCTTTCTCTCTCCCCCCCCCCTCTCTCTAGCTGTCTCCGTTTCTATCTCCCTTTCATTGTCTGTATCTCTCTATCATGATTGTTTGAATGTGGAACACACTTCCAGTTTCCAACTATTGTACTTTGTATTCATGCTGCAGACTGAGGTACTGGCGGGTGTAGAGCTGCAAGACCTCTTCAGAAAGAGAGACGTTTGCTCTGACCCATCTGGGGATGGTGCGTTCGAGGATGACGAAGAATGGCCGCCTGTAATGGTGAGTGCAAGTATAGAATACTTCATTAACAATAATACCAAGCATGCATTTCAATCTTATGGCTCACTCCAGGAAGGTACAGAGAGATCAAAGAAATATGCATTCACCATGGTATAGATAAAGCATATCTGACGACACGTGAAAGAGTTCACGTATACCACCTGCACTTTTGAAACTGATCAATGTTACTTTTAAAATCATGAAGGATTCGTGAGAACAATTTCCTTGGAGTTTGCGAGAACTGGTCATATTTACTTTCAATTCTTGTTCAAATAATATTATACTCACACTACGGTACCAGTGCACCATACCAATGCACTCATGGCGGATCTATATACAGTTTTGTACTGAGCATTACCGCTGCTGTAACAGTAGCAAATAAATGTCCAATTAGTCGAACTCTTCAGCGACGCACTTTGCTTATTCAGATATGAAATCAGCATAAATGTGGACTGAATGTTCTATATCAATAAAACGGTCAGTGACCATTTTATATCAGAACGAAGGCCTCAATGACCGTCATTGAGACCTTCGTACTGATACATTGTCTTGCATTTGTTGTGGTTGTTGTTTTTTATTTATTCTTATTCTTTATTCCCACAATGGCACCATCGCCAATAAGAGATATTTGTTGTTGTTGTTGTTGTTGTTGTTGTTGTTGTTGTTGTTGTTGTTGTTGTTGTTGTTGTTGTTGTTGTTGTTGTTGTTGTTGTTGTTGTTGTTGTTGTTGTTGTTGTTGTTGTTGTTGTTGTTGTTGTTGTTGTTGTTGTTGTTGTTGTTGTTGTTGTTGTTGTTGTTGTTGTTGTTGTTGTTGTTGTTGTTGTTGTTGTTGTTGTTGTTGTTGTTGTTGTTGTTGTTGTTGTTGTTGTTGTTGTTGTTGTTGTTGTTGTTGTTGTTGTTGTTGTTGTTGTTGTTGTTGTTGTTGTTGTTGTATACTTTATTTATAGTGGAAATCCAAACAGGCATGATGCCTAATAACAATGGACCCACATTTCTTGTTTGTGTTGTGATTCCAGGAGGTTACAGAGGATAACTTTGCAGAGTACCGCAGCTACCTGGTTGCATATAACTATGGTACATTGAAGGCACTGTGCCTAACAGCCGGCGACCTGCATAATGAGTTGCAGAATGCCTTGGATGGAGCTTGCCCCCGTGGAAGTGATGAGCCAACAACATCTACAGGAGGACTGAGTGATGAAGATGTGACTTCAAGTCCCCAAAGCGACTACAGAGAATCAAGCTAACTACACATGTAGATACTCCATTGGACAGCTCATACAATGTAGATACTTCCCTGACCCATCGCCCGGCACGGCCCATGAGGAGCTATTGGCGTTTGGCTAGCAGCCATGCCCAATCTACTCTCTGAAAATATGAATGACTCGCAAGAATGATCAATGCTATTTTCCTATTACAAGAAGCCTTCCAATAGGTATTGCATAATTCTGTGAAAACTGTTTATTATACTTGACAAGGCTGTTTTGGTCCCTTTCCCGAGTACTTTCCTCAGATTAAAATCATTATTCCTCACTCTCATGGGAAATATAAACCTTGAGTCTTCACCTTAACTGCTCAAGCTTCTGTGGCATTGGTGGCGCCTGAGAGAGAGGGAGAGAGAGAGAGCCTCGGAGAGAGAGAAAGAGAGAGAGAAAGAGAGAAGGAACGTGTCTTTGCTCGTGATGTTCAGTCGGTGATGCTCACATATTATCATATTCAGGAGCGGCCCCAGCACCCCTGTCTTTCCGGGACATTGTCCTATCGATGAGGCTAACGGAGAGCATACACACACACACACACACACACACACACACACACACACACACACACACACACACACACACACGCACGCGCACACATACACACCCATACTACACACACACACGCACACATACACACACATACACACACACACACACACACAAACACAAACACTCATGGCTCTTTCTTACAACACGAATTCAAGAGACGTGCCCAGACACATGATCGTCAGCTGCGCATGTATGAGAATACCGCACAGCAGACAAAAGATATTTCATCTCCACACGCTAGAAACAAATCACGAGTATGAGTAGAAACTACAACACAACATTCACATTAATTTTTTGAGTGCCATCCAGACTCAGTTACGCAGTAAAGTTGGAATGTGGTTCAAGAAAGAAATCTGATCAACGCATGACAATTAGCACAAGTGGTTTAGTGGAAGTTCCAGTGAGAGAAATTGCTTCTTCCAGTGAACAATACAAAAGGGCGGACGCACTATGGAGGTACAGGCAAGAGAAACAGCCAAGGATAACTTAACCAAACGTAGTAGAACAGTTCCAACTACATAATTATACAGTGCTGGCAACTGAAATCCGACCCCCTGCGCCGGCCAGGGGGTCGGATTTCAGTTGCCAGCATTGTACATCAACATGTCTCTTATACGGGCAATCGCAGAACATGTACATGTACATGTACGTGCAAAGTGCAAACACGCCAACAGATCAAACTGGAGTTTGCACTACCACTTACTACTACTACTACTACTACTACTACTACTACTACTACTACTACTACTACTACTACTACTACTACTACTACTACTACTACTACTACTACTACTACTACTACTACTACTACTACTACTACTAGCTACTGCACTGCTCCTATGCCTAGGGCTATCAGTGGTTGAACGTGCATGGGGTCGATAGGTACTCTCGAGGGCTTTCTGGGGAACTTCAATCGGCTTGCCAGACCAAATTGGCACTTACATTCCGAGGAAAACTCGTCCAGGTATTCCACGTGCGAGTATTGCCTGTACAGGCTGTAGAGAGCCGCGTCAGGGCTCGGTGTCTTGCTGAGAAGCAGACTGGCATTTTCGAGAGGCTTGGAGTTTAGGCAAAGTGTTCATATGTATGAGATATTTCGGCGCTACATGCAATGAAAGTTTGAAACTACTCACCACGATTTCGCGTCCATAATACTAATGCCAATGCTAGCAATGGAAATGCACCACAAAGGAGCGTTTGGAGTACCATCGCTAACTGCATACAGTGCGTTTGTGAGTTTTCTGTGTGTACATGGTGCGTGTGTGTGCGTGCGTGTGTGTGTGTGTGCGTGCCAATCAAGTGCCTGCGTATTTCGGATGGTTCTTGGGAACAACCGTTGGTCACTGACTTGATTAGCCAGCATATCACCTTCCCTTTAAAGTTTATCCCTACGAATTCTCTTGACTTTGCAGGGCCCAGCATGTTCCTACGCGACATAAGCGATACAGGTTCAACGGCCGCGAACTCGCACAATACCCATAATACACGAATACACGAATACGTGTTCGTGTTGTGATGATGATGGCTGTTCATCAGTGCAGTTTGAAGGACTTGAAACAGGAAAAGTCTGAAGGAAACATTGACTGTCACACCAGGATTCGAACCAGAGACACTCGCTGATGCCCGACCACTAAGCTATGGTCTCCTCATCGTCCCAGCTGCGACTGTTCAACACTTGTTTTCTTCAAGCTTCGAAACCCTCCCCTCCCGTGAATCCGCACTGTCCAGGGGGAAGCAGACCTCACTGTAACCACGCACTTCATGTGCAGACGAGCACGCTGGCAATCCCAATACAGTCAACTTCGCTTATAACGACTGCGGATATAACGACAATTCGCGAATAACGACAGAATTTCCATGCCCAGAGCAAAGTCAATACTACCTGTATACATGTAATGAGACTTCGGGTATAACGACACTTCGCGAATAAGGACACTTTTCTGATGCCCCGCCGAGTGTCGTTATAAGCGAAGTTGACTGTACATGTACTCGTAAGTGTACTGCATCGAATGTTCATCCGTTTGAGGGTGTTGAAGTACGCACAGAGTATTGTTGATATCGAATATGGAATGATATGCAGCGGGTTCATTAGTGATCAACGTTCTTCAAGCACAACATACATGTATACCGGTGCCCGAGTGAGGGTTGCAGGTACTGGTTGGCTACAAAGATAGAACTTGTAGAAGTGGTACGGAGTACAGGGGCGTAGCCAGGATCATGGTCAAGGGGGGTGCCCATAAATTTCTTCCAAAAACGTTCTTTTGAGGAATCTTGTACATGTGTGCATATTGTATGCATGCTAGTGCGGTGTACACCTTGAATTATTAATTTTATGTATTACGAATGTCTCCAGCTTGCCATTCCAACAATCTACTTCCTCCGCGTCATTAAAATTGTTGCTTCCCAGAGAGAATTTTCGAATTTATTTTGTCCACTCGAGGGGCAAAGAAATCAGCTAGAAATTGAGGCAGAGCATTGTCGACGGACCAAGCTTTAGTTTGTGGCCTCCCGCTTCGCTGCACTTGCAGCTAAGGTCGACGTCTTCATCAGAGTTTGAGGCAGACCCTTCAGCACTCAATAATACGCTGAAGAAGACGCGCGTTCAAATTCAGGTCAAGAAACTTCGTTTTCAAGCGATCCATGCCTCCAGGTGGCAGGGGATGAAGGCAAGCTAGCATTTTTCAAGTACACTGTAACGACCTTCCAGCGGGGTAGGGTAAGCAGTTCCGCACCTTCTTTCCTTGGCAAGCGCTTCGCTGATTTTGTCGGTGTTTTCAGACCTGCTACCTTCGCAGCAACATGCGCCACAAGTAGCGCATTTTAGGAATTTGAGACCACTTTGTTCATGGAGTAACTAATACTTGCACACTAACTGCAACGGAAAAGTGCAAGCACGTGTAATACAATGCAGCACTCGCAGATCTACGTAGCATGCACCCAGTCTGGGCTGAGGGCAGTCGCGGTTGTTTGATCATACAATGCATGCCAAGCCAGACCCATGGTCGAAATGTTTGAGGGGGGTGCTTTGGCACCCAAAGCACCCCCCCCCCCTGCCTACGCGCCTGGAGTAATACTATTATTAAATAGATTACTAAAAAGAAAACCAACTAGCAGACGGCAATTTCTCCTCCTCTTTATTGATAAACTAGCATAGGAAGCATAGAAACAACTGGAAATGTTGATGAGGCCTTTCGTAACAATCATTATTCTTCAATGGCGTTACCTTATATCTTTCTTTGTGGGCGGTCAGAGCAGTGAAAAATAGCACCTACGAGAGCTCGAGTGACACCAACTACATGTACATGTACATAATGGAAGCATAATTACAGATCAAAACTTCGAACAACAGTGGGGGAAGTGCGTGCAACTCAGTTTGTCCACGTCATAATAATGTTCACATTGTAGCGCCATAGTTCCGACTTTTGTTTGATGTTATGTTCTGGTGGTTCCACCATGTAGTTGGCGCCACTCGCACTCTCGTAGTTTCTATTTGGTCACTTTCTTTAACCCCGTTTTCCCTGTGGCTTATATCACTTTTGTTATGATCTTGAGGTGAGTATTTGCCAGAGTACTGAACAACAAAGTGAACAAACAGACAAGTGAGGTCCCAACTTCAGACGCTTGAAAATAATCCTGCGGTGAAACTACAAGGGCACCACTAGTAAATCATGCAGGTGCTGTTGAAGCTTTCCACTGTAGAATCGAAACGAGGCGAGAAGAAAATCAACACCGACAGTGAGCATCAATGGCTTGATGGAATTTCCAGTGAGAGAAACTGCTTTTCTCCTTTGAGGTCAGACGGATCACTATCGCCATATTTTCATTATATGCCTGTCTGTTGGCCTACCTGCCCGTCTCTCTCCCTGTTTCTCTGACAACCTGCTTGTTAATTCGTGCGGTTGTTTTCAGACGTAAAGCCTTGTTGTAGAGGTCTCCGCCCTCATTTGTTAGTCTCTCTCTCTCCTCTCTCTCTATCTCTCTCTCTCTCTCTCTCTCTCTCTCTCTCTCTCTCTCTCTCTCTCTCTCTCTCTCTCTCTCTCTCTCTCTCTCTCTCTCTCTCTCTCTCTCTCTCTCTCTCTCTCTCTCTCTCTCTCTCTCTCTCTCTCTCTCTCTCTCTCTCTCTCTCTCTCTCTCTCTCTCTCTCTCTCTCTCCCTCTCTCTCTCTCTCTCTCTCTCGGATCTCTCTCTCTCTCGGATCTCTCTCGCTCGCTCTCTCTCTGTTTTTGGTGGACAAAAACATCTCTGGCGTTGATTGCTTTCTTGCTTCGACTTCTGCCGCGCCTTTGTTCTCGTACTCCCCTTTATGTACAAGTGTTGTGCAAACCCTCCCTTAATATAGTCTGTCACTCATTTCGCCCTGAGATGTTTTGATGCATAGTGATTATGACGCTCATCATTCGCTCCCTTGTCACTGGACAGTTCTGTCCGTTTGGTTTTAGCAAATTCAAATAAAGAAAACAACAACAAACTCCTGTGTGCAGGACAAAAGGGTTGATGCACTACTAATAATTATAAGGAGACACAGTCAAGTAGAACTCAACCAAACGTTCTAGAACTTGCACCTACAGTGCAAACACACCAACATGTTAACAGCTCAAACTGGAGGGTTTGCAATAGCACCATTACGCTACTACTAGAAGCCGCGGTCTGAACTAATAACTTGCATGGGGTGGATACGTGCTCTGGAGGGCTTTCTGGGGAACCTCAATCGGCTTGCCAGACCACATAATTGGCACTTACATTCCGAGGAAAGCTCGTCCAGGTATTCCACGTGCGAGCACTGCCTTTAGTGTCGCTCTCGTGCAGTATTCCACGAGCGAGTATTGCCTGTATAGGTTGTAGAGAGCCCGTGTCATGGTTCAGTGTCTAGCTGAGAGCCAGATTGGCATTTTCGAGAGGCTCGAGGTTTAAGTGAAGTGTTCATGTGTACATGTATGTGTAGGAGATATTTCGGCGCTACAAGCAATGAAAGTTTAAAACTACTCCCTGCATTTTCGCGTTCATGATACTAACGTAACTTTTAAAGTACATGTATTGGACATGCTCCTCCGTCCACGAACGCTTGGGGTACCATCGCTAACTGTGTATAGTACTTTTGTGTGTGTGTGTGGGGGGGGGGGGTGGCAATCAAGTGCCTGTGTATTTCGGACGGTGCTTGGGACCTACATGTACATGTACATTGTATAGCCAGCATGGTGATTTGCCTTGATTTGCCAGCACATCGCTATCCTTTCTCTGGGCTAGGGATTCTCTTGACGTCGCAGTGTCCAGTATGTTCCTAACAGTTACACGACAAAAGCACCCTAGTACAGGTTCAACGGCCGTGTGGCTATAGCTTACCACCTTGAGTGTTTTTATTTTTTAATTATTTATTTTCAAATCCGTTATAGCCAAGCTGCAAAGAGTGCTCAATGTCGTAGTTAGAGCTCGGAACATAGGAGACTCAGCGGAGGACATTCAGGCTGCTTGTAACTCCGAATGTTCATGCCGCTAGGCAATCACCAGACAACTGATGATTGTCTGATGATATGATCTTGTTGACACTTCGAAGTATCAATAACCTAAGGTTTATTATATATTATATACATATAAATCTCCAAGAACGAATCCGTTGATCCCCGAGCTGCAGAGAGTGCTCAATGTCAGAGACAGAGCTTAGTACATAGCAGACTCAGCGGAAGACGTTCAACTGATACTCGGGTCTACCCTAGACCCGAGTATCAGTTGTCTGATGATTGCCTAGCGGCATGAAACTCAGCGTTACAACCAACCTGAACGTCCTCCGCTGAGTCTGCTAAATCTCCAAGAATGTTATTCAAGTTTTATACCTATAACATTGTGAACGGTACCGTTCGGCCGTTCAATAATTCAACAATCTCTCCTCCTCTCCTCCATGTGCTCTCAGCTGACACGTTGCTACCCTCGGTAGCCATTACACACACCAACATTCCAAACAGCGAAGGGGTAAAGGGTACGGAAAACAGCTGTCAGAAGGAATATCGATAAGAAATACAGTTCCCCGTGCCATTTTCGTTGTGTGGAATGTGCATGTACTCGGTCACCAGTTAAAACCGTCAGCTCTGGCCTAGCAACCGACCACAATAACACAATATTATTGTGTCACCACTGAAACTACAATATGTGTATGTACATGTACATGTACATCTGCGTAGCAACAATGAGGTAACAATCGAAAGTCAGAATCCCCTAGGTATTCGGTGAAAGCTATTGCTCCAAGATGGAAGGAATGATGTTAGAGGTTGTTGTGGGACCGGTGCCCACTGCTGGTTACTCGCTTGTGATCACTTGGATCTTGAATGATCTTTATCCGTACAAGTACAAAATGTACAGTACCGATACACGATGTACGGGAACTTCAGCAGCCCAGTGTAATCTACTTCACCGCCGTTCAACCAAAAGGTGAGCAATGTTAAATCCGTCCGGCCAGATACGCAGAGACGATCTGCAGCCTGCTGTGCGTGGCGCTTTGATTTGCACCTACAGAGACTTACACTACACTCGTGTTGGCAGGGCGTGTGTGGTGAACTTCAATGTACTCTTCGTAATCGATCAGGTCAACCTGTCCATCTGCACACCTTTCTAGGATTAGCCATGCATGGCGGGCTTGGTAGTTGGTGCGATATTTTAGCACGAGGAAATTGAAGCACCTGCGATTTTCACCGTCTACGAAGATCAAGAGAGCAATGTCAAACGAAACGGAAATGCATTCCTTCTGACGTCCTTAGACCCTGGCCCCAGGAAGGACGGATACCCTCAGCAGTAGATTGAAGGCTTCGTAGCGGCATGTGGTGTGCGGTCTCCGTGATGGTTGTTTGTGACTTAGTGTCAGTGACAGTGACTGTATCTTTAAAAGGAAAATACATGTGAAAGCAACATGGGAACATTGTAGGCTACTGCAGAGGCACAATTACCAGCATGCGTCAAATGGTACCGTACCTTAACTCCTGATCACCAATATGTGGATGCTGGAGTGGCTGTAATAGCGTTTCTTAATTAAGGTTAACGAAAATGTCGGTGATTTGACCAATGTTGGATTGACCCTCGTGATGGTTATGGCTAGTATGATATTGGGTCAGAACGCTACTGAGAACTCCAGTTGGTACCCATACCACACTTCCACGAGTACCTGAATTGGACCTAGTTCCCATTAATTGTGCGAATAAAAATAAATAAACTAACATGCAAGTACGAGCACTGGCAAGGACTACCAAGCACGTACCGATAGGTGTGCTCATCGCCATCCCAGGAACGTTGTCCCGGACATACTCCTGGCTTGATTTCGAGCAGTTCAGACCAGCGAGTGGTGCAGTATCACTTACTGGTTCAGAAAACAGCCTGGTCATGACTGATGGTCGCTTGGTGATAGCGATTCAGACCAGAGTATTTTTCATTCTAACCTTACAGGCAGAATGTGTTACAATCATGTAGAGACACGGCACGACATAATGAGGGCGGTGCCCATCTCTTCTTCATAGTTGCCTTTGACTCCCCAACTCCCCAACTCGACTAAAAGCCAATCCCAAATACATGTAGATATCTGTGGCTGGAAATAATCCTCAATCAAACTGGGAATCGATGACCTCATGTTTGGAAGGCCAATTCTCGTTAGCACATTGGACTTCGGAGCACTTCCGAATACATGTACTTGGCCAACCACGTACCTCCCTCAGTTCCACTGTTTACGTACACGGTATTGATGTTTATTACTCAAGGAAGAAGACACCGAACTGTTCCTACTACATGTACCACACTCGATATTTTCTTCGGTTATTTTTTAGATTGAATAAAACCACATGTGATGAGAGCCAAACCAATTGAACACTTCCTCAATGTCACCATTACCTAACCAGTCACCATTACCTGTTCGCATTACATCACCAGGCATAAATCAGATTATCCGGCTACAAGTGTATCTAGTGAAAGAACAGTTCTTTCCTTGACATACATGTAGACTTAAATTTGAAAGGCATCGCCAAGCTCAAAGGCTTTTTAAGTTATAGATGTAGCCACCGGTTTGGGTAAAGGGCAAAATGTGCCAGAAACCAGCAGTGCCTTCAATGCAAGCAGCATGGGGGCTCCTTGGGTCATACAATCAGATCTTGTTGACTGGATTCATGGGGTATGAAGGTACTGACCTGCGGACAATAGCAGAGCAGGTTTGTTTGTTTACTACGGGTGTTTGGATATCGCTCTAGCCGTATTACATTGTATACACGCCACTGAAAGGCTCTGTACGTAGGCCAGGACACACAGAGGATGACGATGTTTCATGCGATGACGCCATACCGACTCATACATGTAGATGCCAGTGTGGATTCATGTAGGGTATTGCATCAATGCCTCCTCAGTCCTCAAGCCGAAGCATCTAAACTTTTAGGCATGAGTAGCCAGGCCTTTCCGGCGGGGCAGGGGCAGATGCAGTGTCCTGAGCAATGAATTGTTTGTGCCTGATGCAGTGTCGTGGTTCGAGGAAATCACGTGCGACATCACAGTACCAGTAAGCAATGACGACCAAATAAAAAAGAGAAATAACCATATTGCGGTATTGCGTAGCTTGTCTTTCCTTTTCCCTTCACCACCTGCACTTCTCCTTGGTTTCCCTTTTTCTCTCTGTCTATTCTCTTGTACCTTCTTGCTATTTCTTTGAAGTATTCACTTACATGTACGAGAGGCTTTGAATAAATCAATCATGGATTACAAATAAAAAAAGAGGCATCCCGATCTACAGTGCCATTGCTGCGCTCATCCATGCCTCTCTCGTTCAACGAGGGAAATGAGTAACACAAACACACACAAATACGCAAAACACACACGCGCACCACCATGGACAAAATAGCTACAACTTGCCATCGGTATATTTCCTGTTAGAAAAGAAGCGCCAATCGATCCTTACGTTATTATTTTGCTGTTCAATATTTAAAAAGGAATACTTCTGAAAGTCCCGAAACCCCAGGTCTGTGAATTATAGCATCGCTTTAAGCTATCGTGGAATAGAAAAGAGAATGTGACTCCAAAGACTCAGGTCTGGGTGCAGATGGCATTGATATTTTCAAGACTGGCCTATTTCATCGTGTACGTGAAATAGAAATCTGCAGTGCGACTCGTATGGAGATCCAGCCTGCTAGGTCAACCATAAGAGGTCCGATATTACACAGACAGAAGAACGAGCAGTTGCGG
Source organism: Sycon ciliatum (assembly GCF_964019385.1). Lineage (NCBI taxonomy): Eukaryota > Metazoa > Porifera > Calcarea > Leucosolenida > Sycettidae > Sycon > Sycon ciliatum. Next base: position 36,426,224 of record NC_088644.1, read on the forward strand.
TTTCGTAACTCTGAGTTTCACGAACTGAATCGATCATCAGACGAAAATTGGTACTGGGAGGTCCAATATTATTGATCACTACGGTGAAAAGGGACAGTAATTGTTGCATAAGAAGTGCGATACTGATCATGATGAAGAAAAGGGGGACAGGGTTCGTAGAATCACTATTGTGAAGGTCTACTAGTACTTCATGACACTGTGCAATGCTCGCACTCTCACTAGCATGAAACCTTCACACAACTCATCACACGTTTCTCCCCATGATCTCACTGCAGGAGTCCACTCCACAGATCCACTCTCCTCTAGAGCACGCTACGCGTACATTTTACATAATCCATAAGCCAAATGGAATACTAGTAATTCATATACCACGCACATGTACCTGCACAATGTATTTATTTCTAGATCATCGAAAAATGGTTTTGAATTACCCCAAGGCTGGACATCGCATCGGCTGGAGACAGGGTTGACCCGCGGAACTCTTGGAGATTGCAAGCCAGATGAGCAGGTCTGTACCTTGGTGTTACTAACTTAGGTACATATAATGGAGTGAGAGGTCTTTCAGAGTGACTGAGTTGCTTCACCTTCCGAAAACACATGATTGTAAGTATGAAGAAGGGCTTCAGCTTCAGCTTCCTTTCACATGATTTTAAGTACTCATTTATAGGACAAGAATTACAACGCTGCTCATGACGCTCTCGGCAGCCAAATATTTACTCTCCGCTGACCATGGTTGACAGCAGAGTGAATGAATGTGTGCGACGATGTTGGTCCAACTGCTGAAGGACATTTGGAGTAACGCCCACGATTTCTTCGGTGACACAATGGGACAAGACTTAGTGACCAAACAACTTACTTCAAAAGTATTCTGGCCCAGCAATAGGATTCATAGGCCATTGTGATTCATGCAATGACTATTATTGCGACATTTGTGTCCCAGACTCGCAATAGTTCAAAAGGATTCTTACTAATCTGAGAAGGCACCCTTTCAGAACGCATGTATACATACTGAAGTAGATACAACACTACATGATAAACTTATGTATGGGATACTTGAGGTGCCTTTTGAAATGGCTTGGGCCAGACTCGTGATAGTACACATGGGAGCGCGGGACTAGCACAGTTAGAATCTCCAGCAGCCCTCTTATACACCCTTTTAAGTTTGTGTTTGAGCTTCACAAGTCTAAGGAGCCTTGATGCCTTGATTGGGACGGGAAAACACCACACACCTGAATGTGTACCAGTGGCTGATTCAGTGGCAAGCTGGAGATCGTGGTTGCATGCTCATAAACATGATGGCCCCATTGACAAACAGTGCGTTCAGGCTACATTGTACACTGACTGTCATGTATTTGGCTTGACGCCCGTGGCCCATTGCGGGAGAGTTGGGACGGTGAACTCATCGAGACAAGGGAGATACAACAACATTGGCAACAGCACAAGGGAGATTAGGTACTCACTCAATCTCTGGATAGCTGATTGACAGGAGGAGTATCTGCGCGAATAACTAGGTAATATAGCCATCACGAGAACTATTTTGGTCGTGATTTCTACATGGCTCGGGATTTAGAAGGAAACCAAGAACAACATCATCTCTTTCCCTAAAGACACCTGCCCTAAGATTTAAAGGGTTTTCGAAGTTTTTTTGTCCATTCCCCTGCAGGTGAGAAATCCGGAAGGTGAACACACCAGTCATTGTAAGGGTATAGCGGACCAGAACTGGGGTGAAACAGGTCTGTTCACCACAGGCATGATGTCCTGGTACATGACTACATTTACATGGCCTGCTTACTACACAAGAGATAGAGAGAGACAGGGGCAAAGCTTTGTTGCAACTCCGAGCTTCACGTTGTCGCGGTCATCAGGCAAGTGATAGCTCCAAAACGGGCTGCCTGAACATAAGCGGAAGCAAGGTGAGAAATACTGAGTGGAACCATAGCTTACAAGTCAGGTGCATGCGAGAAGTTGCTAAATCTTTAGATTTGGGGCCGTTTACTGGACAGATGGCCTCATAGTGACACAACTGCCGCGCTGGTGCCGGGATAATTGTTCCATCCGGAACAGTCCAACTACCGAGCTGACGTCTATTATGACCTTGTATGGCAAAGATCAGGCATACAGTGTACATGTCACATGGGCTAACAAGTGCAGATACAATCAGCACTGGTGCTAATCACACGGGTTTTCTTTGTCCCCATCACCATGATCACTGGCCACGTACCAAGATGATACAGTCATAGACATACTGCCGCTATGTCCGAGGTCTTACCAACGGGCTGTGGTGTCGTGGGACACACCAGTCACATAAATCATTGGTTAGAGGAAGAGTGCAGCCCAGAGCTAGCATACAACGGTCACGTGGAAAGGTAGCGACAGCAACAGCAGCAATATCACGTAAAATGAGGGTGCAGTTTAAATACAGCGAACTGACCATGGGTGAACCACGTATTCATGGCAGTGAGGAGTGACTAGGAGCAATGTATGCGTTTGCCCTCCATTCCTCTTTGACCCATGGCTGTTAGCAGCCAGTGCAGATTAAGCAGGGGAACTCTGGGTATGTAAAGGGTGTAGCGCTGTCCGTTTGTATCCGATAGTACTTAGTTGTTCTCTAGAACTCTCAATGCTGTTGGCACTGCTATTTCCTGCAGGCCTTGTACCACTTCCCGCGTGTGCGAAAGCTCGTCAAAACGCGCAAGCTAGCTTAGAGCTATAGGCGATCAAAGCCCATCAAGCAGATAGCAGCACGAAAATGGGGTACGAACGATCGTCCAAATACTCCGGACCGACTCGTCCAGAGTAGTACATGTCGCACGTGCGTGCACCATAAAAGAATAGCCAAATATACCAGCAATGAAAGGCGCAGTGCTGCGCCATTCAATAGTACGAACACTACATACTATACACGTACATATTGTATTCGTAGTGAAGTGAGTGCCAGAGTGTTTCTGATGCCGTGATGGTGAGCTGCGCTCTCCAGCGTCACGCGAGCAGAAAACATTGATGAATCTAGCACGTGCATCCGTGGACGGTATAGGGGTCGCTTAGGTACCAGCCAATCATGTACATACAATAATATACATGGCATTGTACAATGTAGCTGGGCTGGTAAGCACCGCATGCATGTACATGTAGGTCGAAAACAAAATGGAAGGGGAATACTTTCCGTCCGGGCAGCAATCTTGCAATCAATGCTAACATTCATGAGCTAAGGCTGTATTTTTCAATCGTTAGGGACAACCCAAACGTCAATTGCCTGCAGAATAGAGTACCGGTAGATGATGAAAATGTACGTTAGGACGAAAGTTAAGATACCTCCACGAAGGTATAAAAGACAAGAGAATTCACTCCAAGAAGGCAGAAGAAATTCGACAGCCACCATTTCAATTCCTCGGGACAAGAGTCCGGTAGAAATTGAGTAGAGCTTCACCCCGTTTCTTCTTGTCTGTAACTCAAACTGACTCTGAAAACCAGTACACACCTCTCGTGTGTTGAAGAAGATCAAGGAATGATGGCCTCTCAGTTAACTTTGCTCGGACGATGGCTAGTATTGCCTTGTATTTTGTGTATGATGGCTCAAGCAAACGCCAAGCCTCTAGATAGCTCCGGTGCTTACCCACCGACTACTAAGCCAGAGGAGATCAACACCGAAGTTGCCACGTACGCCCTGCCCGCGTCGCAGCTTTGTCCTCTCACGGGACATACTTACACCGACGTGTCCTTGTCCATGGCGTTCGTCTGCAAAACTAAACGTCGATACCAGAAGGTATTGTTTTAACGTTTACGCACATATTCGTGATGCAGCACGTGGTGCCACTTCTGCAGCTTCCGGAAATAGGATATTCTGTATACGACATGCGTTGATTTATGAATCGTTTGTATTATTTGTACTCGCCATTCTGGGTAGCGACAATCGATTAAGAA